>NC_141923.1:26937500-27562500 GCF_057802395.1 Ceratotherium simum simum | reverse complement strand
GATGTTCACTGCATCCCCAGGAGAGTGGTTGATCGGTTTACAGTTGAGGAAACTGAGGCACAGAGCGATTTAAAAGGCCATGCTGCTTGTGAGTGGTGGAAGTGATACTGAACACAGGCTCTCTAGTTTGGGTAGGCATTGTTTTTATTTGCCTAACAAGTGAGGAAACCTAGGTGTACATAGCTTAAAGAAACTTGCTTTGAAGTTACTTTTACAAGTCATATAGCGAGTGGGTGTCAGCACTGAGATTTCGACCCAGGAAGCCTATAGCCAGAGTCTGTGCACTTAACTATTAGGCTATATCATCTCTTGTATACCATCTCTGTCTCTGCCATCATTTGAGAACTATTTCTGACATTTGCTATATGCCAGGCACTGTTCTAGGCTCTGTGGATGCAGCAGTAAACAAAACAAACAAACAAAACCCCCCTCATGGAGCTCACATTCTAGAGGCCTGAGGTGGGGCAGTGGGGAAGGCCATAAACTAAATAAATATGTAAATTATGTAGTCCGATAAAAAGTAAGTCCCATGGTGGAAAATAAAGCAGGGAAGGAGGAGAGGGAATGCTTAGCTTGGGGGCTGTTGCAATTTAAAATAGGATGATCAGAGAAGGCCACTTGCAAAATGAGAGGGAAAATTATTACAGTTATGTCTTTCTGGACTCCACCTCTATCAAATTAGTGTCTCCAGCGGGCGGGCCCTGGCATATGGACTGTTAACAAACCTCACAGGTGATTCAGGTGCCCAGCAAGGTTTGGAAGACACTACTCTAGGGCTTCCTTCTTCCTTTAGCTTTTAGGAAGTTGGGGAAGAAGTGGGAGTGAAGGTTTGGAAACTGGATATAAGGTGGTGGTGTGGCTATGAGCTCATGAGAAATGGAAAAATCCAAAGATTAATCTTTTCTTCCTCATCTGGGGCCAAGGAAGAGGGGAACAAGGGATTCATTAGAACCTGTGTTTCATTCATCTTGGATTTTTGGCAATGAATGTTTCTTCAGATGAAAATCCAACAGAGTATTCTCATTGAGAATCAGAGTTAGTGAGTAAAAGATTTTAGGGGTAATCTCTAAAAGTAATTCCCAGGGAGGAAACTGAGGTCCAGAGAAGGCCTTGCCTGGCTACAAGGTAACTATCAGCAGAGCTAGGATGAGACCTCAACTCTTCTGACATCCAGGCAGGGCTGTTGCTGTCACGAGACGTGCTAAGGCACAGCCCCACTAGTAAACATGTTTGGAAGAGTGGTCCAACTGAGTAATTTACTGGGTATTTAAGAAATGTTTGCAGTCCAGGTTTAGGCGTGCTACTCTCCCTTCCAAGTCCTCACTTCTAAGTGGTAGCCATCTAGGTCTTACCTCCAGCATGATATTGGGAACACTGCTCACTTTCAGGACCATGAGTCCATCTTCTGGGGATCCCAGCTGACCAGTACCAGGGACCTTGCCAGTAGTATTGACTTGGAGATCTTACATGGAGAGTTGGTGAAGACTCAACTCACTTGCCCCATTAGGCTGGGAATTTGGGGGACATCTTCCTCTGCCAGCCTAGGAGAATAGCTGGCACCCAGTAATACATGCTGGAGAAAAATACTCCAGGAAGATCTGGTGTCAGAAAAGGACCTGGCTCTGCTGCTTAACGCTCAAATGATTTTTCCTCAAGCCAGCTCCGCACCTCAGGGTCCCCAACTGTTGAACAGAAATATTACTGCTGCTCACTTTGTGGGGTTGTTGAAGGGGTTATTTGTACTTTTGAAAGTTATTACTACTCAGGTATTTGATGTGTTGGTTCAGCCTCTCTGTAAACTTTTTGAAGGCAGAGATTATGTATATTGCATTTTTGCTATAAACCATTTATTGGCGCCTGACCCCCTGTAGCCTGTTTTCTCATCTGTCCAATGGAGACAATACAAATTATCTTGCTTTCCATACAAGGTTGTTATATCCTTCACGTGCGCTAATAAGGTCCTCTTACATTGCAAAGGGCTATACAAATAGGAGGGATCAGTCTAATTATTATTAGTAGTAGTGCTTTGCACTTAACTTATGTATTTAAACACAGCTACAAATGTAGACAGTTCCTAAAGACTAACATTTTTTCACAGTCCTGCAGGAGCGGCCTTAGCAGAATTTACTATCTGGAGGTTTCTTCCAGAAGTCAAGCAAGGCAGGTTTAGGAAAGATTTGGTTCAAATCGGAGGGTGGCACATAGAATCCAGGCACAATGCGGCGGACCCTTTAAATATTGGGATGGAAGGGCGGAGCCGTCGTCAGGGACGCGACTGGGCCGCTGGGTTTCCAGGAAGTGACGTCAGGCGGCCGCCGAGATGGAGGACTTGCTGGACCTCGGCGAGGAGCGGCGCCGCGGCTCGGCCACCTCCGTGAGGACAGATGCGGGGGCCTGGGGCCAGGATTTGGCGGGTGGGGAGGAGCGACCCCGCGGCTTGGCTTCCTTGAGGCGCCTTGGTGCGGCTTGGAGCGGGGGGGCCCCGAGCCGCGCTGGGGTGAGGCCGGGAGGAGGCGGCCTCATCTGCCCCGCCCCCGGGGCGGCGATGGGCTCCGCCGCTGCTGGCCTGGGGTTTGCTTTCTCTCAAAATCCTCAAAAAGTAGAAAACAGATCCTGCCCTTGCCAGCCTCTGGGACCAGTGGGAAATTTCCCAGCCTGTCTCCGCTTCCTGGAGCCCCAAGAGCGAAAGCCCGTAGAACGGACAGATCTGAGGGTGCCTGGAGGGTTCCTGGCCAGGGTCGCACTGGCACCCATCCTAGAGTTTTCCCTTGGGACTTCTCATGCCGGAAGTTCATGTAAAAACTGCACTGTTTTATGCATGGAAGGAAGGATGGCTAGCCAACCGGGAGGACCTTTGTGGCCCATAATTCCCACGGGGAGGTGGGCATTACCTTAGAGTTATAGTTAAGGAAATCAAGACTCGGATTTATAACGTGGAGGAGTAGCCAGGTGCTCGGGGCCCAGAGGTCAGATGAAGTATAAAGCTGTTGCGTGGGTTGAAAGAAGTTAACCTCTCCAAACCTCGGTTTCCTTAGCACCAGGATGGAGATGTTGGAGGTGTTGATACCTACTTCAAGGAGCTGCAGTGGAGGTGAAATGGAATAATGCACGGAAAGCATTTCACACAGTGCCTGGCACAAGCTAAGTTATTAGAAGAGGTTAGCTGCTGCTGTTTCTGAGGCTGTGATGTACCCGAGGTTTTAGAGTCACTAAAGAACAGAGTTAGATTCAAGACCCAAGTTCAGTATTTTTTTGTTTTTGTTTTTTTTAAACTCCATCACAGCCCCATCAGGCCTTTTTTGCCTTTAAAATTAGTCAAGACCACAGTCACTAAAAGATTGAGCCACACAGCAAGTCTTTAGTTTCTGCTGTGGAATCTGTAAGTGTTTTGAAGTGCCTCTGATAGCATTAGCTGTCCTGTAAGGTACTGGAGAGGAGCAGCTGTCTGAGGGAGATCTGAGGGACAGGAGCAGATCATTCTAGGATGAAGCAGGTTGCTTGACTAATCAAGGAGAATATTAGGTCACTGGGCCCTTCCAATATGTGAACTGGTTTAGTCCCTGGGGATGTGAATGTAGTTATTCATTCTTTCAACAAGTATTTATTGAGTCCCTCTTGTGTATCAGACATTGTCCTCGGTGCTGGAGATATAGCTGTGATTAAAACAAAGCCCCTGCCTTCATGGGGTTTATGTTCCAGTGGGGGGAGATGGAAAATAGACTATACATTTAAAATAAATAAAATCAGCTTGTAAAGTAGTTTTTGTACCAGTCATACCTGTGGATTTATACAGGGTGTTCAAAAAGTTTAAAACCTTAAAATACTTAATAATTATTAGAGAAACCATATGCAAACAGCATTTAAAGACAAGATCATTGAATTTTGTTTTAGCACAACCACTGCGTGTAGTATGCCTTATTCAGATACCTGATGCTATGACGAATGGAAAAGGGCAGTCACAGGCAAAGGAGTGGAATTGTCTGCCGTGGGAAGAAAATGAGCTGCTTGTTATTGGAAAGATTGTTTCCATCATCCCCGAAACCTAAATGATTGATTAGAATTTGAAATGTAAACACTACGTAAGGGTTTTTATGCAGCTCCCATGTGACCCTTCTCAATTTACTGGTGCAGTTAGCTCTTAGAACATCTTACAACTGAAATACCAGCATGGTATAGTGGAAAGAAGTCGAGATTTGAAGACAAGAAGATTTTGCTCTTAGATTTATGTCTGCCACTTACTTGCCTTCCCGGGCCTCAATTTCCTCGTTTGTAAAATGGCGTCAGTCCCCATCCCTGTTATTGTGAGATCAAATGAAGCGGCCTCAAATGAGATCTAAAGATCTAAAAGCTTGTATTAATGCTGGTTTTTAAAAAAGCAAACAAATGAAAACATAAATATTTCAGTACCCACTGGTCTGCCTAAATAAAGTTCTGTTTATGTGCTGGGAGGCATTTGAGACACAGAGCCTGTACCCTAGGAGGGCTGTGGGAAACACCTGCAAATGGTTCATTTGGTGACTCAGGATTTGAAGTGTTCTGATTTCCAAAGCTGGTGTCTCAAAATTCTTGTAAGAGATTTCCTTTAATGTCTGTAAGAGCAAATCCAGTTAGTGTATACATCAAAGCAAATTCTGTCTGTATTTCTGTGGTGTCAGTTGTCATGGAATTTAGGAATTCTTTCCCCAAAATACCTTTTTGATAACAATTTTCATGCCAAGCTGCAGCTTTGAAATTAAGCCTTCCTAAAATCCTGCCTAGGAACATGGGAGCCTTTACCACACTCTCCCCTGAGCTGTGGCATGAGGTCTCTGCCCATCCTGGAGGAATTTCTAGCTGCATTTCTTTGAGTAGAAAAGATCTATGGAAGTTAAAAGAAAACCTTGTGGTCATTAACCTTGTGAATTTCCTATACTCCTACCGAATAGAGCTGACCTCAGGTACTTTGTTTTAAGAGTTTGGAACCTTTTCTAAGAATATGTTCAAGTTACTCAAATCCCATCCTCCACCCTGTCATCATAAATCCAGTCCTGGCTTACCTTCCCAGAGTTGTCTTCCTCATAGTGGCTCAAAGACGTTTGGGTCAGCAGTGCCCCTCATCTCTCCTTACAGGGGGCCAAGATGGGTCGCCGAGCTCACCAGGAGTCAGCTCAAGCCGAGAATCATCTCAGTGGCAAGAATTCCTCTTCAACTCTGACTGCAGAGGTGGGTGTTAAAAAAAAACTGTGAAGAAATGCACTCTAAGAGTTAGTGATTACTTAATGAGCAAGGAATTGGTATTCCGTATTTCTTTTCTTTAATGCTAGCCTTTTCTATCATGATTTGGGAATTCCCTTCCTTTGCGTTTGTCCTATTAGCAAGAAATGAAAGAGGCACATTTTTTTCTTTGATGCCGGAGTAGTTTCTGTGCATTGCTTTATATTCTCAGTGGAGAACTTTCTTAAGTTAGCTGAAGCAGGGGCCTGGGAGGTTTCAAAATCCAGTCGAAATCCAGGTTTTTATTCCTGCCGAATAAATGCCAGTGAGGCTCGCTGGTGACGTAAGGTTGGATTACACAACTGGACGTTTGCTCTCGTGGGGACCTGCGCTTTCTACAGTTTTCAGGCAGGAAGGGATCAGTGCTGGCCTTGCTTTCCTGGAAACTTTTCCAAGTGGCCTGGAATTGTGGGAATTGATCCAGCTTCTATGTGGAGGGTGGGTCATCTTGATGAGCAATGCTTTTAATGCCAGGGCACTATTTTCAGGAGTTTACTCAGAGCCCTTTTCACCTTTCTCTGTCCATTTGAAAAAACGATGCCCTTTTCAAGAGTCAGCTCCAGGGTAATCCCCTCTGTCAGCTCTTCCTGACTTCTCCAGGCCGACTTAGGGCCCTTCCTCTTGCTTCTCATAGCACTTGTTATAGAACAGCTCACATTATATGCTAATCTTTTTACGGGTCTGTCTGCCTCACTAGACAGTGAGTTCCCAGATAGTGGGAAACCTGGCCTCTCAGTAGTCTAGCTCATTGGCACGTAGTAGGTTTACGACAAATGAGGGCATCTACACTGGGAAGCCTAACGGGCCAGGCAGATGCATGAGGCAAGTGTGCTGGAGACAAGACATAGACACACTTTACTTACATATCACATCTGTAGGGATCTTCTTCGCTTTCATAGAAAATAAGTTCTCTGCTGTTTCTTTAAGTGCTCCACATGGCCCTTTCAATTTATCTTTCATTTTCTTACCTATTGTAGAAATGTGGGTACAGAGAATCATTTCTCTGCCAAGACTACAACCACGGCAGCACAGAAAAGCTGGTGGCTGACCCTTGGCCTCATTGCCTGAAGACCGTAGGGAGAGGGTGGGGGGCGGATTGTGGGAACTGGAGGCCACCTGTGCCCTCTGAAGGAGTAACCACTACCTAGCCAAAGCCGACTGACGCTGTGGGGAATATAGGCCCAGGATTATCAGATCTTCTGATTTTTCGAGAGACACCGGCACTCTAAAATTTTATGTGAAAGGGACACATTTTTAGAAGTTAGCAACTAATTATAAAAATTAAATCACCGTCTGGGCTAGATTAAGGCCTGAGGGTTGTCAGTTTGTGACTTTGGCCATAGCGCTTCCATTATTGTGCTTATTACATAGTATTCTAGTTGTTTACGTGACTGCCTCCCTTATAAGATGTGAGCTTTTGGAAGGCAGGGGTTGTGTTTTACCACTGTAACCCTTTGTTTATCACTGTGCCTGGCACAGAACGGGCATGCAGTTGACGCTGCAAAGGGTGAGGGGAGTGAAGCGCATGAGGGCTCTTAGGAGCTGAGTAAGAGCGTTACAGGGTGGGGGGGTGGGCAGAGAGTGGCGCATTGGAGGCACAGTTAAGGGGGATGGGGGTATGTTGCAGGAAGACAGTGAAAGAAGATGTACCAGACCCAGCCCTGGATCTCAAGCAGCTTGAACTGCAGTAGTGTATGTCTTCAAAGAGAAAATAGGCAGGCAAATGACTGGGTTAATGGAAGTCTACTCTTGGCCTCTGACCACCTTAGACTGTGGGTCTTGGAGGATCCATCCCAACTCCAGGTCGTTTACTCAACAATATTTATTGAAGCTTACTGTGTGCCAGGCACCGTTTTAGAGGGTTGGCGTATTTCAGTGAACAAAAGAGAAAATCCCCTGCCACAATGGAACTTACATTCTCGTGATCACTGGCAGCCAGCAAGACTAACTACAAGTCTACTTAATTGTGAAGGAGGTTATAGCCACCTGTAGTGGTTAGGTGAGTGAGTCTGTGATGGGCTAGGATGTCCTGGATGACCTGATGGCCATGAAGCCCTGTGTGGCCCTCATATCAAATCAGCTTCTAGGCTGGGGTCAGTAGGAATGCTTCACCCTCTCCTTCCCCTTGGCTCCTAGGTGAGAGTGAGTACTGTGAGCACCTAACTCTAAAGTCACTGACTGGTAAATCTTTTAGGGTTTCAGCTTTTCTGGAATATCTGCTTATTTCCCCAGAGACACTTACCTTTTTTTCACTCCAGGCCTTAGCATCTTTCTGGGAGAACATGATGAAAAGTCATTCTGTTCTTCACCTAACTGGTGCCTCTGACAGCGAAATGCCAGTCAGAATTCCAGGATTCCTTTTCTCCCTGGGTTAATTGAGGTTTAAAGCAGTGTGGGCAGCCTCCCCCCGGGGCCAGATGCTCACTGTGTTTTTTGGCTGTTTCTTTCTAAAATTAGATCCCAAGACTTGTGCGTGTGCCCATTTACATTCCAGTTCTGAGTGTATTACTTGATATATTTATTTTTGTCCTCTTGCTGACTATATTCAGGATGAAACTATCCATGAAAATGTAAATGTGGTACCTGGGGGCCATCAGACACACTGGAATCACTTTAGAGTTAAGTAGGAATTAGTTGAAACAAATGGTTATTTTAAAGCCAGGTGGTGGAGTTGGGAGCCCTGGTGAAGGAAGCCAAGAAGCGGTCTGCTGGAGAAGAGAGGACGCAGGGCTTGGCACCAGGAAGCCAGAGCTTGCGACTTGGCTCTGCTAGTTGCCTGGGTCTTGAGCACGACCACTAACCTCTCTAATCCTGCCTTTCATTACCCGTCAGATGGTGGTAACAATGCCACCAGGTTGATGTGGGGATTAAGAGAAATGTGCATTGAAAAACACTTTAATAAACTGAAAAGCACTGCACACAGTTTCATTCATTCAATAAATTAGTGAATAAATAAGTATATGGACAGTGCTTTGCTGTTTGTATTAAGGGGCAGCAAAGAAGGGGTATGTCAGACTGGATCTCTTTTAGAACTGATTTGGAAGTCTCTTCAAGGGCTACTCATTTATCTGTAGGTTGACTAGTAGTGATCTGAAGCAGTTTTTGTGTGTTCTTCCCTTGTGAAGAACAGGTAAGAGCATCCGATAAGGGGGCAGCTGTGGGCTGAAATTCTGGCTCTGCCACACATTAGCTCTGTGTTAGCCTCTTTAAGCCTCAGTTTCCTCATTGGTAGAACAGGGATAATAATATTACATACTTCACCAGGTGACTAGAAAGAAAACATGAGATAATAGACGTAAAGCCCTTAACACAGTCGACACATAAGTGCTCAGTATGTTGCTAACCATTATCATTATGTCTCTAGAACTCACGTGTTCTTTTTATTCTGCCTGAACCTTCTCTACCAAGGTTGAAAACTGGTGGCCTTCAGGATGAATTTAGCCTACAATCATCTTTAGTTTGATTTGTAGAGTTTAAAATTTTTTAGTTTGGTTGTTATCATTTATAAATTAGGAATCTTCATGTGAAAATCCAGATTTGGGGCTTCTCTTTCAACTCAGAAGTTCTGGCATGGTGGGTGTGGTGGGCTGGTGTTCCCACATGGCGGCGGTTGGCCGGAGTGGGCCAGAGCTGATAAAGGTGCTCGCTTAACTGCGGCCTGCCCTCTCCGGTTCCCCACTTCTTACTTTAATACACCTAGTCAGATTTACTCACATTTGATATGCCTGGTTCCTATTTCCGTTTGAGTTTAAAACTCCTGCTGTTTTAGGATGGCTTGATTTTCGGATGTCCTTGTGTATCTATTAGTATTGAATTTGGCTACATGCATCAGAAACCCAACCCCCGTACTTGAATCAAACAGGAGCGATTTTTCCTACAGCAAGAAGTCCAGTTGAGGGCAGAGCAGGTGGGTGCAGTCACTGGAGAATGTCCTGCATTCCCCTCGCCCCTCCTAGCTTCCTGCTCTGCCATCTGGAGCTTATGACTTGTTCTCATGGTTGTTCTCATGGCTGCAAGATGGCTGGTTGTTCCCCCGGGACCAGGTCTGCATTCTAGGTAGAAAGAGAGGCAAGAGTTGAAGAGTTCAAGGTGTTGTTTCTTATGAGGAAAACAATAGCCAGAGACCTCACCAAATAGACTTCTACTTACAGTTCAACCACCTTCAGTTTCAGGGGAGTTTTTAACTGGGCATGTTGCTGCACCTAGAACATTGGGGTTTTTTGGTAAGGGAGAATGGAGAATGGCTATTGAATAGGCAGTTTACAACTGACATGTCAATTTTTTAAAAATTAGAATTTATACAAAAGTGTTTTGGGTAGGCTTGGGTATGAAAGGAAAGAATTATTTTTCGTGGCAAAAAAAAAAAAAGAAAAATATCCACATTCCTCTCCAGTTTTCTAGTTTAAAGTTTTGTAGAGTTCACTGAAAAATTGTGTGCCCTAAAGTCCCAGGACCCCTGATGGAGTTGCCTGTATCAACTCTCTTCTTGATCTTTTCCTTCTTCCTGTTGTCTCTGTAACTGCTTGGGGCTTTCTACTCATAGGATACGTGTGCTCAGTCCATGTAATTAAACTCTTTCTCCTTCTTTGAGAGAAGAGGAAAGGTCTCCTTATTTGCTTGGTCATTTTGTAATTTTAAAATAATTTCGAAGAATTTAACTGCCTAATTGTACTGGTTAACCAGAAAGATGAATTCTTCATCTTTGATTAGAGTTGTGCCTACTTCCTTAGGGTTGTCATGAAGATCAGATTAGGTAATGCATGTAAAGTGCTTAGCAGAGTATTCAGCATACAGGAATCTCTCAAGAAATGGTAAGTACTAGGAAAGGTTATAACTGTACTCTTCTGTTTTGTTTTGTTTTGTTTTCCCCACGTGTCACAAATCAGACACATAGTTTCAGTTAGCAATTCAGGTCAGCATTACAATTATTGAGAATTGTACTAGAAGATGATTCCATGACGAGTGTCTACAAATCTGCAGTGTATACCTTTCTCTGGGTAGAGCAGCTCTGAGGATTAAACTGGATTTCTCTGCTCAAACTTTCACATTCTGTTGATTCAAATGATGCTGCTCTTATAAAACTCCTTCAAGAAAAGACCCCGACACTCTCTACCCTAAAGTTACACTAGTGTACACTGAGGTTGGGGAAAGTAATCTTGGGCCAGACCTCTCCAGGGCTGGTCTGTCTTTTGAATGAGCATTTCTCACTTGGGTCTAGAGCTCTTTGTGGCTTAGCTTTTATTTCATAGATTGTCTTTTTAATAGTAATAATTTTAGCTTACATTGGAGCAATCGCTACGTCTCTATTAATTGCATGCAATATTCTATTTAAGCCTCATGGTAGCTCTTGAAGTAGGTCCTATACTCATTATCTTATTTTAGCTATGAGGACACTGAGACTTTGAGAGGGTAAGTGACTTGTACAGAGTCATTCAGCTAAGCTCTGTCTCTAGTCTAGTCCCTCTGACCCCATCCAGGTGCTTAACCACCACCTAATCTCTCCTACCTGCCAGCTAGCTAGATGCACAGACCTCCTAGGGGAGAAAAGCTTGTGGGTTATTCTCTTAGAATCCTTTGGGAGAGGGAGTCAGTTCTCACTTATTCGTCCACTGGTCTAGAGAAGTGTTTGAGTCACAGTTGTTCCCTTTCTCCACCCCGCCCCCCTCCGGTCCCTTCCGAGGACACAGAACTGAAAGTTAGCCAGATTCTCTCGCAGGAATCTGAGAAATGCTGCTGGGCTCATGTTCCCAAATTAGGCCAATTTCCTCATCGCCCAGCAGCCTCTCTCAGCTGGAGCTCCCTTGGCGCTTTGCATTACGTCTCTCGCCCTCCGCCTGTTCCCTGACTGGTCTGCCAGCCCGGCAGTTATTTTCAGCCCAATAGGGTTATCTGCTGACCCTTTTTGGTGACATTTTTCTTCTTTCTCACAAAAATAACTTTCCTGATTGGTCACATTTTTCAGCCTTTTTCGTAATCCCTCTCCAATGGGCTGGATTGAATGATGCTTCTGATAACGTCGTTCAAGAGGGATGCAGGGAATTTGATGTGGAACTGTTCGTGAGGAATGCATTTTCCGTACTTCATATTTATGTCATGCTTTGCATGCTTCAGTTTTGAACTCTCCCTTGGGGTGGGCAGATGTGCATCGCTGACCCATCCCTGGGGCCTGCTGCTGTGTGGGAGGGAATGTTGTCTCAGGGTAGATCCTGCGATTAGAAGTAGCGTCTTGAGATTCTCCTCCAGTGCTGGCTCGGGCTCGTTCAGCCTCCTGGTGCGACGCACTCTCACAGCTCATGCCTCATTTTGCTATCTGTAAAGTGGAGAATCACTCTTGCTGACTTCCGCCAAGTCCTGGGGTGAAAGGTGGTTCTGGAAGAGCATTTTAAAATTCTCTTCCTCCACTATAGGGTGGGTTAAATGAGACATACACGTAAGGAGTTTAGCCCAGTGCTCCATTAAGTTAGCTATTGTCATCATTATCTAGACAACCTGGGAAGTAGAAAAGGTGATCATTTTGTCTTTAATCCCAGCTCTGTCGATCACTAGGTGTATATCCTGGGCAAGTTACTTAACCGCTCTCAGCCTGTTTCCTCCTCTGTTGAATGGAGGTACTAGTAGTAGCTATCTCATAGGGTTGTTGGAGGATTAAATAAGAGAATGTGTGAAGCTCTGAGGACAGTGCCCGCCGCATGCTTATTGTTATTGTCATTATCTGTGTCACAGGAGAATTAGAAGGTATTATCAATTTATCTTAAATTGCAGTTCTGTTCAAGATACAGAGATATTCTTATTCCATAGAACTAACTAGCCCTTGGGGCAAAGAAACATTTGGATGAGGTGTCCTTTTGGTGAGAATTCTTTGTGCCACTTGAGCCCCATTTTATTTGTCTCCTCTAGTAGCATCTCTGCCTATGCCATTGACCAGGTATTTGCCAATACCTTTCCATCTTCTTTTCAAAACCCAACCCTCTGTCTAGAGGCTGGCAGACTTTCCAAAGAATAATCCTTAATTGCTGACTTATATCATTTTGTGGTTTTGGGGGCATATGGTCAGAAAATGAGGAGGGCAGGAGTGACCTTGGTGATCTTGGTGACCTTGGAGTAGAAGATAACATCCATTCATTTATTAATTCATTCACTTATGAAACTTGATTAAGAGCTTTCTATGTGCCAGGCATTGTGCTTGGAGCTGGCAATGCAATGATAAACCAGACATACTCCCTGTCCTCTTAGAACCTTGGTCTGGGGGCTGCAGAGAATTAAGTGCCAGGTGGAGGTGAACACAGAAAGATATGGAAATACCTATGTGGAGCCCCTCTACTTTTGAGGACAACTGGAAAGGTTGTCTAGGAAAAAATCAGTTGGAGTTGAGACTTGAAGGATGGGTAGAAGTTAGCCAAGGGAAGGACACAGGGGTCAAGAGTGTTTGATGCTGCCAAGGGAGTCCAGGAAGGTGAGACCCTCCCCCCAGAGCAGGGTCTGTTGGATTTACCAGTAGGGAGTCCCTGTACTTTCAGGGAAGCAGGCAGAGAGGGTGTCATGTGCTCCTGGCACAGAACCACACACCAGGTAGGTTCTCAGTAAATATTTGTTGAAAGAATTCAGTGAATAGGTTATGAAATGTGTATACTCAGCACCAAATGTAAAAGACCTCCCTGTCTCCCTCCTGAATCTCTGTCTCTTTGCCTTTTCTTCTGTTATTGAGCCTTCCTCTGTTTCTCCTTTTTCCTCCCCTATTTCTCTTTTTCTTGTATCTCTTCCTGTTTTTACTCTTCACCAGTAATAACGGAGAACTCGAGGGGCCAACCCCATGGCCTAGTGGTTAAATTTGCCGTGCTCTGCTTCAGCGGCCTGGGTTTGGTTCCCAGGCGCGCACCTACAGCACTCATCGGCAGCCGTGCTGTGGCGGCAACACACATACAAAATAGAGGAGGATTGGCACAGATGTTAACTCAGGGCGAATCTTCCTCAGCAAAAAAATAAATAAATAAAAACATATATATATATCTATATATAAAACAGAGAACTGGATCCCCCATACTCCTTTTTGTCCATCCATTTGTATATGTTTTTATTGATGTATTTGTAAGTAGAATTTTGTTCAATCATTTATTCACTTATTTATCCTACATTTAATAGGCACTTTCCAATGCAAAACTGAATAAGGTAACTTCATTTTCTAGTTGGAGAACCACACACTTAGCCAAAAAATTATAATACTTAAGTAGTATCAGTGAGTGGGAATATAGAAGCAGCAGCTAAGCCTGCCTGGGACTTAGGGAAGGCTTCCTAAAGGAGGTGACCCTTGAGGTGGGTTGAAATGAATGAGTAGGAATTTGCTATGAGAGGGAAGGGTGGTGGGAAAAGTCTGTTCTAAGGCATGCCATCCTACAGGGGCCTGGTGTTTTCAGGGCATTGGGAACATAGGCCTTGTGTTCCAAGTGGAGGAATTTGGGGTTCTTTTGTATGTTGTAGGGAGCCCAGAAAGATTTTAAAGCAAGGAATGACATTACTGACTTCGTCTTCTAGGAAGGGGAATCTGGCAGCTACGTGGAAGATCATCTCGAGTGGGAAAGATTGTTGGCAGGGAGACCAGTAGGAGGCGGTTGGAGCCGTCCTTCTGAGCGATGATGAGGCACGAACCAGGCAGTGTTCCCAAACTTCAGGCATTCCCAGACCGTTTTTACAGTTTGGGGTAAACACATACCACTCATGTTATTATTAACTTAACATTTTCCTTTAAATCAACTCCCATTTTATACTTAAATACATTCATTTTTAAAAAGAAACTATCAATGAAATTACAGTTTGTGATAGTTATATTTTTCCTTATACACATTGAAATACATGCATGGTTATTTTTAAAAAGGCACGTCCAGGGCCGGCCCCGTGGCTTAGCGGTTAAGTGCGCGCGCTCCGCTACTGGCGGCCAGGGTACAGATCCCGGGCGTGCACCAACGTACCGCTTCTCTGGCCATGCTGAGGCCGCATCCCACATAACAGCAACTAGAAGGATGTGCAGCTATGACAGACAACTATCTACTGGGGCTTTGGGGGAAAAAAAAAAGGAGGAGGATTAGAAATAGATGTTAGCTCAGAGCCGGTCTTCCTCAGCAAAAAGAGGAGGATTAGCATGGGTGTTAGCTCAGGGCTGATCTTCCTCACAAAAAAAAAATAAAATAAAATAAAAGTAAAAAGGCACGTCCAAGTACCACCTCCAGTCATCTTGCCTACACCAGTGCTTTGGGAAACAATAAACTAAAGCCTTGCAGAGGGATGAAGAGGAGAGGTCAGTGCCCAGAGATGTTTTTAAGGGGAGATGGATGGGAGGTGGTAACAGATTGGCTGTGGAAGTGGGAGGGAAGAAGAGTCTGGAGATGACCCCATGTTTAGCTAAAAAGGCTGAATAGAAAATGATATTTTTGAGATTGAGAATTTAAGAGTCTCAGCAGTGGGGGAGCAAGAAGACATAATTATTTCAATTTTGGGCATGTTGAATTTGAGTTGCCTTCTTTTCAAAGAGATCTGTTAAGTAAACAGTTGAAAACTTGGTCTGGAGCTTAAGAGAGAAAGTTGAAAACTTGTCATAACAGATGTGGGAGTCATTGACATATATTCTGGGGTCTCTAAGAAGGCCGTAGAGGAAGAACTTCTGATTCCTTTGGATGGCGCACAGACCCTTCATGATCTCCAGGTGCAAACTTGTGAGGGTTTTAAGCAGAGAAGAGGTACGATTAGATTTGCATTGTAGAAAGAGCAGTTTGGCAGTAATTGATCAGGGATGAATCCAGGTTTTGTGGATTTAGAGGCCTTCTTTAAGACAAATAATTTAAAATGATGAATTCAAAGTGAGATATGAAAGTAAATACTTATTTATAATGAGAAAAGAAATCACAGCCAGGTTACTAGAGCCTTGGATGTTCAGACACCTTTCTTTGGAGTTCTTGTTAGGTAGTGTACCAGAAATGCTTACATAGACATGGCTCCTGATTGAGACCCAGCTTCCCCTCCCAGTTAGAACTCTCTATAACTCCCAGGGGCCCGTGCAGGTGTGGAGTATGCTGGAAGCAGGGAGACCAGATAGGACCCAGCTGAGAGAAGGCAGAACATGAGCGTGTTAAGCCTTAATTTGCATGGCTGTGCACTTTTCTCCAGCATCCCTCAGCAGGCTGGGTATTGACCAGTGAAGCCACATGGTTGGCTTGATCCAGGTTTTGGGAAGTTCTAGCAGAGATGTGCTAAAAAGACAAGACAGTGAGGCATGATGTGATGGACCTTGGGAGCGAGCTGGGTGGATAGGGAAGGAAGTGAAACCAAGAAGGAAGTTCTTTGGTAAGCAGGGAAGAGGAGGACTAGCTAGTTCAGAGATGGAGCAGTTCCAGGTTATGATGCATTTGAAAAAGTAGCAAAGTCCTGTCATTTAAAGCATCAGGGAACTATAGGGCTAAGCATTAGATGAATTGTTCATGTGAACACTGACTTTGCTTAGAATGATGGGACTAGTTGTGGAGCGGGAATGCCCAAAGTTTTGATCAGTGTGTGCTCAGGCAGTTGTTGGTGAGAGGGATGAAGAAGGAAAGAGAGGTGATGTAGCTGAACAGTATGAGTTTCACAAGAAGTGTTCCATAATAATTTGGAAGAATAATGGTCTAGAGGAACTTTGGGGAGTGAGAAAGGAGTGTTATCTTGGGACCCTGGTTTGTGGGGTTTTAAAGTATGAGCAGGCTCTACTTGAAAGAGCTATAAGAGAAATGAGGTCCACGGGGGGAAACCAGGATTTAGGAGAGGCAAGGAGATGGAAAGGGTGTGCTGTGAATACAGAATATCTAACCTGCTTAGGAACCATAAGATTGTGATCAGAAAGCATCATTGAAGTCATTAGCTAGGCTAGATTTCTTCTCATTATGCACCACGTCAGTAATTAGTGAGAAGGAACAGAATGATAGTAAAATATTCTTTTAATAATGATGCTTTACAGGAAAAGGGTACTGACTGATATTGAATGTCATTGGTGATAGACTGAAACATTTCTGGTCACATGCCTTTACTCAGTATAATAGAGAATTATGTCACTCTGTTTAGCCAGTTGCTTTTATATTCCATTTTAATCCTTCTATTGGCTTTTTAGGTGTAGCTTTTTATACTATTTTTTTAGTGGTTGCTCTAGGGATCAGAGTATGCATCCTTAACTTATCACTGGCTACGTAGAGTTAATGTTATACCACTTCACATAAAATGTGAGACCCTTGCAGCAGTAAAAGTCCATTTATCCCCTTTGTGTTAATGAAGTCATATACTTTAAAAACTACATATGTCATAAACCCCGCAATACTATTTGTCATTTCACCTTAAACAGTTGTCATGTAGAGAAATTAAGAGATAAAAGGACAGTCTTTTATGTTTGTCTGCATAACTACCATTTCTGTTGTTCCTCATTTCTTCCTGCAGATCCGGGTTTCCATCTGGTGTCATTTCTCTTTAGCCTGAAGAACTTCCCTTAGCATTTCTTGTAGATTTGCAAGAACAACTTCTCTGTTTGCTTGATCTGAAAATATTTTTATTTCACCCTCATTTTTGAAGGATATTTTCTACTGATATAGAATTCTGGATTGAGAATTTTTTTCTTTCAGCACATTAAAGATTGTCATTCCTTTGTCCTCTGGACGTCATTGTTTCTAACGATTGTTCTCCTGTATGTAAGTCTTTCCCCCTCTCTCTTGCTGCTTTAAAGATTTCCTTTTTATCTTTGGTTTCAGCAGTTTGACCAGGATGTGCCTAGCTGTGATTTTCTCTGTATTTATTCTGCTTGGGATTTGCTGAAGTTCTTAGATCAGTCAGTCAATATTTTTCCCCAAATTTTGGGAATTTTAGGCCATTATTTCTTCAAATACCTTTTCTGCCTCATTTTCTCTCTCTTTGTTTCTGGGACTACAGTTGCATACATGTTAAACTGCTGATATTGTCCCATAGGTTTGTCCTGTGTTTTTTTGTCCCAGAAGCATTGTTAATTTTTTCCTATCTGTTATCTTTTTGGTCTTCAAATTGGATATTTTCTGTTGATCTGTCTTCAAGTTCACTGATTATTTTTCTTCTGCTGTCTTCAAGCTGAACTTTTCATTTCAGATATTGAACTTTTAAGTTCTAAATTTCCATTTGTTTTTCTCCTGTTTTTTTTTTTTTAAATTTTATTTATTTATTTTTTCCCCCCAAAGCCCCAGTAGATAGTTGTATGTCATAGCTGCACATCCTTCTAGTTGCTGTATGTGGGTCGTGGCCTCAGCATGGCCGGACAAGCGGTGCGTCAGTGTGTGCCCGGGATCGAACCCCGGGCCGCCAGCAGTGGAGTGCGTGCACCTAACCGCTAAGCCACAGGGCCGGCCCTGGTTTGTTTTTTTTACACAGCTTCTATTTCTGTTAGATTTCCCATTTGTCCATTCATTATGACTATCTTTTCTTTTAAGTCCTTGAACATATTTATAATAGCTGCTTTAAAAACTCTTTTGTCTGTTAGTTGCAATATCTGGGTCATCTTGGCATCAGATTTTATTGTTTTTTCTTTTGACTGTGGTCAGGTTTTTGTATTTCTTCATGTGTCCAGTAATTTTTGTTTGTACATAGGACATTGTGGATAATACTTTTGTAGAAACTCTATATACATTGTATACAAATAATACATTTTAGAAACTCTGGATTATGTTACCTTCCTCTGAAAAGTGTTGATTTTTATTTTAGCAGGCAGTTTAATTATTTGCAGATCACCTTGGATTTATAAGACCTGATTTTAGGCTTTGTTAGGTCAGGTCTATTTTGGTTTTGCCCTTAGTCCTAGAGCAAACTCCATAGTCTTGGGACATGGTCTTTGCTCCTAAGGTGCCACTCTTCTGGGATTTCACTGGAAAACCCAAGGTGTGTACCAGGCACCTCTAACTTGGTAGAACTGAAACTTCCATCTCTGTCTCCCCTGCAGTGAATGTGATACACTCAGCGTTTTTTTTTTTTTTTTTTTTTTTAGCTCTTCAGCAGTTGCTTTTCACTGGATTTCTTAGTGCAATTCAGGTATTGACTAAAGGAATTCAAGGGAGTTTAAATGCAGATTTGGGGCTCTCTCCTTTCCAGGATTTCTCCCTCTCTATTTTTAGTGACTCTGGCAGCCCCCAACTTTGTCCTCAAGCCAATAACTGCAGCTTTCTGCTTGAATTCTAGCTGCTCAGTTGCCAGCCAGACTGGAGAGTGCACTCAAGGGGAAAATCCATTTAAACATGGGTTTTTACCCAGTGCAGTTCTTTTCTTTCAACGGTCAAATCCCCTCCAGTTTCTGCCTGCTTTTGTTTGCCCTCTAGTGCCTTCAAATAGTTGTTTCATATATTTTGTCCAGAGTTTGTAGTTGTTATCTGTGTGAAGGTTAGTTGAATGCAGACTGCTCTCCCGTTTCTGGATCTAGAACCTGCCAATTGCTTTCAGATTATTTCGGAATCCATGGTGGCTTTTTTCAAGTGGTGCTGTTGGCAAGAAAATAATGAAAGTGGTTGTTGCAGAAACAGCTTGTATCGATTTCTCTTAGGGTAACTGACAGGGGCATTCAGGTACATTAGTGTTGAGATAGAAAGTGTTCTGACAGCAGTGGTGCACTTGAAGTAATGATCAGAAACATGGGTATGAAAGAGGAGACACCTGGGATACAGTCACCAGGATGTGAGTGCTCATGCATGCAGATGCCGTGCTGAGCACTCTGCCAAGTTCATCTAGAAAGGCTCTAGAGTTGGAGAGGTTGGCAGTGTGCTCCTTCCGGGACAGGAGGTCTTCCTGTTCTACTTCAAGCTGAGGAGCAAAATATATGGATCAAGTGACTGTACCCAGTCATGCCTTTTGTGTCAGGCATTGTCACCTGGGAGCAGTAGAGTGGCTGGCCTTCAGCCTTTTTTGTTTGAGAAAGGGTGGGATGAGAGCCTGAGAATTCAACCTTGGGCTTGGGTTGATAAGCTGAAAAAGAGATAGAGCATAGCCTGTTTTAACATTGGTCTATGAGGAAGTTTTTACCAAAATGAGAAAACCAAGAAGAATGTAATAAGTTTTTCAGAAACTAAATTTATTCAATTTAAAGGCTCATTCTTTATCCTGGTTTATGTCCTTCCTAATTTGGGGAGATTGAAAAGGTCCCCTCTTTAATGAAATGATGGTGAGAGGAAATGGTGTTTTTTTGTTTGTTTCTTTTTTTTGGTGAGGAAGATCAGCCCTGAGCTAACATCCATGCTAATCCTCCTCTTTTTGCTGAGGAAGACCAGCTCTGAGCTAACATCTATTGCCAATCCTCTTCCTTTTTTTTTTCCCCTCCAAAGCCCCAGTAGATAGTTGTATGTCATAGCTGCACATCCTACTAGTTGCTGTATGTGGGACGCGGCCTCAGCATGGCCGGAGAAGCAGTGCGTTGGTGCACGCCCGGGATCCGAACCCGGGCCGCCAGTAGCGGAGCGTGCACACTTAACCACTAAGCCACGGGGCCGGCCCTGAAATGGTGGTTTTTTTAAAAAAGACTCTTAACAAAATTAAAAACTATTAACTCTGTACTGCCAACCACATCCCACCCTCCACAAACAAAATTTATTTCTAGAAATATTGACAGTCCATGAAATCTAGAAGTTTGGGGAACACAGTCCTAGAAGTCTAAAAATTTTTAGGGTTACTAGGGTCACTTGAAATGTTGTCGGGGGTAGAGTGAAGCGTGTGCTAATTTGCCAGCCATGATCTTGCTCTGTGCTTAGAGTGTCTTCTCCTGCTTCCACAACCAGGGCAGGATGGAGAAGAACTGCTTGTGAGGCTGCGATGTCTGTGGTCTCCCCACAGTGAGCAGAGTGGGAAACGGAGCCAGGCGTTCCTCTCCAGGTCTCACATGATGGGAATGCCAGCCCATTGTTTAATACTTCTTTCAAGCTCCCTCCATTTCTTTTCCATCATCACCCTTGAGGAGTCTTGTGAGAGATCAGGTTTCTTAAAGCATCAAGGTTGCAGCTTGCTCCTCTGCTCTTAACTTCCTCCCAGTTATTCCACCCTGGATTTGGTTGAGGTGGCAAGTCTAGACCGTGCTTATACAAAGTCACAGGTACCAGGAGGGGTGCTGGGAGTTTATGCCCTACACCTCGTGTGTATTTCTGGTGACACACATGCCGGGTGGATTTTAACAAATGAAAGGAGTTAGGAGAATGACAAAACCAGATAGGGTTTGATTTATGATGAAAGTTGAAAAGAATGTTTGTTTTGGCTGAACTGCAAAAAGTATGGGGGAATAGGGCATTTCTTTATAAGTGTCTGGAAGATATAGACCCAGGAAGAGAGGAAAACTGATTTAGGATGACTCAAAGAGATGTCACTGAGATTGAGGATGCCATCCACGGTAGGAAAATCCAGGATGAATTTAAAGAATGGTTTCCAGGACTGAAATCTGTTCTCTTTGGATCGGGCTTTTCAACAAACTGCTGACAGTCCTGTCCCATGAGTCATTTGAAGTGGGCAGTTTGATGACTCTGTATTGAGATATGGGACATGGCTCTTTTTCTTATAGGGTATGTGTGAATATTTGGAGGAGTGTGGCACCACTGCAGTGAGTGGCAGACACTGGCTGTCCTGAGCATCACCTTTATTTCTCAGTCAGCAGTGGAGCTGTGGTTTCCTCTTCTTGGTTCAGGCAGCTTTATTTTATCTTATTTTATTTGTGTGTGGGTAAGATTAGCCTTGAGCTAACATCCGCTGCCAGTCCTCCACTTTTTGCTGAGGAAGGTTGGCCCTGGGCTAACATCTGTGTCCATCTTCCTCTACTTTATATGGGACGCTGCCACAGCATGGCTCTACAAGCAGTGCGTCGGTGCGCGCCCGGGATCCGAACATGTGAACCCCGGGGCCGCTGAAGCGGAGCGCGTGAACTTAACCCCTATGCTTCTGGGCTGGCCCCGATTCAGGCAACTTTAAAGGGTTTCTCTCCAGGGAAGTTGGAATAGGTAAGAGTTGGATCCCTGGAATGACGCTTGTCCAGGGCATCCTCAAATAAAAGGCCCTGCAATGTTTGCCCCCCCAAAACTTCTCATTGTTTCAACCTTAGACATGAAAGATTACTCCTCCAAAGTCTGCATTTTATTAGTATTATTATTTCTGATAAGTTATAACAGCCACTATCATCACCATTTATTTAGTGTCTGCTCTGTGCCAGAGATTGTCTGCAGTGTTTACAAGAGATCTACAAGGGACTCATGACCATTCTCATTTTACACATGAGGAAAAGGACGCTTAGTGAAGATGTGACTAGCCCAAGGCTACACAGCTAGAAAGTGATGATTCCAGAATTTGAACCCAGAACTGCCCCTCCTTTCCCCCACCACTCCCTCCCCCCCCCATTAAAGCTACAGCTTTTCTCCTTTATGTCTTTTTTTGGCAAACTCACTTCTCCCTCCCCTTTGGTTAGTCATTCTTCAAACCCACTGCACTGTTGGTGTGAGGAGAGTATCTTGTGACGTGCAGTGAAGACACAGCTACGTTCTGAGTACAAGGCTGTATATTGACTTCAGCCTAACAGCTTGGCGCAGTGCTCAGACTGCTGTCGTTTATTGTAGGCCTCACTTTTTAATCCTGACTTTCCCCTTAACCCTTCCCTCGGCTGCCTCACTAAAGAGTTAAGGGGTAGACCAAGCTACTTTCTGGTCCTCCTGTCTTCCTGAACATATTGATACCATCAACAGGTACATCTCACTCTGCCCAGATAATAGATGAAGGAGACGCTCCTTTCATTCTGGTCTTCCCAGGTCTTATCCTTCATATCAGGCTGGATGGCATCGATCTAGTCTCTGTTGTTCTTGGGCACTTTGGTTCAGCCCAGACAGATTCTTTTCTGTAGCTGCTCTGTCCCTTCAAGCACGTTCTAGCTGACATGCACCTAGCATCTAGGAAGCCATATTTCCTGTGTTTCAGGGCAAAGCTTTGGTGTCAGAGAGACTTGGATTTGAATCCTTGCTCCATTACTTACAAATAGGATGATTTTAAGTGAGTTCATCTCTAAGCCTCAGTTTTCTCGTCAGTAAACTTGGTATGTAGTAGTGTCCACTTCATTGGGTTGTGAGGATTCTGCAGAGTAATCCTCCTAAAGCTTTGGCAGATGGTAAACCCTCGATAGATGTTGGCTGTTGTTATTATTATTAGCTATAAATTAGTTACTATATTCTTTCTCATTGCCTAGATTGGCTTATTCACTACTGATCAAGTCTTTATGCTTACATATTCTCATTTCTCTCTGTACCTTGTCTTTTCTCTTTTATTGTCTCCATCTCCTACGTACCAGTTCAAATCAGTGATAGATGTTCCATGTCATCATTTACATCTTTTTCCCTAGGTACCCTCTCCTTGAATTGAAAATACTACCATTCATAGACTCATTGAATCACAAAATTGTAGAACTGGGATGTATCACTTCTACCATGAGTTAAAATCCAGGATCATGGAACTAATTAGTGGTAGAGTCAGGACTAGAACCCAGATTACTTGGTGTCTAGTCTAGTGTTCTTTCCACCACATTTTTTTCCTTACCCAAATCTCTCATATACATATATACACAATTAAAATACAATCCACAGTAGATTGGGGGAGGGGGACACGAGGAGGCACTTTTATTTAGAAGCTCATTGTTCCATCACTTCTAGCTCTGGCAGGGATCTCAGACCTGATGTTTGGGGTGTAGAGTTGTTTTCTGTTCCTCAGGGTGTTGGTGTTAGGAATTCCCACCCAGGGAATGGAGATTGTCTCTGTTCCTGTTCAGCCTAGTTCTTCATTGAGCAGATATATCCATGAACAACCCTCATATTGATAATTTATAAAATATGTTAAAATATATATGTGTTTTATAGTTTTTTGCTGAATTATTTCAAAGCAAACATCATGACATGTCACTTCAATGGGGACATTTTCCTAGAAATCCACAATTCGATACTTAACAGTATTCAAAATTCTCTAATATCATCTATTACCCAGTACGTATTCATTTTCCCCAGTTGTCTCCAAAATGTCTTTTATAGCTATTTTTTCAAACCAGGATCAATCAAGAACCACTCCATTAAGTTTCTCTCTCTTAAGTCTCTTTTAATTTAGAATAGTTTGCTCCCCCTTCCACCCCCAACACACGCCCCTTCTTAATGCTCTTGACTTTTTGAAGAAATTGGGCCAATTGTTCTTTAGAGTTCCCTCATGCTGGATTTGTCTTTCTTCCTAGTGTCTTTGAACTTATTCCTCTCTGACCTGATTTCCAAAACTGGAAATCAGATAGGAAGGCTTCATTAAATTCTGGGTGAATGTTTGAGGCAGGAATTTTTCCTGGGTGGTGCTGCGTGCTCCAAGTGGCAGCACATCACGTCCCACTGCTAATGCTGCTAAGTTTGATGATGGAGTTATGGTGGTGATAGATATCTCTTGTGTTAAGGAACACTGTCTCCCTTGCAACTGGTATGTAATGTATGGGGCTATTCTTTGGCACCATGAGAATGCCCAGTTCCCCATCAATAAATCTTTCACCCCATGGCTTTAGCATCTATTGATGATCAGATTTCTTTCTTATACTTAAAATAGAATTTGCATTTTGATACGTCCATTTCAGCTTGAAAGAGCTATATTTACTCACAGGGGTTCAGTTATAATGTTGGATGGTCCATTACCTTCCATGATCTTAAACCCACAAGGAGAAAATTCAGGTCTGTAATGAATTAGTTGTCAGACCCAGGGTTGAGGCAGGAGGAAGAAATTGGCAGAGATGTAACTATGCATGGCGGACAGATTTGAGGAATAAGTGCCTGCCCCTGCAGCGTATGCATGTTTTAAGAAGTGTTAATCTTCTCTCTCATCAAGCATATAAGAACACCTTTCTTGGGTCTTCATTCAAGTTGCTGGAGAAAGGAAGGGAAATTTGTTTTTAGCCAGTAACCAGGTTTGAACTTGGGAGCTGTATTGCCCCTAGAAGCTGGAAGATGGGTAGATGTGAAGCATGCAGTGGATCTTAACCAAATGTCTTTCCTGTTGGGAATTTATGTGTGCATTTGGACTGGCTTTTTGAAACAGGTTGCAGTTTGGATTTGGGACTGATTCATACTGTGGGGTTTCTCCAGGACTTTTGAGAGTGTGTGAGAAGTTTCTAAACTCAAAAGGCTCCTTTTTTGGCACTGCAGCATCTTTTCTATTTCGGCATCTTAAGAATCTGGGGGAACCATATAAAGATCAGAAACAAGTCTGGCTCTAAAGGCTCCCTCTGACTTGGTAATTCCAGTTAGTTGAATCCTGGCCCATTCGGATGAGACCATATAAAGAGGCTGTTTCCTGAATTTCCCGCTCTCTGCCTATCACAGGCTCTTTTTTGTAGAAAGCTGGTATTTCAGGACCGCAACCACCAGTCACGTGCCTCCAGCTCTTTACTCACAGTCATTCCTGCCCCTGTTTATTTTTGGAGAGAGCACATTTTTGCTTCTCTTCAGGAGCTATGCGGGGTCCTGCCCCCTCTGTCCATCAGGCAGCAGCCCCAGCGGGCTGTGCTCATTTCCCACACTCGGAGACATGACTCCAGCTTTCAAGAGAGAACACGAGGGGTGCACTGCCTGAGGGCTACCGTCACCCGTTCCTATTTCTGTCGTTCCTGGTGTTGCACATTTTAAGACTCTCTTTTTGAAAACAAGTTTGGGTAATGTTACCTGGCAGTAAATCTGCCAAAATTGGAAATTGTTTTCCCAGCAGATGTCTTGGGGCTGTGCCTCTGAATTTCAGAAGCAGAGCAATTTAAAGAATAAACCAGGACTTTTGACTTCTAGGATCAGCTCTTCTCTTCTTTCTGGCTTTTAAGATCATTTGAGCTCTGCTCTCTCTCACTCATCCAGGTTTTTTTTTTCCCTCTTCCCTAACACAGGGATAGCACACAGATTTCTTCCAAAGTCATAGCTCAAACAGATTGGTAGTGTCTTCCCACGTGCTTGGTCAAGGAGGATTCTGGAGTTGGTGAGCTGCATGAAAAAAATGCCATGACTGTCTTAACCTGCCTACAGATTAAGTTTCTAGTTTCAAGGATGGAACAAGAGTAAATTAATTACCCTTTAGATGCCTGGGCCATTACGCAGAGAACTCAAACACATAAGATTTGAGAAAAAATAAATCAGACATTCATGTGTCCTCTTGTCCTACCCAGACCTGATGGGCAGGAGAGGGAAGGACCCCTGGCCCAAATGGAAGGGTCCGTAACTAAAAGGTTGCAACTTCCCACCTCTCCAGGTGGGGACTGGGGCTCTGACAGTCGAGCTGGGGAGGGCATTCGGGTCCCTGAAATCCCCCAGCATCTGATCTGTCACCGTGGGGAGGGGAAAGCACAGCGGTTCTGACAGCTGGTCCTAAAAGGAGCCACAGTAGTTTCTTGGCCTAGGAGTATGTCCTGGGTTTCAGATCACGCTGGGGAGAGAGCCATGGGGCTCTTTTTGAAACAGGGCTGACTAGGTGTCTAGATGCCGTCATAGCTCTTAGGAGAGCAGCCAGGCATTCAGGGACTGGACTGTCCATGCCAGACCTTTTAAATTACATTGCTGATAGCCAGTCATCTGCTTACATTGCAAATAGATCATTTGCACCTAATTTTAAAGTACTGCGTTATGATCAAATTGCATCAGCTTCCACTCAACGCCCTGCATTGTGAAGTAACAGACACTGAGGGGCTCAGACTCCCAAAGACTTTTCCCAGGGACTCCTACCAACGTGATACCACTTAATAGCATTTGCCGCGGCCCAAGTGTTATGTGCTATCCTGGTAGCCCTACACCTTGGATCTGGTTGCTTCTGGAATGCTTTTCCTCATCATCCCTGCTTATCTTTCCAATCCAGGGCAAGCCCACTTTTCCCATAAAGCTTCCTTGACCTCTTCTGTCCTCAACACTTCCCAAGTTGGTTGGTACAGTTCTGTTTGCCTTTAGTCATGTACTGCAAGCTCATGCATGCTTGTCAGAGCCCTGGCTTAAGGATGCCCCAGGAGAAAGTGGCCTGGTAAAAACCACCACAGGTGACAAGAAAACTGCAAAATTGAGTGGAACTAGGGGCTGAGGGATTCCCCCTCAGCTTCACCCCGGGGCCCTGGATGCAGCCTCTCCCTGGAATGACTCTCAGGACCTCCATCCCTCGTGCCTACCTCCCACCTCCAACTTAGCCTCTTAAGTTTCAGATTAAGCCTGATGTCCAACCACATGGCTTTCATACAGACCTGGTACACCCTGAATTCTGCCTCTTCTCAGCCTCATTGAACTGGGGTAGCATTTGAGGACAGGGGTGACGTCTACGTTTTCTGTCTCACTCGGTGCACATAGGACAGTGCCCAGCTCCCCACATGGGGAACAAAGTTGAATTCTCGGGAGGAGCTTTTATAACTTGGTAGTCGTGGTAAATTAAGTCTGTCTCATCCAGACAGGGTATTTGTGTGTGGCCATCACAAGACTCAAAGGAGGGAGCATTTACGAAAATAATTTCTTATCCTTGGACCCAGAGTACTAAATCATGAACATAAGCATTCCTCGTCAGGGTACGTCTTCCACCAGATGCCCAAGCCCTGCTTTGCAGAGCGTTACATTCTACCTTCCCTTCCTAGCTCGCATCGGCCTCAGCGCTCTCTCCTGAGGTTGGCCAAGACTCCTAGTGGGGAACAGGGAGGACAGCTATAGCCTCTGCCCCGTTTTGTGCAGAGAATTTCTTTGTGACTCTTCCTCTCCTGGGCGAGCTCAGTGAAAAGTGGCTTACGGTTTTACAACATTGTGTTAACACCTGAAGTCTTCAGTCATTAGTACAAAAAACCTTTGATTTTGGAACGAGTTAAATTCTGTTGGATGTGGAGGAGTGACTCTTCTGTGGTGATCTTTTTGTTTTGAAGCTCCTGTCCTATTTAGCAGCTGGTACCATTTCCTAATGGGAAGAATAGGAGAGAAAATGTGTCTTTGTGTCACCTCTAGGCAGAAAGGATTTTCACTCATCCCCCCACTAGCCATGGCTTCTTGGGGTTTGTGGTTAAAGAAGACAAAACAGATGATTTTGGTTTTTAGAATCTTAGGGAACTTCATTAACCATATGACATCCATTAGTAGTCGAAGTGACAGCTCAGGGCAGGCTCAAAGGAGTCTTTTTTTTTTTCTTTTTCCTTTTTCCAAATGGTAGTATATTTTATTTATTGTGGTCTAGCCTTTCATATATCGACATTGGTAATGATGATGATGATGATGATGACAGTAAAGATATAGCACTTATTATGTGCCAGGCACTGCTCTAAGCACCTACCATATGGTCACTAATTTAATCCCTCAACAGTTTAGTAGTTACTCAAAGGAGTGCATTTTGACCTAAGTTTATGTCACTTATGCTCCTGTTCCATGCTACCTAATCTGCCACATTCGCTTCCCTGTTCAGTCTCTGCTTCTGTCACCATTATAACCAACACCCCATGGTAGACACAGAGGTGGAATGAGGGGACACAGGTTGAGGAACCTTGCCAATGCCACCCACGTTCCTTCCCTTCTTCTTGTGGACTCAGCATCTTACAGCATTGGCATGTACTGAATAGACTCAGACCCTCCTGACATTGTGGCACCATGGATTTACTTGGTTCATTCTGTCCTTCCCAACGTCCAGAGCAAAGAGAGGAAAGCAGAGGATCCCAGCTCCGAGAGTGTAGGTCAGCGGTCCCACACCCAGATGCCTATAGGGACCTCGGTGAGTGAAGTGGGACTAGGAGAAAGACACAGGCACACTTTCAGTTTGCACACTGAAATTGTAAGAGAAGATCACACTTCCAACCAAGAAATAGCCTCTTTCCCATTTTTCTCAAAACACCTGACATAGCTTTCATGTTCCCGCTTCTGGTAGACATAGGAACTGAGAGATAATTCCGCACAGAAAGAGAAACAGCAGCACGGGTGCACAGTAATAGATGGCAGCTGGCACTTGACTTGAGCAGGAAGGTGACAGAAAAGGAGGCTGGGGACTGTAGCAAACTGGAATGCGTATGTCCTGTCTACAGGGGGCAGCTATTACTCAGTCCTAGCATTACTAGATCTTCCGGTTTTTCAAGAGAAGCTGGAAACTAATGTTTTGTCTGGAAAGCTTCCAGTTTTTTAAGTGGTAGCTTAAATTTCAAAATAAAAACAAGCAAACAGAAAACCACTGTCTGGCCAAACAAAACATGTGGCTACAGGTCTGTGACCTCCAAGTTCAGGAACGTACATTACCACAAGATGGTCCTGTCCTTGGGTAAAGAAATATGGGATGTTATCTGCAAAAGCACAGGGAAGATAACTACAGGCCAAATTGGTTGAAAACATCCTCGAGGAGCCCCATATGGTTCAGTTCGGTTCTCTAATGTTTGAAGTCTCCCCAACACAGTACCTTACACGGAGTAAGAACTCAACGAAACACGGTTCTTGGTTTCTGCTTATACACAACTTTGGCTTCTGGTAGTCTTGGGTTACTCTGATTCCAGCTGGTCCTTTTAATTCCACTGCTCAGTGCTGTCTGAACAGCTTAACCTTTAAGCTTCAATTCTAGATTCCTGGGACAGAGAATTCGATTGGGTCAAACTGGTGCACCCCTGGTTCAATCAACTGTGTCTAAGGTAACAGGGGTCGTGAGATATAAGGCTTCCCCTTCTAGCCTGAGGATGGGCCAGTGTGGGGTGGCAGGTATACCAAAAAAGCATGTGTGGGCCAGGAAGCGATGGTGGGCATCTCTTAGTACATCTTGTCTGGATTTCCCCCCGATAGAGACAGACAATAGCTTGTTTTCCACTTCTATATTTTTGTTGTTTCTAACTAAGATGTACAGAGCCCCCAGATAGCTCCATTACCTGCCTCTAGCGTAGAAAACTCAAGTTTCTTTTCTCTGAGGTGTTGCTTACATTTCCCAGGAGGTGAGTTGGATACAGGCATTCCAGGACTTAGCTTCTTCTCAGTCAGTCATTTCCAGCACGTTCTGGCTCACCCTGCAGAAAGGCCCAGTATCTAGACGGAGCACATCCTTGGCAGGCTGGGAAGCTACTAGAGAAGCAGGAGAGAAAACATACCTGGTGTAAAATAAAAACATCAAAAGTCTAAAGGTATTTTGACACGTTGAGGGAGTGTTTTCTTAAAAAGTTACCGGTTAGGCTTTAAGCGATAGATTTAAAGGACAAGGCAATGACACGTTTGAGTCCAGGGGTCAGCAGACCACATCCTTCCTGCCAAAATTTGGCCTGCTGCTTGTTCCTGTGACGTTTTATTGGAACACGCTACTTCCATTTGTTTACTTGTCATCTGTGGCTAATTATTGCCCTACAGCATCAGAGTTGAGTAGTTGCAACGAAGACTGTATGACCCTTTATAGAAAAAGTTTGCCAACCTCTGTTTTAGTCCATTTATCAAAGTATCTCCTTAGACTGAGAACAGCAGTTGTAATTATGTGAAGTTCTGGGAAAGAGGAAGTTGATATTTCAAAAAGCAGTCCTAGGTAAATGCTGGCTAATTCAAAATAGGAAATGTTCTTTGCTGTTTTGTCCAACTTGAGTGATTCAGTGGATTGGTTGATGTTCCCTTGGTATTTTTAGTTGAGGTATGCTAGACAAGAATTCCTGCACTTGGGTTTCTGAATGTATCCATTGCAGGTGAATGGATGCTTCCTGCCCAAATCATCTGAGTAGATTTTTAACCCACCAGTTTAGTCTGTGTCTTTTAAGAAAGCCTCTCTTGTATCTTTATTTTATTACTTTTCTGTTTATAAAAGTCATATAAGTTGATTGTAAAAAATAAAATTGGAAAATGCACAGTAGCATAAAGAAGGAAAAAAAATTGCCTATAATTCTATCACTGGAGTCCCCTCTCACTCAGGTACTTGTACCTAATTGACACTAGATGTTATGTATTTATAATCTTCTCACAAAGTCAGAAGCATATATCTACTGTTTTGCAACATGTTTTAAAAAGTTGGCGTATGTTGAACTTTCTCATGTCGTTAAGTATTATTTTTTTAACCTAGCTTTTCGTTCTTGCATAGTATTTTCACATAACCATTCCGCCGTTTACTCAGTTCCTTATTGCTGTCCATTTTGGTTGTTTCCAGTTATTCACTATGCAAATTTGACATTATATTTCCCTCTGATTATTTCCTTGGGATAAATTCCTGGGGTTAGAATTGCTGGCTCAAGAGGTATGAGCATTTCTAAGGCTTTCAGTAGACGTTGCCAAATGGCCCTCTAGATCTTGCCAGTTTATACACCCACCAGGAGGGTATGAAATCACCCAGATTTTCATGGTAAATTAGAAAGGTGACTGTGTTTTTATTTGAAAGGTTTTGATAGGTCGAATATTGGTGTAGGTGACCTTAACCTCAGCCACTGCTTGCTTGAAGGCAAATGTTGAGTGACTGTGTTATTTTGGCTTCTCTTTCTCTGTAGGCTCCCCCTCCCAAACCACCCCGCCGGCAAGGAGGCTGGGCAGATGACTCCATGAAACCTTCAAAGTGAGTGCCAACAGCTCGTGGGGGTGGAGGTGGGCTTCTGTGTTGTTCTTTTATTTTTTATAACAGCTTTATTGAGCTGTAATTCGTATGCCTTAAAATTCACCATGTAAAATGTACAATTCACTCGTTCATGGTATATTCACAGGGTTGTGCTACCATCACCACAGTCAATTTTAGAACATTTTTATCAGCCCCCAAAGAAACCCTGTACCCATTAGCAGTCACTTCCTACGTCTCTGCAACCTCCCCAGCCCAAGGCAACCACCAGTCTGCTTTCTGACTACAATTTGCCTGTTCTGGACATTTCATATAAGTGGAATCATATATGATGTGGTCCTTTAATGACTGGCTTCTTTCACTTGGCATAATGTTTCTTTTTTTTTTTTGTGAGGAAGATCAGCCCTGAGCTAACATCTGATGCCAATGCTCCTCTTTTTGCTGAGGAAGACTGGCCCTCAGCTAACAAGCATGCCCATCTTCCTCTACTTTATATGGGACACTGCCACAGCATGGCTTGACAAGAGGTGCAACGGTGCACGCCCAGGATCTGAACCTGTGAACCCTCGGGCCGCCGCAGCAGAGTATGTGCACTTAACCACTACGCCACCAGGCCTGCCCCTGGCATAATGTTTTCAAAGTTCATCCATGTTGTAGCATTCTATGTGCTTCTTAAAGTAACTTTCTAAACAGAATGGAATTGCCTGTTAGTAACTGCTGGATTACAAATCATTTTGGTCTTTAATCCCTTGCACTCAATCTTAGATGAAAGGTAAACCAAAAAAAATATTTACTATACCAGTGGGTTGGCCAACTATCCAGTTTAACTACGTAAGATATACTCAGGAAGGATATTTCTTTTTGTCAAAGAATAGACATTGCTCTCGTTTGGAATTTCCTTCAGCAGTGTTGCCTTCAAAATAGCACCATTAAAAATATTTTTTTTCCAGTTCTCTCCCTACTTCCTCCTCCCTTCCTCTCCCCCCCATGCACACACACACACACACACACACACACACACACAAACACACGCACACTCACATGTTTTTTTCCCCCTTGAGTTGTTTGAAAACAAGTTGTGGTTGTCATGACGTTTTGCCTCTAAATACTTCAGTGTACATCTTTAAAGATTAAGGACATTCTCCAGATAATCACAGTATCATTATCACATCTAAGAAGTTTCATAATGATTTAATAATATTTAATATATAGTTTATATTTAAATTTCCCCAGTTGTCCCCCAAATGTCTTCTACAGCCTCAGGATCCAATCAGAGTTCACATGTTGAGTTTGGTAATTCTGTGTCTTTTAGTCTCTTGATTTAAAATAATTCCACCTCCCCCCCCCACCTCCACCCAATTCATTGACTTTTTTGAGGAATCCAGGCCAGTTGTCTTGTAGAATGTCTCACATTCTGGATTTCTCTGGTTGATTCCTCATGATTAGATTCAAGTTAAAGGTTTTTGGCAAGAACAGGTGATGTTGTGTGCTTTTCATCATATCAAAATGGTATGAAGAGATGTGCTCATAGATGTCTTGCTCCCATTCTTGTGTCCTCCACCTCATTCTCATCCATCCCCTATGAGTAACCTCTGTGTTAGTTTCTGGTTTATCCTTCCTCTACTTCTTTGTACAAAAAATAAACATGCATATAGAAAATTTGTCCTTCTTTGTTTCTGTATATTACGATTCAGCAAACTATGGCCCATGGGCCAGCTACCTGTTTTTATAGATCAGGTTTTGTTAGAGTACAACCACACGCTTTCATTTTAAAGGTTTAGATCTCTGATCCGTGTGGAATTAATTCTGGTGTGTGGTATGAGGTATGGATCTAGTTTTGTCTTTTTCTAAGTAGGTATTGTCCCAGTACCATTTGTGTAAGAATCCGTCTTTCCCTGGTGAATTGAGAAGCCACCTTTATCATATTCTACGTCTTTGTTGTACCTGAGTCTACTCTGGACGTGTTATTCTGTCCCGGTGGTTTTTCCATTAAGTACCACACTATTTTCTTTAGAGAACAAAACACTACTTTTTAGTGCCAACCAGAAACAAGAAGGTGACTTTGAAATGTAGGTCTCGTACAGTAGTGAGAGTCTTGTAGAGGAGCCCCATTTTTCTAAGTTATTAGGGGATTTTAGTGCTTGTAATATCTGGAATTTATTTTAAAATATGGAAATGAGACAAATCCTATATCTGCTTCTTAGAGAAAAAAATATCTCAAGTGGTTACTTTTCAATGAATATAGTAAAGATTTTTCCAGATCAAATCAGTTTCCTCTTGGAGAGAGATGCTTTTCCATTTCATGTGTTACTTTTCAAGGGATTCACTTGCTTGGCTCCTCAGTCTGTGGCCTAGTGTTGACCGCTTTAAATGTTGGGGTGCCCAGGGGTCATCCTCAAACCTGCTTTCTTCTCTGTCAACAGTCACTCTTGGCCTGATCTCAACCCGGTCTTGAGAGTTTAACTATCACCTACACACTGATGACTCTGAAATTTATGTCTCCAGTCCAGTGCTTCCTTTGAACATCCAGTTGTCCACATGACATTTCCACTTGAACGTGCAACTCAATTCTAACACATCCAAGTTGGTCCTCTTAATTTCCACTCCTTCTACCCCATCCCCTAACCTGTGCCTCCCAAAGTCTCCCCTAGATCTCCATGAATGGCGACTCCATCTTCCCTGTTACTCAGACCATAAACTTTGGAATCATCCTAGAGTCCTCTCTTCATCTTCACTCATGTTCAGTCTATCAGCAAACCGTGTTACGTCTACTGTTGAAATACATCTGTTGTCTGCACTGCCAGTGCCCAGCTATAGCCACCATCACTTTCAGCACTGACTCAAGTGAGGGCCTCCTGACTGCTCTCCCCACTCACCCTTGCCTCCCTCAGTCTTACCTCCACAGAGCCAGAGTGACCCTCTTAAAATATAGGTGAGATCATTGGGTCTCACCTATGTTTCCTGCTTAGGACCCTCCAGTGACATTCTCCCCAGTCAAGTAGAACCCAAAGTCATTACCATGGCTTACAAGGCTCTACCCAACCTCATATATAAAGTAGCACCCCTCATCACTCTGTGTTCCTCATTTCCTGCTCTATGTGTCACCACTTGACATAGGTGCTTACATACGTGTGTGTGCGTACACACACATACATATATTGTCTTTTTTCTCTACTGTAACGTAAGGTCTGTGAGAGGAGACACACTCTTATTTACGTACCCCTGGTACTTCAAACAGTGCCAGTCCATAATAGGCACTCAGTGACTATTTATTGAACAGACAAGTGATCAGATCAGTCTTTCTGATTGATTACTTTGCTGTCGGTGTGGGAAGTGGAGATCTGGAGGGCTGGAAGACCTGTTGGGAAAGTAGCGCTCTGTATGAAGGATGATAAGAGCCTGCACTAGGACAGTAGTGTGAGCATGGACAGGAGAGGCGATTTGGAGACATTCGGGAGGTGGAGTTAATGGAAATGCCATTGGCTGGATGCAGGGCAGAGGGAGGAGTTGGAGGGCCTTGCCAGTGCCTAGCTTTGATGACTGGTTGGGTAGTGGTGCCGTCAGGTAGGGAGTGCAGGAGGAGAGACCTGGTGTGGGGGCTGGTGGTGACCCAGGTAGACAATTTCCACAATTTGGAGTCTAGAAAAGAGGTCAAAGAAGAGGTGCAATTGAGTCATGTATGCAGATAGACAAGGACAAGGAGAGAGCCTTGGATTTGGCTGTTTGGAGGTTACTAGGGGCCTTTGAGAAAGTGATTACGGTGATTTGCAGTGGGGCAGAAGCCAGATTATAGTGATTGAAGAGGAAGTGGGAAGCGAGGAAATGGGGGCAGTAATACAGGCTACTACTCTAAGAAAGAAAGGAAGGAGAAGGGACAGCATTTGGAAGGGAAGTCTGTTGAGAATCATGTGTGTAATACCTGGGGAAAGAGTGGTTACAGATGAACTAGGGGGGATTTGAAGGAGTAGGATCCTGGAGGGATAGGGTGAGACCTTTCAGGAGAGACTAATTAACCCTGCACTGGAGGAGGCAGGGACATATTTCCTCCAGGACAGGAGGGAGCTTGGAAAGGCTGAGTAAGTTATTAGGAAAGGTTGAGGGGAGTAGGGGATTGGGGAACTTTCATTTTGGATTGGCCTCTTTTTTTTTTTTTTCTTTTTTCAAAGTAGGAAGGCAAACTGGTTGTTGAGCTTGTTGGAGCAAAGGAGAGTCGCATCTGGAGGCAAGTAGAAGAGATTTGAAACAGAAAGAGGAGAGGGGGCTGATTAGGGGTCGGAGAGGTGATTGTTGAGTTACATTGAGGATCTGCTCCGTGAAGGCTGGAAAACATGAGCTCCTGCTCTTTGCAGGGCGTTCCAGGGAGTCCAGAGTGTAGATGTGCTTCCTGCCCTGCAAGAGCTTGGGTTCTGGTTGGGGTGGTCAGGCCTTTTCATTCACAAAAGTTAGGAGCACCTCTTAAGTGAGAAATGAATGGGATGGTTAACCCTGGCAGTGTGACATCAGTGAAGAGAGTAATCACAATGGTCAGGGGGTCCCTTGCAGAGGAGATGGGGGTCAAGCTGGGTGAATTTTGATGCACAAAGAGGATCGTGAGGAGAGCATTTTAGTTCAAAGATTGGTGTAGGCATAAGTGTTGTGGGAGACAGTAACCTTAATTGTCACTCTGGTTAGAGCAGAGAATTCACACTGCAAAATAGTGTACTCACCTTAAATTCTTTTGGGATGATAATAATGGCACTGTGCTAGGCACCTGTCTCTTCAGTTCGGGCTGCTACAACAGACTACCATGGACTGGGTGGCTTAAACAACAAACACTTATATCTCATTATTTCTGGAGGCTGGAAGTTTGAGATCAGGTGCTAGCATGGTTGGGTTCTTGGTGAGGACCCTCTTCCTGGTTATGTCCTCACATGGCTTTCCTTGGTGTGTGCACAGAGAGAGAGAGATCTTGTGTCTCTCCCTCTTTTGATAAGGGCACTAATCCCATTATGGGAGCTCCACCCTCATGACCTTATCTAATTACCTCCAAAAGGCCCCCACCTCCAACCACCATCACATTAGGGATTAGTGTTTTGACAGGAATTTTGGGGGGACACAAACATTCAGTCCATAGTCACACCTTATATGTACATTACACCAATTCCATTGGGTAGATTCCATTGTATAAGGTAGGTATCCCTCCACAAGGAAGGTAGGAGGAAATGAGTGTTACAGAGGTCTACGGCTATGTTGTCGCCAGTGGCATTTAGAAGGGCTGTTTGCAGATCTGATTGAGGAGCTCACAGCCAAGGGATGTGAGTTTCTGGGATACCTTTGTTCTGTTGGCATAACTCTGCCCAAGACAGAGAGCAGAGCATGTGTCAACCACCTTACTGGCTAGAGGTGCTCACCCCTGAGCCACAGGAAAGGGCTGTATTCAGGAATTGCCTGGGACTGGGGGTCACTACCTGTCCCTTCTCCTGGCACCAAAGTCATAGCTGTGCCAAAGATTCCATCTTGGAGCCAGCCTGTCTATGCCTCTGAGGTTGCCTGAGTTGGGGCACTTGTAGACAGTGGGTCATGGGCTTGGCTATGGGGACTAGAGCTGAGCAAGAGGCAACCAGACTTGGTACAGAGAGGAAGGAAAGGTAGTCTGATTAAGTTTTGTCTCAAAGTGTCTGTTTTTGGGTTTGTCCCTGCATTGATCTGCAAGGGAATGAGGCAAGTAATGGCCCCTCAGGGACTTTCAGGACTTTGCTCTCAATGTCAGCCGTCATTTTCAATCACCCTCTCCCTCCCAGCCATTAATTTTGGCCCAGGATCATGGGGACTTGTCCATCTATCACTCCTAATTGACACTAAATGATCTGTCAGTTTATTGATGAACGGCAGGAGTGGAATTGTCACAATATATTTTACTTTCTAACAACTCCTCCTGACAATTTTACCTTGTCCATCTCACTCTCCTCACATAAATCTCCATTGGCCGCTCATTCCTTCTCCTGGGCTGTTCTGGTGCCAGCCACTTCTACACCATCTGCACGCGTCAAGGACATCAAGATGGCGGTGGAACAGCATGTGCCGGTCCTGAGGTTGCCCCCTTCCCTCCTCCTCCTCTCTCTCTTGCTTTTTTTTTTTTTTTTTTTTAATGGCATAGATGTTCCAAGAATACTAAAGGGCTTCTGTCCTCTTCCTCTGTGTCATTGCCATACCAGAGTCTCTTTACCTTCTCTTTAGCAGCAAGTAGTTAATTCTTATTAGGCTACAAAAGTGTGAAAGGCAAAAATTCACAGAGCTGCCAGGCCCTAGATCTGTAAGCACGGTTGCAAACACATGTCTTATCTTCCTAAGCTAGTTCCATTACAGGCTGTCCATCCGCCCAGAAGTCAGTTTCTTAGAAAGGCGTCACAGAGGGTGGGTTAGCCGGAGCGTCCTCACCAGTGTGCTGTGTGCTGCACTGTGGGTGCAGATCTGCCAAGATGTGGGTGCTCTGCCCTTGCACCCACTGGGCCAGGCCTAGAGCTGCCGACCCCTGGGCTGGTCCTTTGTAACCATGAGCAGTCTCATGTATCCACCCCGGTTTTCCATTCAAATGTTATTTTGAAGTGCCCTACATCTTGAAAAATATGGGAAAATACTGGGTTAGATGTACATAAGGGTATATGGTTACTTAGTCTTAAGAAGGTATACATATGGATGTGAAAAATCCTATATCCTTTATGAAGCCAAGGATGAGTAGAGGAGCTTGACAATATGTAAAGAATGTCACTCCTCCTTCCCTCCTTCCCTTCCTGCTGAAGATAATTTTTAACTGATAAAGATGATTTTTGTTTAATAAACATCATTCAATTATCATGCCTATCAAAATTAATGGTGTTTCCTTAATGTCGTCTGTAATCCAGATCACGTTGAGGTACTTCCACTGTCTCAAAGATGTTTTTTTACAGTTGGATTGTAAAAAGTCAAGGTCCACACCTATTTAGTTGTTAGATGTCTTTAGTCTCTCTTTTATTCTGTGACACCCTCCTCTCCCTGTTTTCTTCCCATGCCATTGTTGTTGTTATTTTGAGAAACTTGTCCTGTAGAGTGTCCCACATTCTGAATTTGGCCCATTGCTTCCTAGTCACGTGTTTAACTTGGTCCTCTGTCTTCATGTTCCTTGTGAAACTGGTATTTAGATCTAGCTCAACTGGTCGTTAGATTCAGGCCCAGTGTTTTGGCAGGAATACTTTTTCAGTGGTGCTGTGTGCATCCTGCTGCGTCACATCCGAAGGCACAGGCATGGGAAGCTGCAGGTGTCCAGGGTTCCACATTAAGTGAGGCTGCGATTGGTCTTTGGGGTCAGGGGTGTGCCCTCCATTTTATGTTCCACACCAAACCAAACTCCCACCTAGAGCTCGTGGTGTTTGATTGATTGATTGATGATCGTTGCCTAGAGCCATGATTTTGTTAAAGGTCGCCAATGGTGATTTCCTAATTTTCACTTATTAACAGAAAGTCTTCTATAAAGAACTTTCTCTCATCAACTATTTCGTTGCCTGAAATACAATTCATACCTGCAGTCCTGCCTTTTCCCCCTCTAGTCTTTTTATTTTGAAAAATTTCAAACCTATAGAAAAGTTGCAAGAATGGTACAACAAACACCCTTCTAGTTGTTAAAGTTTTGCCACATGTGGCTCTTTCCTCTTTCCCTATTTTTTATTTATTTTTATTTTTTACTGAACTGTGTGATAGCTCCAACTGCCTTTGCATTTACATTACTAGTAGCTGGTAAATAGTTACTTTGCAAGAGATTTTTGTCTGTATCGTTTGCTTCTGGGTCTGTGCCTGGCATATATGGGTGCTCAGTATGTATTTGATCAATGAGTGAATTTTGGATATTTCTTACAGAGCTCCAATAATTTAAAAGGGACCAGGTATCCCTGAGTCCCAGTGAAGTAAAAGAACTTAATCCTTGACCTTCAGATTTTCATCAATAAACACAATTTTCTTTAGAAGTATTGAGAATTTGTTTCCCACATGCTGCCCTCAGCCACAAAGAACCCAAATCGATATGGCGTCACCAGGGGTCCTGGGCACCATGGGTGAGCAGTTATTTGGTTCTCAGCGAGGTTGGTCCTGGGTCAGAGATGAGCATCCAGTATTGGGTGAAATCAGATGAGGCGGTTGCGTGTGAGAGGGTGAGAAGGGAAGGTTCTAGATGCTAACTGCGCCCCCATTCCCAATGGCTCACACACCATGATCCTGTTTCTGTGGCTTTTGGAGAGGCCCATGAGAGCCCCCTGCTTGGACCTCTGTCTCAGCTTTATCATCATTGCTTCCTCCCACATATATGCTTTTTCTCCATGTGGCTTCTGAGACACGGAAAATTCAGAAAAGATGGCTTCAGGGCCAAACAACAACCTATCTTTTTAATGTATAGCTTACATTTGTTTGTTCTGTGTAGGCTCCCCAAAGAGTAATTGTTTTGTTTTATTGAGTAACACTGGTTTATAACATTATGTAAATTTCAGGTGCACATCGTTGTATTTCGACTTCTGTATAGACTACATCATGTTCACCACCAAAGGTCTAGCTGCCGTCCATCACCTTCCAAAGAGTAATTTCTTACTTTGCTCTCAACTGTGTTCAGAGCCTGGACAGAAAAGATGGTAGAGAAGGTCTAGATAAGTTTTTATTTTAATGGACTTAGAGAATTCACAGTTTGTTTTTTTTTTTAATTGGAACTTAATTGCATTGTTTATTGCTGGAAATCATATACATCCAGTAGGGCAAACAAATAACACCTAGACTGTGTACCTTGAAATAACTAGTGAAAAACAAGTATCCTCACTGATGTAGTACAAAGTGTGAGATATGTCAAGCTCCTCCTATCCTTAACCTTTTCCTGTCTTCAAACACTTGTATTGTTTTGGTAGATTTCATTTGTTTTGGTAGCTGGCAAGTGAGGAGGAATGAGAATAAGGGTCGCATGATGGCCGGACTTAGCTGAGCCACCCTTTCCTGCTTGCCCTGACGTGGGCACAGCCGTGAGGTACTTGCTGAGAGTCACCCCTCATAGGCAGAGGTAAAGGAAGGAGTTTGTTCCTTCTGTGGACACATGGACAGAGGACTGTCCCTTGGCCAGCATGTGCCCCCAGGTCTAACTTTGTCAGACAGAACCCCTTTGTGTAAGGACGATATTCTGCCTTTTTATGGAGTAGAGTCTATTTGACCTTAAGGCTCAAATGTAACTAAGTTGAAAAAGGTTTATCGTTTCCTCAAAAGGATTATGAGAGAGAATAAGAGACTAGGATAAAGAGACAATACAAATTCTTATGTTTTAGTCATTGTATAACTTCATGGTATTTTTTTGAGACATTAGAACTCTTAGTGAGTTTTTAATTTGATTTATTTATTTTTAAATAAATAAGAAATATACATAGTATAGAATTCAAAAGATAAAAAAAGATGGGATATGAAACGGAAGTGTCTCTCTCCCTTCCCTGCTCCCCCAGGCACCCAGTTTCCCTTCCTGGAGGCAACCACTGTTCACCAGTTTTTTTGTGTTTCCTTCTGAAGATATTCTATGCATTTACGAAAAATATAGGTTAATATATTCTTTTATCCCCCCACATAAATTATAACATATCTATTCTGCATTTTTCTTTGGTCATGTAACAGTATTTCTTGGTGAATCTTGCTTTCTGAATCTCAATACAGATAGAACTGCCTCATTTTTAAGGGCTGTATAGTACTCCAGAATTTCTTATCTCAATAAAAGTAGTCACGAGCAGACAGTAGATGTGGTATTTTCCCAGGCTGAGAAAGCTGACTTCCAGTGTTTTTCCATGTAATAGCCATAACATGACCCTTTGGAAGGTATCGTAAAGGCTTGAGATATGGTACAAATAGATCCTGTAGTCTAGGGAAGAGATGTGAAGCATGCATCAACCTTTTTCTCGCTGAGGATTGAGGGGGGCATTTTCATGCACTTCTACTTGGATTGATACAGTGATGTTCAGTTCAGAGCAAGCAGAGATGGTCTCCATTGTAGTTTAGGGCCCTGGATGGCTTGTCTAGTGTCACAAAACCAATTTACTTATGCAAATGACTAAATATGAAATAATTGGAATCTTGCAATTCTGTCAAGTGCCTCCCAGTTGAAGGTGATAGCAGTCTGTTCCCGTAGCCCCATGTGGAGTAGCATTTGGATACTTCACTTGCCACTCTGAAAAGTGGAGCAGTCTTCCTGACAGGTGGCCTTAGTCACTTTGCTCCCTAGAGCAGAGGTGAGTACCGGATGCCCAGGGCAGAGGGAGGAGCACACGCGGTGACTTGAGATGAACTTGTTGCCTACGCTTGTGCACCGGAGAAAGGAGAGCTGAGGCCCCGAGACCACACAGCATACAAGGGCTGTGTTTCTGAGGGCCTAAGTCAGCAGTACTGCTTCCTGATTGCCTGTGGGGAGGCCTGCAAAGACTGCAGAGTAAAGGCCCTGAGCCCCACCTACCCCGGAGCCTGCCCCCAGCTGCCTTTCAGGCCTTCAGCTTTTCTTAACTAGTTAAACTACCCTTGGGTTTCATTTTGTAACTGAAAACCAGGAGTGGTTCTAGAATGGGTTCTTAGCATGTCCTGTGAAGGCTTTGACTTTTGGCCGTTTACGGTTTCTAGTTTTGCAGAGGTGAAAATTCTCCTGTGATAGAGCTGGTCATTTCTTGGAGCCACGGGTAGGATTGTAGAGTAGGAGTGTCAGGAAAGAAATGACAGGCCCGCAGAAGTATCATACTCGTAAAGAACACCAGCCAAAGAGCACAGCATCCTGTGGAATATTCCTTTGTCTCTCTGGATTATCACATAGTGCAGAGGTCCTGAAATTAGAAGGTTAGAGCCAATTTCATCCAATCTCCTGTCAAATTCTGATGTTTCTACAAGTGCTGGTCCAGGGTATGCCTGAACCCCTCCACTGCTGGGGAACTCAATGGAAGCATGTATTTTTTTAAAGTCTTTTTTAGTTTTACAAGCACCCCAAGAGCACTTTGGTGATGTAAAAATTCAGACAAGACAGATAAAGCTAAATTTGCCTGAAACTACCATCTCCTCCAAGCCTAGTCACTCTCTAGAAGTAACTACGGGTAATAGTTCGTTAGTATCTTTTACAACATCAATAGATGTACTTGTAGAAATCTATGTGGTTTTTTTTTACACAGATGAGATCATATTAAGTATGTTCTGCACCTTACATTTTTTTTCATTTCTCATTTAACAGTACATCCTGGCAATCTTTTGGTATGTGTAGATTTACCTCATTTTTCTAGCTACTGCATAGCAATCCCATGGTATGGATGCACATTCCCCCGTTGGTGGGCATTTAGGTTATTTCTAATTTTTTTTTTACCTTTATCAACCCCCCTCATTTTTTTTAAACAGCTCTAGTCTTTAGGAAATTTGTAGCTTCATCCCTTGATCCAGATTCTGGCTTCTGGGGCCACGCTTCAGAGCCCATGTGTAGACAGGCCACATGTCTTGTCCAGCCCTCTTGTTGTGTGGATGAGAGAACACACACACACACACACACAGACACAATAGTACACACATAGTACAAACACACACACACACAGACATCACTTATTATGGCTTTTGTGCTGGGCATGGTGCTAAGTACTGTTGTCTTACTTTATCCTTATTATCCCTGCTTAGAGATGAGGAAATGGAAGTTCGGAAAGGTTGAATAACTTACTCAAAGTTACACGGCTAGTGAGTAGCCAGCAGGATTTGAACCCAGGTGAATCTGACAGTGGGGTCTTTTTCTCTGTGCCTCGCCGCCTTCCCTTTTTGTGCCCTTGGCCCCTGGCATAGTGCCTTTGCACTTGGCCGATGTTCCCTGAGGGCCATCTTGACATGGCTCCAACATATTCAGCCTGTGGGAGGAATAGCAGGGGGCGACTGTGTGACCTACGCCCTTCTTCACCTCCTCTGGCCTACCCGTCTGCAGAGCCATGCTCCAGCCAGCGGCCTGACCCTGAGAAGAAGGTGAGTGAGTACAAAGGATGCAGCCTGTACTTAGGGGCACGACCAAGGCCATGCCAGTCCTGCCATTAAAAGGCCTAATTAGGGTAGTCATTAAGTTCAATTAGGCATTGGAAACGATTGTTCCTTCTAACCCTGCAGTGCCCTCCAAGAACTGGATCCCTTCCCAGGCAGCCAGCTAGAGAGTTCTAGTTACTGGTGCACTAGCAGCCCTGTCTCTGGTTGTGGGCCCTTGACTGCTTTGCGAGGCTGAGGGCAGAGTGACCCAGGAGGCCCTCAGCCCGGAGCGAGGTGCTCCACCTGCACGTTAAAGTCAGGCGTCTGCCTTGGAGGCCTGAGCTCATTTCTGGTCACCCTCCTTTCTTAGGGGCACTCTGTCCCCATGCATGTGTTAGGAGTTGGACATCTGCCTGTGCTCTAGTCCCCTTCTGCCACTCACTCGCCATGTGACCTTGGGGCAAGTCATGTGGACTGTTTGGGCTGAGGTTCCGTGAGGGGTTTAGACCAGATGATCTCAGAGTTCCTTTTTCAGCAGTGGGCTGTTATGATCCTGAGAAATCCCCCATATACAAGCCTTGGTCTGTACAAGATCTCCTTTCCCTGAGCGCTGAGCTGGGAGAGAGAGGAGGAGGAGAGCTCCAGTGGGACCTTGTGCCGCTACTCAGCACCTGGGGCCCTGTCCTTTCAGCCTTAAAACTGGCTGTCTCCAAGGCCCCCTACAGCTCAGAAAGTATGGTTGGACTTCTGAAATATGCTTTCTGGACACCTGCTGGAAGCAAGTCATTTTATTCTATGAATCATTACCTTGCAATGAGACAGTTGACAAACACTGAGGTGGGGCAGGCCTTCCAGGCACAGGGACTGGGTGCAGGGAGGCCTGAAGGTGCCACAGTGTGTTTGGAATGAGCGGAGCTGGGTGACTGAAGCCCAGGGTTTGCCTGGAGAACTCGAGGAAATAGGCGGGCTGGGTAGAGAGGGGCCCGAGCGCAGGGCCTTGAACTCCAGGCATGCACTTTATTATTTAGAGGACAGGGAGCCCCTGAAGTGTTGACAGGCGTGTGACCAGTGGTGCAAGGGACACGTTAACACACCTCTCTGAGTGCCTTTTTGACATAGTATAGTCTCGGGGTATTTGCAGATGTAAAAAGACAGCCATTTCTCCCAGTGTAGACTCCTCTTCTTAAGAGTTGTTTCATCTTCGTTCTTTATAGCGGGATGTTTTCTTTTTAGACTGGACAAAGTTGTGGAGAGGGTCTGCTCATCTTTTTTCCCTGTTAGACACCTTTTATTCCAGCAGATTTTGTTGATGTCGCTCATTCATAGCCTGAGAATTGCACTCCTCTTGTATCCATTTCAAATCATTGCTTTCTCTTGGGAGACCATATATTAAGGTTAACTAATTCTGACTATGTGAGGTTGCTTTTTCCATAGGATATGTGTTCCTTCTCGACTAGAATGCTTTCTCATTTGCCACTAGATGTGCTCTATTAGTTGAGGTTGCATTCATCTGCAGGCACCAGAGAACCCCATTAACAGAGGCTTAAATAGAAAGAGGTTTGTCTCAGAAAACAAGAGGTCTGGGGCTCTGCAGTCCAGGGCTGGTGTGGCAGCTCCATGGTGACAGCAGGGACAGAACTCTTTCCATCTTCCTCCCTGCCATCCTTAGCATGTGGGCCTGTGTCATCATGTTCATGCCTCATTGTTATATGATGGCTGCTGTACCTCCAGGCCTCACCTCTGTTTTCCAGGCATGAAGACAGAGAATGACATGGAGGTGAAGGCGAAGGGCTCTTTCTTAGTAAGAGTTTATCTTTTGGAGGTAAGGGGGTGGGATATGCTCTTTAGGGACTGCTACGTCTTTCTCATTGGTCAGAAATGTGGTGTATGCCCGTTCCTCACTGCACAAAAGGGAATTGAATATTTTTAGTTGGGCTCATTGCCACCCCAATAAAATTGGGGTTTGAATCAAGAGGAAGAGGAGATAACTTTTGGGTCAGTACCAAGTTGTTTTTTCTAGAAGCTTTCCAGAAGTGGGGAATCCTTTAGAAAGGATTCGAAAGCCAGAGAAAGTTGCTTTTTAGACAGGGATAACCAGAAGGGTCTGAAATGAAGGAAGGGAGCCAAGAGGCAGAAAAAGTAAAGCAGGAGATGGAAGGCGCTTGAGGGATGCACACTGAGAAACCTGGGGTTGACCCTGGAGGTTATGGTAATTTTGTTGTAGGAAGCAGTGGCCAGCTGATGGAGAGGCCTTGTGAGCTGGGCAAAAGGTTTCTCGTGCGGGGTTGGGAGTGTGTGGATGGGAAATAGCAGGGTAGGTGGCGAGGGCGTGCCTTCAGCAGAGGCTGCTGGGGCCAGGCCAGTTCAGCAAGGGGCAGCAGGAATGTGGTGAAGCAGAGGGAATGATGGGTCTAGAAGCAAAAAGTGTGAAGCCACTCAGCTGGGCACACCTAGCCAGCACCCGTCTCTGGGCTGGGGTTCAGTTACAGGACCAGGGAGGAGAAAGACAGCATCAAGGATTAGCAGCATAGAAAATAGAGAGTGGAGTGATGATGATGATGATGATGATGATGATGATAATGATGATGCAGCGGCAGCTGCTGTTCACTGAGTACTTCCTATGTGCCAAGTACTATGCTATATGCTTTGCATGAATTATTGATTCTTACAACAACCCTGTGAAGCAGAATGTGGTCTTATCACCAGTTTTTCCGAGTTTAAATGACTTGCCCAAGAGCACACAGCTAGTGAATGGGGAAACTTGATTTGAACCCTGTCTCCAGAGCCCATACTCAGAGCCACTGGTTTTAAGCCTGTTGTTCAAATCGGGGCCCAAGCTCAAAGCTCAGCTCCCACACCTAGGCTGGCTGGGTCCCGAGTGATTGAGCCCGGGGCTCTGAGTCCTTCTGGACCCGGGGACAGAGGGCTGGTGTCTGAGGTGCCCTGGTTGCAGGTTTGGAGACTTCAGCAGGTCCAGGCAGATACCCTCTTTCCAACTGCTTGCAGGGAAAGGAAGAGGAATGGAGTCATAGTAAGCGAAGAGAACATAGGAATGTTGGAAGAGGACAACTAGGAATGTTGAGAGTGGGTGACTGTTAAAGAGAGGACTGTAAAGGGAGAGTCAAGTTTCTCTCTGCCACTGGGACAGAGAGGCAGGTTTTGACAGCAGCTGAGAAAGGAGAAGAGAGGACCAAGGAGGCAAATGTCTTAACTTCTCAGGTAGGAAGAGAGCTTGTGTTAACTCTGTTGTCCCTAAAAATGATTCAATAAAGGGAAGAGGGTTTCTTTGTTTTCTTTCTTTCTTTCTTTCTGTTTGTTTTCCTAGCCATGTTGATTTTGGGATCTCCAAACCAGCACATTACAGTGTCTTGATTGAAATTTTAGGGCTGGATAAACCAGTTTTGGGGAAGGGGTTGCTTGGGAGTTGTCAGAATAGAGGGTGGTACTGACGGGGAACAGATGGGGATGGGGACCGGGATCAGGAGAGACAGAGTCGGTGATTGTTCCTACAGCTGGGGAGGGACCTGAGAAGTCATGCCGTGTGGCCCCTTCAGTTTAGAGATGGAGAAGATGAGGCTGGGGCAGTTAAGGGACTCAGTTCTAGAACCTTAGAGTTAGAAAAGCCCTTAAATGTCACCTTGCCCCACTGCCCAAGGGCAGACAGCTAATTAGTGTAATAGAATGTGCCTCTCACTCTGCAGCCGTGCCCATCCCCACACCTTGAGAGCTGCACGCATTCATCTCAAGTTCATGAAAAGGCCGTGCACTATGCTATTTGTGCAATAGCAAGTCTGTTAGAATAAAACTGTCTTTACTGCTGTCCTCTGGGACCCTCGCAGAAATGCGATGTTGATCATATGAAGCAATCTTATTGAATGGAAAACTTTCAAGGAAAAAAGTTGTGTCCCCTGAGCCAGCTCTCTGCTGAGGGGGACTCGCTGCTTTGCAGTATGAGCAGCTAAAAGCCAGGAGGGACTGACTAGAGATGCCAGCCATTGGTTAAAATTCTCCTGACATGAAGGACCTCCTCGTCCTTCCTTTGATGGATTCAGCCTCTCAAAAATAAAATGCGTCTGTGAACATCATACCTACTTCTTCCCTTTTCTTGTTAGTCCTTTGTTGAGAAGTCACCGAAAGCAGTTTTGGTATAAAAGAAGCAGCTTGGGCATCTGTAGGCATGCCTGTGCACACGAAATAGAGCCCCCTCACATAATCTAGGTTTCTTCTGGTCTAGTGGGTCTGTCAGTGATTCTGTTTTTTGATTCATGCTACCCTCTCCACAGCTGGTTACTGGCGGCTATGCCAGTCTCAGCAGTCATTGTACCAGAGGCAGTGCTTTGAAGTGCCAGGTTGTCCTTGGTTCATCTACACCAGGGAGTCACCAGGGTGGGTCCCGAGCCTGCACTGCCCTGATGGCCTTGCACAGTGGCAGCTGGAAGTGGGTCGCCTCTAACAGCAGGAGGCTTCTTCTCGCTGAGCACCTCATCTCTCGGGTGAGTCTCTGTATTCGTGAGTTTGGGGAGGACCATCCTTTCACAGGATGGAAAAGAGGGGCAGAGAAAACAATGAGTAAGTAACTGGAAGGAAATCTTTACAGGTTTCTCCATTAGAGAGCAGAGAATTCTCTCCAGGAGAAGTAAAAGAACCAACCCATTCGGTGATGTAAAATGGACTGAAATAAAGGTTTCCAGATACGCTGATAAAAGTTTGCCCCCTGGCTTGTGCACCCATGATTTCCACATGTTTCAGTCACCCCATCCTATGTCATTTCACTCTCCATCCTGAATAGCCACATTTCCCAGAGATGAGCATTGAGTCACAAAGTTATTCCCTTTTCCATTAGCTTCCAGTCCCTCTGATCATGTCAGTGGGAAAGTCTCTATTTGCAGCTAGTATTTCTTTAACACCTGTCTAACCTTGCTAATCTATTTTTTTAACAAAAAAAGCATAAGCCATAGACTCAGACTTTTGGCCAAATGGCAATATCTAGCTATAATAAAATAAATTTTGTTTTTAAAAACTGTATTGTTTTTTACAGTTACCTTCTATATGGCTGGTGATGCTGGCTTTCCATTGAGGACATAAAGTATTCCTTTAAATAAATTTATTAAGGTAAATGTAAGGAATCAATTTAAAGAAAATATTAAGTAGGTGCAAAAAGTGCACAGCTATAGCAAAATTTGTGAAGGTTGCACTTGAAAATGACAGGCGTTTTTGGAAACACTGTCCTATAGAACTTCTTCCACTAGAAAATTAATTTCTAGTCCCACAGTTGCCTCCTGATCTCTGATCAGTGTCAGTGTCTATATTTATAGAGCTGATGCCAGCGTGTGTTCAATTCTGGTTGCTTACCCAGCCAGCTCTGATGCCTTGTCTGTACTGCAGCCACACCAGGTCCACTGCTGTTGGCCCTTTCATGCCTCCTGCATTTATTCAGGTTGTCGCCTCCAGCTGGAAAAGCCTCCCTGCAGCTTTTCTGCCTGTTGTCTACTCATCTTTCAATTGGAAGATCTTCTCGGAAGCCTCCCCAGATGCCCCGAAATGGAATGGCTAGTTCCCTCTTTAGTGCTCCCACGACCTTTGGTTTACATCTGCCTCACTTGTCCTGTTAAGTTTGGGGCAGAGTAGAACTAGCAGCAGATGAGGCATTATGAACCTTGGTCTCTAGTTCCAGCTCTGTGTCCAGCTAGCATTGGGGCTTTAGTTGGGTCCCTTTAACAACTCCTGGTCTCCTTTCCCTCATGTAGAAGAGGCAGGGGTGGACGGTGGTAGGAGTCTTTCGGGCCCTGCCATATACAAGTCTTCTGGACGTATTACTGTTATTTCTATAACGTTCTTTCTGCCAGATGGTAAAATCCTGAGCAAAAGATCCCCAAAGCCCAACATCTCCCATTCATGTCTAATAGATAATTAGTTATCCAGTTACATTTCTGCATAAAATAATGTTCATTTGAGATACCTAAGATCTAGAGTTGTAAACTCTACTACTTTTTTAGTTTCTTGATAGCAGTCATATACATACATTCTATGTATTCCCGTAACTGTTTTTAGCTACTAAAACTGTTCCTATGTGTTTCAGCTCTTTTTCCTCCTGATATATAAAGGCTCCTTCAGAGTTGGAATCAGAACAGAGGTGTTATTTTGAATCTGACCAGCAGGGGGCAAACTTCACCCAGGAATTGCCTTGTAATTCACTGTCTTCCACTTGAGAGGGCTTGGCAGTCTACAGCCAGGACACAGACACCAGTTTTCATCTTTCTACTAGACACCTTGTTGATTAGACACCTTGCTAATAGCTAAATATCTAACATGACCTAAAGCGCCAAAGTGCCAAAATTTTGGTGCTGGGGAATTCTTGCTTAGTTTTAAAAGATGGGAGAAAATACAATACCCACAAATACATACTGGACACCAAACACCTGAATGGCAAGAACTAGGAACTGGGGGGAAAAAGAGAGGGCACTTCAGCTTTCAGGAGAGATTTAATCAGGAGAAGTCCATTGGTCAAGGAAAACTTCGGGAGAAATATCTGGCTTTTAATCATTTTTTTAGGGACATCTTGGAGCAGAGGGACACCAATTAACCAGTCTACTTCCTGATCCTGACTGGACATTGTAGGCAAGATTACGATGGCAGCTTTCTCCTTTGCTCAGATTTGGGTTTTCATTGTGAGAGCTCATTTGGTGGGTCACACAATTTATAGAGGACAGTGTTGGTGTGGCTGTGCTGGTGATGTGTTATACGATCTGGGACAGATGCCCTCCCCTCTCTCTCATGCCTTGGCAAACTGTACCTCAGCGAGGTTTGGAGAACTTATGAGGTTTTTATTGGACGTTTTAAATCTATGAGGGTAGAAAACCTCACAAGAAAATAGCGTTTTGATTTCTTTTCCTCCAGAAGAGTGATGCATTTTTACAATGTAAGGTAGCTTTGGCTCCAGTTTAGCTGGTATCTCGTTCCTGCTCTTCTCCTTACCAAGTGTTTCCTTATAAATTTGGCCCCTGGCTGCAGAGTTTCTTCTTTTTGTCACGGGAGACCTCTGAGCTCCTTTCTGTGGCTTTAGCTTTTCTCTCAGGGGCAACAAGTTGTAATAGTAACCATTTGTCCAAACCCTTCACATCCTTCTTCTGGTCAGAGGCAGTGGTCCGCAGGGCTGGGCCAGCAGAGGACCTTCCACTGGGACAGTCAGAGCTCTAACGGCCTGGCACTTTGGTCTATTTTAAGCCTGTTCTGTCTTGCAGCAAGGAGGTGAGTCTAGGGTCCAATATGTGCTGTGGATATTAAGAGACTTCAAGGACACTTCCCCCCATTTATCCCAGTTATGTCCCCTGCTAAAATAGGTTAACGGTGTCTAATTAACCACTGAACATTGTCATGCTGCATAAAGATAGCATCCTGGCTGTTCTCTGAGCCGTGGTACTTTATCTCCATTTAGATCTCTGCAGTATTCCATTAAACTCGAGAGAAACATTTTAACTGAGATGATGTCTACATTAGGGCTGCCTTTCACCCTTCAGCACGTAACCCGTGTAAGCAGCAGCCGAGGCCTTCTCTCTGATGCAGCAGGGAGGACAGAGAAGACAGACCCTGCTGACAGGGAGAGTTTACATTCCAGCACTTCTTAACCACCGGGCCCCAGGTTGAGACTGAGGATCCAGGAGCAGGCGGTGGTCCTGTGTGGCTGCAGTCACAGGATGTGTCGGTGCGATCAAGCTTGTCGTCAGCTGACCGAATCATGCCCGTCGAATGTCAGTGTGGTCCCTAAATGCCAAAAGAAAGGAATTGCACTTGTGCAAAAGAACCTAGAAAAGGAGAGCACATGGAGGGAAAGGTGACTTCGCTAGACGGGATCTCTTTTCTGCTGTGACACAAGCTGTCGTGCTGTAAATAAAACATACATAATAAATCATGCAGAGCAGTTAAACCAACGTTAGCTACTAAATTGTCAGGCCTGACAAAGCTACGGTACAACTGTAAGTTGAAAGTATGTCCTCGTCATGGGAAATAGTAATTGGATTTGAAGCAGAGTCTATAGAATGAGTGTTTCCCACGGTGTGGAACTGCCAGCGTGTCTCTGTTGTGTAGGGGTTAAGAACTGGGCTTCGGCATCAGACAGTCCAGAGCTTGTATTCTGGCCCTACAGCTTTCTAGCTGGGTGACTTTAGGCAAATTACTTTACTTCTCGGAGCCCCAGTCTCCTTATCTGTAAAATGGAGTAAATTAAATAAGATAATGTCTAATACTATATATAATATATATTGTTATATAATTGTAATATATAAATTAGATAATATAGTAACAATGCCTGGCACCCAACAAGCTCAATAAACGTTAACTGTCACCATCAGTCACCAGCTTTCACATGACAGGTTTGTGTTGAGGGGGATCCTGGGAATGGGCTTTCCCCTGAGGGTTGAGGGTGGATGTGTGAAGCCAAGGAGGGAGGGACTGGTTGGGTGTTGAGCTGAAGGACTGGCTTTAAATGCAGGTGAGGAGAGCGAGACAACACCCTTAACCTCGAAGTCCTCCACCTGAGAACCTGGTGTTGACAGAACGCCCGCCTCCCGGCTGAGCGTTCTTAGTGATTTGGAAAGGGCCACACAGAGACGTCCCTGGTTTCCCCTCCTGCCAAGTCACCGACCAGGTTCAGTGCATCGTTCGCTGGAAAGCAGGGAGCCAGAGAGTCCTTACTCCTGTCACCCTATCTCCACAAGCTGGGAGGTGAGGCAGAACATTTACTCTCATTGTCCGGAGTCAAAGCTTCCTTCCTCAAAATGGCCAAAGCAATCAGCAAGGGATGGAGTAGCTCTTAAAAAGAAACCTGGCATTTAATTAACTTTTCAATGTGCTGGTTCAGCAACCTCTATGTTTTACATTTTGAATATTGAACAAGCATCTCTAATCGGATCTGAATTGCTTCTGGGCCTGCCAGGGTGGAGAGCACCTGCTTAGCTTCTACGAACACCCTGGAATCTTGTCTGAATTTCGGGATAGCGTAAATCCGGATCACTCAGGACTGGAGCTTCAGTCTGTGAAAGCTCTTCCTTCCTCCCCTCAGACCTCAGGTCAAATAAGAGTTCATTAACACTTTGTTACAAGAAAGCAGGCAACTGAGAGGGATAAGGCAGAAAGCTTTCTGCTTTGCTGCTTAGCAACTGGAGAGTTCAGCCTACTTTCTGAAATAACAGCGATTCTCCTATATGTGACTGGGTCCTATTTCTAGAAATTACTGCCTCAGGGGGGCCTTGGGTGAGGCCCAGTACACAGACACTGAAAAAACTTCCCGGGTGTGATTCTGTTGTGCATCACTGGTTAAGAACTGCTGGGCTAAAGGATTCTCTCCAGCTTTCGGTTTTCTGTCTGTACCGTGTATTGCCTTCTGTAAGTATGGAAAGTCAGGAACGCACAGTAAATCCAAACAGATGTCTGGTGCCCTGGGGACATCTGAAAACCAGTGGGTATCTGCTGTTGAGAAGGCTCGGGGCAGTCTGTCTGGAATCTGTGGTGGAAGTCGGGAGATGGAGATTCTTGTTTCAGCCTCATCTCTAAGTAGCTCTGTGATTTGGGTGAAGCACACAACGCGGCGCCCAATGGCCCCGTCTATAAAATGGTGCCGCTGAGACACGCGTCACCTCTTTTCCAGAGCTCAGCTGAGCTAGTGCTGATGGACGTGGAAGTGAAGAGTCCTGAAAGGGGCTCTATCTGTGTAAGGTGGTCTCACCAGTGTCACTGTAATTATCAGGTTCCCCAAACCCTCTGCAGCCACTTCTGAGGAAAGAGGCACGTGGGCCGTGGGTGCAGTAAGAGGCCAGAAGCCGGGGGCAGAGACCGCGGCTCTGCAGAGAGCCTGGTGGGGCTGGACCAGGTCACACGGTTTCCTCAGAAGTATGTCTGCAAGGAAGAGAGGACCCAGAACCCACAGTCCTCTACCTCAGCCTCCACCCCCACACGATCTGTGGGAGGCGGGACTTCAGCCCCAAATCCTTCTCTGGTTCCCTGTCCTGGTGGGCTATGGTAGACCACTGGGTTTTCATTTTTTAAACCTGTCACCAACACTCAAAATACACTCTACATCATGACTGGGTATGTTTGTACATACAACTGAAAAAAACAAGTTTGTGTAATGCTTATCCTAACTGTTTGCAGTACACTCTCTTTTCTACTCTATGCTATTCAAAAAAAAAAAAAAAAGACAAGAAAGGCTGGTGCTGGTGATCCACTAAATTGATGTCATGACTCACTAATGGGTCATGACCTGTAGTTTGAAAATCACTGTGGTAGATTCTGTGTCCTTGTGCTGGGCTCTGTGTCACTGCGTGACCTGAGGTGCCTTTGGGGACCAGATAAGTAAAATAAATCTGTGAAGTGGGGTTTTATTTCAGAATAGCACCTTAAATTATATTACTGAGATACGTATACAAATTATTTGCATATTCACAGTTCAATAAAGAACTGTATTATCTGCCAGTTCTCCTAAAACATGCTTCCCACTTAGTCTTCCTTTTGCTTTCTGACTTTGGGTAGCTGCATGGCTGCAGGAAATACTTCACCTGTCTCTGAATGTCTCTAAGAAAATCAGCAGTGCAAAGTCAGTGATCAAGAACTAGTAGTGGGGCCGGCCCCGTGGCTTAGCGGTTAAGTGCGTGCGCTCCGCCGCTGGCGGCCCAGGTTCGGATCCCGGGCGCGCACTGACACACTGCTTATCCGGCCATGCTGAAGCCGCGTCCCACATACAGCAACTAGAAGGATGTGCGGCTATGACATACAACTATCTACTGGGGCTTTGGGGGGAAAAAAAATAAATAAATAAAATTATAAAAAAAAAAGAACTAGTAGTGGACCCAGCGTCAGGGAGGGCTGGGAGCTCAGGCTCGTAGAAGCGGGGCAGCCACAACTCAGCCTCTCTGAGTTCTCCATGTGGGAGTACAGGTCCACTGTTGCCAGGCTTTGTATTTGAAGAATTCAGAAATCTGGATTTTTCTACAAAATCTCCCAATTTGGGCAATAAATTCACGTTAAAACAGAACCAAACAAAAATAAACAGTAGTGTGGTCCAGACCAAACTTGCCTGCAAGCTAGGTAAGGCCCGGAAGTGGCCAACTTTATCCACACAAAGTGTTTCATGCCATTTTTCCAGGGCCCTGCCCAGCTTCACACGAGGCTTTCCATCTCCCAAGCAGAAGGCTTGCCCAGAACCTGCTACTTCTGGCCGAGAGAGAGGACGTGCCACCTGAGGATATCCCTGCCGTGTATCCTTGAGGGCTCCCTTTTGATCTTGCTTCTTCCCATGGGGTGAAATGAGATTCTGGAGGATCCTTGGCTCCCCCTAGAGTGAGAGAGAGCAGGATGTGGGCTCAGCAGCAATTACGCTGAATATGAAGCTCATCCCCATTTTGGACGTTGAATGGATAAATGGCAATTAGTCAGCCTTCCCTCGAAGATTAGTGTTATCATTATTGTTTCCTTCAGACAAAATCACCACACCTTTTGCCGTGGCACATTGCTTAGGAAGGAACAAGTCAGTCTTGCTCCTAAGGGTAATCCAAGACAGATGTCTCTCATATACAGAATGAAGGTGCTGGCCTAGTCCACCTAGCTTCTTCAATTCCATTACTTGTCTCTGATCCCTGTTTCCATATAAGCCCTTCTGCTGCTGGTGACATACTACCAAGCCATTTGGACAGTGGGTTTGTAGAGTTCAACTCCACCAGGACAATTAGAGGCAGTGGTCCTGGGGACTGTGTGAGCAAGCAGAGCCTTCTGTCTCCCACACAAACAGAAGGCAGCTTTGGTGGTTGCTGGGGGCTGTAGGTGTAGCATTCCTTTGACTCAGAACAGCACTGGAATCCTACACCATCCGGCAACACCCTGGTGGGGCTGCCCTGGGTTCTGCACTGCATTTACCTTTGGTGATCTCTTACTGCCCTTTCTGTCCCACTCGCCCTCCTACCCCTACTTGCTCAGGTTCTTTACTTGGCTCTTTAAGAGTCAAAAACTGCAGCCTGGGAGAGCCCCTCAGAGTTGTTCCATCCCGTTCTTCCAACTTTACCTGCCCATTCTCTTCTCCCTCCCTGACTTCAGCCAAAATTCACTCATTCTTTCTCCCTTTTTTAACAGTGCAGTTGATATGGTCTAAATTTCATGGGAAGTAGTTTATTTAAACTTGGGCTTAATTTGCTATTATACTCGTGGAATTGTTTGCATTTTGCAGGAATTGCAGGTTGGTTCTGATATAGCTCTTACTGGGGAAGCTGGTGGGCCCAGCGCTGTCAAGGGCCTTCTCATTCATCCTGACTCCTGGCCATTAGGACATTGCCACCACGCTTTGCCCCTGCTCATCATGGTGATTGATTTCTGACTTAAAAGAATTCATTAAAAAACCAAAAACTCGGGGCCGGCCTGGTGGTGCAAGCGGTTAAGTGCGTGCGCTCCGCTGCGGCGGCCAGGGGTTTGCCGGTTCGGATCCCGGTGCGCATCGTCGCACTGCTTGTCAGGCCATGCTGTGGCGGCGTCTCAGATAAAGTGGAGGAAGATGGGCATGGATGTTAGTCCAGGGCCAGTCTTCCTCAGCAAAAAGAGGAGGATTGGCAGTTGTTAGCTCAGGGCTGATCTTCCTCACAAAAAAAAAAAACAAAAAACACTCTTGTTAGTGTGGAAATTTTCAGATGTACAGAAAAGTAATCATCATGTACCCAACACCCAACGTGAGCAATTGTCAACATTTTGCCAATCTCAATTAGAAAACTTAAGATCTGTGTTTCTCAGAGTGTCAGTAGTGACCTACTTGGATTAGAATTACTGGAAATTTGTTCGAGATGCAGTATTCCTGGGCTCCTCCTCCCCGAAACCAGCTGATCCGGAAACCTCTCGCCACCAGGTCCAGCGGTCTGCGTGTCTAACAAGCTTCCTAGATGGTTCTTAGCACATTCAAGTTTGAGAACCAGTGCCTTAAATAAGCATGTGTGTGTAAACAGGCTTCCTGTTCTCATGGAATGTCTGGAGGGCACTACTCACCCAACATCACTCACAGGCTCTTCTAGTCCTTCACGTGGAGGATACAGAAGGACAGGCTTTGAACCTGCAGCCTGAACTGTGCCGCTAGTCATCCCTTATTTGCTTCTTGGAAGCTACACATGCTAACACAACTGCTCCAGATAAGACCCAAAGCCTCAGTCCTAAGCAAGTGCTCTCTAAATTGGTCAGTTGATTGTTGAAAGAAAGGAGGGTACCATATCATTTATATCCATTTGAGTTTTGAGCTTCTCACTCAACCTGCACTTAAACTCAACAATTCAATTTGGAATTATGCTGAAATAAGTCTATAAGAAGGCACTCACAGTGTCTGTAATTCTCTCATGGTGGTTATGGGCGTTGGTCTATAAAGAGGAATCCAGACAAATAAAGCACTTGGGGTATGCTAATTTGCCCCCACTTTTGAATCTCCCTTTCCAACATACTACACCAGTGCATGAGACTAGTGGGTCCTGATAAACCTTGTCTTTCTCTTTTTCAGGTCAGGAAGGAAGGCTTCTGAAGAAATAGAAGAGTATGTTTCAAGTATTCTTATGGCATCCTATGGTGACCTTTGTCAACAGTGCAATCTTCGTGGTCATTATCTGTTGAGCCTATGTTCAACACAGCATTCAAAAATAGACAGCACAAATCTGGCTGTGATCTGGGGCTGGAGTTATGCATACTGAATCAAGGATTTGGTTAACCCTGCTTCCTCAACCGCAGGTCTAGACTCTGGCATTGGTGCTCATGCCATATCTCCCACCCTGTGGTTTTTAGCATTGTTTGTTCAGATATCACAGTACTGAGCCATGGGTTCTGCTTTATTGATGTAGATGGGCAGAAGCAACACCAGCTTTCTAAACGTAGCCTTCTCCTAAGACTTATATCAAAAAGAAAGAAGTTCTAGGTAAAGATGGAGTGTAAAGGCAGGGCCACCGAATATCCCCCCTGTAGGGATGGGAGGAGCATTCATATCATAGTCGGTGTGATGCTGCCCAGTGGAATGGTGCCCTGCACAACCTGTGCAGCCATACATGGCACACCCCATTGCCTGATGAGGTTTGACCAAGTTAATAGAGGAAAGTGGGTCCAGAGACATTTTTATCTAGGAGAAAGAATAGATACTATAAAAATTTAAGGTGTTTCTTTCTGTGTTTGAAACTCATTTTCTACTTTCCTTTCCTTCTTTTTGGGGGCAGTCACCGCCTCAGACAGCAGAGCCTGGATGGATCAGATGATGAAGGAGGTAAGATGTCCTTGGAGGAAGTCAGAAAGGCCTCCAGAGAGGTCCCAGAGCCCCCAGAGCATTTCCTGGACTGCAGCTAAGACACTCTTTGCTGCGGCTTTATGGAAGGCATCTGCAGGGACCTCACCTCAGCATGTTGTTTCACATCTGGAGTACCTCACCCCCTTCTTTATCCACTAACCCTCCTCATCCTTCACAACTCAGCAGAAGCATCACCTCCTCTGAAATGTCTTCCCTTCCCACCCTACCCCTCTCTGATTCAGATGTTCTTTCCCTGTGCTCCCACAACCTCCTGGGCAAACCGCCCTTGTAACAACAACAACAGCAACAATAGCTAATATTTGCTAGGTGCTTGTTATATACCAGGCACTGTTCTACAAGTTTATAGATGTCAAAGCATTTAATCTTCACAACAACCCCATGAGATAGTACTGTTATTATCTCCATTTTATAGTTGAGGAAACTAAAGTACAGAGAGGTTAAGTAAGTTGCCCATGGTCACAGAGCTAAGTGACTATCACACTTTAACTCTTTATTGGCTTGATTGTTCTTCTCACCAGGCTCTGAGCTCCTTGATAGCAGACCCATGTCTTAGTTATCTGTACATCCCTAGTGCAGGACATGTAGTGGTGAGTTAATGGCTGACGATGTAAATGAGGGAGAAACAGCACTAAAAGAGCCAGCAGCTGTGTCACAGCTGAAGCCTACGTTCAAAACTCAAGAGAAAAGATAAAATTTATGTACTTTTTACAAGAAACCTACTAGAGAGGAGATTATATTTGGGACCTAAAATATCAAAGCCTTTTTTTAACCCACAGATTTACCATTTCCACACTCTATTCCTTTGTTGTAGAACTCAGTTTCCATCTGGTATCATTTTTCTTGTGCCTGAAGGACTTCATTTAACATTTTTTGTAGAGCAGGTCTTCTGGCAACAAATTCTCTCAGCCTTATTTGTCTGAAAATGTCTTTATTTTTCACCGGATATAGGATTCTAGGCTGACACCTTTTTTTTTCTTTTAGCACTTGAAATAGTTATTTCATCGTCCCCTGGCTTACATTGTTTCTGATGAGCAGTCAGTGGTAGTTCTTATCTTTGTTCCCCTGTATGCAGGATGTCTTTTTCTCCTCTGGCTGCTTTTAAGCTTTGTTTCCCTCTGTCAGTTATTTTCAGCAATTTGGTTGTGATGTGCCTTGGTGTGGTTTACTTTGTGTTTATCCTACTTGAAATTCTTGAGTCTGTAGATTTATAGTTTTCATTAAATTCAAATAATGTTAGCCATTATTTCTTCAAGTATATTTTTCTCCCCTCACTCCTTCTGGGACTCCAGTTACACGTATCTGGGTTATATCAGTTGAAGCTGCCACACAGGTCATTGAGGCTCTGTTTTGTTTTGTTTTTTTTTCCAGTCCATTTTAAACTCTGTGCTTCAGTTTGGATCGTTTCTGTTGCTGTCTGATCTGAAAAGATCTGAACTGATCTTTTCTTCCACAAGGTCTAACCTGCTGTTAAGCCTATCCAGTGAATTTATTATTTCAAATACTGTATTTTTCAGTCTAGAAGCTTCATTCAGTTCTATATATATAGACACATCTATATCTCTATATATCTTCCATTTATCTCCTTATTTTGCTCATGTTTTTCTATATCCTTGGTAGTAGCCTTTATAGTGGCTGTTTTAAAGTCCTTTTCTGGTAATTCTATCATCATCACAGAGATGATAGAGACTTTTCTGAGTCTATTTCTATTGACTGATTTTTCTTCTTGATACGTCATATTTTTCTGCTTTTTTCACCTGATAGTAGTTTTTTTGATTGGATGTTGGCCATTGTGAGTGTTACTGTGTTGAGCGTTTGGCTCTTGTCTTTCTTTAAAGACTGATATAGTTGTTTTGGTAGGCAGATAAAGTATTTGTTGATCAGCTTGATCAGTTTGAGAATTGTTCTTAAGCTTTATTGGGGCAAGTCTAGAGTGAGCCCTCAACACTAAGACACTCAGGTGTCTCTGCTGAGTCCCTGGTTGTTCAACAAGGACTCCCCACTCTGCCTGGGTAGAGCTGAGCCTCTTCAGTTCTGTATCAGCTCTGGGATTGTTCAGCTCATGCCTTCCTCGTAGCAATTCTTTGCCCAGCCATGTGGAGTTTGCCTCTATACGTACATGGCTTAGTATGCAGTCAATCTAGGTTTCTGGAGCTCTTCTGTGACACAGCTCCCCTCTCTCTCAGACTCTGCTTCTCACACTCCAGCCATCTTAGCCCCTAAACTTTGATCTCTGTCTCCTCAACTCAGCGAGACCTCCGTGCTCTACTTGGGGTTCCCCCTCCCTGTGCCAGCATCCAGGAAGTACCTCTAGGCAGAAAGCTAGGGTGGCCACAGGACTCACTTCATTTGTTTCCTTTTTCTCAAAGATCACAGTCCTGTGCTACCTATTATCCACTGTCTGAAAACAGTTGTATCTTATATTTTTTCCAGTTTTCTAACTGTCTATAGTAGGGAGGCAAGTCCAGTACCAGTTACTATCTCATGGCTAGAAGTGGAGTCCCAAAGCGTGCTATTAACTAGCCTTTGTATGCAACTACAAAGTGGAGGAGAGAATTAAATGTAGAAAACTTGCATGATCATGTGTACTTTAGCTACCTCACAGGGTTGGAGTGAGGGCCATATAAGACATAGGTGAAATATTCTGGGAGCCAATTAAAATACAGATTGCCAGGCCACCTGCAAATCAGAAGCTGGAGTTGGGGCCTAGAGGTCTGCATTAATTTAAATAAGCTCCCTGGATGAATATTTTGCATACTGAAGTTGGACAACTCTGCTGTAGTACCTCTAAAGCTAGGATCAAGGACTGGAGAGGACAGGAGTCATGAAAAAGTACTTCTGCCTCATTTCCAAAGGGGTTTTAAGGTAGAAAGGCAGTTACTGGAGGTCAGGAATTCACTCTAAGATTTAGTAAGAGCTTTTGAGCATAGTCTTATCATTCTTCAGCATTTTCCTTTGCTTTTCCCATTATCTCTTATTGACAAGCTCATTTCTTTTTTGCCATATCTTCTTCCTTAGCTCTACTCACTAAACTCCCTTTAGCTGCCAAACTTCTCCACCCAATGACCCTGTTAAATAAGGTATCCTGCATTTCTGTTCCAAAGTCGCTTTTCTCAGACAAGTACCTAGGATGTCTCCTGCCAGTGCTACACTGGCAGCTGTGGTGGCTCAGTGATTGGTGGCTGCTGGCCACACTTTTGATTGCTCGTCCTCACAGATTGTCTGTGCTTCAGCCATTGGTTGCATAGGACAGCAGGGTAATCATCCAGGAGGATGTGCCAGAGGACTCAAGGAGGCAGGGTCCCTGCCAGACAGTGACAAAGCTGTTGGGTGGTTAAGGAGCAGTGTGCATGGAAATTACGATGCTGGTAACTTTGAGATGCTTATTAAATTCATAGTCTACAGAACGTTTACTCAGCTGGTATCTTCTCTAGGCCTCTCCCCACCCTACTTTGAGCCTCTTTCCAGCTCTCTTCAAAGGACTTATGAAATCCTCCTTTCTCCACTTTTTTCAATGTGTGAAAAGGCTACATTTCAAGGAGTAACTGTTAAATGTTACAGCAAAACCTTCTGAATACTAAAGTTTACACACATTATAAATGCCTCTTATTAGAAGGTTGTGCTAGCTGCCATTGTGGCATCATCACATTAGAATTAAATTATTGCAGCTGAAAGCAACTCTATAGGCCTTCTTGTCCAAACCTGTCATTTGACATGTTACAGACTTGAAGCTTAGAGATTATTATACAAAAGAGCAGGACTGGGCCAGCCCCGTGGCTTAGCGGTTAAGTGCACGCACTCCGCTGCTGGCGGCCTGGGTTCGGATCCCGGGTGCGCACCAACGCACCGCTTCTCCGGCCATGCTGAGGCCGCGTCCCACATACAGCAACTAGAAGGATGTGCAGCTATGACATACAACTATCTACTGGGGCTTTGGGGGAAAAAATAAATAAATAAATAAAATTATAAAAAAAAAAAACAAAAAACTAATAGCTGTAAAATAATGACTATATTTAAAAAAAAAAAAAAAAGAGCTGGACTCAGAGAGGAACTCTGGTCTTCCGGCTCACAGGAGAACACTCTGCCGTCGTACCACAGTGTCCACCAGCATCACTGCCATCGTCGTTCATTACCAAACACTTACCATGTGCCAACTACTAAGCCTAGGGTTTTACATTTTTTTTCTCATTTAATTCTCAAAACCAATCTATGGGAAACTTTTTTAAAATCAACTTTATTGAGGTCAATAAACTGCATCCATTTAAAGTGCACAATCTGAGTTTTGATGGATGTATACACCCCATGAAACCACCACCCCAATCAATATACAGAACATTTCCAGCACCCCAAAAGTTTCTCACGGCCCTTTCCAGTCCATCCTTCCTCTGCCTCTGTCTCCAGGCGACTACTGATCTGTTGTTTGTCACTATAGAGTGGTTTGCATTTTTTTGAATTTCATTTAAATTGAATCATATGTGTGTACGCTTTTGTGTCTGGCTTTTTTTTGCTCATTGTAATGATTTTGAGATGCATCTAGGTTGTTGTGTGTATCATCAGCCTGTTTCATTTATTGGTGAGTAATATTCCATTATGTAGACATAGCACATTTTAGTTATCTATTCACCTGTCAGTGGACATTGGGATTCTTCATTATCCCCATCTTAAAGATGAGTAGACTAAGGCAAGAAAGGTAACCTTGCCCGAGGTCACACAACTAGTCAATGACAGCACCAGGAATGGGGAGGCAGCTGTGCTCACCACTCTACCACCAGCGCTGCACAGCCCAGCACCAGGATTTGAATACAGGTCTTCACCCCAGAGTCCTTGCTCTTGGCCTCTGAGCTGTAACAAATGGTACAACCCTCAGCCATGTTGGCGTCTCCTTCCACAGGTAGGTTGTATTAATGTCAGCTCCCAGGTGTGTAATAAAGAGTGCCTAGACTGATTGATAGGATGCTTAATACAATTTCATTAAGGAAGGAGAGAAGAAAGATATATATTTTCAGAGAATACCTCTAGTATGTTTTTCCCCTTCGTAAACTTGGAATGTGAAATTTGTGATTTGGCCTTTATTTTGGCTCTGGAGGTTTGAAGCATGAACTGCTTCCTTGTCAGAGAGTGCACTTGGTTTTACCTTCTGGGAGGGATGCCTCTTCCCCAGCATAAATTTGTTTTCCATGCAGTTATGCCTGAGTCCTTTAATGGAAAATCAGTTCATATGTTACACTTCACACTTGACTTAGTCCATTTCACTGTATGTGAATGTTTAGAATCCATTATGTAGTAGGAATCATATGTTACATATAACTAGGTTCTAGAATTATCTTTGCTCAAAGAATTACTTGGTTGGCTAGTGAAGGCTGCTCCTTTGAACTTACAATAACCAGTGGGCGGGGAGACTCCATGAATGATTGCCCTGAATCATCCAGTGATGCTCATTCGGCAATGACATTAAACAGATCTTTGGGCCTCTGTAAGGGAACCTTTGGTTCCCTTAATGAAATCACATCCAGGTTCTCTGAGATCATTAGTGCAAGAAGTATTATCATCTGGGAAGGGTCTGGTAGTTTCCTTGTACTTGGTAGAGGTGGGTGATTGGTGAGCAATCTCAAAGGAGAAGAAGAATCTCGGGGAGTAGGAATGAGGATCTAAGTTCAGAGTCCCCTCCAGGCAGGCGGTCTCCTTCTACCACCAGCCTTATTGAGAAAAGCCAGCAGGTTTTCATACAGTGCTTCCTGTGGCCAGTACTGCTTCAGATGCTGGAGAGAGTGATGAGTAAGAGAGTCCTTGCCAGCCAGGAGCTTCTGATCTAGTGAGAAATGCCCTCCCATCCTTCCTTCCCCTTTTATAGGAGCCTTGTCTCTTTAGAGATATTTCTCAGCATGCAGCCTCCAGAGCCTCACTCTTGGTACATGTTCCTTCTTCTTCCCTGGGGAAGGTGCCTAGGGAGAGAAGAGAAGCACTTCCTCCCCTTCATTGATATCTCAGTCTTCTAAGGGAAGAGAACAGAAAAATAGATGAAAAAAAGAGCTTTTAAGATAAGGTTTGTTTTTAGAATGAGAAACGGAGAGTGAGTGACATTTAGAGGTGGTTTTTGGGTCTCTTGGTTAACCAGAATGTACTACATGCAGACTGTTTGCAAGACCCCGGCAGGCTACAGGCTCAAATGCCTTTAGGAGCCAGGCAGATAATATAAACACATGAAACAGCAGAAGTGTATAACAATAAAGAATGGTGGGGCCTGTGGTGAACCCAGAGAGGAGACGTCACAGCCTAAAAGTTGTCAAATTCATATTTCAAAAAAAGAAAGAATTTTTTTAAATCACTTTATAAACAGAACAAAATGCATCTGTGAGTTGGATTAGACCTTTGGGAAGTGATTTGCAAATCCTTCATAAGACCTTGAAGGGCTCTGCTCTAAAAGAACACAGAATTTTGTTGGGGAGACAAAACATAAAAGATGAAAAGCATTACAAGAGTTAAATAGCTAAGACAACAGTATCATGGATGGCAAAGGCAGCAAATGGTGGTTGCTAATGTTGGTGATTTACATTATTAAGGTCCGTGAGTTCAGAAAGGGAAGTGATCCCTGTGGGCTGAGAGCACTTCAGGAAGAAGGAAGAACTTGTGCTGGGTCCTGAAGGATGGATAGGATTTGGTTAGGTAGAGAAGATTGTGAAAGGCCTTCAGAGGTAAATTGCCTGGCATAAGGAGAGACTCCACATGGAGAATGAATGAGGAATTCACAGTAACTAGGAGAGAAGCTGGTTCTGCAGAACTAAGCCCTGATTCTGGTCTATTCTCAATGACAGATATCCAATGTCCCCACGTAAACTTCCTTTAAGAAGTTTGAAGATTGCCAATCATATAATTTGCTGGTTCAAGGTAGAATCACACACAGCTAGAACTGACACAATGCTTCAGGAAAGTTAGGATTCATGATTATGGAGGATAGCTGAGAATGATGGACAGCCAGAGCCCCAAAATGACCCCAAAATTGTAGGATGGCAAAACTGATCTTACCTATTTAGATGACCATCCTTTAGTGGCATAATCATCCGTTCCTATTCTTGGAATCAAATTTCTGGTTTGCCCTAAGGCCTTTAGACTTCTCTGTCCTGGAAAGTTGTAGGGTGTTAGAGAAAGACTGTCGGATCTGGAATAGAATTGAACCCAGCCTCTACAAGTGACTTTGGGCAAGTCATTCATTCATTCATTTAACCACCATTTGTTGAATGCCTACCATGTGTGATGCATGGGGCCAAGCACTGGGGATGTGAATGGACCGAGCCTTAGTCCTTGCCCTCATACAGCTTATAGTCTCGTCAGGGAAATAGGGACTAAACAAATAGTCACACGACTAAATGAGTAAGGACAAATTGTGACTGCGTCCACTGAAGGAAGAATGCAGGGTGCTATTGGAGAGAATAACATGAAGCCCTGATTTGGACTAGGTGATGAGGGAAGGCCACTCTGAAAGAGTGTTTTTTAAACTTCAATTTGAAGCAAGAGTAGAAGTTGCCAGGAAAGGAGGGTGGAAGTTGGGGGTATGGGGGACCCTGGTGGGGAAGACAGCAGGTGCAAAGTCATGTCACCTCTCTAACCCCAGAAGTATGTCCAGGCCTGTTTGGTCTTTTCTGTCTCTAAAATCCAGCTCTCAGAAGGCAAACTCTGGATAGAATGTGAAACTTTAAAGATGAACTTTGAGAGGCACACAAATGGGAGAAAAGAAGTTGTCTTTAAAAAAAAATGGACCTTATTCAGGTTGAAATAATCTCTGAAAACACAATTAGATATGAAGTCAACTTTCAAATAGTTTATCTCAGAGCTAAATTCAAGTTAGGAAAGAACTTGTGAGCCCCAAAATATGTCTTTAAAAGTAGAAAGTCTCTGAAAACAGGAGCTTCAAGAAAGGATTAGAGCTTTCTTGCACTTAACCACTGCCTTTTGGTGTAACCTAGGACTGTGGGTGGAGTGATAACTCCCTCTTCCTGGCAGCTCCCAGTGCCTCTTGGGCGTGCCTCATCCCCACTGGAGATGGCTGTGCTCTTTGCATCCTGAGGTCCAGTTTTGACGGCATCGAATACTTCAAAATCTTAGGAATAATAAATCCTTATGGCCAACCAAAAAGTGTTTAATTCCTAAAGGACGAGCTGAGTTGAGCCACTTCTAGCCAGAGGCAATTGGGGACTTAATTCTGCAAGTGTAGCAATCTGGATGATCTGAGAGCTCTGAGTTTAAGGGTAATTGCTCAATTTTCTATCCATGTCAACAGGGAAAATAGGTAAAAGTGGCTGAACACAGCCAAGCAATGAGGCTGGATGAGATGTGAGATGCTCGACTGTCAGTGGAATTAGAAAAATGCTATCTACAGAGGGCGATTGCACCGTCGCCCCTCTGTCTTCCCCTCTCCCAGTTCATCTCTGTCTCCGGGCTTTCTGACTCTCTTTTGGGCTCTTTCTCATTCCTTGCTGAGTCCTTCTTCCATATCCTTCATCACTTCTCCTGTAAGCAGCAAAGTCACTCTGAGCCTAAACAACTTTAATGTGGAGAAAGAGAAAGTGGGAAGAATTCTTTAAGTACAGATAAATTGGAACCCTGACATCTGAATTCCTTTCTCTTGCTGAGTAAGAATGTTCCTTATGTTGGCGTTCCTTCCTTAAGCTTAATATAGCACGTGGGACTTCTTAGGTGGTCCCCAAACCTAGTTCCTTTGCATCTCTAAATTTTTTAAACCATTCTAACCAGTACTGATTTTTGATTGAATAATGTTCCTTAAAATCAATTTGTTTTTCTAAGTTCAAAGTCACTAGGACTAGACACGAGTGTCTTCCTAAACCCGTGCCTCCCCACACTTCCTGACACACACACAGGAGCTCCTTTAGCTAAACATAGCCATAGCAGGAAAGGGGCAGGGGTGGGACTCATTGGTCCACGGATTAGCTGTCCTCTCTTTGTCTCTGTGTTTTATTAAACTTTGGTCTGTTTACAGGATCTTACAGGTAAGAAATTTGAAAGAGAAGGCATTCTTGTAGGAAATGGTATTGACAATTGACAATTGACTATGACCCAGGCACTGTGCTCCTCTACCTGCAGTGCTCCGGTTAATCCTCACGATTCTGTGAGGAGACACTGATGATCACCCTCTTACAGAGGAGGAAATTGAAGCCTTGTGAAGTTGAGTCACTCACAGACGTCACATGGGTAATAAGCAGTGATGTGCTGGTAAATAAACAACTGGCCCTCTAGGTGAAGGAAGTCCTCATGGGTAGTGTTTGCTGATTTCTATGGTGTAAATAGTCCCACCACGGCTGGTTTCAAGCTCCCAGCATGACATCATTGACTGCAGAGCTGGGAAGAAATGACAGTAGTACACCAGTGCATCATATTTCCACGTACAGGTAATTTTGAGAGCATAGATAAAGTAAAATGTAGCAAAATATAGCAAGTGGTAACTTTTTTTTTTTTTTTTGGTGAGGAAGATCAGCCCTGAGCTAACATCCGTGCTAATCCTCCTCTTTTTGCTGAGGAAGACCGGCTCTGAGCTAACATCTATTGCCAATCCTCCTCCTTTTTTCTCCCCAAAGCCCCAGTAGATAGTTGTATGTCATAGTTGCACATCCTTCTAGTTGCTGTATGTGGGACGCGGCCTCAGCGTGGCCGGAGAAGCGGTGCGTCGGTGCGCGCCCGGGATCCGAACCCGGGCCGCCAGCAGCGGAGCGCACGCACTTAACCGCTAAGCCACGGGGCCGGCCCAGGGACCAGGTCTTTAAAGCTCTGTGATATGAAGCAGAATCTTCGGGTTTGACCATTCCTGTCTTCTTGTTAGCCCTTCTTTTCTATCAAATCCACTGAGATTGCTTTTAGATAATGACTTCTTGTGCCTATGCTGTGTTCTCCGGAGAGGAGAACCTACTTTAGAGTGAGAGGAAGGAGTTTCACTGGGCTTGTGCAGGTTGCAGTGTGAGTATCAGGGAGTCTGGGAGGTTTGTCAGAACAAAGACCCACAGGGCACGCCTGGGCCATGGAGCGCTATGGTGGTAGCTCTCCCGCCAGCCTGCCCCTTTGAGGCACGGCAGAGGAAACAGATTGACACCACAAAGTCATGGGACACTGGAAAGACTGCATGGGACATAAAAGAGCCCCAGCCAGGGGTGCCAGATCATGGAGTGAATATTGACCTGAGGTCGTAATGGGGCCACAGGTGGAATCTGTGCAGGTTAATTGCATCATAGAAAATGAATTTTTATTACAATGATTCTAAACAAAAGACTTGGTGTTCTTTATTTATAGGCCATGTCTGTGGTTAGAACATCTGGAAAGACTCTTCTATAGGCAAATGTGACACAAAGGTTTTTTTTTTTTTTTTCCAAATATATCACAAGATGTATTTCAATGGACACCCCAGGATAAGGATGTCTTAGAGATAGAGTGGACCTCATTTCAATGATAAGGAAACTTAGGACCAGAGTTGACAAGTAACTGCACAAGGTCAGCAAATTAGGGGCAGATCTGAGACTCAGGTTTGCTGATTCCTCATTGGGTGCACCCTCTGGTACAACTCTGTGGACCAGGCATCTGGATTCAGTTCTTCCAGTTAAAGCCACATTCCTAGCAGCAAAAGAAAAATGAACTCCAGTAGATGTAGACTCTTGAGGCCACAGCGGCTGACTTCTCTACTCCCCAGTGTGAGTTTGACCAGGGCTGGTCCCCAGAGTGAATGACATACCAGAGAAGTTACATGGAACTTGCCAGAAGTCTCTAATGCAGCAAGAGAAGTTGTTTTTACTTGGTTTTGTTTTTTGTAGGAGGTGATTCCAGGTCCCATGACCTTCCCCTAGGAAAAGCATACACTGTCATGGAGTAGGTGTCTAAGAGTTGATGGGATGGGGAGATATTTGGAATTATTTGACTCAGCAAACATAGTGGAGACTGGTTTGACTGTATTCTTCTGGCCCCCTAAAAGGCAGAATGTCAGGGGAGTCCTTGCAAACTGAGTTAAGATTTGAGCAGATTTTAGTTCTGCTTTGTCAACTCAGTCGTGTTCTGCCTTACCCGGTCCAGCTGCAAAGCATGGCCCAGAGTCTTGACCGGACCTCCTGCTCTGTGGGCAGAGCTGGGACAGAGTGCTTTGTTCCCCTGGTGGTGCCCTGAAATCTCTGGGTCACACCAGACTTTCCAAACTTATCATCACGAACATCTCTGCCTGAAACGCGGTTGACAGTGACCTCTCTGAGGTTCCATTTTCTTTGTTCATGTGAGCAGCTTACTTGCATGTCCCCATGTGAGGAGGCAGAATGGAAAGAATGAATATGAAGATCTTGTGCCATGCATGGACACATGTTGCAAATGAAGCAGGTTGTGTTAACCTTCCTCCAGGAACACAGAGAGAGAGCTCTGTCAGCATTCTGTCATGCTGTAGTCTCTTTGGAGGGATGTGATTAATAAATCATCCAACATTAAGCACTGATAAAAGTAAAAGAGAGCTAAGTCTCCCTGAAATCATTCTAGAGATCAGGGTGTTTGTTCTGTAACTCCTTGTATTCTGTCTCGGTTGAATACAGAAGACAGGATCAGGACAGGACAAAACTAATCCCATTTAGTTTTGTGAGACTGTCCTAGATGTGACTGCAAGCAGTGTCCCAGCTTCTGGGGGGAGGCGCGGGCCCTTCTCCACACAGTTGGGAAGGGAGTGGATGCATGAGGGGGAGAGGAGGGGAGAGACGCAAGTGCAGACAAGCCCATACTGATGAGAGCCACTGCACAGGGAGGTCTCAGACAACTTCGATTTTTATTTGACTAGAAAGAAACAGAGGCTGCGTTCCAGGATGTCTGTGTCAAAAGATGAGGACTGCGTAAAGAGGCATAATGTTCTCTGCGATGTAAAAGGACAGGCAGAGTAGGAGAGTTGCCCCAAATAGTCACTGTCACCAAAAACACAGCAGGTGGTGGCTGGAATGACTGGTGGCTGTGTGTTCTCCCAAATAGATGGCCGTGGTGCATTATTACTCAGTTTAAAGCCTGACAACCAGATGTTGCTTAGGTGAGATGGGAAGGGACAGGCACGCTGGTGCATCTGAGGTTGGACTTATACATCAGTTAGCCCTCCGTTGGAGATGTCTTTTCCTTCTGACACATCACACATGGAAATTAGTTCCTAAAGAAGGCTTTAAGACAGCACAACCTAGGTATTGCAGAAATCTAAGGAAGCAGTAATTGGGGACCCTCTTACCCTGGCAGGAGATGAACTTGATATGACCAAACAGTAGATCTTCCTTTCTAGCTTTAGGTTCTACCAGTTTTCTAAAAATTCACAGATGCCCAGTGTGTGTGTGTACTCATCTATATATATACACACGCAGGTGGACACATATTGGGAATGTGATTCCTGAGTCCATAAGTGTGGTTGACGGACTAGGTTTACCTAAAAGACCCTTTAAGAGAAAGCTCTTGAAAGATGATTACAGAATTGAGACACCATCATTTAAAAGTGCCCGAGGCAAATGCCTTTGAAAATTGCAGCAGCGGAGGGACAGAGAAAGAAGAGGCAGCCGTGATTGTTGTGCCGTTCCCTCAGGACCCGTTCTCCCCTCCCCCTCTGTTTCTCCTCTGATAAGAGAGAGAGCAGCAGTAAGACTCCTCATCTATCTTATGAAAATCCGATTCGGAATGGCTGTGATCAAAACCAGCTGGCTGTCACAAGCAGTGGCCCTGCGCGGAGGGAACCGCTCAGAAGCGTTCCGTATGTGGGGGTGTCATGGGTGGCACCGATCAAAGTAGCGCTTTTTTAATAAATATATATAAAGAAAAATACAAAACCTAAGGATTTAGAATAAAAGCAGTGTAGTTTGTCTTGTTTTTTTCATTGTAACACGAAGAGGATGAAATAGAATCAGATATGCCTGGTTTCTAATGTACTTCTGGTGGCAGCTCTGCGAAGGCGCTTTCTGTCACATTAATGCCATATCACTCATCTTGGGCCTCATTGAAGAGAGTGGAGAGTTCCTCAGTTTCCATTCCTTCCAGCCACTTCATTTCTCGTCACTTTTAAAGTCCTTTACCCCTCCTTGTCTTTAACACATCTCTACAGATCAAAGCTGGAACCACCTGGAAGCTCCAAGAGAGCTATTGGAGTGGCGGAGAGCGTTCCTATTCATCATTCTTTGTTTCCTTCAATTGTCGGTACCAGTGGTGTGATATTTCCTAGAGGTCACCCCGGCAGGTGACACGGGGGTTCTCCCAGTGTCAGGTTCCTGGGCTGAACAGGATCTTTGCCTATAGAGAACCCTTGTTGGGCCGTGTTTGTCTCTTGCGAGCACTACCTTTGAGTTGCTCGAAAGGCGCAGTCCTGGTTGACAGCCCTTTGCACTCGCAATCCTGATTCTTGTACAGCACTCAGTGGACTTGGGTGGGGTGATAGGAAAATCTCATTCCCGGGTGTTGCATTCATGGCTCCTTCAGAAATGTGCTGGCATCCTTCCGTGGGAGGCAGAGGTCTGAGGGCAGGCTTTCACTCACCATAATATACCAGGAGCTGAGTGGCCACTCGTAGCAAAGCCCCATCTCAGCTCATGATCCAGCCAGCACCACACTGTGCTGCGGCCTAGCTTATCTCAGAAACCGAAGTCTGTCCAAACCTTCCTCCCCAGCCCCTCGTCAACCACGACAGTCACCACAGCGTAGCAGGCTGTGAGGAACAGTCGACTATTGTGATCTTCTTAAGGTCTGTGATCTCCTTCCCCAGCAGCATTAGGAGAGATTTGGTTTGGCAGGAGCATGGAGGTATTTCAACATAGGGGGCACGTGAGAAAAAGCCCTCCAAGCCGGCACCTCAGGACAGGTCACCTTTTCTCTCTGTCTCTCTGTCACACGCTTCCTCGGGGACTTGCTGCTGCGTGGCTTGAAGTAGACACTCACTCCACTGCGTCTTGGGCCACGTGTCTTGCTCACGGTCGGTCCTGCTTCTCAGCCTCTGCAGCGTGGCTCTCTAGCCGGCACTCCAGCCCTCAGACTCTTCTCCCGTGTCTGTTGCCTCTCTCCTGCCCTGCTAGTAACGAGTACAGGCCGACCTGGCTCGAGTCAGGTGAGTGACAAGGGAGAAATCTTCATTAAGCAGACTTGCCAGGGACCTGCAGACATGTTTTTGCCTCTCGAACCCTGACTCGGGCATAGCAGGGGGCCGACAGTGCTGGGCCCAGGCTCGCTTGGTTGCTCCTCTGAGACCGTCTCTTTCTCCTGTTCCTTCGGGTGTTTGAAGCCTGTTGCCTACCACTTTCTCCTTTTCTTCTCCCTTTTTAAAATTCTCCATTTTTTCACTTAGAAAAAAAATTATTTATACGATTGAGATCCACTAATTAAAGCCATTTTCTGGTATTTGGTTACTGGAGCGTTTGATGTCTCTCTGACAAGACCATGAAATGCACGGAGTGTCCACAGGGACAGAATTTGCTGAACACGGCTCTTTGTAAATGAGGGGACACAGTGTCGCAGCAGCTCATGAATATGAAACGCCCATGATGCCACCTCAGTGGACTTGGGAACACAGATGAATCCTGTCATGTGCTAAATGAGACCAATTTCTTTCACTTAACTTCATCTTCAATCAGACCTTCTTCCATTTGCCTGTTTAAAATTCCCCATACGTGATGCAGAAGGTAACAGCATTCAGTAAAACAAAGTTTTGCAGCTGCAGAGAAAAATTATAATGGTCTCTGGTTTAAAGTTGCCATCTCCTGAAAACATGGATGTTGTTTCCCCTCACTCACCCAGCTCTGCCGAGGTCTGTTGACTTTGGGTGTAGAATTAGGGGTTGTCTGGATTGCCCATATTGGGGTGTCCTTAGACGGTGTGTCCAGATCCCTTTCGTGTGGATTGGTTAATGGACTTGGCTGTGAATGGTGGATATGAGCCCTTAGCAGCCCATGGAGGCAGTGGCCAGAGTACCAAGTGTGAAGGCAGCTCTGGGAAGGGATTGTGTGTAACCAAGCAGGGCCTTTGCCATCAGGAGCTCCATTAGTGGATGAAGTGAGAGGGACGGATGGCATCACTGGGCACCCGGAGGAACCTGGCAGGTAGGCCAACCACTTCTATTATTTCCTAAGGTGTCAAGGTAGAAAGAGCTGGAGTATAGAAGAGACTTTATGTAGCTCTGCAGAAACCCTTCTGGGCACAACCAGGAAATTCCATTCAGAAATCCCCAACCAAGAAAATCAGCAAAGAACAGAACCTAAAGGGACCCAGAGAGGAAGGGCTCGCCGTGGGACCCAGAGGCCAGATCACGGGGCCTCCTTTGCTCTCTCATTCCTGCAGGACTTGGATTTACACTCCAGGCAAAGGGCCTGAGTCATGCTCAGGGTGTACTCATCTCAAGCCAAGTCCGGTCTAAGAAGTCACTTTCTGTTCTTGTTGTACCAAAACTGGCGAACAACATCTGGGTTGAGCACAGGCTATCACAGAATGCGTCACAGAGATCTGGGGCCCGCTTCATTGGAAGAGGCAGGCAGGCTTCTTACTGTCAGGCCGCAGGGTCTGAAAAGGATCCCTCTGGAGATCTACTGGGTAGGTAGCATTTTAGTGTGTGTGTGATCATATTATCTATAATAAATGTATTTCAGGGCAAATGGCAGCTTCTCACGGCTTTGAAACCAGTTGTAATTGATCCTACTGGTCTTCCCACATGTTTCTATTACTTAATTCTATTCTTTATTTAGCACCCCTCATTACTTCTGTGGTTTCATCTAGTAGTTGGTTTGTTGGGTAGATCTGTTGGCAGACTAGTGTTATGGTATCATAATGAGTTTCTCATTTGGCAGTCTCTCTCTTTGAAATAAGTTCTTACTGCTGTTGCATACATTAATAAACCTTTACTGGGGGCTCCCAGAAAGTGGAGTGATAGAGTGGGACACGCTAGAGATGCAAGAAGAAACACAGGGAGGTTGGTGAAGAGCAGTGGGACCCAGCCTCGGGATGGAGGCCAGGTGGTCCGTGTGGACCAAATTTGAATGACTCTGCCTCTGTAACTTTGTCCTCACTCATCTATTGTTTCTTGTATGTACATGGGCCCTTCCCAGCAAGGCTTGCAGCTCTCAAGTGAGGCCAAGCCTTTGCTATGAAGGTATCAAATTCAGGAAGTATCCAAGGGTTGCGCTTGGTTGTTCTTGTGAAATGAATCCTACTTGGGCAACTTTAGGACTCAGTGGCACTGATACCATAATTGGAATGATGTAGAAAAGATTGACCTGGCTCTTCCGTGTGTGTGGCTTTCGGATTTGAGGGGCATCTATTGATTCAGTTCTGTTCAGTTGTCCTTTGGTTTGTCAGTCCTTGGGAATGCAGAGGTGACTGGGATGTGGTCTTCGCCCTCAGCTGGTTCACCATCTAGGGGGCAGACCTAGGGCAAATTTCACTTACCCTACCTACTGCGAGGTGGTGAGGTCTACCCTGTGGCCTTCAATGAAGTATTTTGGAAAGACAAAGTAGAAAGCTCTGGATTCTGCCTGTTGGATTCCGAGATGATTCACAGAGGAAGGGATGTGCATTTTCCTTATTCTGCTCCTTTATTATTGTTGTTGTTTTATGTATAGACCCTCCCTTTGCAACTTTGCCGTGCTCAGTCCGTCTGGGTTCGCCCCTCATGTGCCTCAGAAGGGGTCTTGCGTGTAGTAGGCGCCCAGTCCCTGTTTCCTGGATGGTTGATGCAGGGCCTTCCTCACCTGGCACCAGGCACCCACTCTGCCTCACCCGTGCCGCTCTCCCCAGGGCCCCGCAGGCCAACCACACCAGCCTTCCTGCAGCCTCTCCGGTGCTGCAAGTTATTTCTCACCTCAGAGCCTTGCACATGCCATCCCCTGCCTGGCTGAATCCTGTTGATCCTTCAGCTGTCAGCTGTGCTGTCCCTAACTCAGACACCTTCCCTGACTCCTCACCCCAACACCCCAAATTCTAAATTAGGTCCTCCCTGGCCGGGATTAAATGCATTCCGGAGCATCCGTTCAATAGAATACCAGGTGGTCATTTAAAGAGTAAGATATATCAGTGTGCTGATAAGGAAAGGTAAGAGCAAGTTGCAGAACATCGCCTATGTAAAGTGATCTGATTTGCAAACATTTTTTAAACAACATGTGTGCTGTGTATGCATAAAGTCTTTTCAGTAATATATACAAGAAATTATTAATAGTGATTACCTCTAGGGAGACGACTGGGGCCCATATAAGGAAAGGAGATTTTTCATTTTAAACTTTTCTGTAGCGTTTGAATTTATTACCATATGATATTACTCTTACCTTTAAAAAATAAGACAATTAGTTCTCCCTGTTATTTTTGGCCATAGAATCCTGTTAGTTTTCCTCACAGTATGTATTTTAATTTATAGGCAGTACATGTGTGTTTACAATCCCCCACTATGCTGGTGCTCCATGAAGAGAAGGACCGTGTCTGTTTTATTTGCTGTTGTTACCAGCACCACTTAGCACAGCACCTTTCACGTAGTGGGTGCTCAGTCAGTGTTCCTTGAATGAATGAATGAGCAAGCGAACAAATGCAGTTTCCCCACCATATGGCTAAGCAGGCAGCATGCGGGGCGGACAAGCAGGTTGAACAACACGTGAGATGGCTAACACAAGAGGCAGCAAGTGCAAAGAGCAAAGAAAACCTGTTTAGTTTAAGGAGTCCGAGCTGGGATAGAGAGCAGCAGGTGATCTGTGTCGAGGTGGGGATCTGCTTTGGGCTGGAGATCTGTGTGGGGGTGGAGATCCACGTGGGGATGGGGATCCGCTTGGGGGTGGGAATCCCCGTGGGGGTGGGGATCCATGAGGGAGTAGGGATCTGCACGTGGGGATAGGGATCCGGGCGTGAGGATAGGGATCCGGGCGTGGGGATAGGGATCCGCGCTTGGGAGTGGGGATCCGCCTGGGGGTGGGGATCCGCATGGGGGTGGGGATCCGCCTGGGGGTGGGGATCCGCCTGGGGGTGGGGATCCGCATGGGGGTGGGGATCTGCGTGAGGAGGCGCTGCTTGCCTGCGGAACTGATGTGAAGGGTGAGAGCACACACTCCCGTGGCACTGGAGGCGTCCTAGCCCTCCTGCCTTGCCTTCCCCTTTTCTGGGGCTGTCCAAGGTGCCCAGCCACCTCCTCCATGGGGCTAGTTTAATAAGACGTGGGTGGCAGGGGATGAGTCCCCAGGGCTCTCGGGCATCCGTGCACTGTTTTCATTCTGCTCCATTTGGCCCTGTTGTAGGGAAGTAGCGAGTTGGGGTATTGGGTGAGGGAGAGACTTCACTTATTTATGGTTATTGGGATCAAGAGAAACACCCAAGACAGAGGACACTGAGTCTCAGGCAAAATAAAAAATGCCCCGACTCTAGGCAGTTGTCACCCTCCACTGTAGGAGGTGTCTTTGAAGGCACTGTGCATGTGCAAAGAGAGCATGGATGAGGTGCGGACTAGCTCGGGGGTTGCAGGCGGACTGGAGCTGGAAGCCTGGCTCTGTCCATTATTAATGGTCTCACCCCTGCTTAATCTTGCTGAGCCTCAGTGTTCTCATCTGGAAAATGGGTAGGAATAAATGAGAAAATGAAGGTAGAGCCATACAGTTTCTCTCCATGCTCAACATTGTATCTGTTAAGTGAGTAAGAATAGTTATAGAATATTTATTATGTACTGAGCCTAGCACATAGTATTTTATAAAGATTATTACACTTAATACTTACAGCAACCATATCAGGTAGGTATAATTATGATCCCCATTTTACAGATGAGAACCTGAGGCACACAGAGGCTAAAGTCACATGACTAGCACATGGGGGAGCCAGGATTTGAAGCTGGCCATCCTGCCTCCAGGGCCTGTGCTCTTAACCACTGCACAGGAGTCCTAGCTGTATACTTAACTAACTCATTGTTTCTGTTAATACGCTTATTATTAGCAGCATAGAAGAAAATGAGGATAAAGTTTACATAATTATTAAAATTTTTAAAATAGTGGTAGCTTTTCAACAGTACTAGAGCAGACTCCTATATTCCTCTTACTCTATTAAAATTGCGTGCTTTTGAATGTTAAACTTGACACCCTGCATCAGATGGGTCACCTGTCCAGACTTGCAGGTCAAGTAGCCATCACTGTAGGCAGGGCTGGATCACTCCATGTAGGTCATTTTGTGAAGAAGTGGACTTCTCAAGTCCGTTTTCTTTTTCTAGGTTCATTCACAGTATATGTGTGTGTGAGGGGGAGAGAGGGAGGGAAGGCGAGAAAGAGAACAGAAATTCCCAAGAACATATTATGCACACATAAGCAAGTACTTGTCTGTGATTATAAGTCAGAAACTGTAAAATTGTGAAGTTCTTTGAAGTTTGCCCAAAACCTGCTCCACGGCCACCTGTTCCACTGGGGGCCAGGAGTTGGATGGCCTGACTCTGCTGAGATGGCTCAAGCTGTCACTGCACCGGAATGTTCCAGCTTGCCTTGGCCTGGCTGTCATTGCTGGCTCTGTCCCACTCAGGCGGTTCAGCAGGTTCTGTAGGGCACCAGGCTTCCAATTAGAGAGAAATCCCACTGTGTGGCCAGCCCCACCAGTGCCGCTCTGAGAGGCCCCTTTGCCAAGGCCCGAACTGACCTCTGATCTGTCACAGATGGGCCAGCCCTACACTCCTTTGTGCACATTTGGAGGAGGGGGGTGGGGAGGAAGAGAGGAGCCCATGGGGAGTCAGAGTGGACATTGGGCAGAAGTGCGGTTCCTCAGAGCTAGGAGAAGCTGGGCAGAGTTGACAGGACCCAAATGCTAACATTGTGGAGGGAAAGGGGACTTTGGGAAGACCTCATCCTGAGCCCTAAACTCAGCATGGGGCATTTTCTTACCAACTTCTGAATATTCATCTCAGGCTGGACTCCACACCCAAGGAGAGCCAGGAGCAGCTACCTGGCTCACTCTAAAACTGTCACTCTGCTGATGGTGCATGGCACAGCCAGCTCCCTCCCCACCCCGCTTCAGGGGCTGTGCAGTCTCACCAGCCTAGGAGCCCCGCCTGCCCTGGGCTCGGGGACAGTACTGTCAGCAGCCCCCACCATGGGCTGTGTTCATCACACAGCGAGCGTGAACAAGAAGGCTGAATTTCTATTAGCATAAGAAATAGAATCCTGTAGAATCCGTCTCTAATTCTCTAGCAGGATAGAGAGATATAATCTAAGCTCTGAACAGCTTCTTCCTAGGTAGAGGACTTGCTGAATGTGGTTCATTATTTTGGGGATGGCGTATGTGTCGTCTTTATTTCCCCTATCAGCCATTTCTTTTTATTTTTATCCCTTTTCATTCTTTTAATCACTCTCTTTCCCTGCCTGTCTCCTTCTCTCTGTGTCTTATTGTCTGTGTCTCCCTTGCATACTTTCTTTTTCTTTTTCTAGGTACAGCATCTGTAACCCCATAGTCAGAAGCAATGATAAAGACACCAGGCTTAGAACTGACATTTATATACTCAGGCTTAGCTTGACTAGAACGGTCGCAAAGTCTAAATAATGAGCAGCCTGGAAGTGGCAAGGGTCTTCCCAGCTGTTCTTGGAATGATTCTGCATCTCTCTTAAAAATAAAATTGAGGGGCCCGCCTGGTGTCGTAGTGATTAAGTTTGCGTGCTCTGCTTTGGCGGCCCAGGGTTCACAGGTTCAGACCCAGGTGCGGACCTAAGTACTGCATCAAGACATGCTGTGGCAGCATCCCACATACAAAAAATAGAGGAAGATTGGCGTGGATGTTAACTCAGGGCCAATCTTCCTCACCAAAAAAAATAAAATTGAATTCAATCCATGGAAGCAAAAACACAAGGTTTCGTCACTATTCTCTCCTCTCTGGGATGTTTCCTCCATTTAATGTTTGCAGTTGGTTTGGGAATTCCAGGGCTGTCTCACCCCAGTTGGCCTTTTTTCCTGCCCCATCTCTTTTTTTACTCTGCTCCTCTATGCAGACTGATTAAAACAAAGAAAACCCCTCTACCAGTCTGTGATACTCATTTGGAGAAGGAAGTACTTCTTTAGGCTGTTAAGTTGTCCCCGTGAGAAGATGGACTATTTTTGTACCTTAAGCAAGTCGCCACAATTAAATGATGTGCTGTCTCTGTTTCTCCATTTGCATGACTTTCTTAGACTGATGAAAGAAACGGCCTCATGTGTCCTCCTGTGTCTGTATGTCTGTCTCACATGGAGAGTTCCGAGAAGGAAGATTTCCATGAGACAGCAAGAGGAGTGTCATCTTTAGACTCAGCACTGTTTATTGTGTTAGACCTGGCAAATGGAGACCCTGATCCTGGATACACTGCTGGGGAGCCAGGTCACATCGTTAGGTGTAAAATGTCCTTCGGATGCAGGCCCAGGGCCGTGACTGTGATGGTTGTAAAGACTGCGACGAGCTAATGCACACATGGACCTTGGTCATAAGGAAGCACGCCCAGAGTGACATCCACCTCGTGACACTACACTTTCTCAGTTCCTCTGTCTCTGCCCATGCCACGCTCATTCATCACTTCCTCTTCTGTCCTCTCCTCTAACGTAATACTTCCCCAAGTGCTGTCAGGGACCCTCTTCTCATTTCTTTACATATCTCCTTGGAGATCCACCCCAAGGGCTCCCAACCTGAAGTGTACATCAGGATCACCGAAGAAATGTTAGGAAAAGATGCAGATGCCTGAGCCCCACCCAAGAGGTTCTTTGGTAAGGCCTGGGATTCAGAAATTGATGAAGTGCTACCTTTGATTCTAATGTGCACCTTTAGTTCAGAACCACAGCCCTAGACTGGGAGCCCCTGCAGGCCAGAGACTGTGTCTGAGTGTCCATTCTGTCCACGGCCTACAGCCCCACAGCTGGGGTGTTGAAGGTGATAAGTAAGACGAGATCGCTATTCGTGCTGCTGACAGTTTTGCCTCCTCGTCTCGTTGCAGACATTCCTGTTATTCCGGATCTGGAAGAAGTACAGGAAGAAGACTTTGTTTTGCAGGTGGCAGCGCCTCCCAGGTATGTTAACTTAGGTGTGAGTTAGGCGAGAGGCAGGGAGCGTGTGAACTAATATACTCCAATACCCGGATGCAGCTGTGCATCCGGCCCCCGGATGCGGCCCCCGCCTCCCCCCAGTAGATGGGATGTTTCTGGTGATGGGCTCCAACCCAAGGTTCCCACTGTATTAATATTTTCTTCCCATTTTGGTCCTTCCCAGCTGCCTTGGAGGCTCTGAGGATGGTGGCCCAGCCGCACTCCTGGAACTGGTCCTGCCTGTGGTTCCTCCTCACATTCTCTCTTTCCTGCAGCATCCAGGTAAACCGGGTGATGACCTACCGTGACCTGGACAATGACCTCATGAAGTACGCAGCTTTTCAGACCCTGGTGAGTGGAACGGCTTTTGCATGGAGGGGCAGGTTCCAGGCCACATCCGTAGGGGTTTCTCAGTTCCTCCCAAGCCATACAGCATCTCCTCCAGGGGTCTCTGAGGCTGCCTGGCAACAGTCCCTTTGCCGGCGGCATCATCCTCGGGTATTACAGCATCCCTGGACCCAGCATATTCTGGTGTTTCCCAGGCCCAGGCTCCCGCCTGCTTCCATGGCTGCCCGCTTGGCATCAATAGATATACTGGCCGTAGAGACATGCTGCTGTCATGCCCTGCCCTCCTGGTGCTGACCTTCTCCACAGAATGCTCAGCCTGTAGGATGTTGTGGCCGTGTGCTCCACGTGCATTTTTACTCATTTATAAGGCATTTCTGCAGGTCTGGGTTTGGGAAGTTCTACCACACATGATTCTCCTCACTTTGCTAGAGAGAGTTGTCTGAGGCCCTCTGAGGTACATAGCCTGCCTTTTTTTTTTTTTTTGGCATTCACAGGATGGAGAGATTGACCTGAAGCTCCTCACCAAAGTCCTGGCGCCGGAGCACGAAGTTCGAGAGGTACGTAGCAGCGGCGGCTCCTTACTCTCTCGGCCGAGTCATTCCTGTAACCGGCTGGCTCCGCAGGCTGACCTCTGCCTCCCCGGCTTGGCTGCGATCGAGGGACAGGCCTGCCTTCATCTTACCCAGCGATCCCTCTCTTGGCAGGACGACGTCAGCTGGGACTGGGACCGTCTCTACACCGAGGTGTCCTCAGAGCTCCTCAGCGAGTGGGACCTGCTGCAGATGGAGAAGGAGGACCCTGTGGGACAGCCCACAAATACCTGAGCCCTCGGGGGGCGACAGGCCACTCTCCCCGCACTGAGTAGTCCCTGCTTTGGACTTGAAAAAATGCCATAAGCCTAAACCTCAAGAAGTTTGCAAGCAGCTTAGAATTTTTATATGGAATCTTTTGTAGTAAAAGTATTTATTTTCAGAGGACCACATTGGATCATTCAATTGTAATAAATTGCTTTTTTCTATGGCTATCTCTTCCAATTCTTTCCAGCACCCTCTTGGAAAGGTTCGGGAAGAGTCAAGGAGGGCAGCTTTTAAACAATCTGATGGGAACTGTCCCCGTGGTTGAAGAGCATGATTCAGGGAAAGCTAGATTGAGGGGGAGAAGGAAGTTGTCCAGTTCCCAGAGGCCACAGCAGTTCGCTGGAGCATCTGCCTGTGAGCACCTGGACGCGGAGATTTGGGAGGCTGCAGGCGGCTGCCTGGGGCTGGGGTCCGGGGCCTGGCGGGACACCATCCTTCCTGTGGATGTTCAGTTACGGCAGTGAAGTTGCCTGTCTCCTTCGTGCTTTCAGGGAGCTTAGCTGAGGAGGCAGCAAGAAGCGGGCATGGTAGGGTGACCCATTCCTCACATCAGGGTCTGGTGGCTCTTCTGACAGACCCCCCTTTCCCCTCTTCCTGCAACCCATCCCCGGGCTCCAAAGCAGCATTTCCCTTCTGCCACAGGGTCCCAGAGCCTCGTTTCTGGTTCTCATTAACGGGACAGCTTGGCAGCCCTGAGAATTCCACAGAGTGTTTTTCTCTGGGAAACCGGGCCTCCCTCTGACCTGGGACTCCCTCTGACCTTTCAGATACATGGCTGTGTGTCTCCACTGCTCCCCAAAGCAGCCTCACCGCCTGTTTCCAGAATGCACCAAGGTTTGGAGCAGATCCCAACCCTTTTCCTACAAGAGACATCTTTTGTTTTTGTTTTTCTCTTTCTCCCCAAGACAGCTCATCTGAGGACAGGGCCGGCTCCCCGCCCTCTGCTCTTGGAGGCCTCTGCATCAGGCCCGTGCAGGCTGCAGCAGCTCACTGAGCCCCGCTCCTCGGCCGCAGGGAGTGCCGAGCGCTGCTCTTCTCCTGCCTGGAAAGCCCTTCATTAAAATTCAGAAAAACAGAGAGGCTCAACACTTCAAAAACCCGCTGGGGGGTTATTTTTGTGTGACTATGTGCCCTTCCCCGTGAGCCACGTGAGCCACACGGGCTCCAGAGCAGGCAAAGAGAATGCTTGTCTGTTAATTATAAACTCAGGGATTTAGTGGCTTTGGGGTCCTTTTTCCTCCTTTTCCAGAGTCATGCTTGTGGCCCAGACAGCCTCTCTTTGGAATAATTTCCATGATCACTGAGAAGTTTCTGTCCAGGCTGGTGTTTCTTGAGGCTGCATCCTTCTGAAACCCCCAGAGGAGAGAGGCTGCATTTCTGGTACCTTAATCACTGGCAAATTCCACTGCCTCGGGACTCTGACAACCTTGGAGGTCTTCAGCCAGCCGGAGCAAGTGGCTAGGGGGTGACTTCCTTCCTCCTTTCATTTTATAACAACAGCAGCAACAAGGTCTAACATGTGCTGAGCACTCACCTCATGCTGGGCACTGGGCTCAGCAAGTGTGAATTATCTAGTTTCATCCTCACCACCAGCCAGTGAAGCAGACACTGTTGTTATCCCATTTTACAGATGAGGAAACTGAGGCTCAGAGAGGTAAAAAGGTTGCCCAAGAGTATCCAGCACCTTAGGAGCAGAGCTGGGATTCAAAACCAAGTTGTGTGACGCCACTGTGCTTTTAACACCTGGGTTTTTGTTCTCCCTCTGCTGCCTTCAGCTTGGGAAAGCGATCTAGTTTATAGTGGGCAGAATTAGTAGTGTGCTGGGAGAAGCTGCCTGCACCACCCACCACCCCCTAGACCAGGCATCCGTTCTTTCTGTGGAGTGACCACAGAGCAGAGGGCTTCTGTCAGGCCTGGGTGTGAAGCCTCTCCACGTGGCTGAGTTCCAGAGTCCTGGCCCTGGGGGGTGGGGAGGAAGCCAGTGTCCCTGGGTGAGGAACAGTCTAAGTGACCTGAGCTAAGCCTAGACAAGAGTCAGGTTCAGGCCATGTGTGGCCTAGTCTCCTGTCACCTGCCTGCACCCGGGCCATACCTTGTCTGGACTTCATCCTTTACATGGCATCTGAGCATCACGTCTTCAGAGTTCCTGGGGAATGACAGGTTGTTCCAGAACCTACATCCACCCAGTTCTTACCTGACTCCTGAGATACCTTCCTTATGTTTCAACCAGCGGTGTCTCCCACCCCAGACTTCAGAGGGCCTCCTAAGAAGATGGCCCAAGGGGTAAGACAGCATGGACAAGCATCTCCAGGTACCCGCAAAGTGGTTTTCTGCAGACACGTGGGGGAGGCATGGAATGGGTCTTAGTGCTGCTGCCTCCTTCATGTGGCGTGTTGACTGGTTCCTTCCCAATTTCTCCTAGGCTGGCTCATGTCACCCCTAAGGAGCCTTGAGAAGTCCCAGCTGATCTCTGACAAAATCTCCCATGGTGTCTTTGGCATTGAGTGGTAGCTGCAGAGATGCTGTTCGTGGGCTGGGCCCTGGTGGGAAAGGTCATGAGATATTGATTGCTACTTGATATGTGCCAGGCTCTGTTCTAGGCTCTGCAGAGAGAGAACTGGACAAGCCAAACTCCCTTCCCTCCTAGCACTGACATCTGCGGGGTAGACGGACAAATCAGTAAAACAGTATATCAGACGGTAAGAGATGCCGTGGAGCAAAATGAAGGAACAGGGAAGGGAGTGCTGGAGTCAGGGGTCGCAACGGTGAAAGAGGTGGTAAGGGGAGGCCTCACTGAGAGGGTGACATTTGGACAAAGACCTGAAGAAGGTGAAGGAGCAAGACCGGTGCCGGGAACAGTGTTCCAAGGAGCGAGAACAGTATGTGCAAAGCCGGGGGAGGGCGTGCACCTGGCCTGTTTGAGCAGGAGGAGGTCAGTGTGCCTGGGGTGGAGGGGATGTGGGGAGGGGAGATGCTCTGTCTCACTGTGTCCAAGGCTTGGGCTTATCACAGACAAGGCTTCAGGGTGTGTGGGCCTGCTCCCTCCAGAGACATGAGCACCCTCAGGCCTCCTCAGGCCTGTGGAAAACTCTCAAATTGCTGCACGGCCTCTTAGTCAGCCTGGAGGAAGCAGAATGGTTAATGCTGCATGGAGGGAGAGGGGAACAATGGGCTCTGTCTGCCACGGCCCAGAGGTCAGGAGGCTGCTGCCAGCCCCCCGCCAGGCTGGCGTGCGCTGGTGTGCAGGCAGACAGGGCGGCATTGTAAGGCCCCTGCGTGGAACATTCCCTGGAAACTTGCAACTCCGATGAAAAGCTCAAACAAGAAATTCCTCTAGGCAGGCCTGTGGCTGAACCTGAGGTCATCTCTCCCCCAGGATGTTGGCTCATCTTTGCTAAACCCCAGGACACTCCAGACAGGCTTTTGGAACTGCCTGCTCCAGACAGAAACTGATGCTACCGCCTGTTCAGTGTTGTTGACCAAATGTACTGCTTACATCAATCAAGGCCTGTCTCGCTTAGTGGCTGGGGGGCTCCTGGGGGTGTTGATGCTGGAGACCTGCATGAAGGGTAGTATTTGCTACAGTGAAATCAGGAGGCTTAGCATCCTTGCTCTGCTTGCCCAAGCGGTGCTTGCTTTTCTCCTGGGGGCCAAAGAGTCAGTGAGGACAGGGGTAGGCAGAGTGGGTAGGGAGCCGTGGTAAAGAATGCGGATTCCAGAATCAGGCAGGGCTAGATCCAGTCCAGCTCTGCTACTTAGTGGCTGTGGGTCCTTGAGCGAGCTACTTTCCCTTTCTGATCCTGTTTTCTCATCTGTAAAATGAGGGTAATTTTAGCAGTGTCCTCTTAGAGTTGTGGTACCTAGTGAAAGGTGAGCGCTGTTAGATTTTAGATGGATGGGATCGAAAAGCGAACATAGGAAAAGTCACAGTGGATATTTTATTGCATCAGCACCTGTGTTTTGCTAGGGGAAACCGCCTTCGTTTCCCCTCGCGCATCAGTTCTCAGCCATGGCTAGAAAAATGGTTTGGCACGAGGTTTGTTTTGTTTGTTTTTATAACAACTTTATTGAGGTATAATTTGCATGCCTTAAAATTCACCCACCGAAAGTATCCAGTTCAGTGATTTTGGTAAACTTATGGAGTTATGCAACCATCACCATAATCCTCTTTTAGAACATTTTCCTCACCCTACAAAGTTCCCTTGTGTCCCTTTACGGTTAATCCGCTCCCACTCCCAGCCCTAGGCAACTACTGGTCTGCTTTCTGACTCTATAAATGTGTCATTTCTGGAAATTTCATATAAATAGACTCACGTAAGATGTGGTCTTTTGAGTCTGGCTGCTTTCACTTAGCGTGTTTTCAGGGTCCATCCGTGAGTTAGCATGTGTCAGCACGTGTCAGCAGTTCTCTCGATTACTGAGTGGTGTTCCATGGTATGGACACGTACCCCGTTTGGTCTAATCATTCATCAGTTGATGGACATTTGAGTTGTTTCCAGTTTGGGCCATTATGAACAATGCCCCCGTGGACATTCATGTACAAGTCTTTGTGTGGACATAGTTTTCATTTCTCTTAGATAGATTCCTAGGAGTGAAATTGCTGGGTCATATGGTAACTCTATGTTTAACATTTCAGAAACTGCCAAACTCTTTTCCAGGGCATCCATTTTATTTGTTTGTTTTTCAGTGCTTTAGGATATCAGGATGAATTAAGTACTTAATTTTTTCTTATCTCCTTTCCATAAGTTTTCCAAAGGTCGCTGGTAAGTTTATGGGAGGTACATCCTCCTGGATCCTCCCTCCCTTCCTTCTTCCTTTCATTGAGCTTATCTCTGTTTTAAGAACACAGAGCTCGTCTGTCTGCTTTCCCCACCAGCCTGTGAGCTTCTTCAGGGTAAAACAGGGTGTTGTTTGAGTTGTTATCAAGCCCCATGCATATTCCAGGAGTTCAAAGTCAAACAAGACTTGGTCCTGACCCCAAAGAGCTCATAGGCTTGTAGAGAAATAGACAAGTTTCATCTGTGTTTTCAAAGCACTGGTTTTGAAAACCACAGAGGCTTTCTGGATGAGTGCAGGAGCCCGAATGATGCTCCGCAAAGTGCAGATGAAGGGAGAGAGAGAGAGGGAGCTTTATACATCCGCCAGGAAATACAGAGGTGGGATTGCTTTGCTCAGAGCAGGGGTCGGCAAACTGCAGCCCATGGGCTGAATCCAGCCCGCCCCCGCCCGTTCTTGTAAAGTTCTACTAGATGAAGCCATGCTCCCTCATTTACATATTTTCCATGGCTGCGTTTGTGCTACAATAGCAGAACTTAGTTGTAACAGAGACCATGTGGCCTGCAAAGCTTAAAATATTTGCTGTCTGGTCCTTTACAGAAATAATTTGCGAACCCTTTTAGAGGAAAGAATGAAGATGAGAAATAGCAATACCCACATGCTGCCTATTGCTATCCAAAAAATCAATTGCAGCAGGAGTGATTTGAGTTAGATGTAGGGAAAGACTGGAAGGGTGGGGTGATTTCGGTTCCTAAAAGAAAGAGACAAAGTTCCCTTAAGGAAAGGAAAAAAACACTCATCATTTCCAGCAACGTTGGGACATAATCTATCTGGAGACAGAAAGCTGCAAAGAGTGACTCGGGGCTCCTTCTCAGCCCTTTGATCCTATTTGGGATGCGGGTGGGGGAGTCTCGGGGAGTCAAATACCTTTGGCAGTGGGCTCAGAATAATGAGGAGAAAGCCCAGCGGAGGGGGGTTAGGAGTAAGGGCGGGGGGAAATCAGGTTTTTCTTTTGGCGAGGTAGAAATCAGAGAGCAAGGGTGGTGGGCGCAGCCGGAGGAAGCGGCCATCCCTCTTGTGGCCGTGATGGAGAGAATTAATTCCCGGCATATGTTCCCAGCATCTGTTGTGGTGACCTGGACCGGAGGGGTCAGTGAGAGAGGGGACCATGCCAGGGCTGAGCATTAGCCCAGAATTCCCGGGCTGCAGGGGCTCTTAGCTCCCACAGAACGATGGCTGGCCAGCGCGCTCAGGAACATCTGCTACAGCTGGGCAAACAGTGCTGCCTTGGGGAGGAGGGAGTCCCCTCCACGCTCTCTCGGTAAGAAAACACCTGGCTGTGAGGGGCTGCGGGAAGAGCAGAAAGAATCCTGCAAACTCTGTCTCTTCTAGATCTCGGGCTGCAATGGATTCGACCCGCCAGCCACACATCCTGCCAGCAGACTGGAGGTGACGCCGGGGACCGCTGAGAGGGGGCAGGGGGACCCACAGCCCTGGATGGAAAGAATGCACACGGGTCTTGGGAGGGCCTCCTAAGTACCAGTCCCAGAATCTCCCTGGATGCTGTTTGGCCCGCTTGGTGCAAACTGTCTCTCGGGAGTCAGCGATCAACCTGGAGGAAGCGAGGCAGGAGGGCACGTGGCTAAGAATGTACATGATGCCGGGTTCACGTCTCCGCTCCTCCACCTCATACCTGCACGACCTTGGAGAGGTGCCCATACCTCTCTGTGCCTCAGTTTTCTCATCTGTGGAGTGAGGTGGAAAATAATTCCTGTCTCATAGGGCCATCGTGATGATGAAATGACCTACTACATGTCAAGTGTCTGGCACAGAGTAAGCACCAGTGAAGCTTAGTTCTGATCACAGTGAGTGGACAGGCTAGGACCACCTGTGGCCCCGACGGTAGGTCCTGGGCCTCGGGCACTGAGAGGACCTAGGTGGGCATTTGCCCCAAGGTCACGAACTGGAGGCCCACAGGCCGACTTTGACCCACGGGACATGTTTGATTTGGCCTACACACGATTTTTTTTTTCTTTCTTTCTTTTTTTAAAATTATTATTTTATTGAGGTCACATTGGTAACATACACTGTTTTTAAGTTGTTTAGTTAATTATCAGCATTGAAAATGGAAAGGTTTCACATTAAACCCAGATTTTCAGCTTCTCTCAGAAAATCGGGAGATCTGTCCACTCTGGACCGTATGGCAGTGATGGGCTTGAGCGGAGAAGCAACAGCTCCTTTAAGCAGGGGCGGTTCAGCCCGTCCCCACTCTGTCCTCACTTACATTCCTGTGTGGCCGCTGCAGACACTGACTTTGAGACCCTGCCCCACCTCCTCATTTTGCCAGTGAGGATTCTGTTCCCCAAGGGCACTTACCCAAGGTCATGTTCCTGAACTGGAACTCGAGTCCTGGCTCGCAGGCCAGTGTCCTTTGTCAGTAAGCAGGACCGCCTGCCTGATGTATAACGTAAAATCGTGTCAGCTCTGGAGAAGATCCAGTTTGCCTACTGTGGGGTCATCCTCCTGTGATCAGGGAGCCTAACCCTGTGTCCAGCATGGATCTGACAAGAGTTTGAGCAGAGTCCTGGCATAGTTGAGGACCACTAACTGGTTAGCCATTTGCCGTCCACTGTTTAAACTCTGCCCCGGAGCTGACGGTGTCTGCTCAGGAAGGGTGTCCGGCCCAGCAGTCATAAGAGAGGTAGGAGGTTTGCTTCTTTCTACAGCAGCCCCAGTGCCTCTGTCGCGCTGCCGAGGCATTACGAAGACGGGGCTGAGGCTACAGGGAGTGTGTCTGGCTTTCAGGCCTCGGGCAGGAAGGCACCCACATCCATCAGCCAGCAGGGTCTCCGTGCTGGGCTCAGGAGGCGGGACAGCCCTGGGGTGCACCACTTGGCTCACCTTTTACTCGCCACCAGGAGTGCAGTTAGCGGACGGCCTCCACGGCGGTGCGACCAGCATCTGCCTCAGCGTCCAGGCGGAGGCCATGTGCTCCCCGGGCAGCACCCGGCCAGTTCCTAAACCTTCAGTGGTGCAGAGCGCACCATTCCTGGCCAGCACAGGACTCGTCTTTCCACCCGAGCTTCCCCTCGGGCTGGAAGTAGCACTGCCCTCTGAGACTCCTGCTACCCACTCCTCCCTCCTGCCCGTCTCTGTTGACGGGCACCAGACCTTCCTCACCGCCTGAAGGCTTTCCTGCAATTCCTGCCTCCTCTCCCTTTATCTTTCACAGGCGTTACCATCTCAGTGTCTGCCTGCCGGGGGACCCAAACAGCGGGCCTGGGGTGGTCCAGCCAGACTGCGTGGGCAGACTCCTGGGCAAGGCTAGAATATGGGTAGCGACCTCTTCTCCAAAGCGCTATGCCTCACGAACCCCCATTGTGTAGCTGGGGTGTGGGTTTGATTTAGAGCAGGATTCCTGGAGAGGGATGGATGGTGGATCCCTCTCTCACTTCTGTAAGTGCCAACTTGCAACCTAATCCAACCGAGTAGGCCTGAAAAGGAGGAACTGAACACCCCACAGCAGGCATTTGGCAAAAAGAATTTGGTACCCTATCAGCCGGAGAAAACCTTCACCTTTTTGCTGAGGTTGGCACGTGGAACCTCTGTTGGTGGCTTTATGGGCAGAGAACAGGGATGTCATGGCACACCAGGCCTGCCAAGAGACAAGGATGTGCCCTCCAGAGGACCAGGATCTGAGGGCATCACCGCTGAAGCTGGGAGGAGAGATGGAGTTTAGACAACGGTACCCCTGTGCTCGCCAGGGCAGAAGCCAGGTAGCAAAGCCGCCTCTGCCACGCAGCAGGACGGGGTAGCATGTTCTCGGCCGGCAGAGGGGAGGCTGCTGCGGGCTTTGCGAGGGCCAGGCTTGTTCTGATGGAAGCCCAGTGGGCAGTGCTACACTGAACCTGAGGCACGATGTCCTCCAAGCCGCTCTTGCAGTTTTAAGGACAAAGTTTTAAGAACCAAGACTGAACAAGAAAGCTGCCTCACAGGGTGCCGATGGAGGCTCTGTGAGATGGAGGAGACAGTGCTTAGCAGGGAAGCTAAGCAAAGAGACAAAAATTAGTTTAGCTCTTTAACTAGAGAACAGAAAAAACCAAAAACAAACCTGGGTGAGATAGAGTGGGGCAGGGATTGACTGCAAAGCACTGGAGGGAACTTTTTGGGGTGATGGAAATGTTCCACAGCTTGATTGTGGAGGTGGTTACATGTCTGTCTATCTTTATAAAACTCATCCAACTATCCACTTAAAAAGGGTGATTTTTATTGTATGTAAATTATTCCTCAAGAAATATGACTTTAAAAAGATTCTCCCGTCACCCCTCTCTATCTTGGGTACGTGAGTTGGGGGAGTTTCTGTCTGTCCCACTGCATCTGACGAGTTTTTGCAGCATCCCCAGAGCCAGGGTGCCGGGCCGCCTGGCCATACCTGAGAACGAGGTCAGGATGTGGAGAAGCCCTAAAATGCCACCTCGGCCCCGGACCCCCAGACCAGGGGGCCGCTCAGACTCCAGAGCTAGCTTTTAAATCTTATCTGCAGTTTGATTTTCCATGATTATGTTTGGAAAGGAAAATCCAGCAAGTTTGACTACTGGGGACAGCAGATGGTCCAATTTGGAGTAAAACATGGGCATTTGGGCACCACTTTTGACATTCAAATGGAAGCACAGGTCTACTGAGCCCAGAGTGAGGAAGGACAGGAGAATCTTGAAGACCCAAGACCCTTTAAAGAAGACAAGACCCCAGAGAGAGCAGCTGTGACATTGTTTGCATTGCAATAGTGCTTTTGACCTAGGGGATGAGTAGGGACATAAGAATTTTGATGCCAGATCTTTAAAAAAAAGTTTCTCTCTTTAAATGATTACAAATCCTATTGTTAAAATATTATCTTTACCTATACAATTAATATATATTCACTAAATTAAAAGCTATATATCTAAACATAGTGAATATCCCTTTTCACTCTGCCCTACCCCCACCCATTCCACAGCCCTCCCCAGAGGGGACCGTGATGTCCTTCCAGCTCTTTCAGTGCATTGACTACACATGGACGCACAAATAGACCCAGCGCTTGGTTTTACTGATGTAATTGGGACCAGTCTGCAAGTGTGGCCCACATTTTGCTTTTTCCACTTAAGAGCATATCTTGCAGAACTTCCCTCTCAGTATCTCTCTTCCTCATTCTTTTTCGTGATGGACGTTATTCCATAGATTTGCTACCCCACAATTCCATCCCTTCAGTAGCCCTTCCACATGACGGTCAGCGAGCCCACTTCCTTACACTGAGGGCTCCTCCCTCTCATGACTGCCTCTGAGGGCCCCTGCTCCACCCGAGCCCCGGTTCACCTCAGAATTCTTTCTGCCGGACTGCCATCAACCCATAAAAGGACAGGCAGCTCTTCTACTCATTCCAAACCACCCCCTGGGTAAGAAGCGGCAGAGGGAACACCGGCTCTCTGGGATGACTTGTCCAGGGCAATAGGGGCGCTGTGAGCGAGAGGCTGAGGCTGAGGCCGCAGGAGAAGACATTGGTGGCCCACAGTGGAGACAGGGGAGGCCCAGCTTGAAAAACCAGGCCAGTCGGTGTGTGGCAGGGTGGGGGTGGCAGTTGTTATTGCCGTCGAGTCAATTCCGACTCCTAGCGACCCTGTGAACAGCAGAGCAGAACCCTGCCCAGTCTTTTCACTCCATCCTCTCACTTTCAGGCGCTATAGCAGACAATTCTCCCCTGCTATTCATAGGGTTTTCATGGCTAATTTTTTTTGGAGTGGGTGGCCAGGTCCTGCTTCCTAGTCTGTCTGAGTCTGGAAGCTCTGCTGAAACCTGTCCACCATGGGTGACCCTGCTGGTATTTGAAATACTGGAGGCATAGCTTTCAGCATCACAGCAACATGCAGCTGCCGCAGTGTGACAACTGACAGACAGGTTGGTGTGGTTCCTTGACTGGAAAACAAACCCATGTCATGGGGGTGAGAGAGCCGAATCTTAACCACTAGCCCAGCAGGGCTGGCTGTCATAGTTGGTCTTAGGGGGAAATCAGAGTTGGAATCCCCTGGGTACTTTTCGGTCATTTGTTTTTAATACACTGGTGAGTGCTCCGTGGCTAGGCACGGTGTCAGGTGCCGTTCACTGAGACAGCTTTGTAGCTGGTTAAGACTAAGAGCTAAGTCGCTGCAGGGTCCTTGTTGTCTGTGTGTCCTTGTTCATCTTACTCTGCCTCCAGTAATAGTAATAACAAAAGTTTATGAAGCCCTTACCAGATATCAGGCAACATACAAAATGCTTTCTGTACATTATCTCAATCTTCTCAACTCCAAGAGGTGGGCACTACAATCACACCCACTTTAGACGTAAGAGAAACTGAGGCTTCAACCCAGGCCTTTCTCATTTCATCCTCTTGAAAGCACCAGATGAGGTGTGAGTAGTGTCCATTCCTGTTTTGTGTACCATCGGTGTTCTGTTGCTTCCTCCTCCTGACTGGGGGCACAGCACGGTTCTGTCCCCCCACCAGGGTCTCCCTGGGTAAGCGATGGTAGATGTGCCGCAGCAGTGCCAGGGGACTCTGCCCCCTGAAGCTCTGCGCATGGACTCAGCATGACGGGAGCACTGGGTATAGGAGTCCTGCCTTTGAGACAAGGACATCAGGTTTTCCTTCTGACCTCCCTTGAGTGGGCAGTCGGAGGTGTTTTCCTACCTTCTACAAGCAAAATGACAACACCTGCAGGGCAGAGTTTCTCAGGGGTGGCCACCTGGCACGGACCACCTGCATCAGTAGCATCCACAAGAGTTTATCAAACATACAGGTTCCAGAGCCCCCGACCCACTGGATTAGAGTCTGGGTGGGGAAGGCCTGAGAATTTGTATTTTAAACTAGCATCTTCCCAAAGCCCTGATCCCATTCGAGAACTTCACAAACTGCTGGCTCACAGGCTGAAGTCTGCACTCACAGTACTGGCCAAAACAGTATTCTTGACACTTTTGTATTAGGGGTCAATATTTAAAAATCGGGAGTATCGCAGGAAAAACAAACAGACCTCTGCTTCTTTGGAAAGCTCTGGCAGTGCTTTCCCTCCCTGCGCTGGAGCAGGGGGGCAGGGCTGAGGCCACCAGGCCTCCCTGGTGCCTGCCTCTCCCCTCTGGCTCCTTGGACAGTTTGAGTTTGTGACCACTGGTCAGAGGAGATGGCAACGCTTGTGTCTATCAGCGCCCATGCAGGCGACCAGGGTTTGACAAGCAAGGCCAGTCCTGGTGCCCACTTCCTCCCTGTGTGCAGGCCAGCCTCTGGCTGCTGCGTGGAGCTTATGCGAAGCATGGGTTCCCCTCTCCCACTCCCTGCTGTCCATCCTTTGGCAGCTGCTGCCAGGTGTGTTTTTGGAATGATCCACACATGAAATGTGCCCCCTTCTCCAGGTTGAATACCCTCCCTGGTGTAAGATCAGTGTTTCTCAAAGCTTAGTTCAGGGACCACCTGCACCAGATCCCCCTGGGGAGGCTTACAAAATGCAGATGCCTGGCCTCTGCCCTAGATCTAGGAAACCAGAATTTCTGGGAATCTGCGTTTTATAAACACCTGCCAGGTGATTTTGATGCACCTTAAGGCTTTGAGGCCTGTAGTCACCTGGAGGAAAGAGAGTAATTGTAGGTTTAACGGGCCCGGGGGGAGATAGGCCTCTTGGGTCTTTGGCCTCCCTGAAAGAAGGGTCCTTTCCCCAGCCCTGAGTCTCCACCAGCAAACCCTGCTCCTCTGGCCTCCCCTGCCCCCAGGGCAGCAGGCACCCCGGGGCTCGGCCCTTTATCAGATTGCATCTCCTGTCACTTTCAGAACCAGTTCATTAGTCCTTTATTATTCCCATCCTCCTGCTTATCATTATTAATAATCACTCTAGACAGGCCAAGGTGCTGACAGCTCCCCCATTGTCCTTTCTTTCTGTCGCTTTTAATCCTGCCTGCTTATCTGGCATGAACCCGATCTTTTCCCCATTTAATTAAGCAGTACTGGTCAGCCTACTACTGCCCACATGGAGATGGGAATGATCGGTTCTGCTGATAGGCAGAGGAGTGATGGGCCCTGCGGCCTGGACATTCCACCTCCCCAGAGGGGCCTGAGGGCAGGGGCATGAGTCCTGGGAGGGGCCACATTGGGTCTGGAGGCCGGGGGAGGCAGGCGTGGTTGATGACCAGTACCCAACGAGAAGCAATGCTTCTCAAAGCTTAGTGAGCCCCAGAATCACTGGGAGGGCCTATTAAAATCTGATTGCTGGGCCCCACCCCCAGGGTTCTGATTCAGTAGGTGGCCAGGAATCTGAATTCCCAATAAGCTCCCAGGTGGTACTGATGCTGCTGGTGTAAGGACCACACTTCGCGTAGCCCTGCATTAGCGGGCTGACCTCAGCCTAGTGATGGACGCTGGCCAGGCCCGAGTGTGCCTTACTGGGGATGGATTGAAGGGGAAGAGATTTGAGCAGGGGGAAATTATTGCAGTCCCCAGATGTGAGGCGGTGAAGGACTGAGCCAAGGGGCGCTGGGACTGCTGGGATGGGATGGATATGGATCAATATCCGGTCTAGAGAGGCAGCAGGGTCTTTGGGCCAGTAGGGGCATGAAAGAGAGAAAGAGTAAAGATACCTCCGTGGTTCCGAGCAACTGGCAGCATGGTGGTGCTTGACAGAAATAAGTACAAAGGAAACACATGGGGGTGGGGCAGGGCCATGCTGAGGTCAAGACAAGCTACGTAACTTGCAGGGCCTGGTGAAAAATGAAAAAGCAAGTCCCTGTGTTCAAAAATTAAGAATTTCAAGAGAGAGACCACAGAGCATTAGACCAAGTGTGGATCCTTCCAAAGTGCAGGGCTCTGTGCGACTGCAGAGGACATATGCCATGAAGCCAGCCATGGCTGAGATTCTGCAATAGCTTGATAGCTGGACAGAACGGACCGTCACCTTGGCAGCCTGTCAATCACTCTGCAGTCCCTTAGTTGATTGGCACGTGCACTTCTGATGCCACGAGAGACAAAATGGGAGGTTGAGGGCCCAAGGTTCACAATTCAGAGTCTTATGGGGGAAGAGCCCCTAACAAGAAAAACAGTGGGAAGTTGCTGGTCAGACACAGCAACCTGGAAGGGCACCATGGCCAGTACTTAGGCAAAGTACCAGCAAAGTACCAATCTGACATTGTCTGTGCACAGACCTTTAAGTTTTGTAAGCTACTATTTATTGTGCATTTACCCTGTTCCAGGCATTGCACAAGCCCTTTAATACAGCGCTTTACTTCGTCCCTGCGACAACCCTATGAAGTATATATTGTTGTCCCCTTGTACAGATGAGGAACTCGAGGTGGAGAGAGGCACGGTAACTCGCCTAGTGAGCGAGAGAGCCAGCCCATTCCGCCAAGTGTGCGTCTGGGGCTGGGAGACGCTACCTCCGTGCAAACAGCCAGGGAGTTGAGGGGCTGATGCAGGTTGGGGCACAGGGGATGAGCTGCGCACGTGCCTGGGTGTTGCAGGAAAATGCAGATACCCAAGTGCCCGCCAAAGATGGAAGGATTTAGAGCAATTAAAATGTTTTGCCTGGGAGCTGTTTGGAGCCTTTTTTTTTTTTTGAAGTGCGAGTTTTCTGACTTCAAGGTGTTAACAGGCTCTCTAAATGGTTTTGTTTTTTAATTGCAGCAAATGACTGTGGAGCCATTAGATTCTGCCTCTCTGCAGTGGTTCCGAGCCCTTTCAGGCCTCCTCCTTCTATTTATTCTGTTTAATTCAGTCAGGTAGCTCGGGGCAATGGAGATCAATACCCCTCTTTGATAGAAAAGAGTCAGGTTTGAAACCTAGAGATAAAACTGACACATTTTGTATAAATTTAATTAAAAATGCACCTTTAGTGGCGTGTTGCAGGCACAAAGCCGAGTGTCTATCTCTCTATCTCCCTCTCTCTCCCCCTCTCTTTCTCCCTCTCTTCCTCTGCCTGTCTCTCTTTCCTTTCTTGTTCCTAACAGGGAGATCTCTAAATCAGCCTCGCCACAGTCTCGTTTCATGATTTTGGACTTGAAACTTCTGTGCTGAGGGACGCCGAGGGAAGGGTATGAAATTCTAAGTAGATCAGCCCCGGCCCCCTTTTTCCGGAGTAGGCTGAGGAGAGCGATGCTGAGGGGAGACGACCAGGGAGCGGAAGCCCGGGATGGGTCTGCTTTTCATTAAAAACCCCTTTTCTTTTAGTCACTCGGCCTGTAGGCTTGGGCCTCCTCTGGTCCGTGCCCACAGCTCCTACTCTCGATGTCGCCTCTCTCGATGTCTTTGACCTGCCTGCCGTTGCGGCTGCACGCGCCTCCCAGGCTCCTAGTGGGGTCCCAAGACAGCGGGGGAGGCGCAGAGCCCGGAGCCCCTCTCTGGTCACCCCAGGGCTGCTGCACACATTTGTCTTGTGTTTTACAATCCACCCCTTCACCTCCTTCCCTGCCGGCTCTCCCCCATTCACTCTTCTCAATCCCATTTGGCTTTCCTCATTTTTCACTTGAGTGGGTTTCCTATCCCCGACTCTGCGCTGGCCTCACTCTGCTCAACACCAATAAAACACACTCAACACAAGTAGAACAAGGTGCCCGGCCCGCGTGACAAATGACTCGCCAGCCCTCGCTAAGCGCGGCTGTAAATCGCCCCTCCGGTGGCCGGGCCTGGGCTGGTTCTCCGAGGCTCCTCGGTGGGGACGAGGTGGCCAGCGGACCCAGCATTTGGCCAGCCCCCCAGGCCTTCCCTGGGATCATGGGCATCCAGGAGGGAGCAGGACGGCAGGGTGGGAGGGGAGGGATCACTGAAATGTTTACACCGTGGCTGTGGCTGGAGCAGCTCGGACTTCTGAATTTATAGGGCCATAACTCCAGCAGTTAACATTTACAACACACTTACCATGTGCCAGGCACTGTGCTAAGGTTTTCCATGGAATTTTCTTTAATCCTCATGACAACTCTATGAGGCGTAGTTACCATGACCATCCCTGTTTCACAGCTGAAGACCCTGATGGAGGCCTAGCAAGGACACAGAACTCATCCAAGGTCATCTGGCTAGTAAACAGCAAGCCAGGATGAGGGGAGACCTCCCGGACTCTGAAATCAGGGCTTTTCATCACCACATCCCGCGGGCGTGGCCCTGGGCTGAGCATGTTGGGAAGTAAGATGTAATCTCCCTTCTCCAGTGTTTATGATTTCAGGCTGTGGGAACCGGAGGTGGGGGGACTGGAGAAAGATCACAGAGGAGCTCACAACCGGTTGGCTTCCTTATCTCCTTCAGGAGGCTTCTCCTGCCGGGCCCCACAACTGTACACATGGGGAGAGTTGTTGCTCCTTCTCTCCAGAAGGAGTGATCAGAAGTGGGGAACCTCTGCTCCTGCTCTTTTCCACCCTAAACAGTGAAGGTGCCGCCACCATGGAGAAGGAGGGGCAGGCGGTAGTCCTGGGGAAGGGCGAGGAGGGCTTCTCTAGCACATTCTGTTGCCATGGGAGCCACTGGAGCTCGTATTTCAGGGAGCGTAGAGCCCAGGGCTCGGGAATTGGGAACCTCGTCCGTCCCCGAGGCATCGGCTAATGTGGTGATGCGGCGTGTTCCAGCCTTTAGTCACTGCAAATGAGGGTTCAGACGGGAGAGGCAGATGTCGGGAGTCGGAGCCACTGGACCTTCCTCCCTCCGCCTCCTTCCTCGCTGGCAATTACAAACACCTCCGCTTTGTGTCTAAAATGGCCGAGATAATTGAAACGGAATTTGGAATCAGGGCCCGGCAGGCAGCACTTGTTGAAAGAAAAAATAAAGATGGTTTGGGTCATGTCTTTTGTAATGTGCGTTTAATAATCGTACCAGGAGGCATGCACAAAGGGAGAGGCGGCATGTGAGCCAGCTCCCGGCCTGCCAGCTCCCCTTCCCGGATGGCGTGGGCAGGGGAGGGAGGGCACTGGAGGGAAGCACACGAGTTGAAAGAAGTTCTCTCCACGGGGCAGTGGCAGGAGAGAGGGCAGGGCGTGGGGCAGGCCTGAGTAGCAGAGATGAAGGTGGTGTTGCGTGCTGGGAGCCCTCACCTCCTGTCTCTGCAGGTCCCCCCTTCCCCCACGCCCATCCCCCTTGTGAGGGGAGGGTGGCTATGTAGCGAGGTAGCAGGAGCCCAGGACACCCAGGCAGTGATTTCTAACAGGCTGTAGTGGGACTCCCTTTGGATGAAAAGCTTGGGACACTGCCACTACTTGGTATTGCCAGCCACACGTGGAGCTGGGGCAGAAGGTGCCGCCCATCGAGAGCACGTGCAGCCTCCAGGCAGCTGGATTTCAAGGGTGTCCTCTGGGAGCCCTCCAACCCGCTGTTCCCCGGCTCATGCCTGGGTCCTTGAGGAGTGTGCCACTTTTACACTGACACAATCCCCTCTCCCACCAGCCCTATGCACCACTCATACATAGAGTCACACCCTCCCAACTTCCAAAACACTTCCGCCTTCCCCTGTGAGGTTGCCCTTTCTTGTCTGCAAGAGCCTGTGGACTCGGGATGTCAAGGGCTCCCCCAGGGCCCACAGCATCGTGGGCTCGGGGAGGCTGTGAGGAGCTCAGGCTTAGAGGTGGAGAGACGGTGCTGTGAGCTGAACTGTGCCCCCTCCAGATTCATATGTTGGAGTCCTAACCCCCGGGACCTCAGAATGTGACTGTATTTGGAGATAGGGCCTTTCAGGTGAAATGAGGTCATGTGGGTGGACCCTAATGCAATATGACTGATGTCCTTATGAGGAAAAGGAGACACCAGGGATGCTCACATGCAAAGGAAAGACCATGTGAGGACACAGTGAGAGGACGGCCGTCTGCAAGCCGAGGAGGCAGGTCTCAGGAGAAACCAACCCTGCTGACACCTTGATCTTGGACTTCCAGCCTCCAGAACTGTGAGAAAATACAAGCCTGTTGGTACTTTGGTATGGCAGCCTGAGCAGACTAACACAGGTGGTGAGTCACAGGGGACACTTGCCTGTGATGCTCCTTGTCCTGGGTCCCCTCCTTCCCTTGCCCAGACATGCAGAACGTGTGCTTGCAAGTACCAGAGAGAAGAACTGTGGCTGCTTCCCTTTCCTGGAGGGGCTAGAATCGGGATGACAGGTGGCTCAGGAAGGGAATGTGCACCACGGTTTTGCCCATGGCTCTTTCTCCGAGGCTCGGTGTTGCTCACCACCAGGCCCTGGGGATGGAATGCTCACAGCTCTGTGATGCCCAACTTTGGTCTCTTCCTTCCGCTCTTAAGCCTCTTCCCCTTTTGCCTTTGGTCAGAAAAAATATCCCGTTTTGGTGACACAAGGGGACTCTCCGTCCTTGCAGAAGCCAGAGCCCTGGTACTTACTAGAGATCTGATATCTGGAACCACCCAGTCAGTAACGTTCCTGAACAAAGGCTGTAGGAGAGGAGGGATGAATGAAGAGCTTGCAGGGTCTGCATGTCTGGTGTAAGCAGTGTGAATTCCTCCCCTGCTTGAGGGCCCTGGGAAGACACACACCCCTCAGGGGAAGGCCAGTGGCCACAGGGTGCCAGGGCACCTGCTGGAGCACCCGCTGCTCCTGGGATCTCCACGGTGTATGGCTTGGACCTTCAGAGGAGCAGGCGCTGGGGAGCAGAGGTGACCCCGGGCTGGGGGACAGAGGAGGGAGGTGGCCAAGGATGGAAGGGGGCAAACAGTGTCCTGGACTTTGCAGCTTGGAAGGGCTTTGTGGGGAAGAGTCGTGGACCCGCTAACATCCCTGAGGACTGCCTCTGCTGCCAAGAGCTGATATATGTGCTCTTAAATCACCTCATCTTAGTTCCTCCAATGCTGGGGGGTAGCTGGTGGCATCTCCATTGTACCCAGGAGGAATGGGCTTCAGAGAGGTTATGGACTTGCTCATGACTGCACAGCTAAAAAATGGGAGAGCTGTAATTCTGTAATTCAAATCCAGGATGCCTAGACTCTCTATCCAGGCTGTTTCGTCTAGAGTGGGGGCTGGTAAATTACCACCCATGGACCATATCTGGCCCACCATCCATTTTCACATGGCCGGTGAGCTAAGAAAGGTTTTTACATTTTTTAAGGGTTGGGAAAAAAATCAAAAGAAAAATAATATTTCATGACAAGTGGAAATGACATGAAATTCAACTTTCAGTGTTTGTAAATCTAGTTTTATGGAACGCGACCACACTCTTCTGTTTTGTGGCTGCTTTCACACTGCAATGGCAGAGGTGAGTGGTTGTGACAGAGACTGTGGTCCTCGCAGCCTCAGATGTTTACTTTCTGGGCCTTTACAGAAACTGTTTGCCAACTTCTGCTTTGGAGTCACATAATTTGGGAGATGGAAGAGATCTTAGAAATCATCTTAGAAATCTCGACTCCCTCACACTCTGTCCACCCGTTTTCCAAATGAGCAGAATGAGACCCGTCACATCTAAGCAGCTGCAGTCCCAGGCTGCCCCGCTCTCGGGGAGCTGGGCTCACGCAGCTACACCAGGGCAGGGGAGCAGGACTCCGGGCCCCACATCTTTGCTCCGTTGTTGTCGGTGCCTTCATGGGGCTCCTTTGGCACCAAGTTATCCGTGCCCTCAGGCTCAGGAGCTTGCAGCCTGCAGGAGGCACCAAAACCCTGGGGCTCAGAGGTGACATCACCTGGCCGACGGGGTGAGGCACACCTGGTTTGAGGATTAAATGAGTTAATGCATATAAAGTGCTTGGAGTGGTGCCTGGCACACGGTATGTGTTGTATGAGTGGTGATGAGGAGGAGGAGAATAGTCATGGTTGTCAGCCGTGTTCTGGCCAGCTCTTTACTCCAGCCCTACTGGGCATAAGCAGAGATTTCTACTGGGCCTCCCCCCCCCCCCCCCCGCAGGGGCCTCCTCCCCCAGGGCCTTCACAGGACCACAGCTGCAGAGAGAAACAGGCCACAGGTCTTAGCTGGAGCTTTTCTCCCGAATTTCCCCCTGGAGACTGTGACTGGGCTTAGGGGGATGGCGGGAACCAGAGGGTCAAGGCCACAGACTGAGTGTTCTCTGTCTGAGGATGGGATGCTATCAAAAATACTGGCAAGATGGCAGTGAAAATGAGTGAATTGTCAGCATGCCTGAATCCCATAACTATAACATGAAGCCAAAAAAGCAAGTCCCAAAAGAAGATGAACTATGTGGTGGCCATTTATATAGAAGTTTAAAACTTGCAAAACAATACTGCATTTTGGTAACAGTCTAAGGAAATATACAGGGATGATAACACTGAATTCAGGATAGTGGTTCCCCTAGGGGGAGGGGAGTGCGCACGGAGAGGGGTGCCCGAGGGCCTTCACTTGAATTTGAAAAAAAAACACATGTGATTTCTTAAGCTGGCGGGTGAATGTGTGAAAGTCCTTCATATTATTCTTGATACCTTTTTTAGGTAAATATTTTATAATGTATATCTTTTTAATGGAGGCAAGGCTAATTTTGCAAAACCCAATAGAATTTTAGAGGTCTCCAAATTTTACCAAGAAGCCCCATAGATGGGTCAGTGGGGATGAACGCACCCCCATGGACAGTGTGCCCTTGTGGTGTGCGGGCTTGCCCCTGACACCCTTCATCCGTGCCCACCGATGCCCTCTCCCGCACACATCCCCAGCCCCTTCCTGCCCTCTCTGCCTGAGCCTGGAGCCCTTCCCCATCTGCTGGCTGTGCCGTTCCTTGCCCGGCCGTGTGTCCTCTCTGGGCTGTGGGGCCGGCAGAGGCTCTGGCCCCCTCCCCGGTGAGGTGGTGGGGCTTTGGAACATGTGTTTCAGGGAGGCAGACACCAGCTGGCTGGGGAGCCGTTTGCATATTCATCTGAGCCCCCAGAGCCAAGCCAGGATTGTGAGAAGCAGGCGGTGGCAGGACAGGGGGAGAGGGAAGGCTCTGGTCAGCTGGGGGTCAGGCGGAACAGATTTCGGATTGGAGAGACAGATGGTTAAAGCAGAACAAGAGGGAGGGGAGCAGATCCTGACTCCTACATGAAGGAAGCCATTTGAGAGCCCTAAAATATCTTCCCTCCTCACAGGACTTTGTGGTTTTCAAAGCATTCTCATATCTCGCGTTTGATTCCTCATTGTGGTACTGCAAAGTAGGTATTAACATCATCCCCATTTTACAGGTGGGGAAACTGAGGCTCAGAAAAGTTAGACCCCTTGTTCAAGACCACAGGGCTAGGGCTTGGGGTGGGGGATGTCTTTGGACTCCTAGTCTAGTGCTCTTTTCATTGCACCTCAGAGCCAACTGCATTTGCCATCTCTACTCACTCATCTCACAGTCTTCTCTCAACCCACTCCAGTGGGCTTTCCGCCCCCTCCATCCCATTAAAACTGTTCTTCTTGAGATTACCAGTGACCTCCCTTGGTTCCAAATCATGGTCACTTCTCTGTGCTCACCTTACTTGGCCTCTCCGCAGCATTTGACACCGGTGACCGCTGACCTCTCTCTTTTTCCAGAAACAGCCTCCTCCTTGGTTGCCTTGACAACACAGGCTCTTGTTGCCCTCCCACCTCCTTGGCTGCTCCTTCTCTGTTCTTTTGCAGGCTCTGCGCCACCTCCGAATGTTGGAGCCCAGGCCTTAGACCTCAGCCCTCTTCTCTTTCTCCTCTCTCTACACATCAGCCTGAGCCACCTCGTCCGGTCCTGGCACTTCCAATATTGTCTGTGCTCAAGGCTCCCACATCTATTTCTGCAGCGTCGCCCTCACTTCAGGCTGCCTTGCATGGTGGTCCAGAGCACAGACTCCGGAGTCAGACCAGCTAGATCTGGATCTCAACTTTGCCGTTTATTAGTTATATGATCTTGAGCAACTTTTCTATGTCTCATTCTTGCCATCTGTGAAATGGGATGATAAAGCCCTCACTCCATAAGGTGGGTATGAGAATTAAATGAAATGTAAAGGGCTTAGAACAGTTCCTGGTACAGAAAATGCAAGCTATTGTTACTTGGCATCTGTTCCTCCAACATGTCAACATCTTCTCAACCCAGGGCCTTTGCACTAGCCCATCCCTCTATCCAGAATGTTCTTCCCTTGATTTTCCTAGGGCTGACTCCTTTTAATTCAGATTGTCTGACCACCCAGGCTAATGTAGTCCCCTAGTCAGTCACTGTCACCGCACCCCATTTAAATATTCTGCATAACATCTATCATTATTGGATATTTCCTTGTTCATTTTTTATTTATTGTCTGACTCCCCCACTAGAACACAGTCCTCATAAGAACAGAGATTTTGTCTATTCTGTTCACTCTATCTCCCCAGTTCCTAGAAGGGGCACATAGTAGGTGCTAGATACAAATTTGTTGTGTGAATGAAGGGAATGGGGGCTTAAGCTTCCAGCCGGGAGCGGCCCGACATGTGCCTCATGTGCTGACATTCTTGTGATTGGCAGCTGCTTCCCACTGAGGAATCACTGAGGAGACATTCACTTGTGTCTCCAAGCCCCAGAAATGCTGGCGTCTCATAAATTGTCCCCCATCCCTTCCCAAGACATGATCACAGCAACCACACTCTCCCTCTGTCTTGACCCAGCCTGACCAAATCCTCCCCATCTCTGTCTCTCCATTTGGGTTGGACTGCTGATTCTAGCATGTGGAAGTCAGAGAGGAGAGGCAGTGTCTGGGTCACCTCCAGGGTCAGGATGCCCCCCTCAGGCATGAACTGCTTCCCCCAGGTCCCACTGCACTTCACTCAGATTTCGCCTTATCTTTTCTCTCGCCTGCTTCTCTTGCCTCCAGGGCTAAGAAGAATAAAGGGACGGTGGTGACTGGGGGCTGCATTTGGGCCTAGGCAGCTGGCCCTTTAAGGTACAGGGCGATTATCCTCATCTAGGGGCCAGGACCGCACTCAGGTTTTTTGTGGTCGATCAGGACCCAGCTCCCTTTGTAGACAAAGCTTTTGCCAGACCTTCCCAGAAAGCATGGGTTGCACATCCCCAATCGCAGTGACTGAGCCATTAGAGCACACAGGCTGGTCAGATGCGGGTGCTAGTGCTTGGTCTAGAAGCTCTGGTCATGGGCAATGAAGGAATCTGGTGTTCCTGCCCACCATGGGAGGGAAATGGCTTCAGAGAATGGTAATGCAGAGCCAGTGGCCCAGGAGAGTACACCAAGACTGGGAGGCCCAGAGATCCAAGTGGGTGGCTGTGAGGGAAGGTGGGCTGGGTAGGGGAGCAGAGACCACTCCCCATAACCACATACACCAAAACACACAGAGGCAGGACAGTGAGATCCCCCTGGGGATGAACCCACAGGTTCATTTTTATGGTTGCTACTATGCCGCAGCCCCGTTCACTTCACTGTCACAAGACGGCTACAGCAGCTCCGCTCTAGGTCCTCAAATCCGCTGGGAAGAGCCTCTTTTCGGATTCCCAGAAATAGACTCATTGTGTCCTGTTGACTCTGACTGGCCCACGTGCCCATTTAAGAACCAATTTTTGGGCCCAGGGCGATGGAAGCTGGGATTGGCTGGGGACTAGATTACCTGCTCTGAGCTGGGGTTGGGGCCCTCCATGCACAAGGCCTGAGAGTGGGGGAGGGCTGGTTCCCCAGAAGGGAATTGGGGTACAGACACCAAAATAGGAAGGAAATAAAATTTCCTTTTTTAAAAAATTTGTCTACTAGTCCAAAGATTGGCTTCTTTTCCACTCTGAAAATCTGGTCACCTCACATGAGGGCAATTCAAGAATTTACTCCCCAACAGGGCGGTGAGCCAGAAGCTCTGAGGCCTCCAAGTTCTTCATAAATATTTACTGAATTGAACATATGCTCTAGTGTCCAGCTGTTGATGGCTGGGGATGGGGTGGGGAAGACAAGGCAATGGAATTTTCTCTCTCTTGCCCTCCCCACCCCCTCTCTTTTCATTAAGTAACTACATATAGACTAGATAAAATAGTAGACTTTTTTGTTGTTGAAAGCTTGGGATGGCTGAATCAACAGAAATAAGAAAGCATACTGTTTCAGTTCTTTCTAAAGTGATTGATTCTAGTCTTTTTACCTATTTTGTAGAACATGTAGTATATATAGTATAACTGTGTTATGATCACAGGTTTTTCCCCCCAAGTTTCTTTGTCATAATGAGTCCATTTCACGTGCAATTTTCCGTAGTGTTTGATGAGTGACTTGGATGGGAGACACAAGGTCACAGGAGGGGATCTGGACGGGGAGGATCTAGACAAAGAGCTACGTGAGGTATGGTCAAAGGACCGGGGATCTTCATCCCACAGAAGAGTCTTCAAAGGTGTCATCAGAAGGCTCCATGGATTTATCTTGTGTGGCTTTAGGAAGAAAGTTAGAATCAACGGTTCAAAGTTCAGGGGAGACAGATGACAGCTGAGTATAGAGAGGAACTTTCTGTGAATAATGGACGGCCCAAATGGGAATTGAGTGTGGGATGGAGGCAGTGGGTCCCCCATCGGAGGCATCCCCTGAAGCTGGATGTTGGAGAGAAGACTGCAGCTCGGGAGCTGGTGCTCAGGAGCTCGGAGGGCCTTTCTGACTGTCAGGTTCTTCAGCTGTGCAGGTGGCAATGCAGATGAACACAAGGCTCAGATCTGGGGGAGCATCAGAAGTCCTTTTGCCCCCACCCCCCCATCCCCAGGTTGGGGGTTCTGCAGGTTCCTGTGCAGGAACAAAAGGAGGAGCCCTGGTGGGCCTGGGAAGGCCCGTGGCTTGTGCTGGCCAAGCCAACTCCTGACCACACATGAACTCTGCACACACATGGTCCCCGCACACACGTGGACCTCGCACACACATGGACCCTGCACACACATGGACCCTGCACACACATGGACTCTGCACACACATGGACCCTGCACATACATGGACCCTGCACACACATGGACTCTGCACACACATGGACCCCGCACACACATGGACCCTGCACACACATGGACCTCGCACACACATGGACCCTGCACACACATGGACCCCGCACACACATGGACCCTGCACACACATGGACCCCACACACACATGGACCTCGCACACACGTGGACTCTGCACACACATGGACCCCGCACACACATGGACCGCGCACACACATGGACCCTGCACACACATGGACCCCGCACACACGTGGACCCCGCACGCACAGACCCTGCGCACATGGGCTTCCTGCTCATGTGTACTGAGCTGGCCCTGCCTCCTATACCATGCAGCCCCAAACAGGACCCCTGAGGGCTGACCACGCCCTGGGAGCTCACCCGTTTCCGGGGAAGTGCTGGTGCCTTGAGGAGGTCTGGGCAGGGGAAGTATGAGGTACAGTAGAAAGGGTGGACTTTGGATTTGACTGATCCTCACTTGAATCTCGACTCTGGCCCTTTCCAGCCCTGTATGTGCCTCCATGTCTTCATTTCTAAAATGGAGAGACCAAGACCTACCTTAGAGCCTTGAGGTGAGACACAAGGTGATCTTGGAAAGCCTAGAAGGGGAAACAAAGGCTGGGAGAGTTTCAGCCACCCAGGTGCCCCAGCTAGTCAGAGGCAGAGCCTGGATGCCCTCAGGGCTCCCGGCCGAGTGCCCCTGCCAGCACTCCAGGCTGTTTCCTGCACCTCGGAGAACAGCCTGTGCTCCAGGTCCACAGGTCGGCGTGCGGCTCCTCGGTTCCCACGCGGCCTGGCCTCCACTTTGACCACGTCGGGGTTCTGAAGCTGGGGTGCAGTGGCAGCAAGCTCTCTGCAGGGCATCCATCACTAGAGGTCACTCTTCATCTGTGTGTGTAGTCTGGAGGGCAGAATGAGGCTGCCGAGTGGGTCCCCGGGACGCTGGGTCCCCGGGGGTCTCCTACGGTGAGGGTGCGGTCAGGCCCACCTTGCCAGGAGTGAGAGCCCACCCTTTCCCAAGGTCTCTGGGCCTGACAGGGGTGAGCTGTTCCCTCCTACGGGCCAGGCCCGCTGAGCGCCTGAGCCTGCCCGGGTGCGGACGGGAGGGCTTGTGTGGTCCCAGGGCAGCCTGGCCGGCCCGGGGTTCTGCCTAACACTTCTGGTTCCCCATGAGCCAGCTGTTGCCGAGGATGAGGGGGTGGGAAACGGGGGTCTGATGGGAGGAATTGCATGGCAGGAGGCCCGGATTCCCACCTACTAGTTCCTAAGCCTTGCTCACTGGGACCTGTGTGGGACTTACTTTCCTCCGGGCGGGACCTCACTCAGCACTCTTCTCTAGCACACTGGCTGTCCTGTGCTCGCCAAGCCCTTTCCTGCCACTGGGCCTTTGCACCTCCCTCAGCCTGAATGCACACCCCATCTGAGCTCAAATGCCACCTCCTCAGAGAGACGTTCTCCGACCCCCTAGTCTAAATTAGCTGCCTCCCAGCTTCAACTGGTTACCCTTTACCTCACCGTCCTGAGTGTCTCCTTCACGGCACTTACCACAACTGTGATGGCCCCCTTGGTTTACTTGCTTGTTGCCTACTCTCCCTTCCCCTCTTCACTAAAGCCCTGTGGGCTCAGAGACTCTGTCTGCTCTCTCTTGTGCCCCCAGCTCCTATAACAGTGCCTGTCACATAGTAGGTGCTCAATGAATATTTGTTGGAGGAGTGAACTGAAAAGTCTTAGAAAGTAGACTGTTAGTATTGTCCTATTTTACAGGATAATACTATTTTTTATAGATAAGGAAGTTAGTGAGAATAAGAGATTTACCACGACCACGCAGGTCGGAAATTGCTGAGCCAGGAACCCCATCCCAGGTCTTTGGACTTGAATCTGTCCCGTTCCCCCACCAGTCTGTGCGATTTCACACCTGAGCCCAGACACCCTGTGAGCACCCTGCGGAGGGTCAGCAGCCCCAGCCTCACCCCTCCCCACCCCCACCCTTGATTATCTGGGCGGAAGTGGGGTGCACGGTAGAGACAGAGGGGGGATAACGAGGTCTTAGGTTGAAGTGTCTGAGTGAGAGCACACACCTCTCTCAGTGGATCTGGGGACCCCTGAGCCCCCAGGTTGCATTTTTTCCGGGAGAAAATAAAAAGCTTATATGAGAGGCACAAACCCATTTTAAGATGAAAAGTACAGAAGTGACCACATTTCAATGCTTGTGTTTACAATAGGCACTTTGCTGCAATGGCTGAGGGGTGAGCTCCCCAGTTCACGCCTAAAGCAGCCCCATCCCACAGCCAGAGCAGCCAGCCAGCTCAGCCCCACCCGAGGATGGGTCTCAGGGCCTCTGTGGGCCTCTGCGGTTTCCTGGGGCCCTAGGAACACTCGAGAATGTGGATTGTGTAACCAGATTGTCTTGTTTTCACCTGCCCCTTCTAACCGGGTTCCACAGCTAGGGGGCAGAAGGAAGAGTCAAACTTAGACTAATGTTTCCTCCCCTTGACTTCCCAAAGGTTGGACACACCTTCCTCACCCCCAGCCCCAGCCTCCCCCCAGTCACCTGCCCCAGCATCCCACAGCGACCCTACTTAGTCCCAGACACAGCACTCACTGCTTCGCCTGTGTTCCCCGCTGCCCTGGCAATGGGATCCTGGCACGTGTTCTGTCTGCCGGGCTTGGGAGGTGGGCTGAAGCGCTGATGGAGAGACTGCTGGTGGTTGGGGGCTGATGGAATCTCCCTTCTCCTGGTAGGTGGAGGAGAAAGAAAGGTGGTTAGCTCTAGGGCTGCCAGTAGCATCCTGGGGATTGGAGAGCGGGGTTGGACCTAATGTAAGACTTCCAAGGGGCACTGGGACCTAGCCCACGGGCGGAGGCCCAACCCAAACCAATAAGCACAAAGTTCATGAAACCAACCTATCCTGGGTCTGTCTTGGCCTGAGCCTGATTGGAGGGGCCCTGGAGTAGGAGCCCAAACACCTGGGCACTAAACTCAGTCCTTCCTTTAACTAACTGTAGCCTTGGGCTACTCACTTAGCTGCTCTGAGAGCTAAGTGATATGATATAACATAATACAATATATTATATACATTTATGAATAATTCTGCTGCAGCAAGAATCAATAATGTGATAACGCATGTGAATAAACTTAGAAGATTATAAAGTCTGTGGAGGTGGAGGGTGGGCCCAGCCTCCACCTGGTGTTTTCCATCTTCTTCTGCCGCACCACCGCAGCCAGTGGGTCAGGTTTCGTCAGGCAAGGGGTGGGCTTTCGGCCTTAGTGTTTGTGGCCGGCATTCCAGCTGTTCCCCCGTACCCCACTCCTCTCTTTCCTGGCACGTGGGAGCGTTGTCTTTCTCCACCCCTTAAAGTTAGGCAGGGCCCTATGATTAGTTCTGGTCAGTGGGTTGTGGGCAGAAGTGCCACATGTCGCTTTGAGGCTGGAGCATTTACGTGCTGTTGTGAGACCCTCCAGCTCTGCTCCTCACTGGTGTGGCGATCACAGAAATCCGATCGAGATGGAGTTCTGTCAGCCTGGGTCTCAGAGTCTCGACCTCAGGGAACAGAGCTTCCTGACAACTTGCATTGGGCGTGCAGCTTGAGCGAGAAGTGAATTGTTGTTTTAAGCCACTGAGGGCTTGGGGGCCGTTTGTTATGACAGTGCAACCTAGCCTAACCCAATTGATGTGGGGCTCCATCAGCAGAGTTTCTCAACTTCAGGGTTCAGGGACCTACTGCCTCAGAATCACATGGAGCAGCCCTGTCAAAATGCAGATTCTCAGGCTTCACCCCAGAGGCATCGAGTGAGAATGCCCAGGTGGGGCCCCGGGATCTGCGATTCTAACCACAGTGACTGCTTCTTCAGAGGCAGCCAGCGCAGATCCAGACCTTGGGAGTGGTGGGGGAGGCTCAGCTCCCCACCGCCTCCTCATCTGGCGCCTCTGGATCTGAAGCAGGCCTGCTCCTGGCGTGGGCTGAGTTCTCCAGGTGCTGCTGGGCTCAGCGCTCAGTGCCCGACAGGTCCCTGCCCTCAGCTTGCGGTCATGGGGCTCCACCCTGCTCTCCCGCCTCCTCTCCCCGCACCTGGCAGTGTAGCAAATCCCCTGGGCCCGGCGCTGGGGGAAGGGCTCGCAGAGTGGTCTCGGAGCGAGAGCGGTAGAAACCCTGCGTGATGGATTGAAGGAGACGAGACCATTCCCGGCTGACGGCTGACGTGCGGCGGCCGTGACAGGCGGCGATGTTTGTGCTCTGAACCCGCAATCTCAGCTAATGGGAAAGATTGAGGGGTTCGTTATGAGACGCGTCGTGGGCCGCAGCCCCACGGGCAGAGATGCTGCTGGCGGAGAGCAGCGTAGCTTCGTGGCTTCCTGAAGGAGGGAAGGGGGGACACATTCCTGCCCCGGCCCCCACAGGTGGGAGAAGGTCTCTGGGCCCTGGGAGCCGGGCTGACCCAGCAGGCCCCCAGCTGCGCCTGTGGCTGCCTGTGACTGTCAGGAGGGCCCGGCTGGAGCTGTGGGAGGAGGCAAGGGGTCTCCTTGCTGCACCTTGAGCAGAACCTTCCCAGCATCTCCCAAAGGGGCTGCCCAGCGCAGGCGCACGGCAGGTGAAGCCCCAGGTGGGGTGAGGGCGTGAGATTGAGGGCCCAGAGCAGCCCTCGAGTAACTTCCTCCCCACAACGGAGCTTCAGGTGTCCTTCTGCGGGGGCAGCCTGAGGGAGGGGACGGTTGAAAACCAAGAATCAAAAGCTCAGAATCAGAGAATCAGCTCACAAACCTTCCATCACTTCTTTCTTGGTTTTGAAGCCACACTGCCCTGGGTTTGAATTCCAATGCCACCCTTTCCTACCTGTGACCTTGCACAAGGAGCTCCGCCTCTCTGGGCTCAGTTTCCTTGTCTGTAAAATCTGAAGGGAAAAACCCCACTTCCTGAGATGCTGTCCTAAGGACTGGATGAGAAGCTGTGAAGCGGTGTCTGTGCGTCACCAGGGATCCTGTGAAAACGCGGATTCTGACTCAGCAGGTCTGGGATGGGCCTGGAGAGCCTTCAGTTCTAAGAGGCTCCCAGGTGACGCCGAAGGATCACAGTTTTAGTAACGGGGATGTAGAGGGTCAGAGCAGGTGTTTGGTCCACAATGAGTGCTCAGAGTGGTACCTTTGGTTATTATTATCATCGTTGCCAACACAAAATAGGTGAGACTGTCCCTTTCCCTACCCCAGCCCACAGCTTCCTGTCTGGTCAAGCTTTCCCTTGAAGCCACCTGGACACAGAAATTGGAGGGGCCCATAGTTGGGTTCACAGCAAGCCTTGCCTCCAGGGCTGTCCCTGGGCCCTGGGCCCACCATGGGTGCCCAGTGGCCAAGCTGTCCATTAGGCATCTCTCAAAGCAGCCATTGCTACCCGCTCCCGACCCAGGGTCCAATGGGCCTAGTCACTGGGGCCTTCAACGGGGCAAGCTGGGACGGCAGTAGGTGTTGCCCAGTCACTTCCCCACTCCAGCCATCACACCTGTGTAAAGGCATGGCAGAGGTCACTACCGTATCACAGCTGTGTAAAGGCATGGCAGAGGTCACTACCGTATCACAGCTGTGTAAAGGCATGGCAGAGGTCACTACCGTATCACAGCTGTGTAAAGGCATGGCAGAGGTCACTACCGTATCACAGCTGTGTAAAGGCATGGCAGAGGTCACTACCATATCACAGCTGTGTAAAGGTATGGCAGAGGTCATTACCGTCCCCATCCTGCATCTCAGAAGAAGACCCTGCTCTCCTCTTTTCTCATGGGAGGGAAACCTGGGGGGTCTGGGTCTGCTCCTCCAGCAGCAGTGGAAGCAGCATGGCTCAGTGGTTCAAAGCTTGGGACCTTGGGAAACTCATGTAATCGTTTAGAGCCTCAGTTTCCTTATCTGTAAAATGGGGCTAACACTACCACCGTAGCTTGGTTGTGAGCATGAAATGAGATAATGGATGTAAAACTCTTTCCACGTGGTGTGCACCAAATGCATGTCATTTTATAATCATTAGCGTCTCCCTAACTCTGGATCCCGCCTCCTCCTCACCGACCCCTGAAAGCTGGCCCTGGAACTACCTGAGCTGTGATGGCAACCACAGGTTTGAACTGGCCCTGCTCTCACTTGGACTGAGGTGGTTGCCATGGTTTGGAGCCAAGTTAAGGGCAGTGGAAACACGAAGCCAGAGGAGGCAGAGAAGGCCAGCTGTTTACAGCTGCGGCTCAGGTGAGGAGGGCAAGAGCTGCTGAGAAACCACGGGAGGGGAGAAGGAGGGGAAAGAGGAAGGGAGCAGAGTTAATTGTGGAGAGGCAGACACAGTGCCACCCTCAGCTGAAGGCTGACCTGTCCATCATCTTGGGGAGTCTGGGGAGGGTCAGGGTGTGTGGTGAGTGAGGCTGTGGGGTGTGTGGTGGCTGCAGAGGCGCTGGAGAGAGATGCTGAGGCCTCGACAGCCGGATCCCCTACAACCCTCTCCGAGGACACTCACTGCAGGCCTGACTGTCCCAAAGCCCTTCATCCCATTTGCACTTGTGGTAAAATACACGTAACATCTTAACCATTTTTAAGTGAACAATTTAGCGGTATTAAGTACATTCATACTGTTGGGCAGCCAATTTCCAGAATTCTTTTCATCCCCCCAGTGGAGACTTGTCAATTTGACTACTCCAGGTCCCTCAGATGAGTAGAATCGTGCAGTATTTGTCTTTCCGTGACTGGCCTATTTCACTTAGCACAACGTCCTCAAGGTTCATCCATGTTGTACGTTTTGTGTTTTTGAATCCAACTTTACTAGTTGTTCTTGGAGGCCTGGTTGGCGGGATACAAGCTAGTCGTCCAAAGCTGGAAGCAGAAGTGCAGCCCCCTGGCCGTGTGGGGCGTGGGGCCAGCTCCCGGGCTGCAGACGCCCATCACCTGGGGGAGAGGGAGGCTGGTGCGGGAGCACCCCTCCCACTCCGCACTTCGTTTGTAAGGATTAGCTTTCAAGAACACCAGGCTGGTGAACTCAGCCTGCTGTAACCTGGGCTCACGAGGTCAAGTTCATGCCTTGCTCCCTCCAAGGACAGAGTTCAGTGCACTTGGGCTCTGGGGTCAGGTGGCCTGGTATGGATCCTGGTCCTGTTACTTACCCTCTACTTGGTCCTTTATAAAGTGGAGATAATAGGGTCGCTGTGGGGATTAGATGAAATGACTTCTCTACAGTGCATAGCCAGGCCTGGCACCGAGGAAGTGCTCTGCGAGGGCTTCAAATGACTGATTTTATTAGCATTTTGTGGGTTAAGACCTCATCTCCACAGCTGTGATGTTACCCAGCTCGGACTGAGGTGAGCAAGGTGTCGTTGTTCCCAGGCAGTTTTCAGTGTTTGTATATTTGTTTACAATGTTTGTAAATTTGTATACAAATTTGCCTTTTGGCAAATTCTTTTGTGTAGCCCTGGTATTGGGATGGAAAAGGAGAGTTGCTCCAACTGGGAGGTAGGAAGTCTGGCCCTCCCCACGCTGTGGGCACAAGCACACCCACCTACACACACACAGGCATGCACACACACTGACATACACACACAGACACTCTCTCTCTCTCTCTCTCTCTCTCTCTCTCTCTCTCTCTCTCTCTCTCTCTTGACGTCCCGCTGCCTCCTCAACTGGAATCCTGTAAAGCCCCGGGGCTCCGTGGGATGGAGTTGGAAATCACTACCTGGTGGGAAGGCCCCTCCTTGTAGAGAGTCCTGGAGGGGTCTCCCAGGCCCTGTGAACAAGGACCACTCACTGGGCTCTGTGGAAGGCAGGGCACGGCCTCTGCCTGATGGGGCCACAGCATAGTCACGGGCAGGCTGGGCTGCCAGGGGCCTGAATCAGGGCCAAAAGGAAGGAACACCGTGGGGCCCCCAGTGTCCCTTTGTCTCACCTTCTCTCGGGTCCTCGCAAAACACTTTTCCCTCACTTCCCACAGGAAGCATAACTTAAAAAGCAAGGTCTCCGATGGTGGGACTCAGGGTCACCTGCATGAGCTGGGGACAGTGTGTTTGTTTCTAGCACCCTGGCTGAGCCTGTCAGAGAAAGGGTGAGTCAGAGGTGAGTGAGTGTGTGTGTGCATGTGTGCGTCCATGCATGTGCATCCATCTACATGTGTATGTGTTTGTGTGTGTGCATGTGTGCGTCCATGCATGTGCATCCATCTACATGTGTATGTGTTTGTGTGTGTGCATGTGTGCGTCCATGCATGTGCATCCATCTACATGTGTATGTGTTTGTGTGTGTGTCTGTGTGTATGTATCTGTGCATGAGTATGTGTGTTCACGTGTGTATCTATGGATGTGTGCATGAATTCTCAGAAAGGCCCTCATGCTTCACCATGTTCCCCTGCAAAACTGATTAACTCACTAACTCACTTACTCATCCATTCATACATTCTTTCAACAAACTAAATAACAAGTCTTAAAATGATGCCTTATAATTTTGTTAAATGCCCTGGTGCCATGAGCGCATAAGCCCACGATTTCGTGATGTCATAATCCTGAGGTCTCTATAGGGACCTGTGCCTCCGTGATCTCAAACACAGCCAAGTAGGTTAGCACCTGGTTCCTGGCACCCCCGCAGCTCCGTGTCTGCTCTCTGAGCTGTGGGTTTGAGCCCTGCTTCTATTTATGTGCATAACCCTATTTCTCCCCCTACCTCATACCTGTGGCCTAGGGCCACCCCGAGGGCATGGCTGTTCCTCTTGCTGCTTTCTGCCACATCAGGCATACATGGGTCCCCTCAGAGGGTCCCAGAGTCAACTCCAGATGCATGTGTGTGTTTCCCCCGTGGACGTGGGAAGGTGTATTCTTGGGTGTGAGGTCTGGGGGGCTACTCAGGTCCTTGTGTCGGGGCATCTCCGGGGATGTGACTGTATCTCTGCGCTTGGCCTGGGCCTGGACCTGTTCCCAGCCCGCCCCCAGAAGCCCCCACTGCGTTGTCCTGCCAGTAATTACAGCAGATAAACTGCTACAGTTGAGGGCTGCTGTCCCCGGCTGGCTGCCAGCCGTGCGGCCCCAGGCTGCGCTGTGGGAGTCCATTCATTTTAATAAGAGGTACACCCTGTGTTATTAAGAAGAGTGTTTATTACTGTCGCCACGCACTGACAGCAGCTTCCATCATCGTTAAACGGCAGATGGGGGGAGTGCAGGGGGGCTGTGCACTGCAGCTCTTCAGAGGCCCTGGCCCAGCTGGCGAGGCTGGAGAGGGAGGGTCTCTCCCCCTTCTCTTGCCCAGGACTGCGTGGCAACCCCTTTCCAGCAGGCATGGAGCTGTTTGTCTGAGGCTGACCCTGCTTGGGGTGGGGGTTGGGGCTGGTGGAAGGATGATGGAGGGGACTCTGCTCAGCATCCGGGTGCTGCCCAGAGAGGGAAGGGCCCTCACGTTTGGGCTTGTCCCTAGGGCTAGGCAGGGCAACCTGTTGGCCCACCTGCCTGCCTCCCGGTTTCACCTGGAGTGCCCCACCCTGGGCTTTGCTTGATGGCTCCTCGCAATCCTGCAGTTTTAGCTCAATCTCAAGTAGTCCACACCTCCCACCCTGCCGCTGGTCACTCTCATCCCAACGCCAACTGAAGTCTTCACAGCCCTCTTCTCTCTCCCTCCCACTGAGGGAGGCTCCACGAAGAAGGGCCTTTTCAGTCTGTCCCCTGCTCTGGCCCCCGCACAGAGAGCAGGGCCTGCCTTCAACAGAGACGTGATCAGTCCTGAATGAGTGAAGCCTCGCCGAGCTCCTTACCCCTCCCGTCGTCTTTCAGGACGTTTGGGTGTGGACAAGTGTTGGGCGCAATAATGAGACGTGGGGTGGAGCACAGGAAAGAACAGACGTTCCTAAACTTTCTTAGTTCGTGGTGCTCTTAACATCGCAGTAATTGTTTTCACGATACCCCTTGGTTGAAGGAAACACCTAAAAGTTCTGTTTCTTAAGTTGTCAGGTCTTCACAACTTACGTATTCATGTCTTCATAACCGGTTAGCTATTTGAAAAAGCAATACATATAAATTTAAGGTAAAAATACTTTATTTTATTGTTAACCTCAATTACACACCAGTGGGACGTGTGTGCCTGTTGGGCACTGCACATCTTCTCGGACGTTGGAATTAGACTGAGCACCATCACCCTCGTTTCCGGTTCCACCACGATTTTTATCATAGCAACCACCGAAAACCCAGTTTCTCAAAGATATGATACTAACTGCGAAGAATGTAGCGTGATCTAAAGTTGAAGCTGTGAACTACCTCAAGCTAGCAGTTCGTGTAGTGCCCGACAGATGTCCAGCGTTGCCTGGAAGGTTGAAAACATCCTACGGCATCCCTGTGCATGTGCTTCAGTGCCCACGGGCACCTCAGCCACAGGTGGAAACTGTGGTGGTAAAAGACCTGGGTTCAAGTCCCAGTTTGTTTGCTTATGTATTTATTTATTTAACAAACACTTTCATAGTACTGACTCTGTGTCAAGCCCTGATCTAAGAGCTTTATAAGAATTAACTTGGGGACCAGCCCGGTGGCACAGCAGTTAAGTTCCCGTGCTCCGCTTTGGTGGCTCAGGGGTTCGCCGGTTTGGATCCTGGGCACGGACCGACTCACCGCTCATCAAGCCATGCTGAGGTGCCATCCCACATAGAACAACTAGAAGGACCTACAACTAGGACATACAACTATGTACTGGGGCTTTGGGGAGAAAAAAGAAAAAAAAAAAAAAAGGATGAAGATTGGCAACAGATGTTAGCTCAGGGCCAATATTCCTTAAAAAAAAGAGAAAGGCCTTTAATGATTAAAAAAAAAAGAATTAACTCATTTAATCATCATAACAAGCTTGTGAGATAAGTACTATTGTGTGATGGTTCACCGTATGTGTCAACGTGGTGAGGCTATGGTGCCCAGTTGTTTGATCAAGCACAGGTCAAGGTGTTGCTGTGAAGGTATTTTGTAGATGCAATTAACATTTAACTCAGTGGACTTTGAGTGAAGCAGATTACCCTACATAATGTGGGTGGGCCTCATTCAATCAGTTGAAGGCATTAAGACTGAGGTTTCCTGAGGAGGAAATTCTCAAGACTGCAACATAGACATCCTGCCTGAGTTTATAGCCTGCTGCCCTGCAGAATTGGGACTCAAGACTTCCAACATCAACTCTTACTTGAATTTCCAGGCTCCAGATTTCAGACTTGCCAGCCCCCACAGTTGCATGAGCCAATTCCTTAAAATCAGTCTCTCTTTGGAGAACTCTAGCCCTGATTAAAACATACTGTCATCTTCGTTTATGGATAAAGACACTGCTCAGCTACTAACTAGCTGTGTGGCCATGGGCAAGTCTTTCTCTCTTTGGGCCTCTGTTTGATCACAGCCACGTGAGGGAGTTAGACAAGATGAATTCAAGGTTTCTCCCAATGCTAACATATGAGCTGTGAGGGGGGTGGATAAATAGGGCTATGATCTTGCCGAGGATGCTGTGGTAGGCCTTGTTCATTGACCACCCCGCAGCCATTGCTAACCCATTTCTCCTTCATCAGCACTCACTATACAGTATAGATACTCTTGTTCCTCACCTCACTTGTAGCTAGGGGTAGCCATGTGACCTTCTTCTGGCTAATGATGTGTAAAGGGGAAGTGTACTGGGAACTTCTAGAAAATATATTTTGCTTCCCCATAGGAAAAGGTTGGAGAAGATTCACTGGTGCTGATCTTTCCCCTTTCTTTGTGCCCCAAAGAAGGCCATGGTGTCTGGAGCTGCAGCAGCAATCTTGTGGCTATGAGGCACAAACCAACAGCTAAGGATGGTGGAACAGAAACAAAAAGAGTCTGGGTGCTTGAGATACGGTTAAGCTGTCAAACCAACCCTAAGACCTGCTGCCTCTGGACGTCTTGGTATGCAGGATATACAAATCCTTACGGTTAAGCCACGGTGGCTGAGTATTCTCTTACTTGCAGGCCACAGCATTTTTAACTGATACAAGTGCCTTCCTCTATTGCTAGAGGCCGTGGCTTAGCTTGGTGAGGGATCAAGGGAAGGGTCCTGACTTTGGGGGTTGTTGCTTTGGGCCTCAAGGAAACTGAATTTACTCTTCTTGATTGAGTCATAACTTTGACTCCAAGGAGAGAGACGCTAATACTGTGTTGTCCCAGATTTCCAATAGGGGGTGCCACACATTCTTGATCACTAAGATGGATACTCCCCAGACAGTTTTAGAACAGTGTGCTGATCAAATAGATGGATTTGGAGCTCATAGAAAGGCATGGGGGTCACCGGGGCCAACATTGCTCACACCAGCCAAACCTCACTTTCCCTGTTTTGTAAGATGGATGAGGGGAAAGCCAGACACATCACATTCTTGTATGTCAGGGTGTTTAATAAACCTATCACAATAGACTTGGGCTTGATACAGAAGTGTGGGCTGAATAACAGCACAGTTTTAGTTCACCTCTCTTGAGCAATCAAATCCCAGCTGTTTGTTTGTTTAGCAAACACTGTCATATTACTCACTATGTGCCAGGCCCTGTTCTAAGAGCTTTACAGATGTTAACTCATTTAATCATCACGACGGTCGTATGAGATAGATGGTATTATTACTTTCACTAAAGAGGTCTGATCATTGGGTTGATGTCAGCCTAGGTGGGGTGTCTAGTGGCAGGCCACAAGGCTCTGCTCTGACTCCTGTCCTGTTAAGTCTTTTTTAAGATCAAGGACTTGGATAGGAAACACATGGCCATAGTTTAGGACCGCCAAAGCTCTCATATGTTAGATGATTCCAATGGGCTGCACTGATAGGGCTGAAACTATCAAGCTGAGACTGAATAGGATTACATATGAAACCATGCACTTTTGTTTAAAAAAACTCTACTGTACAAATACAGAAGGGGAGATGGGTGGCTAAATGGCAGCACATGTGACGGAAGACCTGGGCGTGTTAGTTGCCCGCAGGCTCTGGGAGCCAGAACTGCTGTGTGGTCACATAGTAGCAAATGGGACCCTTCATGTGTGATCAAAGTGGGGTGTCCAGGAGTGGGGTGGGGTAGACCTGAGACCCACTGTTCATGGTCGACACCACACATAGGAGGTTGGGTTCTACTCTCTGAACTAGACCCCACAGAGAAATAGCAACACACCAGAGAGTGCACAGAGAGAGTGACTCAGAGGGGACGGGCCTTGAAACTATGGCAACTACAGTGGGCAGTGGTGGTTTTGGCTCAACTTCCACTCTCCCTTGTTCTGGAAAGAGCTCCATGATTTTCCTTACGGCACCCGCCCCATCTCACTGTCCACGTCACGTAGGTGGGGCCAACTGAAGGTTGACCCAGGCCTGACCATTCAGAGATTTGCGTCTCCCTGGACACAGGGACTGGTTCAGGGGTGGGCGCATGACCCAAGTCCAGCCAAAGAGAGCCCACCCACAGCTTTTTCTGGAATTATTGGGAAAGAGGAGCTCTCCTTCTGCTGCACTTGCTGAGCTGGTGGGGTTTAGGCTGAGTCTGCCGAGGGCTACTGCATTGGGAGCGCCTGCCCGAGAATAGGGTCAATGCGGAGGAAGACAGAGCCAAGAAATGGGGACAGGTTCCTGCAAACATCGTTTGAACCTTTCAGTCCCGCAGTGCCTAACCCTGGATTTTGCATGTTTCATAAGCCAAGAAATTCCCTTTGGGGTCTGGATTTTGTCCCTCGTGATTCTGACTGACACAGCAACTGAACCCGTTGGGCCTGACGAAGGGTTTTCAAATTCTTAAAGTACATGAGACTTTTCCACGCGGATCCTGTGAGGAGCAGAAGAGCCAATGGTGGTGGTGAGGGGACCTCGCAGATCTGGGCTCCAGGAATATGAGAAAGGGTTTTCTAAGGGCAAGTGCTGCCTGAGGATGGAATAAACCATCCCTCTGAGGTGGTGAGCTCCTTGGCCCCAGAGGGTGCCAGCAGGGGCTCTGGGGCCATCTATGCTGGGGTTATCACGGAGACTGTTTGTGCATAAGGGTAGAGAATTGGACCAATAGCCCTTGAACTCTAGATAACGCTGACTCAACTATAAATTTATAAATTGGGTGTGGTGGGGGCAATGGTTCAGTAGAATTATGGTCTGGTAGAAAGAGACAGACCTGGAATCAGAATCTCTGGGTCTTCATCTCTCTTTCACTGACCAGCTGAATGGTCCAAAGCAGGCCAGTTAACCCCTCTGACTCATGCTCCCCACCTGCCCAAATGAGGATGGTGCTATCTGCTATCTCGGGGGGTTATTATGAGGCTCAAATATGGTAAAAGCTGTAAAGGGTTCGTGGAAGTTAATGCACTGTCCAGACTGAAGCAAGGGGCTGGCAGTGGGTGGTGAAGTGCAGAAGGAGCCACAAACAGGATGGAGGGTCTGAGTGGGACCACCCAGGATCCAGCCCTAGGCTGCAGGGGCTTCCTTGGGAGTCATGCTCCCTATGGGGAGGAGGTGATGTAAATGACTAGAACTGGGATGGAGTGAGATAGCAGGTGTCTGTGGAGCGTGGACTGGAGCAAGCCTGCCCTGTCTGAAGAACTGCAAATTCTAATTTGATAAAACAAATGCAGACCAAATAAAAGATAGCCATTGGGCCATATTTGGCATATGGGCCCCAGTTTGCAGCCCTTTGGCTAGCTGGGTAGGTAAAGAAGGACTTGGAAGTTGGCTGGTGTCTTATGAACGAGTGTGTTTCAGAATTACAAACTCATCCTGACCCAAGGGTCCACCCGTGAAAGGGGGACGTGCCTGCCCAGGTCAGGGTTTCAGGCCATCAGATTCCCATTCCTTCTCAGATGGCTTAGTGGGGACAGGTCCCTTCGTGCTAATCAGTGAGCTTGGAAAGGCCCTGATGGGCCCTGCCCATACCTGTGAAGTAAGCCCCTCCACGCCCTCTGTCCAGGTGACCTCTCTCCACGTAGGAGCCACCACACCAGGCTCTCTCTAGAAACTGGGGAGAGCTCCTGGCCTGGTGATGCTCCTGCCCCGTACCCTGCCTGGAAGTAGCACCTGACTGAGCTGCTCAGAGAGCCCCATCTGAGGATGGGCCGGGTTGCTGGCTCTAGGCTGCTTCTCCTCCCTCCCCTCCCCTCGGTGATGCAATAAACCAGCCTAGGAGCCAGCGTCCGTGGTCCTGCTGCCCTCGCTCATCCCACCCTCCCCAGGGACATCGGGGTGGCTGTGACATTGGGACTCGTGTGCAGTCTGCTGGCTTTGGCAAGGTTGATTGGTACCCACATGTCAACCTAGGCCACTTCCTCATCACCTTAACTCTGCGCCAAATAACAAGACCACGGGAATCTGCTAGCGCAGGTCTGGGGAGCCACTCCATTACTCTCTTTTATTCACTGGGGAGATTTATGTGGCCTATCTCCCTTCCCTTTGTCCACCTGCGAGGCCCTATAAGTCATGTCCCCAGGCTGACAGGTCACAGGGCCTGTGCTGCTGCTCTGTCAGAGTGAGTGATGCTGGGGGGTGATTAAAAGAGAGGAAGGGTGAGAGGTCAGCCGCAGACGGCATGATGGGAGTTTGGGATGTAATTATCACTCCCGTGACATACTGCTGGGTTGTTCTCCCCCTTCTCATAATAGATATACACACTTGGGTGCAGCTCAGAGAGGGGGGAGGGTGCTGATGCTAAGAGGAGCTGGAAGGACCTGCTGGAGCGGGCTGTGTGTAGTGGGCCTCACAGGGAGCTTAGAGCTCGGAGGACGGAGGAGCGTCGGTGGGCCACCCAGACAGCAGCACCCTCCCTGCAGTAACATGGTTTCCCAAGGCCATAGCGCAAAGCCCAGAACAGACAAAGCACTGCCTGTTATTGTTATTGGCTCTGAAGGAAATTATTAAGAAAAGGCACAGATAGAGGAAGCTCAGAAGGTAACTGGAAAGAAATCTCCCGAAAATGTCCTGGGCTGAGAGTTCACTAGTTGACGCTTATATGATGCTGGCATATAGTCAGTCGGAGGCACGAAGCTCCATGGGTGACCAAGAGATGTCACACCCCCACCTGCTCGGGAACCTCTCCCTCACCCACTTGTCACAATGCCTGGAAGTTTCGCCAAAGGAGCTGCTCCAGAAGACCACTACGGCTGCCTGGGAGGTGGGAGAGCCAGGCTGGGACTGGCTGGGGTGCATTAGCACGCTGAACGACAGGTTAGCAAGCTTGGTATGGTCAGTCAGTCCTGAGGGGAGATTTTAATGTGAGTTGGAAAAGGCCAGAAAGAGTTATTCTGGAGGGTGGGGTTGGGAGGGTCCTGAGAAGACCAGGTCTTACCCAGAGACTGGTACTGGGGTGAGGCTATGGAAGGTTTCAGAGAGAATCCTCAGCTGCACAGCCATGTCACCCAGGGTCAGCCACTCCCTAAATGCAGGAGAGTCACAGCTTCAAGATGGCGCCTTGCTGGGTAGGGGATCGCGCCTCTCTGCATTCACGCTGTTGTGTGGTTCCCTCCCAGAGTGAATCTGACTAGCCTATGACTTGCAGCAAAAGTGAGGTTGTGCAGTCTAGGCCTAGGTCTGAAGAGGCCTTATGGCTTCCACTTTCACTGTCTTGGAGTTCTGAGGATATAATGGGGCATCCTGTTAGAGAAGTCACGTGGAGACAAAGCCTCTGGAGGATGAAAGACCATCAGGAGAGAGAAGTCCCCGTGTTCCAGCCATCCCAGCTGAGGGGCCAGGCATGAGAGGGAGGCCATTTTATATCTTCCAGCCCAAATTGCAGCCATATACCAAGCTCAACCAAACCACATGGAGCAGAGATGAAACCACATGCGCCGAGCCCTGCGCAGCCAACCCACAGCATCATAAGCAAGAAAATGGTTGTTGTTTTAAGCCACGTTGTTTTGGGATGGTGGATGACTCTTTTGCCTGTGGTCCCTAGAGCCACCCTCCCTCTGCTCCTCACTTCCTGCTAGGATCTTCGCTTGAGGCCCAAGCAAGGGCACCTTATTGGAGCAGATCACCTGTACCCAGTAGATTCCTACCCAGAGGTGTACCAAGGGTGGGGTGGGGGAATGGCCCACCCTGAGTGCAGGCATTTAGAACTTAGACCAACAAAAGTTTTTTTGGGGGAAGAGTATTTTATCATTGGCATGGTTTAGAATTGCTAGAGCATGTTAATAATAAAAAGTAGACTAACTTTCAGTCAGCCTCGTTGCTTTTAAATTCTTTAAGACAATGCACCCCCTTGTTGCCTGCACCCAGAGCAGACTGTGCTCACTGTCCCACCCTTGGAACACCACTGGTCCTAGGTCTTCCTCATGATGCTTTGAGAAGAGAGAATTGGAAAGAGGTCAAATCTGGAAACAGCCCAAAGGCCCCAGGAAGGAAGGACAGTAAGGTTTCCTTGGGCCTCTGTTATATGCAGGCCTTTTGCAGGTGTTATTGCTTTTAATCCTCAAGGGAACCTGTCTGCATTTTGACAGAGGGAGACAGGAGGCTCTCCAGGGTGGGAGACTCGCCTGAGTTCACAGAGCAAGAAAGTGGTGGGCTGTTGCGTGTGGACACAACGCTTTTTGACTCTGGACTCCAAAACTGTGAGGTTGGGGGGAAGAGTGGGCCCTGGCCCTGAAGGCTGGGATATCCTGGTCAAGGCTGGGGTGCCCTCTGACAGAGGCTGTGGTGGCCTCTTCCTAAATGCCTTTCTGAAAGTTTTATCCCACTTTTCACAGCTACCCCAAGAAGTGAAATTTGGCTCCTCCCTTTCCTTTTACGACATTGACATACAGGGCAGTGGTCAGGTGGTGCTGGACGGCCTAGGTTCAAATCCTAGCACTGCCCATGCTAGCAGAGCTATTTGACCTTAGACAACTTTCTCAACCTCTCTTTGCCCTAGTTTCTTTTTCCATAAAGTAGGATTAACAATAGTATTTTCTCACTAAAACTGATGTGAGACTCAAATGAATCAATATACATGAAGAATGTAGACTCTAGCATATAATATTTTTAATTAACAACCACTAATATAGCATTATGGGCGGGCACTTTAAGAACTTGACACATATGAACTCATTTAATTCTTCCAACAACCCTATAAAGTGGGTACTATTATTATCTCCATTTACTAGATTGGGGACCCAAGACTCAGAAAGGCTAGGCAACTCGCCTGGGGTCACACAGGTAGCAAGCGGCAGGGCCAGGCTTCAAACCCAGACGTGCCTGCCTCCCAGACACGGATTTAACATCTACACAGGGCTGTGCTCGTTAAATCTCAGCTCTTATAATTTTACCCAGTTTCCCCTGTATAAACTCCAGAGGTTCCTCTATCTCTCTCTCTACTTTTCTTCCACAGAAATTATACTAGGGACACCTTGGTAGAAGTAATGACACGAAAAGAAAAAGCAGAAAAGGCAAAACAGGCACCATTTCCACCTATCAAACAGGTAAAAATTTAAAAGTATGGTAACATTAAGTATAGTCAACAGTATGAGGAAATGGGTCCTTTCATCCGCTGCTGGTGGGAGTGTTCACTGGAAAACTTCTTTGAAAGGATCATTTGGAAGAGACAATTAAAATTAAAACTATGCATTCCTTATGATCCAACAATGCCACCTCTCAGCGTCCACCCTAGAGAAATGTGCACACATGTGCATAAGGTGACATGGGCATGAAGTCCACTGCTGCATTGTGACAGTGATAAGCCAGGAACAACCTAAGTGTCCGTCAACAGGGGATGGCTACACAAATTACAGAGCTGCATCCTGCCCCACCCACTATGGAGCACCATGCAGCGGTGGAAAGAATGTAGCTTTACAGGCACTCACATGAAAGGCTCTCTAAGATTCAGCGTCTGCTCATTCATTCATGCAGCCAACAAACGTTTACTGGGCACCTCCTATGTGCCAGGCACTCTTCCAGGTCCTGGGGACACAGCTGTGAACAGGACAGACAAAATCTCTGGCCCTGTGGGGCTTCCAATCACTGCTGAGTGAAAAAAGCAAGTTGCAGAACGACACATAGGAAGCCATTTATGTAAAAATAAAACCACACCACAGAACAATGATATATCTCTTCTAAGAGTATTTGTTTACATATGTGAGTACATAGGAAAAGAACTGAAAGCTTACACACCAAATTGCTAATGGCGATGACCTCTGGGAGATCAAGAGGAGACCAAGACTTAAGACGGGTCAAACATTATGAATAATATTTTTTTAAATGATAATTTATTTTTGTTTTACTTTTATAATTACATTTTAATATTAAAGTGGGAAAAAGTCAATCAGGGAGTGTGGCTCTCTGCGATGTAAACCTTGAAATTAAACAAACGTCATGTCTTAGTCTGCTCAGGCTGACATAACAAAATGCCATAGACTGGCTGGCTGAAACAACAGGCATTTGTTTCTCACGATTCTGGAGGCTAGGAAGTCCAAGATCAAGGTGCCGGCTGATTCAGTTCCTGGTGAGGACCCGATTCCAGGCTTGTAGACAGCTACCTTCTTGCCGTGTCCTCACAAGGCAGCGGGGAGAGAGCTCTGGTTTCTCTTCCTCTTCTTATAAGGACACTAATCCCACCCTGGGGGTCCCACCCTCATGACCTCATCTAAACCTAACTACCACCCAAAGGCCCCACCTCCAAATACCATCACATTGGGGGTTGGGACTACAACATAAGAATCCTGGGGGGACACAAACATTTATTCCATAACACCTGAGCTAGAATCCCAGCCATTTACTGTGACTCGGGCAGATTATTATTCTCTTTGAAACTCTGTTTACTCAGCTTTAAAAATGGGGCTCACACCCCTCACTTCACTGGATTGTGGTGAGCTTTGAAAAACTCATATGAGAAATGCCAGACCTATAGATATGAGTCCAATTTTCCCAGTGTCTTGAACTCTGCTCCTGCTTCCCTGCTGGACCACACCGCACACACACCCCCGCCCACTTCCCTCACCTCATGCATGTGACTTCCTGTCCTTGAGCCTCCGCATTAAGGTTTGTGAATGGGGGAAATACTATGTGTGGGCCAGTGTCGTCCAGCCAAAGCCATCAGGAATGCCCCTGTAGTGGAGCAAAGTTGGGCTTATGGACTGGTTGCAATGAGGCAGAACGTGGGCCATGGGGACTGTGGGATGTCTCAGTAATAGAGTGCTAGAAATGAATTATTATAGGGTTTGGACTCATGTTGGGTGATTTGGGGGAGGGTTCAAGGAAGCAGGGCTTTACTATAGGTTGGATGCTGTCAGGAGGTTGGGGCAATTCTATGATCAGGTATCTTCATGAATTCTATCTAGAAGACAAGGGTAGGTCCAGGCTGAAGCTGTAACTGGTGAAGAAGCAGCAGTCATCCAATTAGCCAGGATGGGGGATAGTTGGTCATTTTGTGCTTTGGATAATGTTCTTGTTTTTGTCTTGATCTTGAAGCGCTCTTGTTTTCGCCTTGATTCATCACGGTCACAGAGTGGCTTTGTCTGATGTTGGTGTTCTGTGAGATTGTTTACAATCACCAGGAAAGCACCAGGGTCTAGCTGTGAGTGCCAGGCCAGCTCTCTGATGTCAGAAACTGCTTTTCTCCTTTTCATATGTGAACAACTTTGAGGTCAATCAAAGTATTTGTAGGGTTCTTGATCAATGAAAAGAAAAGAACTTTCTTATAACTCTAGCTTGGCTTGGAGGAAGAAGATGACATTAGCCGTTAGCCTCCCTTCCCTGTTCTCCCACCTTTGCCCAGGAGAACTCTAAGGGCCCACCCCCACCCCCAAACTGTCTCCAAGGTGATAGGTACCCAAAGATAAGGAATCTGCATTCTCAGCATCTGCCAAGGCTGATAGGCCTGAAGTTAGAACGGGAGTGTGTGTGGGGATGGGGAGATAGAGAATGTTCTCTGTTGAGAGGGTGGGAACTCTATCCCCAGCCCAGTGTGGGCCTCAGTGAAGGTAGCAGGGAGTGAAGAAGATTCTGCAGGGACAGACAATGCGTGTTAGTGCTGCAGAGACTGGAGCCAAAAGGGGAGCACAGACTATTTTTAGCTGAAGAATTTTTTCTTTAAATGAAATCCTGCACAGAAACCCCGTATATAACATGGGAGCCACTGAAGTTGAATCAGAGGAGTGGGGCATCCAGAAGTCTAACCACTCCCCCTCCTGGACCCCCCTCATCAGAGGTCCATGAAGCATCTCTGGGGATCCCTTAGAACTTTGAGAGTTGAGTTCTCATCTTACTCAACATTTCACCTTCTAGAAGCCTAGAAAAGCTAGTTACTCTTCCAAAGAACTCTCCCCTCACCAACCTTCTAGATTCTTCTGGGTCTTCCACGGCCTGAGGGACTTTGCTCAAATCTCATCCAGGTCTTCTTCCAACAAAATTTTTAATCTCAGAAACTTCCCCTTGGGAGATGTTGGTCAAAGGGTACAAAGTTGCAGTGATGTGGGATGAATATGTCTAGAGATCTAACATACAGGCATGATAACTATACTTAATAATACTGTACTGAACACAAGAAATATGCTAAGAGTAGATTTCAGGTGCACTCATCACACACACAAAATGCTAACTATGTGAGGACATGATATGCTAATTAACTTGACTGTAGTAATCATTTCACTATGTATATGTATATCAAATCATCATGTTGTACACCTTAAATACATACAATTTTTATTTTAAAATACACAAATTTCAAAAATTTGTTAAACCTCCCCTTGATGGTGAGGGGGCACGATGGACACTTTTGGGGTGCTGGAACTTTTATATATCTTGATCTGAGTACATGAGTATGTTATACAGTGTACAGAGGGGTGCTGAGCTCATTCAAACTGGCTCACATTGGCTCATGGGAGCCAATTGTGCTCATCTCTTCCCAATTTTGCATTCAGTGACATCACGTTGGTGACTTGAAATCAGCCATGGTGGGAGTATTTACACCACAGTCATGGGTAAAGTTACAATCAGGGCTTTTTTTCCCTGAAGAGCCTGTTAAACATTTACCAGCACACTGCTGGATGTATACATACATAAATATTCATTGAGCTAAACAACAAATTTATGCACTTTACTGCATGTGTGTTAGATCTCAATAAAAAGATCTGGGGTCTCCAGACTCCTATTCCCATGATTGCAACCTAAAATTATCTTACTGATTGTCTGTTTTCTGTCCCTAAGTTCTGTGAGGACAAGGACCTCATCTGCCTTGTTCACCACCCAAGAATTAGTGGTTGCATGAAAAAAAGAATTTCCATGATGTTAATGCAGCTTGGGCCATCCCAAGGGTGTGGCTATCCATGTCCTGACTAGGTTTATGCTGCTGATGGCTGGGGTGCCCATGGGGGTGCTCACCATTGACACCTAAGCAGCCTAGAACTGTAAGGCTGGTACAGTTTCTTATCCCCACTACTCTGCCATATTTGCCATATTAGCCTTTTTCAGGTGTCTTTTTCTCCCACCCCCCATAGATAGAATTAACTTCTGTTTCCTCTCTGACTCTTTGCCTGTCTCTCTACAAAGCACTTACTCAGCCCTGTGGAATAGAGACTGTGGGTCATATCTGTTTCCCCTGCAAGACGAGGTTGTTTAAGAAGGAGGATGTCTTCTTCGCTTCTGTGTGGATAAGACTGCAGGGCTTACATCCACCAGACCCTTAACAGAGACCTGTTGAATGAATGAAATGGGCTTCAAGAGAAGAAAGAGAGGCTGGGTTTGGAGGAAGAAGGAACTGTCCCACTGACGTGGTCACACATTAACGAAACAGGGGTGAACAGGGGTGACTCTCCAGAAACTAGAAAGGCCAGTGTGGTTTGGGATGTGGCCCTGCTTGGTTGGTGGGGGCTGACCAAGTAGCTTTTTGAGATCTTCTCCACTGCTGGGGTCCCACTATTCAAAGCAGAGGAGATGGCCATCAATATAAGCACAAGGTCAGAAGTCATCCTGCCACATTGGCTGCCCTAGGCCGTGTGCTTCCGGGGATCTGGCACAAACACTCCCCTACCACACACAACCTTCTAGACTCTTCTGGGTCCTCCTGGCCTGAGGGATTTTGCTCACATCTAATCCAGGTCTCCTTTCAACAAGTGTTTTTATTCTCAAACGTCTCCTTGACTGGGGGTGGGGGGGTGCACATGAGGGAGGAAGTGGGGGTTTTAGAAATGTTCTATAGCTTGATCTGGGTCATGGCCACAGGGGTGGTTATATACGTAAAAAGTAACCTAAGAATTGTGGATTTTGTGTGAGTTATACCTCAATGAAAAAGTAAAAGAAACGAAACCAAAACTCTCCCGCTGTTGAGGAAGGGGCTAACCCAGTGAGTGTCCCTCCGGCTCCTGCAGGGCATCCTGAGCCAGGGGCCAGCAGGGACTGAGGGCGCCCGAGGCTGGGCTAACCAGGAGGGAGAGAAGACGAGGAAGTGGGGAAAGAAAAAGCCCCTCAGGCTTCCCAGGGGAGACACGGGCACTAGGGCTGTTCAGAGGGGTCAGGCGAAAGGAAGGCGTTGGGTGTGGAGGAAACCCTCGGGAATGCGGAGGGCAGAAAGGAGTCGGGAAGGAACGCGACCGTCGGTGGGTGGGCGCGGCCGGAGCCAGTGCGCTGACCGCAGCGGCTCATCTCGGAGGAGGGCCGGGGCGGGCTGGGGAGGGGAGGAGGGGGAAGACAGCGTGACTGCGTCTGATCTACAGTGACGAGTACCAATGTTAACTGTCACCTCTCATCTCCAAACTAAATCACACCTGGAATTGGAGGCGCCGAGGAGCTGATAGAGTCAGCCTCGCAGAGGCGACAAGTCAATCAGCGCGGAGATGCGCGCGGAGACACCGGCTCCACGAGGCCGGGCGCCTTCATTCATTCCGGGATTTACACTTGTCAGGCTGCCGCCTGGGGGTGGGCAGGAGGAGGGGTGGGCAGGAGGCTGGTCTCACTTCAGCTCCACTTAAAACGGGATGACTGGCGGCTTCTCCCCGGGGGCACGGCAGGCGCAGTCCTCTTGTTTTTGCTGCCCCTCCGATGCTTTATCCTGTGAGCCATCCCCCAGGATCAGCGGACTTCAGGCTCAAAGAGCAGGAAGAAGCACAGCAGAGGGCAGATTGGGACAGATGGATGGTCTCAGGGCCAAAGGTATTGGCTGCCCAAGCAACCCTTGTCGGCTGGCACCATGTGAGGGCAAAGGAATTCTGTCCTGGGCACTGGGTCATGTGTTTGGGAGGGAGCCTTGTGGGGAAGGAGAGAGAGATTTAAATTAACTACTTTGGAGAAATTCTCTCTGTGTTCAAATGAAATGGAAACCTCTCATTCATTCCTTTACTCATTCAATAAATGGTATTCAGTCAGTCTCTATGTGAAGGGCTGAGAATTCAACAGCAGGGAGCCCCCATATCCTGCAAGGAAGGGGAGACTTAAAGTGTTAAAAACTTCTCAGGTTGCCATTTCTGTCTTAAAATTAGTGTATGACCCTATAGCGCCCCACTCCTCCATCTCTGACTATACCATGATAATCTTCAGCACAGTCATTTATAAAGTGCTTTTTCACGTATAAACATAACTGTGCTAGGTGCTGTGCCAAGGAAAATGCCTGGAGATATAAATTCCAGATGGAGAGAAAAACATTGAGTTTCCATTGCTGTTTAAACATCTATTTTATTTTTGTCACTATGAAAGTAATATAACTTCATTATAGAAAATTTGGAGCATGGAGAGAGGAAAAAAAATCACCTAGAGACAAAGCTAGCATTTTGGTATGCTTCCTTCTAGTCTTTTTTCTTATATCTCTTTAACTTTTTTTCTCAAAAGCCCTTAGCTGAGGGTGTGTCCTATGGCACTGAACGTGGAGTTAGGGTGGAAGCTTCATTTTTTGCTCTGACCTCCATTCAGAGTGGCCCCTGAGGACAAGGCTTCATTCTGCCTGATGCCCGGGTACAGAAATGGCGATACAGGCATTCAGCAGGCTGATCTCTTAATCCAGATTGGTGTAGTCATTTGAAACTGAAAGCAGCTCCTTTTTTATGTCGCCTGCTTCTTGGCATTAACTTCTCTTTGATGTAATTTTTGCTTCCGATGCTCTCTCCCTTCATGGGTTAGATTAGTGTGAAATTGGCCTGGCTCCTCCAGAGACTGCAGTGTTAAGCTTCAAATACTTGGTCCTTATTGGAAATCCTTAACCCACATCAGGGGAGAAAAGTGGAAACGTTACTTGGGAGTGTGTGTGTGTTGAGGGTGGCGGTGGGGAGGATTGGGTATAGGGCAAGCGGGAGAGAAGTGCACGTTGGCAGAAGAGGATGAGAAAGTTGAGAGTCTTCTCCATTTATTGACTGCTGAAGATCTCACCTTAATCTTGCGGGGAGAGGGTAAGGACGGATCTTGGGTAACTTGAAAACAAGATAATAGGGGAAGAAAGCCTAATTAGTTGGCTGGAGCTCTGGCTGGAGCTGTCCAAAGGTCTTGGTGCTGAAAGGAAGAAAGAAAGGTGAGTGTTTGGGAAAGTAACAGGGCAATATTGCATAACCCTGTCTAGATCCCTGGGGTTATACCTGCTCCTATGGGTGTTCCACCTGGTGCAGATATGACCTTGAAGCACATACAAGACACAGTTACCAACATTCTGTGAGGACTGGCAGAAGTGGGTCCCTTCACCAGTTCTGCCCTGCTCTCTTACCAACCTCCCATGTGGCAGAGAAGAATGGCATCTTGTAATTGGTCCAGACTGCTGGAGAGAAGTACTCAACTCCAAGGGAGACTCACTTGAGCACCTGACTCAGGAGATGGTTTCCCCCCACTTTTAAGGTAGAACTGGCTGGGGTGGGTGTGCTTCTGCCATTAGTCGGACCATTCCAGAGAGAAGAGATGCTCCAGGTTTTGAATGGCACCTCCAACTTACTCCCCCAATAACAACCTCAGACCCTCTGCCCCCAAATTCAGATTGCCACCTGAGGATATCACCAAAGGACAGAAGCTGCCAAAGGTGATTCTGATGGCCAAACTGGCCCATGCTGTCCACAGAGGAAGTAATCACCAAACTGACCATCAGGTGTTCTGGGGGAACTTCAGACTCTCCATTCAAAGACAGTTTAGCTCCAGATATTTCAAGTTTGTTATCAGCCAACATATACTTTTCCCCATCGAACTTTCTCTGCCGGACTAGCCATGACCTTTACTTGTACCCCCAGGTTCTGCCTCGGTTTCTCCCCTTCCCCACAACGCATCATTCCTGGGCCTCCACCTTCTGTTACTCCCAGCCCCTATATGTCTGTGACCACTCTTTCCCTTGGCCTGTTCTCTGTTCTTCGCCCTCACTCCTAAGTGGATCCTTCTACTCGCCTTCCCACTCACCTGGGTCCTCGGCTTTGCCCCCTATTTCCCCCAGCTTGACCCACTTGTCCCCACTCAGTGCCCTTGTCCCTACCCAGTCTCTCCGCAGTGGAAGGGCCTTGGGCCACTTTGGCGTGGCCTTGTGCCTCCTTGTGCATGGGCTCTCCTCTCCCCTTCTTGAGTCCGCAAATCACTCCTTCCAGTGTCAGCCGGCAAATTGGTTTATCCTCCCCCCATCCCGGCTTTCATTACCTTGCCGAAATGAAGCGATATCTCCTCTGCGGAGGCTTCCCGTCCGTGCCGCCGCTGGCATAATAAATGAAGACAAAGTGCCAGCGGCATAGACCATCTCTCCCACCGCACCACCAGCCGCTGCCAGCTTCATTATTCGCTTAAGTTGCCGGAGAGAATTACTTAACCCTGACCCGTGTATTAGGGGCCTGTATTAATGCCGCGACAGGCGCCTCTTACTGCAGAGAACAATTTATTAGTGCCGAAACAGGCTGCTTTTCTCTGTCATTTTTCCAATCTGAGCTTTGAACACACATCATTAAACTTGTCTGACTCTCTCCCCTTCTCCATCATTCCTTTTTCATTTTTTTAAACAGAAAGCACCATAGAGAATGGAGATTGTTCTGAAAATCTTTGAGTGCCTCTCCCTCTTTTCTCCCTTTTCTTCTTTTCCTCTTTCTAATTCTTTTCTTGGCCTCTTTTTGGTCTTGGTCTCTTTGCTGGTGGTTCTCCTGCTTTTAGAGTCAGAATATGATGGCGGGAGCGTTTGGCTCCCGGAAGAGAATCCAGCTGTCCTTTAGACGTGGGGGTTGGGGGAGAACAACCATAGCTCCCCGTCCCTTGAGCCCTGCATCAGTGTCTCTCCCTCAGATTCCTTTTCCAGAAGCAGCTCTGCCTCTCTTTGTGCCTCCAGCTGGGAGCATCTTACTTTGAAAACAGGCATCGGGATTGATTCTGGGAGCTAAAGGAGCTGTGTGTGAGGAAGGACTAGCCAGGGTTCCTATTTGTCATGAGGACTTTATCACGTCCGCATTTGGAAGAGAAGGTTGGAAGGGGTTTGGAAGCACCTAGAGATGGCCGTGCAGTGTCTGAAGCACCCTGAGCCTTGGTGCAGTGGCTGGCCACAGCCTGCGAAGTTGGACTGTGCTGCCACAGGTTCGCATACACAGCTCTCCCTGACCAAGGCAGACAGAGTGTCCGTTTCTAAGCATTCTCATCTCTGGCTCCCATGTGGCTTTGTCTCAGCACCTGAGCTCAACCTATAGCGTCCATGTCCTCCCTGGCTCCTGGTCTTAGCTCTCTGGTCTGGTACATGCCCTTGTCTCTAACACCACTGCTGCCCAGGGCCACATGGAGCCATTCTCTGATGCACTACTTGCCACTTCTCTTGGTGACTGTCTCCTGCCCTTCGTATTGGGGACACATATGGCCACTGTCTTAGTTTGTGTTTCCCTGAAAGCAGAGCTTGAGCAGACTTGGGTACAGGTAGATTGAGAGACACCAGGAAGGAGTGAGGGGTGGAGAAAGTGAGGTCCATACGGAGGAAAAGCCAATAAAAGAGTGTGTTATCGAGAGAGCTGTTATAGGCAGTGGGGCTCAACTCCACCAGGCCCTCTGTGCCGGGTACAGAACGCTTCCCAGAATTATCCTCCTGGGAAGCCTGAGGTATTTATCCTCAGGCTTCTGTCCCCCACTGGCTAAGGGTTGCTCCTGGGGGTACAAATCTTCCCATCCTTCTCCACCATGCTTGTGCATGGGTGAGGAGTACCGCTGAGCAACTTCTTCTTGGAGAAGTCCCTAGGGCAGAAAACTGGAGAGAAATGTGAGGGTCCTGTTCCTGATGGGTTTGGATGGGATGGGTTCACATGGACCTGACCAGCACCGCTATGGCTGAAATCAGAGGTGGGCCAGGAGGATGTGAGTTGGCATCAATAGCACCTACTCCTGCCACCATCCCACAGGATCACCTCCTCTCACTATCCCCTCCCTCTCAATCCCCAACCCGCAAACCTCAGCAGTTCCCAGCTCCACAGCCCCAGCCTGACCAGGGGCTGCACACACGAATGACGTCACAGACCAGGCAGGGACATAACAAGTGAGGCAGGATGGAGGCGATAAACAAGAACTGGTGGGGACTGGCAAATCAGAAAGTAGAGACAATCTCAGAAAGACAAGGACATAATTTTAAAAGCACATGCTATTAGGCAAACCTGTCCGGGGGCTAGAAAATTTGACCTGCACACTACTGGTTTAGCATCAGGGTGGATGGAGTCTTTAGACAAGATGTGACTTTTGCAAAGTTTCACTCACTTTTTTGCATTCTTGCCAACTCTAGCTGATGGCTTTGGGGACTGTTTGGAAGTGAGTACTGGGGAGAGGGGCCGAGGGGGGCAGCAGAGCAGGAAAGCCCATCTACAAGGCCAGTGGCTTTTCCCCCAGTCCAGTCCTCCCCAAATTCCCTCGGCCTCCAGCTCCCTGCAACCCTCCCCCCTCTTAGCTCAATAGCTCTGGAAAGTTCTCTAATCACCTCTCTGCTTCCTGCATTAATGAGCCTCTCATCGCACTGATGGCAATCAGAATATTTGCTTATGAAAGGGACACGGTTAATAACACGATTGCTCCCCTCCGCCTTCTTCCTGCCTCTCCTCCCCCCTCCACTTTCCTCGCCCTCCACACAATTCTCTCAATTAACGATAGGCAGAAATTAATTTTTCCCCTCGATCGAAACAATTGCAGGGAAGCGGACTGCCAGCGTCGCTTCAGATAGGGACCGCTCCCAGCAGAGTGGAGAGAAAGAAGGGGAGATGGAGGAGATATGCACGGCCCTATCTGCAGGCACAGGACAGAGTAATACAAATGTTATCCTTAGAAATGTACTTAAAGAGGATATGTTTATAATTCGGAGGGGATTTTCAGGGCTCTCCTGCCCTCCCTCCCTCTCCAGGGCACTCCACTCGACTCACTTCTGTGCAGTAGGACCCAGAGTTTGTTGGCAGTTTTGCTCTTGCTGCCTCAGTGAGTGGAGTGGGCCTGGGGTGAGAAGGAGATCGGGTTAGCCAAGGAGTCACGGCCGTGTTCCAGGGGCCAAGGCTTAGGTCACAATAGTGCTGACTTTGTGGCCAAGTGCCAAACACCAGGTATCAGGTCTGCCTGTTGTGTGGGCTCTTCAGGTGAGGATCTGGCTTATTTGCCACCTTTACCATCCCTTCTGTGCCTGCCTGGACTTTTGGCTTGGGCCTCCCTCCCAGCGCATTCCTCCATCCAGGTAGAGAGGCAGGGGCCTTCATGGAAGCCAAGATCATATGCTAGCAAAGTGGTTTTATGAACACAGACTCTGGAGCCAGACAGCCTGTGTTTGAATCCCAGCTCTGCTGCTTAACAGCTCTGTGATGGCAGGCAAGTTACTTAACCTCTCTGTGCCTTGGTTTCCTCATCTGTAAAATGGGGATCATACCCACCCCAAAGGGTTGTTACAAGGACTAAATGAGTGAATATTAATAAGTACTTAGAATAGTACCTGGTAGTTAGCAAGTGCTATTTACATGGTTGGTAAAGAAGTAAAAACAAACAAACAAACAAAAAAACCTATATCTGTGGCAGTCAGGAATTTGTTGATCCATTAATTCAACAAACATTTACTGTAAACTAGGTCTATGGAGGATATAGACATTTTAAAGACTTGATGGTCTCTACCCTGGAGCTGTAAATAAACATAATGTGGGCAGAATTCACCATAACGGTGGTGTACTCAGTGCTAGGGGATTTCAGAACGATGAGGGAGGGAAATTCAGGCAGGACAATCAGGGTTGGCTTCACAGAGGAGGTGGCATCTGAGCTGAACTTTGAAGAGTAAATTGAATTTCTGTAGGTTGGGAATGGTCGCAGCTGGGCAGAGGAGACCAGAAGCATGAGAGCATCTAGAGGTAATGCCAACAGGTCAGGGAGGAAAGTTGGGGAATTGGTGGGGGAGGGGAGATTAGCGTAGTCCCTCCTGTCATCTCCACCTTTCCCTGTTCACCCCACCCCATCCCGTCCCAAGTCTCCCCTTTCTCTCCACATCCGAGAAAGATTAACTTCTCTCAGAGCGCGAGAGAAAGTTATCATTAGCAGAGACTTAAAAGAGCGATTAATGATGCGCCCCCTCCCCCCACCCCGCCGCCGGCCTTATCTGGTGGCGGTGAGCTGGACAATGCGGCCGGTTGGGAGGGGGAAGAGAAGGAGAGGGAGAGATGGAAAACAATAAATATTAAGTGCAAGAAGAAAGGGAGCGCAGCGCTGTTCCCACTTGTTAGATTGAAGGCGCCTCTCCAGAGGGGGGAAGGCTCCAAATTGCTAATTAGCGCCTCTGAAAAGGCCCCGCTCTGATATGCGCGCCGCTGAAAGGCCGCCGTTAATGAAGCCGCGGCGAGCCCGCCTCGCTTTGCCTGGCCTTCATCCCTCCTCCGAGCCCCGGGCCGGCCGCAACAATGAGGCGGGGGGCGCCGGCTCCCCCAGGCCGCGCCGGGACGGCCCGGGCAGCGCGCGCGGGGAGCGGCGTGGCGCCGGCGAAATGTGGAGGGGGAGATAAGGCCGAGCGGAGGGAAGAGGCTCACTCCCAGGGGCCCAGGGAAAATTTGCAGTTATTATGAAGGAGATGAGACAGATTAAAAGCCCTTGTGTTCGCCGCTTTGCCCCTTTATTTAGTGGCTTCATCTAGGAGATGAAAGAAGTTGGAAATGACTTTCTCTGCTGTGCGCCGCAAGAAGCTTCGTGGCACATTTCTTGACTTGATTCCTTCTTTTGTTTCTCTCTTCCTTGCCTTTAACCCCTGAAAGGCTTCACTGTGCGGCCATAGGCATTGGAGGCCGGGAAATAGGGACTGCTAGGGGCCTACCCCATAGACCACTGGCAGCCAGATCTTGGAGGTCTGTGGCTTCTGGCTGATCTCTGGGGGAACCGCTGAGCCAGGGAGGGATGAGCTTGCTGTCCCTGGAAGGCCTCAAGAGCAGGCTGGATGACCGGTTATTCAGATGGGTTAGAGACTCCTGTAATACCCTGGGCCTATTCCAGAGGGCAGAACAGCATTGTGCACAGGGTCTCCATAGCTAAATCATCTGGATTCAAACCCAGTTTCCACCACACGCTAGCTGAGACCTTAACAGAGAAGTTACTTCAGTTTCCTATCTGTAAAATGGAGACCACGGTAATAATACTAATACCTACTTCATAGGGTAGGGTGGACTGATTGCATTACTGTCCCTGGTTTTTCATGCCTCCATGTATCTACACCCTTTGTTAGTGCCACATTAGTAGCTTCAGTCAGTGGGTCAGTTATAAGTTTGGTTCAATCAGAGGCATGAAAGAGTGCTGCGTGTCTCTGTCTTAGAATGTGTGCCTCTGTGTGTACCTCTCTTAGAATATTGCCAGTCACGAGGACATACCAGGTCTGGCCTCGGGTCATGAGAACACGACTGTGCCACCCTGCTGGGAGCATGTGGGAGACATGTGCAAGAGAGCCAAGTGGTCCCAGACAAGAATATACTAGAATAGCCAGCTCCCAGTTGACTGCAGGTACATGAGCAAGCCCAGCCAAGATCTGCCAGTTCTAGCTGAGATGGGCAGAACTTTCCAGCCAGCCTATGGACTTGTGAGAAATAATAAGTGGATGTTGTTTTAAGCAACTAAATGTTGGGGTGGCTTGTTATGCATCATTATTGTGAAATAAATAACTGATGCACAAATTGGTGCCTAGAAGTTTGATGCTGCCCAAAAGGAAACAAAACAAAACCCAACCCTGAGATACATAGCAATGACTTTGGGATTGGAAAGCAAGTAGAGGCCAGAAAAGATGATAAAGCAGCAGATTGGAAAAAAGGTGACTCATAATATGTATGGTGAAACAATCAGTAAAACTGTCTGAGGTAATTTGGAAGGCAGAAAAAGTATTTAATGAACTTATGGAGTTGAGCAATGAGATTTCCAGGTAGAATGCTGAAAGGATCAACTGGCTCCTATTAACTGAATATGATAAGGTACTATGAGAAAGAGATGAGCTAAAAAAGGATACAACTAGTTTGTCAACAGCATTTAGAGGGAATATAAAGGGCGCAGAACTTGCTGGATTGGAAAATAAGACTGTTCCTCATCTCCAATCTCCCTAGCCAGTAAAAGATTCTCAATGTAATACAAGGCCTGTGACTTCTGCTTCTAGCCTTAAGGGAGGAATAGGGACTGTATTTACTCTGCCACTTTAAATAGTTAAAGGAACACAAAATTTCCAGTATCCTGTAAGGTAAAATTAGTAACGTCTGGAAAACAATAAAAAATTTCCAGACATAAAGAAGTGGGAAAATACAAACATAATGTAAAGAAAAACCAATCAATAAAACAGATGTAATTCTGTGTAATGACAGAACTATCAGACAAGGACATTAACAGCTTTTATAACTATATTTCATGTGTTTGTAACAAAGTAGAGAAAAACATGAGCATATTAAGGAGAGAGATGGAAGTTTTTTTTTTAAAGCTCCAAATCTAACTTCTATAAAAATATAATGTCTGAGACAAAAAATAACTTGGGTGAAATTAACAGCAGATTAGGTACTGCAGAAGAAGAGATTATGACCTTAAAGACACAGCAATATAAAGTATCCAAAATAAAACATAGAGAAAAAAAACAAACAAACAGAAGAAGGAGGAGGAGGAAGAAAAGGATAAAAAGGAGAAGAAAAAGAAAAAAGAAAGAACAAAAGAACAACTTAAAGCAACCTAAAATATGTGTAATTGGAGTCTCAGAAGCAGAGAGGAGGAAAATATTTGAAGAAATAATAGCTGAAAAACTTCCAAATTCAATGAAAATTATAGACCCACAGATCCAAGAAGCTCAATGAATCCCAACGACAAGAAACATAATGAAAATGACACTAATATACATCATAATCAAATTGCTTAAAACTGGTGATAAAGAGAAAATCTTAACAGTAGCAACAGTATAAAGACATGTCATGCATGGAGAAAAAAGGTAAGAATGACAGCCAACTTTATCTCAGAAATAATGTGAGCTAGAAGACAGTGGAGCAACATCTTTAAAGTACTGAAAAAAAAATACACCATCAACCTAGGATTCTATACCCAGCAAAATATCTTTCAAAAATGAAGACAATATACAGACTTTTTCAAACAAACCTGAAGGAATAATCACCAACATACCAGAACTACAAGAAATGTTAGAGAAAATACTTCAGGCGAAAGGAAAATTATACCACAAAGCAATCTAGATCTACACAAAAGGATGAAAAGCACCAAAAATGGTATTTGTGAAACTATAACTTTTTTTTTCTTTTTTAAAAAATCTCTTTAAATGATAATTGACTGTTTAAGGCAAATAAATAAAAACGTATTGTGGGATATCTGCCGTATGCAGAAGTAAAATGGATGACAACAAGAGCACAAAGTCTGGGAGAGAGGAAATGGAAGGATACTGTTGTATCTTTTTATACTAGGCATAAAGTGTTACAATGTCACTTGAAGGCTGACTAAGGTAAGTTAATGATGTGCACTATAAACCCTAAAGCAACCACTGAAAATATAAAACAGGAGTATAGCTAATAAGCTAACAAAGGAGATAAAATGAAATAATGAAAAACATTCAGTCCAAAAGAAGGAAGAAAAAGAGAGAAAAAGGAACAAAGAACAGATGGGACAAATAGAAAATAAAGAGCACGATGGTAGATTTAAACCTAACAGTTATGGGCTGAGTTGTATCCACCCCAAATTCACATGTTGATTTCCTAACTCCTAGTAACTCAGAATGTGACTGTGTTTGGTGATAGGCTCTTTAAAGAGGTAATTAAGTTAAAATGATGTTGTTAGTGTGGTCTCTAATCCAATATGACAGATGTCCTATAAGAAGAGGAATTTGGGACACAGTCACACACAAGAGGGAAGACAATGTGAAGAGAGAAGACAGCCATCAACAAGCCAAGGAGAGAGGGCTCAGAAGACACCAAACCTGCTGACACCTTGATCTTGGACTTCAAGTCTCAGACTTGTGAGAAAATAAATTTCTGTTATTTAAGCCACCCAATTTGTGGTAAATTTTTTATGACAGCCTTAGCAAACAAATAAACTAACCATATCAATAATCATATTAAATATAAATATTCTAAACAACCTTGGTACCCACCACCACACCAGCCCAGCCAGACCAGAGCCAACATGTTCTTTTAATTAATAAATCTCTGGATCAAGAGGAGCCATATTTAAGGAGTTGCGTTTGGTCCTGATGTGGATCACAACATCCTTGACTCCCAGTCCGATGCTGTGGTTGGATGAGACTTTTGGGTGTCCTGGGATGGAATGTGAATATTTTGCATGTGGGAGGGACATGAATAATTGTGACCACAGGGAGGACTATGGTAAGATGGTGATACTAATGACCCCAATTTTTCATGTGTCCTCTAGAAAGACCTGTTCAAGTCCTAACATCCAGTACCTGTGAATGTTAACTTATTTGGAAACAGAGTCTTTGCAGATCATAATCAAGTTAGGATGAGGTCATACTGGATGAGGGAGGGCCCTAATCCAATGGCTAATGTCCGTACAAGAAGAGGAGAAGAGACACAGATACAGCTACTCACAGAGGGAAGACCACCGCGTGAAGATGGAGGCAGAGATGGGAGTGATGCATCTACAAGCCACAGAATGCCAAGACCCACCAGAAGCTAGGAGGAGACAAGGAAGGCTCCTTCCCTAGAGCCTTTGGAGGGAGCATGACCCTGCTGACACTCTGATTTTGGACCTCTAGCCTCCAGAACTGTGAGACAATAAATTTCTGTTGTTTAAAGCCACCTAGTTTTTGGTTCTTTGTTACAGTAGCCCTAGGAAACTGACATACCTGCTCATGGCCCTTGCCCTTACTGTTCCCTCTGCCTGGTATGTTCGTCCCTGAGATGATTGGATGGCACACTCCTTCCTTTGTTTGAGATATTTGCTCAGATGAGCCTTCATCAGAGAGATCTATCACACATAGCAGCAAGCCTCCATGTCCAGCATTTCCTTTCCCCTTCTCCTGCCTTGTTATTCTTCATAGCATTTCCACCACCTGACAGTTCATATATTGTTTGACTTCCTCTCCTGGAAGGGAAGAATCCTGAAGGCAGGGACTCTTGTCTATTTTGTTCACGGTGCATCTTCAGTATCCAGGACATAGTAGGCACTCACTAAATATACCCTGACTGAATGCATGCAACACCTGCCAAATAGCTCCCAAAAGGGAACGAGAGAGTAGAGTAAAAAGAGCACCCTTGGGAGTCAGATGCCTAGTTCCAATCACAGTTATTTCACACACCCACTGTGTGACCCTATTTCACCTCTCTGAGCTTCAGTTTCCTCATCTGTGTAAGTCAGGACAATAGCACTTACATTAAAGAGTTATTTTGAGGATTAATTGAATGATTTCATCAATAAATAATGGAGGCACAAATCTCTTTGTATACTCAACATGTGTCTAACAATTAATGTATATCATATATGTGTGTATGTATTGCTACATGCCATGCAATGTGCTAAGCACTTACATTCATTTTACAGGCATTGTAACTTAGTAGGTAAGTGCGTAGCTTCTGGAGTCACTCTGCCTGGTTATACGCTTACCAGTTGTGTAGCCTTGGGCAAGCTACTTAACCTCTGTGTGCCTTAGTTTTCTCATCTGTAAAATGGAGATAATAATGGTACTTACTTCATAGGGTTTCTGTGAGGATTCTTGAGTTAATCCATGTCATTATTTAGAATAGTGTCTGGCACTTACTGAGTGCTCAGTAGATGTTAACTACTATTATTTTATCATCTAACTTGATCTTCTATGCATTTCTTGGCACACTGGTGCTCCATAAATTCTAATTTCCTTTTCTGCCCCTCCACAAAGTCAGTTTGAGCTTCCTTTTGTCACATTTCCCCATGCTCCCCAATGAGTTGCAGCTTAAACAGTTTTGGTCCAGCCCTCCGAGCACTCCAGTTTCTTGCTTTTCTTTACTTCCAAAGCCTTCCTGTGAGAACAAGCTCAGCCAAGCACGAAGGGTGAGTAATCTGTGCTTGGTTACTTCAGCCCCTCATTACTTGCATCTTGTGCAAGTAACGCACAAGAGGGGTCCTGCATCTTGTGCAAGCCCTTTCAAACACAATTGTGCCAAACAATTTTAATGCACATAAGGGCAACATGTTGAGTACATGTTTCACTGTCATTTCCATAAAGGGATGGCAAGCGGGACATGAATAGAGGAGCTGCAGGTTTTGCCAGTGTTAAGTGGCAGAGCACCTTTTGGTCCTGATGGTAGACAACAAGAGGGTGGTGGATATGGCAGGGTGGCCTGAATGACAGGCAGGTATAAAAGCTAGGATGCTCTTGGCTGCAAGTAACAGAAAACTATAACCCAAAGTCACTTAAATAATAAGGACATTTGGTGTGTCGCATATCAGAACACATAAATTCTGGAATAGATCTTTAAGGGTTGGTCGATTCAGGCCTCAACAGAGTCATCAGAGATCCAGATCCTTTTTATCTCTCTGCTCTGCTATTCTCAGTGTTGGCTTCATCTTCAGGATGTTAACAAGAAAACTGTGACAATTCTAGAGATCACATTCAGACATAACAATTTCCAGAAAAAGAAGAGACACAGTCTCTTTCTGTGATTCTCCATAAGAATAGAAACTTGTCTCAGAAGGTGTCCCCAACGTGTCTCACTGCTCATTACTGGGTCATGTGCCCATTCTTGAAACAATCTGAATGGGGAATGGGATCGATCACTCCTTGAGATGGGAGCGGGGTCAGCATTCTCCGAGCACATGGATTATGGGGCACTATGGGCTGAATTGTGCCTCCCTCCACATTTGTAAGTTGAAGCCCTAACCCCAGGACCTCCAAATGTGACTGTATTTGGAGATAGGGACTTTAGAGGTGATTGAGTTAAAACGAGGCTGTTAGGGTGGGCTCTAATCCAATCTGACTGGTGTCCTTATAAGAAAAGGACATTTGGACTCACAGAGAGACACCAGGGGTGCACATAGAGGAAAGACCATATGAAGAGGCAACAAGAGGGTAGCCATCCAAAAGACATGGAGAGAGGCCTCTAAGGGGACCAACCCTGATGGTGCCTTGATCATGGACTTCGAGCCTCCAGAACTGTGAGAAAATAAATTTCTGTTATTTAAGCCTCCCAGTCTATGGTATTTTGTTGTGGCAGCCCAAGCAAACTAATATATGGGGGAAGGCTCTGTTAGAAATAAGGAAGAGAGTTGTCTGGTAGGCAGCCAATAGCATCCTCTACAGTAGTAGTGAGCGGGAAAGGAAGGGGGCCAGAATAGATGATACAGCTAAAAGATGAAGTGCACGAGCTTTGCAGTCAGACAGAGCTGGATTTCGGTCCCGGCTCTCTCATTTTCTAGCCGTGTGGATTTAGGCAAGCTTATTAGCCTCTCAAAGCTTCAGTTTCCTCGTCTATAAAATGAGGATAATATGACACTGTGGTTGATGGAATAATGGCCCCCTGGAATCTGTGAATATATTACCTTACACGGCAAAAGGGACTTTGCAGATTTGATTAAAGTTAAGGACCTTGAGATGGGAGGATTGTCCTGGATTATCTATGTGGATGCATTGTTTTAAGCCACTAAGTTTGAGGCAATTTGTTATAGCGACCATAGGAAACTAATATAAACACCTATGTCAAAATGTTTATTGAGAGGATTCAACGAAATAGTGAATTTAAGGTCTTCAGCATGATTCCTGGCCCATAGTAAGCCTTCAATAAATGTTACCTCAACAAACCCCCAAAATTCTATAGTTGAGGAGGGTACATGAGAGAACATGAGAGGCGTGGCATAGGAGGAATTTGGCAAACCTCTGCCAGCTGCCACTGCTGCCCCATGGCTGCCTGCTCTGGACACAGCACAGCCTCTGTCACTGTCCCCTCACCTGGTATGCTCTATAGGAGTTCTGTTTCTGTTACCACTGCTGCCAAGGAGTGGTTGACATCTGCTCCCCGCCCCAATCCCAGCCTCCTCAGAGGTTTCCTATAATGCAAAGGAGAAGGTACCAGGAGTGCTGGGGCCAAGGACAAGGGCGAATTACTGAGAGTCACTCACTTTTCAAGTAAATGCTGACACTTTCTGCCCTCCTTGGTGGACGCTGCTTCTATTAGTAACATCTCTCCAGTGGCTGTTGGAAAAAATTTCTGGAAAGATTCCAGAATGTCTTGGATCAGTTTAAAGAAGATCTGAGCAAGGAAAAGGGGAAATGGAAAAGAATTGTGGGGACGAGAGGATGAGGAATTCATCCCTTCATCAAATGGTTAGGTGCCTTCATCAAACTGTTCTAGGTGCCAGGGGGATCCAATGGCAAAAAGAAAGACAATGTTCCTATTCTTACGATATTTACATTCTAGTGGGAGGTGACAGAATGTAAACAAGTACACATCAAGTAAACAAGTTTACGTTGGATTATGATACAGGCCGTAAGGGAAAGAAAGATGATGAGATAGAAAATGGCTAGGGGAGTAGGACTCCTTCAGATTTTATTAGGAAAGACCTCTCTGTGAAGGTGACATTTTAGCCAAAACTTCAAATGAGGCGATCCCCCAACCTACCCCTGCAAAGCCCTGTAGACAGGTATTCTTGGTTGCAGGACAGCATATGCCAAGGTCCTGGGGGGTGCAGGGAGAGAGAGCCTGGTGGGCTGGTACTGTGAACGTGGGGAAGAGGGTCAGAATGAAGCTGAGAGGGAGGCAGTGGCCGGATCCCATGCTGTGCAGGCCATGGTGAGGACTCTTGGCTTATTATAACTGCAGGCAATCTAGCGAATCAACAGTAGAGGTGTTTTTTTCTGATGTGGTTTTACTTACTTATTTTTGTAGGAAGGAGAAACATACTATTTCCTCCTATGTGCAGATCCTTTTCAGCTGGTGATTTCCTCTTTCAACTAACAGTTTCACACTAATGGTCAATCAAAGGAAACTTGTTAACTAGACACTTGTCCTCTTCTCAGTAACTACTAATTTTTTGGAGCACTTAATGTATATTGGGCTCTATGCTAAATGCTTCGCATTCATTATTTCATTTAATTGCCACCCAAGAGATGGGTATGTTTTATTATCATCTCCATTTCACAGATGAGGAAGCAAGGGCTCGAAGTTCAGCAGTTAGCTCTAGACACAGTCAGTCCGTTACGGAGCTTCACTCTTGGCTTTCCCTTCTGCCTCCACTGTTACCTGCTAGCAGTCTGCTCAACACTCCCTATCGTCAGTGACTTCTTCAATCACCAAGTGTGATGGACTTTCCCTAGAACTGTTCCTCCCCAATTTTCCTTTTGGTCCTCTTTTTCTTAAATTTTCTCCCTTCTCTGGCTTCTATACGCTGGTTCTCTTCAAATGCTCTCTGTTTCTTTTGAGCTGTCCCCTTAATCCCCCACCGACTTCTCTTTCTACCCTCTTTCTTTGAGCGGTCATGTCCCTGATTAACACCATCACTTGAAGGTGGAGCTTTCACTTAAATTTTCTCTTAAGATTGAGACAATCACTTCTAATTTCCTGTTCCTGCATTTTGTAAACATTTTTTTTTTAATTGACAGTAGTTACTGGGCATCTACCATGTGCAAAGCACTGTGCTAAGCACTGGTGATAATATAATGGCTAGGACAGGATCTCTGGGGCAATGGAGTAGGCTTCATTGTTCACACAACTGTAGCTCCAGAGTTTAGCATAGGTCCAGGCATGTAAATATTTGTTGAAGGAGTAATTTAGTTGGGGAGGCAAATTTGCACATTAATGGCTCTAATTCAAGGTTGAATGAGGAAAATGCTGGAATAAAGATACCAGCAAATGCTGAGAAAGCCCAACGGAGTAGGTGAGCAAGGGGAAGGCTTCATGGAGATGACATTGGCATTGAGCCTTTAAATCACCCTAAATCTCAGGGGGTGGGGGGTGGTTCAAGAAATAGCAAGTGATCTGGTGTGCTCAAGCATGATGCAGAAGGTAGTGAAAGATGGATGAGTGAAATCATGTTTCAGGACTCTCACTCTGGCGCCAGTGTAGAGACTGACTTGTTTGGGGAGAGACTGGAAATGGGAAGACCAGTAAGGAGGCTGCTGCACCATCCAGAAGAGTGGTTGCCTACCCAGGAGAATGGCAGAGAGAACACAAAAGAGGGAGGATGGATGCAGGAATTCTGTAAAAGTAGAATCCACGAGGCTTGGCATTTAACTAGATGAAGGGATGTAAGGAAGAAGCAGAAACTAAAAATGGCTTTGAGGCTTCTCACCTGGGTGACTACATGATGGTGGTAACATTTCCCAAATGGAACAGTGGAGAAGGGGCAGATTTGATAGGGACTATGGAAGAAACTAAGCTTTGTTTTGACTTTTTAAATTGGAGATAGCTAGAAGAAAGCTGAAAATAAAAGCTGGATGTCAAGAAATTTGGGAGCTTTCCTGCTGAGGGAGGCAACTGACACCATAGGAGATGATATGAATTGTTGGAGAGATCTTCACTTAAGCAGAAAAGAGGGCTGACGGCTGTGGACACTTTTGAACATTTCTATCTTTCTGTCCTGTGGGAATCACAAATTCAGCATGTCCAAAATGGAATTAATCATCTTCCCACCAAATCTCTTTCTCTTCTTCACTTCTCTAGCTGTGCAAATGGCACTGACCACTCTCAGTCACGCTGGCTCAAAAGTCTCCTCCCTTAATTCTTTACACAATAAGTTTCACCTATAGAAAATTCTGAAAACCCATAAAAACAACAGGTAAAAGATACAGTCATTTATAATGGATGATGTGTAGTATATCATTCTTGTTTTTTCCTATGCAAGTATAGATTTAATTTCCTATATACACGAAAAGAGTCATACTCTACATTTTTAGAGTAACCTTTTTATTAGAGTATAACAGTCACGAGGAAATGTACACAATCAGAAATTGATGACTTTTCATGTCATTAAATATTCTTCCACATCAATTTTAAAAGGCTGCAAGGTATTCCATCTCACAGATGTACCATAACTTAGATAACTAACCCTGGTTGTAGGATTTCTGGCTTTTTTCTAGTCTTTTCACCCCTCCCTCCACAATGCTGCAAAGATGAATTTACCTGTAGTTAACATTTTTGTGCCCAATTCCAATTTTTCCTTAGAATAAAATTCCTAGAGGCAGAATTTCTGGGTCAAAAAGGTATGTGCATTTTTAAAAATAAACTTTTTATTTTAGAATAGTTTTAGGTTTACAGAAAAATTATGAAGTTATTACAGACAGTTCCTATATACCCCACACCCAGTTTCCCCTATTATTAACATCTTATATTAATATAGCACATTTGTCACAATTAATGAACCAATATTGAGACATTATTATTAACTAAGCCCCATACTTTATCCAGATTTCTTTAGTTTTTACCTAATATCCTTTTTCTGTTTCAGTATCCTATCCAGGATATCCCATTACATTTAATTGTAATGTCTCCTTAGTCTCCTTGGTGACAGTTTCTCAGACTTTCCTTGTCTTTTTTGACCTTGACAATTTTGAGGAATACTGGCCAGCCATTCAGTAGATTGTCCCTTAACTGGGGTTTGTCTGATTTTTTTCCCCCTTATATTTAGACTAGAGTTATGGGTTTTGGAATGAAAGTACCATAGAGATAAAATGCCACTCTCAACATATCATATCTGGCCCACATACTATCAACATGATTTATTACTGTTCATATTAACCTTGATCACCCGGCTGAGGTAGTGCTTGTCTAGTTTCTCCTCTAAAAAGTTACTCATTTTTCCATTCTTTCCATACTGTACTCTGGAAGGAAGTCACTAAGCACAGCCCACATTTAATGAGCTGTGAGTTATGCTTCAGGGTGGAGTATCTACATAAATTATTTGGAAGTCTTCTGCACCAGAGATTTATCTCTTCTTCCCCATTTACTAATTTATTCATGTCACATTCATATCATTACTTTATATCAGTATGGACTCATGGATATTACTTTTATACTTCGAGTTATAGTCCAATAGTACTTTACCTGGTTTGTTGCTCAAGGCATGTGTATTTTTAAAACTCTGACTCACTACAAAGCTACTCCACCAAAGGTTGTACCAACTCTCACGGTTAAGCATGAGGATCCATTTCCCCTCAATTTCACACACCCTTTATAAAGGTAGGTCAGCAGCCAAGGGCGAGGCCAACGCCCCTCCCTAGCACCCAATTTCCTGACGCCCCCAGAGAAGATGAGGCCAGCCTCGGGGGTGGTGCCCTTCCCCAAAGTGGCACGCAACCCCTTGCGCTGCCCCCCAACTAACCACCACCCCTCCTTGCCCGCAGCCCCTTCTTCGGCTTCCTCACGCCCCGCCCTCCGCGGGCGGAAGTGGGCGCGGCCGCAGACCGGAAGCGCCCTGCCGGGACGGGCTCTCTCGCGCGGCCAGCCCCTCCCACTCCGCCGGCGCCCCACCCCTCCGGCCGAGACCGGAAATGAGGTCAGAGAGGGAAACCCCGGCGGGGAGACTCGGCCCCGAAAGCGGCGGCCGTTGGAGGTGGCTGCTGCAGCCGGTGAGGGGAAAGAGGGGTGGAGAGGGTCGGGGTTCAGGGGGCCGGCGCCAGCCGGGATCGGGGCTCCGGGCCGCGGCGTAGCGACCAGGGGCGCCATGGGGCCGCGGCGGCCGGCGGGAGGGGCGACGGTGGTGGGGCCTTGCTTTTCAGGGCCCATCGCCCCCATCCCGGGGGATGAGGGTCGGGCCGTCTCCCGGACGACAGTCGCCTCCCCTCCTTTCTTGTTTCTGGCTCTTTTGGGCTGGCGACAGCGTGAGGGTGTCCTGAGCCGTGGTCGCCTAGTCCTCGGGGGTGGGCCGAGGTGTGGGGGAGAATCCTTCGAAACACGCCTTTTCTCAATATGTGGCCTTGTTGCGACCCCTGATCTCGGAGGGAGCTTAGTGGCCAGGAGTGGTATTTTGGCAGTTTCTGCCCTAAAAGGGCTGACACCCTGCCCCTGGTGAGCCCTGTGAGAAGCTGCCTCCTGCCTCCTCTCCCGCCCCAACCCCGTTTTCTCCTCCGACCCTGCGCCTGCCTCTCTTTTTACTGCTCCTAGTTTCCTTTCCTTCCCTTGCATGACTCAGCCAGCCTTTCTTCTCCCCGAGTGCTTGCCTGGACCCGGGGGTCCTATCGGACTGTGCATCGAAACCGGAGGTGTGGAAGTCCCAGGGTTCTTCTGTCACCTACTGTTCGAATTGCAATCTTTTAGACAGGAGATTCTGCACAGGCATTCGACCACAGGTTGTTTGGTAACTTCGTTCCACGTTCAAGTTTGCATAGTTCCGCTTGAGTTTTTAAAGCAGTAGTTCTTTATTAGGGTAAGAGATATAGACATGCTGTTCCCCTTTATCTATTTTAGTCTCAGGGACAGTTGTCTCTTAAACACTAGTCATGGAGTTTTAAACTACATCTTGTTGCTTAAAGGGACGTGGTCATTTTATGTGTGTGGCTTTTGACACTTTGAGAAGTTTTGTTTGGTTGGTAGTTTTCGACCTGGGTGTCTCCATTGCTCTCACCGATATGGCAGATAACCCAGACGAATGTTTTCCTGCCTTTGAATTCGTTGGCATAGGGACAGCATGAATATAGGTTTTAGAAAGTCCTTTGCAAAATGTGAACTGCATGAACGGAAATACGGTCTGTGAGTGGCGCCACACAGAGCTTTAAGCTCTAATTTATGGTCTTGAAATACTTTGGGCTTAACAAGGCCTAGGGAAAAAGTGCTAATTTAATATGTTTTTAATTAGATGTTGTACAAATTATATTAGATCTTTCCCTTTAAAGGGGCATTTTGAAAATTGCTCCTACTGCTTTCATCCCTTAGAAGGTTTGCCTCTGAAGTGACCCCCTGAAGAATAATGGTTTGACAAGAATGAATAAAAACATAGGAAATTTTGGAAAACAGCTAGAAATCTGAGAGACTCCACCCATCCCTGTCATTTTAGTCTTTATATCACGTTTTTTTGTGATTGTCTGGCAGTGAAGCACAAGATTAGGGTGATCACTTAATTTATTTTCTGAAGGATGGGGAGAAGAGCATAAAAGTTGCTAATTATTCAAAAATAGATGACATAGTCTATAAGGTTCTTTACCTGGTAGCTTCCAGGTGGTAGTTGAGACCAGAATGGGTGCAAACTTAGTCTCTTTTTTCCATTCCGAGTAGAAACCTGGGATGCTGCAAATTCTTGGATCACTAAAACTGCAAGTAGTCTTCCTTAAAGTGTGTCACTAAGTTGTCTTTCTGTTCCCTGCCACAAGTATTCTTATCAGTGACCCCAGACCGTAGAACAGTCCTTCATCCATATTTCTGAAGTTGTGTGTTTTCTGCTCTTCTCTGATGAGACATTTTCTAATTTTTGTTAGATCTCATCATCAGGCAATTTAGTGACAAGTTGAATTGGGGAAAAATGGGAAAGATTTATTCTCCGCTTTGCTTGTTTTTGCTAATGTCCAACTTGTCATCTTGTGAGCGTTTGAGTTTTTGTGCTTAAGAACATGTTGACTTCAGGCATTTAACAAGGGCCAAACACCTATTTTTAGCGGCTTAAGGAAGCATGGTTGGTAGGAACAGAGTGTAAGTGTAGCTAGATGAAAGGTGACTTTATTTTCTATAGATAGGGTAGACTCTGCAGTGCCATGATCTATTTTATAAAATTGTTCTAAAACAACAGATCCTATTCAGGCTTTCTTTTTCTGTTTTTGAACTTCCTTTTGGCAGATGTGGCCTCATGGATGAACTGGTACATGACTTAGCCTCAGCCTTGGAGCAGACATCTGAGCAGACTAAGCTTGGTGAACTGTGGGAGGAGATGGCCCTGAGCCCCCGGCAGCAGAGGCGTCAGCTTCGAAAACGGAGAGGCCGGAAGCGCCGTTCAGACTTCAGTCACCTGGCAGAGCATACCTGCTGCTACAGCGAGGCCTCTGAGTCGAGTCTGGATGAGGCCCTTAAGGACTGTCGAGAAATGGCCCCCGTCACCAATTTTAGTGACTCTGATGACACAATGGTTGCCAAACGGCACCCAGCTCTCAACGCCATTGTTAAGAGTAAGCAACATTCTTGGCACGAGTCTGACTCCTTTACTGAAAATGCACCTTGTCGACCGCTCAGGCGGCGGCGGAAGGTGAAGCGAGTGACATCAGAGGTGGCTGCCAGCCTTCAGCAGAAGCTCAAGGTGTCCGATTGGAGCTATGAGAGAGGCTGCAGGTTCAAGTCTGCTAAGAAGCAGCGTCTGTCACGCTGGAAGGAGAATACTCCCTGGAGCTCATCAGGTCACGGGTTGTGTGAATCAGCAGAAAACAGAACTTTCCTGAACAAAACGGGGAGGAAAGAAAGGATGGAGTGTGAAGCAGATGAGCAAAAACAGGGCTCTGATGAGAACATGTCCGAATGGTGAGATCTCCCTTACTAAGTCAGAGATTTTCCTGGTTAATTTTATCCAAAGTACATCCACAGTCTTGATGAGTACACCTTTCTGTGAAACCAGCCACTGTAATACTGACTTGGCAGCCCTCCTTTAATCAGTCAGCTAGTGTTTCTCTCCAGCTTTTTAAAGTACATTCATGCTTCTACTTCTCTGTGTCAAGGAGGCTATATGGAACAGAAACACATTGGTTTCTAAAAATTGTTTAAAATGTGTACCTCAAATGCGTAACCAAGAATTTTATTTAAAAAACAATTTGCTGCTGTTTATGCCGTATAGTACATACATGGATGTGGTACTTTAGAACCAGGGTCTCAGCAGAGGCTGATGTGTGTGTGTCTGTGTGTGTGTGTGTGAGGAAGATGCTGGTGCCAGGCATAGGGAGTTTGTCTGTGCTCCTGGTAAGCTGCCTTTACCCATTAAGAATGAGGGCTTTAGATACTTCTGGGCTATAATTCTGTTCTCTGCTATTTACAGTTTAACTGTATTGAATTTATTTTTTATGGCTGACATTCAAGTTTTCTGAACACATGGGAGGCTTTGAAAATAACGGTACTGAATCCCATTAGTCTTACACCAAATGTCATCGAGCCAGAAAAATTTGTCTCTAATGGGTGCATGTTTAAAATGTCAGTGCAGTTTTTGATGACTTTTTATTTTTTATTTCTCAGATAGATAGTCCTAGGAACATTGATACTCTCCAGCTGGATACTTTAATATTATCATTAATATTGATGTGTGATATCTGTTTCTTAGTGAAGATGCTGTTGGTGTTTCAGATGGGGCAAATCTTTGTGGTGAGGGACTGTCCTATGCCTTGCAGGATATTTGGCATCTCTACATTGTTCCCACCCCTCTTCATAATATCAAACCAAATGCCTCCCTGGGTGCTCGGTAGGTGGGTTGAGTAGTCCTGATTGAGAACCGTTGTATTCTATAATTGTTAATATTAGCTAGCATTCATTAAGCACTAACTGTGTGCCAGGCACTGTACTATTGTGCATAACATATATTCTTATTTAATTTTTGCAACTCCACTGTATGGTAGGTACCACTGTTTGTATTTTATAGAAGAGGAAATAGAGGTTAAAGGCATTTAGATAAATTGCCCAAGGTCACCCAGTGGCAAAACTAGGAATCAAACCTGATTCCAAAGCTCAGACTTACCCACCGTGTTTTGCTGCCCTTTGAGTTTGCCTTTTCCCTGGCTCTTTTTTTGTCTCATCTTAACTTGTACAACTGTAGAATGTATGACCTTTCTTAGGACTTTGCTTCTACTGAAGTTTGTCTGAAAAACAAAGACATAAATTTTAGGAACTCTGAGGTAAGGCTGTGTCAGGAACAGGAAAAGCTGTGTAGGTCTGTATGCCTGTACCTTTCATGGGTGGTTTTTAATCCAGCTTTTACAGTTTTTCTGACTAACCTTGTATTTGCCAGTCTGCACAACTAGGTAGGTGGCTTGTAATTTCACTCTCCTAATTTTCATCTAATGTATATTGTAAGGCCTGTGTACCCAATTTTTATTTGTAATTTTGGATTATAAAGATTTTTTTCCTCATCATGCTATTTTTAATCAAACAAGAAATGCTTAGTCAACTTGTAGCCTTTCACGATATTGAAACCCTCAATTGAGGTGTTGAAATTTGTCAGTATCGAGCATATATGCCAAATAGTAATCTTGCTGTTGAGAATGGTGATTTTAAAAACAGCTTTTTGGGATGATAGCTTGTTTGTATTTCTTCCCCAGAATTTCTTGTTAAACTATGACATAATTGTGTGTGTGAGAGACTGTTAACTCTGTCTCCTCTAAGATAACAGCCCGAGTATGGTTCCAAAAGCGGAGCCTGTAATTTAGCAGTGAGGCCCTTCAGTCTCTCCAGTTCCTTCTTACCCCGGACACATCTATCGCACATTACAGTCAGGTTGTGGCAATATACATTCTAGTTATCTGAGAGCCTGGATAAATTCAAGTAGGCCGCAATTCTTATGAATTAGTCTTTTCGAATTGAAGAGACCTTGTTCCCCATTTGGTCTATCTCCCTGGTCCATGACTTGAGTTCTCTCAGGAATGTAGATGCCAAAGTCCTTGTAGCTATGAGGGAATAATGGATGGAGTAATAGCAGAATGAGAAAAATTCTTTAGAATCTAATAATTTAGGAGTCTTGAATTCACCTTGACTTATTGATGCATCTGTAGTTACAAACAGAAGTGGTTTGTATTTTTTTCCTCCTACATCTACTCTATAGGGAAAGAGGGATGATTCTTATTCTTTGACTGCATGTTATGTTCAGACTCTCAACGGTAAAGTGGATCTAAAATCTGACCTCAATTATTAAGCACACCTTATAAACAGAACTAGCATTAGAGTGTGTTTAAGTAGATAATAGTTTATGATTTGGATATGTTGTCTTGGTGAGTTGATTCTGTCAAAATTTTTGTACTTATTTTCTGCATTAAAAGAAGTACTTTGAAGAATCCTCTTGGTTACTCTTTCATAAATCTGCTTGGATGTGCCAGTTTATTCACATACACATCAAAGTATAAAACTTTACTTTTTATCAGTGGTATTGAGGGTTGTCAGAGTATGTGATCCAACTTGTAAAATTATTGGGATGAAGTTGATCATTAAGCTTAGCTTAGCCTAGTCAATGGATAGAGTTCTTTTTAAAAGCATATATTAGGTGGTTAGGTTCGAAAATGTTTGTCTTAATCAGAGAGCTTTATTTCTAATTTCTTTCAGTTTGCTCTGCTAACTAAACATGGAGTTTTTAGCTTAACCAATAATTCTTATTGCTTTTCTCTTTCTATCCTTCCTTCAATTCTACACATCAACCAATCGCTCAAGAGTTCTGAGGAACTGAAAGTGGTTATGATGTAATAGTTTTTTATGCCTGCAAAAAGAGCAGTTATTATTTTAATATTTTTCTGTGCATGTGTGTTCTATTCTAAAATGGAACAACTGTTTTGTAAAATTACTGTCTACTGATCTTTATTCAAATTGTCTATATAGAAGCTATTAATTAGGTGATTCCTAGCTTCATTTTGTTCTATTCTTCACTAACACATCATTCATTTGTTCTCTTGAATATAGTTTAGCTACTTTTCTTTCATAAGTGAGTAGGTTTGGTATGGCCTGAAGTCGCAGTCAGGAGCCTTCCTAAGGTGATGTATTAGAGGCTGATCTCACAGGAAAGAAAATGTTCCCTTCTCTTAGAAGGCAAGTGACAGAGATAGAGTGCTAAACCTTCCCCCTCCTTCTCCAGCCCATGCTGACCTTCTGCGGCCCCTTGGTGCCTCTTGTTTTCTTATTTTTATAGAAAATCAATATCCCTTCTGACACAAACAATAGCTCAGATGCAAGAATAAATGGGAGAAAGCTGAGATCTCTGTCCATCACCTCTCACTTGAACCCCCCCAAACTCTTTAATTATGAGCGTGCTTTGCTCCAGGTGTTTGCGACAGTGAAATTGCTAAATGAGGACCATTTTAACCAAAGATTGGGTGATCAATAACCCTCTATAGCCGTAGCTTGTTCGATCAATAGCATTCATTATTTCATGGTTAAGGTAAGTAGCCTCCTTTGCAAGTGGAGGTCATTAATCAGGGGTTACTGGAGCTGTGCAAAAGAATATATGTGGTGGGTTGAGGGTGTTCTGTGTTCTGTTTTGTAAATAGGGATGCTGAGCAAGAGTGTGTTTACTATCATTGCAAATGGTACTATTGCATTTGAGAGTTTTGAATAATTAGCATGGTGTGCTTATGTAGATTTATTCAAAGTTCTGCTAGTATATCCTTAGGAACAATGGAAAAAGACAACCTGGGAGGTGGATTTGATACTATTGTATTTGAAGTTCTATCTCTTGAAAGAAATGTCTACCTCTTGAAAGAAAAGTTACGATTATTTTGTGTGACTCCAGAGGAAGGAACTAAGACTCTTAGAAAGTACAGAGAGTTAAGTGTTGCCTCAGTATAAAATATAACGTTCTAAAAATTAGAACTCTATAAAAATGAAGTGAATTGTTTCACCAGGTAATGAGTTCTAGATCACTGGAGGGCTTCAAGCCTGGGCTTGGTGACCACTTACTGAGTTACTGTAGAGTTGGAGAGGCTGAACTGAATGACCTCTAAGGTCCCTTGCAACACTGAGATTCCGTAATTTCGTAGTTCTTTTCAGTCACAACCTCCTTCCCATCGTTGTAACTTCATATTTTAAAAAGCATCTCATAAGCAGCCTCAACTGCCCACTAAAATACTTATGAAGACATAAAACATTGCAAACTCATATTGCTAGAAACTAGGACTTACAGTTGGCCTCTTGCTGAGATTTCCTCAAACTGCAAGGCTGATAGAACTGTACTGGTGAGTGCGATTGGAAGCCCACATCAACAGTGCTGAGCCTGCCCTGAGGGAGATAGCGAGACCCTGCATCCTTTCTCTGTAGTCAACCCATGGTTCAGAAATGCAAGGTATGTTTCAGTCAGAAAATTGGGCAGCTGCGGTTTGAACCAAGTGTTGTTCCATCCTTTGCTTTCCAACCAGTATCTTTCAGTTTTTCTTTGGAGGCTGTAACTTCCAGAATAGGAAGGGAATCTTAGTGTTTTCTGTGTGTATATTTGTATTTGGGGGTAAGAGGCAGTCACAGTGTATTGAGTCCTGGGAAATATAGTCTCCAAGAATGAAGTTTACTGTTGGCATGGACAGAGAAGGAAAAAGCACTCATAGTAGTGCGTTCTGGAAATCGTAGTGTTTTATATACCTTCATTTATTGCAGACTCCTGGAATGGGGTAAGAATCAGACAGTGAGGGTTAGAAGAAGATCCTCTCTCAGTCCAACATAGCTATATGAGATAAAAGCCTACCAGTGACACTGGGAATTGAGCTAGGGGCTCTGCACATCCTCTTGGCCAATTGTGGATGTGAGAAGAGCTTGCTACTAAGGGGGAGAGAATGGGACCAAGGGTAATTTACATACCCTTTCTGTTTGCAAATACCAGATTCTAGGTAAACCAGTCCTCAACGAGAGGCCTTTGAACAAGTTCTGCAGAAGAAGGGAAAGGGAACGTCATCCAGAAAGTTCAGTTCTTTGAAAATGATTGCCAGTGGAAACCAGAAGAACATTTTAGGAAATCTTTATTAGGATGCAAGAAGATATAAACACTTTGAAATAGGAACAGTAAATCATAAGGACAGAAAGATGGCTATTTGAAAACCCAATAGTATGGGAGGAAAAATTTTAGGGAAATTTGAAATGTAATTGCAATGTTAAAGTGAAGGACAGTTTATCCTGCAGAAGATTGAGGTGATGATGTGGAAAACTTCAGAAGCCCTCCCAAAATGCAGAGAGAGGAGATAAAAATGAGAGAAAAAGTGATAGATCTGGAGGACAGAGAATAGAGGCCCAGTCTGCAAGTATGTAAGTATTCCCAAGGAAGAAACCAAAGCATTAGAATAGAAGAATGACTTAAAAAATATAAACTGAAGAGCAAAAGTGTTCCTGGGTTGAAAAAATTAAGTATAAAGATTAAAAGGGGAGAGGCTGGCCCGGTGGTGTAGTGGTTAAGTTCGCGTCTACTGCTTCAGCGGGTCACAGTTCACACATTCAGCTCCTGGGCCTGGACCTACACACCGCTTATCAAGCCATGCTGTGGCAGGCCTCTCACATATAAAATAGAGGAAGATGGGCATAGATGTTAGCCCAGGGCCAATCTTCCTCAGCACAAAAAAGAGGAGGATTGGCAACAGATGTTAGCGCAGGGCCAATCTTCCTCACAAAAAAAAAAAAACGTAAAAAGGGGAAACTAATGAAGAGAGACCTCTACCTAGACAAGTCCTGGCAATATTTGCATTCTGCATTGGTGGGGGGTGGAGCAGGTATCAAGAAAAGTCTTAAAAGGGATGAAAATAAGGGTGGCATTCATCCCTACAGTACTAGATGTGAGGGGCTACATTTGCCTGTAGAGTTTGGAGGGGGAAAATGTTGCTCTCCTACCTTCCACCCCCATCTGAATTTTATGTATAGCTAAGACAGATTTGATATGGAAAGGCAGCAGAAAGACATTCAGGTCTCAGAATATGTGCTCTTTAAAAATTTACTCTGAAAAGTCATTTCATCTAACCAAAGATGAATCACTATTAGCTCTAAGGTAAGGTAAATCTTAGAAGGATGAGTGGACTTCTTTAAGGCACAGCCCCCAGCTCAGTAGCAGAGTCCTGAGGAAAAGCATTATCTCTGCAACGTGTACCTGATGCAGTGGCTGTGTGAATGACCCTGTGAAACTGCAGAGGTTGCTGCCTCCTTTGGTGGTGCCATCTGGGTGAAACTGGAAAACAGACCCCTTCATTATACATTCCTGTAACTTATTATGGGAATAATTTTGCAATCAATGTGAGGTATTTCTCTGAAAAACCTCTCCCTCAGTCATGTTTGCTTTCAGACTCAGAAGTCTGATTACCTGTGGTTACAAATGTACCACCTCGACCCAGGAAGAAGTCGGGAAAAAATTGAGCCAAGATGTCTTTGGGTGATGGATCTAGGAGTGACATTTTTTTCTTTCTGTTTTTCTGAATTCTAAGACAATTTTTAATTTTTGTTAAATGCATTATTAATAAATTAAAATGAAGACCCCTAATTTTTTAGCACGATGTTGTAAGCCATAAACTCTACCCTGCTTGTTTCTTTGAAAAGTAGACGTAGAAGTCACCTCTTATGTCAGCTACTTGGTTAATCTTAAATGGCTGAGAAACCCGAGTGGTAACTTACTGATACCAACTTGCTTATAGATGATAAACTAATTCTTTACCTCCTCATTGTAATTGAGACAGGTATGAACTACGTTCATTCAGTTCTAAATTTCCAGTCTTCCGTAGTTAGGAATATGAAAGAACTAGCAAGCTCTCAGGTCAGAGGATAAGCTGTATTTTTTTCTCCCAGTTGTGGGAATTGAGCAAGATTTGTCTTACTGAAACTGGAAGCTACTCGTTGGGGCTAGAAAGTAGGGAATTATTTTCAAAAAAGAATTCATAAAGGTGCTGTATTATCCATTGCTGCAGAAAAAATTGCCCTAAAACTTAGTAGCTTTAAACAACAAACATTTATAGTCTTACAGTTCCTGGAGTCAGGAATCTGGGAGCAGCTTAGCCGGGTGGTTCTGGTTCAGAGTCTCTCATACTGTTACAGTCAAATTATTGGCCAGGGCTGCAGTTGTCTCAAGGTTCCGCTGGGGCTGAAGGATCCACTTCCAAGCTCACTCACAGGGCTGTTGGCAGATCTCATTTCCTTATAGGCTGTTGGACCGAGAGTCTCAGTTCCTCTCCACCTGGGCCCCTCCACAGGGCTGTTGGCATCCTCAAGACATGGTAGTCGGCTTCCCCTAGAGCAAATGATGTGAGAGAGGAGAGAGAGAGAGAGCGCCAGCTAGCACAAGTGCTCTCTCTTGAGTGCCCAAGATGGAAGCCACAGTCTTTTATAATGTAATCTCAGAAGTGACGTACTGTTACTTGTGCCTATGCTGTTAGTTACACAGACCAACCAGGGTGTGAAATACCAGGAGGCTGGGATCATTGGGAGTCATCTGAGAGTCTGGTTACCACAGATGGCTACTGGTCTTCTGAAATTTTTTCCTACCTTAGTGTGAAGCTAAATTCAGGAATAGTATCCTCAGACTAATATTTCCCCAGAACTTATTAAGAGAATGTTTTTACTTTGATTTCAAAGGAAAGGCATTCAGGAACTATAGGGGCAAGCAACGTATAGATCCCTGAGACTATATTGTATTTTAAGTAAGTATACTGAAGATGAATGTTTATTTTTTAAATTCAAGATATGGCATTAAGGGAGAGAGCTTTCCGAAGTGTGTTTGTCATCAGTTTTCTTGGTGTTCAGTGCGTATGATGCATTTTTAGCTGATAAACTGTAGTAGTCAAAGCACAGCTAGAGTTTCAGCTGGGTCTGACTGTTTTAAGTAGCAAAAAGCAAAGGAACACTCTTTCTCTGGTTCAGTTAATCTGTCTGCATTTTCAGAAGAATGAAAATGAGAAGTGCTAAAGTTCAAAAGTGTCTTTATGAGTATAGAAACATGGGATTGACTTTCAGTAAATGAGGCGAATCTATCTGTGCACTGTCCGTGTTTTAGTGGCCATTCAGCGAGCACATGGGCGTTGGAGATACACCGCCCTGGCTCTGATGCTTGTTCGCTGTGGAATGTTCGGCAAGTTGCTTAATCTCTCTAAGCCTCATTCCTTCATCTGTAATATGAGGTTGACATAGTTCCCTCATAGAGTTTTGGGGTAGGAGAAAGGCAATAATGAATCTAAAGCACCTAGTGCTTTGCCTGCCCTATAGTAGAACTAATAAATGTTATTACTGCTATCAGTAATTAATAGTAGCCTTCTATATTAATAATTTTCCCAGTAAACTCAATTCAAGTACCAAACCCCTTCTTGAGATACTTGTAGTTTAGATATCTGCCAACATCAATGTTTCCCTCTCTTGGATGAAACCCAGTGCAGGAAAAATACGAGATTTCATAGGCTACATTTTTTCCATTTAAAATGAAAATAGATTTGAGTCCCATAGAATTTTTTTTTTTTTTTTTTCCCCCAAAGCCCCAGGAGATAGTTGTATGTCATAGCTGCACATCCTTCTAGCTGCTGTATGTGGGACACGGCCTCAGCTTGGCCGGAGAAGTGGTGCGTCCGTGCGCGCCCGGGGTTCCGAACCCGGGCCGCCAGCAGCAGAGCGTACGCACTTAACTGCTAAGCCACGGGGCCGACCCGCATAGAATTTTTTTTAATTGAGGTATAATTGAGAGTCCCACAGAATTTAGATTACTATTTTATTTTATTTTTATTTATTTATTTTTTGTGAGGAAGGCTGCCTCTGAGCTAACATCCATTGCCAATCTTCCTCTTTTTGCTGAGGAAGATTAGCTCTGAGCTAACATCTATGCCCATCTTCCTCTATTTTGTGTATGGGACGCCGCCACAGCATGGCCTGATGAGTCAGTCCGTGCCCAGGATCCAAACCTGCGAACCCCAGGCTGCCAAAGTGGAATGTGCGAACCTAACCATTATGCCACCGAGCCAGCCCCTAGATTACTATTTTAATGAGAGTGTCAGTGAGGAAATTACTACTGTTAGCCTCTAAAATAATAATATTTGGGTGTATACAAGAATTAGCATTCTAGAAGTAGCCTTTGAATCTTTCATCCTTTGCTTTTGTATAATGCTCTAGAATTCACAAAGTGGGTTCACATGCCTCGTATCAGCACATCCTCAGAACAATCCCTCCACATTTTACATGCAGGAAAATAGGATTAGAGAGTGAAGTGACTTGCCGCAAAGGCCATACAAGGGGAGGCAGCAGAGCTGATTTGAACGAGTTCATTCCATTTAACATTTACTGAAAGAAGGAGCAAGAGATCTTCTTTCCCAGCCTGGATGTCTCTCTTCCATGGTTATAGGATCTTCTTTCTCCCTGGGCTAGGCAGGGAAGGGTGATCTGTACAACTCTTGAGTAGTTTCAGTTCTTCCGGTTTGCCTGAAGGTCCAGTTACCTTCTCATGGTTCCCGGGATCTGGAGGCCTCAGACTGCTTGAGGCCCTGGCCCAGCCCTGGCAAGGGAGAGACAGTGTTGCTTCTATGGGATGTTGACCTCTGCCCCTGAAGGCTGGCTCTATCCAGCAGAAGTGCACCGGCTCCTCTGAAGCAGTTTCCTTTAACATGATGCCTTCCCTCCTCTGTTGATCTGCTTTGTTCATCACTCTAGATGAGGGTTCTCAACTTTTGCACTACTGATGTTTTGGGTCAGATAATTCTCTGTTGTGGGGAGCTGTCCTGTGCATTGTAGGATGTTTAGCAGCATCCCTGGCCTTTGCCCACTAGATGCCAGTAGGACACCAACTCTCCCACCCCCCTCCAAATTCTGACAAACAAAAATGTTTCCGGATATTGCCAAATGACCTTGGGAGGGGGGTGGGTGGAGAAGAAGGGGGCACAAAATTCCCTCCAGTTGAGAACCACTGCTCTAGATGTTTCTGGTACTGAGATTAGGTTTTTACTTCATTGACTCTGCTTTTACCAACAAGCATGAGTTTCAAATTTAGGAAACTTAGTAAGACCAAAACATTGATTTCTTCTATAGAATAAAAATACTGTAGTTTAAAATTGTGAGTTTTTGCTAATTTGGTAATAATACCCTTTAATTGCTCCTCAAAAGGACAAACAGTACATTTTCAGAACTTGGAAAAAAGAGCAGCTCAATGAAAGCATTTTAAAGTTAGTACCAAAGTTTACAATGTTTGGCTAACAGTGTTTGCCCTGGAGTTTGTTATTTAAATGAGGCAAGAGGCATCAATAGTGTGTAGTTAGGCTTGACTCCTATGATAATCAGCTCTCTGAAAGTGGATGCCATGCCCAATCATCTGGTCTACCCAGAGTGCCTTGCATTACAAAGATACTCAGGTGGGAAGGTTAGATGGATAGATGTGTCATAAAACAAAAAAAGCAAAATGTTAGTTGCAATATGTAGGTGATGGAGTATGAGTGGTAACTGTAACTTCTTTCAACTTTTTTGTGTGTTTGAAAGTTTTCGTAATAAACTGTTGGGGGAGAAAAGCCTCTGGAACTGCTGGTTAGGTTGACTTTCTTTACACGCCTATTATTTCAGTTGGATGTGGTTCAGTTGCTTTTCTAACAATATTGTAATAGTTAGGTAATACAATTGGTGGTCCAAAATCCAGGCTTTAATATTGTTTGTGTCCTATTTAAAATGATGGCTATGCGGCTGAATTAAGTGTGGGAGTGTTTATTATTGCAAACCATTATAGAGAAGTGTGATGTATTATTACTATTTCTACTCACATGTGAATATTTTTGAGACATTTTCTGTCTTCTAAAAGGGGATGATTTCCTCATTATTATAAAGTTAAATTCTAGGCTTATACCACCTCTGATTTGCAGAATATTCTTCATTGGAAAGCATCCTTCTCTCTACCTTTTCACACCCTTCTCCCATAGTGTAGACTAAGTTTTTTAGAAACTATGTCAGTTTTAGTGCTGGTTATAGCAGTGTCTGGTGTATGGTAAGTACTTTGTTTTAGTGCTGGTTATAGCAGTGTCTGGTGTATGGTAAATACTTAATGAATGCTTACTGAGTGAGTGAGTGGAAGTTCAGGAGAAATAGGGGGGAAATTCCTTCCTTCTCCTTTTCCTGTTAGACTTTTTGTTGCCCCAATTGGGGATTGAATTTTTTGAATGGTGTATAAATTATTTGTAGAGTTAATACATTTCTGCTCCAAAATATTTTAGAAATAGTCTAGGAAGATTTTTGTATGCAAACTATTTATAGGTTAGAATCTTGAGAATAGGGAGTACACAACAGCTCCTGCAGCAGACAGGAGGCATTGATGCCTCTGGGAGTGGCTGCCATTTTGGGAAAAGACAAGATTTCATTATCTGCTATCTATCCTTGTGGGCTTTGTCTTGTTGCTTTTTCTGAGGATTAATAAAAGCTGAGTTTCTGTCTTCCTGACTAAGCTTCAGAGGACCACAAGTGGAGTGGACACTAGAGGTAGGATCACATTTTTTCCTTATAAAAATGAGGAATAGAGCTTTTTTTCCTTGCCTAATAAAAAGGCTCATAGCCAAAAAGTTATAAACAAATTTGAAGGTTTTGGAACAGGAAAAACATGCAGGAGCCTGGCATCTTTTAACCTTTTGACCTTGTGGTCTACAAAGGCGCTAAAAGAAAATTGTCTTTATTGAAAGATAGGAGCTTATTTTTAACAGAATATTGAACATTCTGTTAATTGGCTAAATTAACATTTTATAGTTGACTAAATCATTATTAAAATCCTATTAATTATATATTTTTTTAAAAAATCATAATCTCTGAGCCAGAAGTAAAGGAAGCCTGCATGACTGGACAACTTTGGCCTATAACTTGGAAGGGGAAATATTTGCTTCTACTTGATAGCTAGCACTACATTTTTGTGTGCTGTATTATAGTGTTTATGTGCAAACATGCCATGAAGTCCCCATTTTTTTCCTCCTCAGCAAATTATGCTAACAGTTTCTTACATGTGATTAGATTTCTACAATGCAAGTTCTTCTGAGGGAATAAATAGAATTAGCAGATGCTATCAGATGATACAGTCATTTCCAGATACTGGTAGAATGGTAGATACTTTTATGTCATAAGTCTTCTGTAAGACATAAATTACTTTCTTGATGAAGAAAACACATATTTCCCTTGATCAGAGCCTTAAAATCCTGGTAATATTTCTGTGACATCTTTGCCATTACTCTAATTAACTATATATAGAAAACTTAGAAGCGCATTCAGTCCAAGCTCTTTTAAGAAAAGTGAGTGTCCTTAAATGCTGTTGACAAAAATAGAAAATGTACCGTGACAGGAAGGTTTTAGGTTACCAACACCATTCTCGATCCAGCAGATTTCTTTGAGCTTGCCCTCTTTATTTAGAATATGAGGAGAGAATGGAATCCATGGAGAAGAGGATCCAGGAAGCACTGTATCTTGTTGTGCTTACAGATGATGAATGGGGAAAAGAATTGATAGACTTTGTAATAAAGCAACAGTTTTAATTTTTTAATTGGAAATATTCAAACAGAGGGGACTATAGGCATTGCAGAGTAGAACTTGTAATACATGTAGAGCAGGCATCAGCAAAATTCCTCTGTAAAGAGCCAGAGAGTAAATATTTTAGGGCTTTGTGGGCGATATGTTCTCTGTTACAGCTACTCAGCTTTGCAGTTGTAGTGTGAAAGAAGTCATAGACAATATGTAAATGAATGAATGTGGCTGTACTCCAATACAACTTTATTTATGGACACTGAAATTTGAATTTCATATTATTTCCATGTGTCACAAAATATTCATCTTTGATTTTTTTCCCCCAGTGATTTAAAACTGTAAACATTCTTAGCTCACAGGCCATAGAGAAAGAGGTGATGGGCTGTTGTTTGCTGACCCCTAAATCTCAGTTAGTGATACTACTAACCAATAAAACATGTAACGTGATGATGGAATAGAATGTCTGTCCCATGCGCGGCCTACCGTGCTTTTTAAGCCCTCTTTAATATCAAGAGAGGTTAAAAAATATAAAATTTGCTTTATCTTTGAGAAGAGATGAGAATAATAAACTAGTAATATGATTAAGACTCAGTGGAGTTAGACCACTAATATTCTTAGGAATTTGCTAAACACAAAAACAGCACCTTTAAGTTCAGCAGGCACAATTCCTTAAACTCAGGAGTAGGACGAATGCAGTACTCAGTGAGGATGTCTTCTGGATTTAACTGCAGAGCTCTTTGAAAATTCTAAATCCATCAGAATCCAGCGGTGTAGTTTCGTAAGACATTTCGTACAATGACACCTGAGAATGTTCCCACTCATGAGTACAGAAGACAATAGAATAAAAGAACTTTTAAAGAAATCAAGTGTGTTTCATTGGCTCTTGCTGCAACAAATCTCTTGGACCTGTTATTCAGAGACAAGCCTAAGTGAGGAAAGCATTGCTCCTTAATTTAACCGGCATTTTTAGGATTTAGTGTTGGCAAAATATTTGGAAATGTTGCAAAATACAAAATATTTCAGATTTTTGATCTAGAAACGTAGACTGGGATTTTGCCACGCCTGTTTTTTATGGAGCGAGGTGAAAATATTTCTTCCTTGCTTTAGTTTCTTCCATCTTCTAGAGCAGGTGAAAAAAATTGACCACTTGGAAAGAAACACTCCCAATGAAAGATACAGTAATATTGTAAAGAACAGAGAAATTTTTCTTGAACCAGATAAATAAAATTTGATGAAGATTAGGTGAAAGAAATGCAGCATCAGAAGAGGCAGAATCAGTTGTTAGCAATACCTTGGAAAATGAAGCTATGAACAAGTTTTATTTCAGTGAGTTCAAATGGAGTTTGTTTTTATATTTTTATTTTTAACCTTAACGTCTTTTTCGAAAGTGAGTTGTATTGTATCTGCTTGATATCAAGGAAAACATTAAATTTAGAACATATAACTTTGGTCATACTGATTTTTTTTTTCCTGTTCATGGATTTTTGTTTGCTGCTTTGTAAATGGGGAGAAAGCTTGAGAAATGCTAGGTGTCTTAAAGTTGGATAGCTTCATTTGAAACTTATAGTTGACGATATTTGAAAATAAAATGGGTTGGTAAATTTGTAAATTTGTGTTGTTTAATATACCAAACCAGGTTGAGATTATGTCTATGAGCCTTAATAAATAACTTTCTAATGCTAAACTAACAAAGTGACTTTAGATATTTTAAAAGTACTTTGACATATAAGTAAAAGTTTTAGAATTCTCCTCTTATATTTCTTTTGTTTTGGGGGAAAATAAACTTTCCCCTGACTTAACTATGAAATTTACATTTCTGATTAGCTAATGAGCTGGAGTGAAATTAGGGAAACTTGCGATCTTTTGATTTGAAAACCAGAAGAAGAATGGACAGTGCTTTGTTTTTGACTGGAGCTTATGCGTTCTCTTGTGTTTTACTCTTTTTTCAGTGAAACCAGCAGTGTGTGTAGCAGCAGTGACACAGGGCTCTTTACCAACGATGAAGGACGGCAAGGTAATCTTGATCCCGGCTTTGGGACGTTGGTTCTGGGAAGATTCTAATGCTTATAGGAGTGACTCGCTGAGAATATGATGGTTGTCTGTGGCAGTGGTTCTCAAATTTTAGGGCATATAAGAACCACCTGGGCAACTGTTAAAACTGCAAATTCCTGAGCTCCTAGAAATCAAATAGGTCTAGACTTGGCCCCTGGAATCTGCATTTTTCATAAGCACCTGTGGTGACTTTTATGCAGGTAGTTCAGACTTTGAGAGTTATTGATCCAGAGGGGTTATAGTGTCAAGGATGGGAATTTGGGAAGTGGCTTTTTATTAGTACCGAAAAATATCCTCATGTATTACTCTCTTTTTTTGGGTGTTAAGATATTCTTATTTTCACATAGGGAGAGTTTATTTTTATAACCTTATTTATAAATTATCATAGTGTTCTGGGTGAATACATTATAGAAAACATTTTCTTTCTAAAGTTAAAACTCCTGAAGTTTAGTATAGAGCACTGTGAATAAGGCTGGTGTTTGTTAATGATCAGTTCTTTATTTTTACTACCTAAACAGTGATTTGAAACTTTGTTCTTGTCCTGTACACTTGCTTAGAGCCACACTAGTTGTGTACCAATAAGAATTTCATATAGCTCCTTTGGACTGTAGTTTTCTTAATCTAAATAAGAGATTTGTAGATCTCTAAAGTTCCTTCCAGCTCTGGAATTCAGTGATTTTTCTCCAAGAGTTAAGTGGTGGAAGGACAGAGGCATGGTGGCTACATGCCCAGATTGATCCAGATAGACTTCCTAGTAACTGAAGGGATCCTGATTTTGAGAGAGACTGTGGGGAGGGTGTCTCCCCCATGCCTCAGAGTTGTGGGCATGGATGGAGGTGTTGAGCTTCCTACTATATTGGAGGTTGTTTTGAGTACAATTCTATCCTTTTCTCATTCTGAAAGAGCTAGGTATCATTAGAGGCTGTGCGTGTCTTCTCCTAGGTAGGCGCTAGCTCAAGTCGTGATTCTCTTATCTCATACCGGGAAAGTCTGGTTGTCTTTCCATGAATGAGCTAGTGCATGCTGTTCAGAATTACTAATATTTGCTCTTTTTCTTTGCTTTTACTACAGTGCTATGAAGTATCATAATGCACCTCTTAAAGATTGTGATGCATAATTAAACAGAGGTATAAGAATGTGTGGGCCTATTACAACAGATTAAGTTTGGGGCCTTTGGAAAGCCTTTCCACTGATAAGGCATGTTTGGTTTATCATGGAAGATTGTAGAATATTCTAGAGCCCCGGCTTTCCTCTCTGTCTCTGCCTCAACTTCACACATTCTGGTGATATTTAGACGTTTAGAGTTCTCAGCACAAAGCTATGTTATTTCCAGATTTCATGTTTTTGTGTATGCTGGTCTCTCTGCCTACAGTCTCATCCTCACCTTTCCTTAAATGGCTGGTCATCCACCAAGACACAGTTCTCTTTTTGCCCCTCCAAGGCATATTTATGGACTACATCAGTGGGCTTTCTTGCCCTCAATTTCTTGTTGAGTTTGACCAGTAGGAGACATCAGCAGAAGAATGGAGGGAGGGAGGTGAATAAGATTGGATGTATTGGTTAAGTTTTTATCGTGATAGTACTGTTTATCAGTCCTCAAATTTCAGTGGTTTACCACATTTAATTCTTGCTGTGGGACTGGAGGTTAGCTGTGGTTCACCTGGTCTTACCTGGGCTCAGCTGGTCTTTAGGCTTCAAGTTAGGTTTGTATCTATTCAGTGTATCTTATTCTGAGACCTAGGCTAAAGGAGCAATGGCTGTATGTGGCATGGACTTCTCATGGCAGAGGACATGAATGACAAGTGACCAAGCCAGACCATGCATGAATATTTAAAGCTTTTGCTTGAATCACATCTGCTAATGTTCTACTACCTAAAGCAACTCATATGACTAAGCCCAGTGTCTGTGGGATGAGGAAGTGTGCTCTGCCTCATGGGGAAGGCCCTGTGGAATCCCATGCAAAGGCCAAAGGGCGTGGATGTACCATTCTATTATAGGGAGGTGGTGAAGAGGTGGAAACAATAATGCAGTCTACCACATTGGATTGTAGCTTTCCCTGGCTCCCTTTCTGTCGAACTGCTGGTTGGCAATGGTTGTGTTCCTCTGCTGAAGGCCACCACTCCTATTGGGCAGCCTTCTCCTGTAACCACAGTTCTCTCCCTGGGCTCTGATAACCATTCTTTCCCCTTGCCACCTCAGGTCTAGGAATGGTCAAGACTCCTGGCTGTGCTGGCTCCAGGGTGCTTCACCATCCCTTACTGGTCTCTCATAATACTGTCTGCACCTTTGTAAATAGTCACTTCATTAAAGTCTTAATTACTCTATTTAAATGTGCATGTGCTCCGTAAAGGGATTCTGAGTGATATACTCAGTGTAGGCATCATCTCCTAGAACCCTTACTCTTTTCTTGCTGTATTTATTGCTTGCTTACCACTTACCATATTACATTATTGTCTGTAGATGTGTGTCTTTTCCATTGAACAAGCTTTTCAAAAGCAGAAATTTTTATATTATTTGCAGCCATAATAGGTAACACATTGCTTGGCATATAGTGAGCTCTTAATAAATAGTTATTGGGAAACCCAGTTAAGGGGAAAATTCTCCTTTTTTTCCCTCAAACAGAGTTGTACATAGAACCTCAAATTGTAAAACAACTAAACCTCTTTTAGTTAAAGCAAGAGCCTGAAGGAGTAGGAGGTCAGGAGTCTGATGCACTCAGCCTCTTTCTTGTTCTCTGGCCGCACTCTTTTGAGGAGCTCCTGCGTCAGGCATCCTAGTGAACCCAGGTTGAAGACTACTGGTCTAGATGGTCTCACAAGGTTCCTTTCAGTTCAATGAGTCCCTTTTCATATTATCAAAAATCTTTAGTGAATGCTTGAGAATGAAAAAAAATTCCATTGTAGTTTGCCATTTGTCATCAGAAAACATGATCTGGTTAAATATACTGTTTTAATAAATGGCCTAAAGAATGCTTATGAATAAGAAAGGAATATGTATATTGAAGTGCAGAGAAACGGATCATTGTTAATTCTGATGCCTATCTTTAATTCACCTATGTACTTGGTTTGATGAGATGCCTTTAGACTAGTGGCTCTCAAAATATGGTCCCCAGACCAGCTTAGCATCACTAGGGAACTTGTTAGAAATGCAGATTTTTGGTCCTGCCCCTGCCAGACCAGAGTCAGAAACTTTCGGGGTAGGGCCCAGCACAAACAACCCCTCCTTGTCCTTCTGATGCACACTAAAAGTTGAGAACCGCTGTTTTAGAGAAACAGCTGTTGGTGGTGTGCTTTTTATAAGGGAACACTTTGAGTAACTTCTTTCATGGCAATATCTGTTGCTATTCACCAGGATGCAGCTTTCATTTCTTCTTTCAGCCGTCTGCACAGTGATTTAAGAGTTATCATTATCCTGAGTGTTAGTGGCCCATGAATCTGATACTTCATGTCCTGAACATCTTCCCTGGGATCAGTAGAGTCGGCTATCCATCTTGGGGGTTCAACATCTGCAGATTTCAACTAACGGCGGATTGAAAGGCCTACAATAGTTGTGTCAGTACTGAGCATGTATAGATTTTTTTTTCTTGTCATTATTCCCTAAACAATGCAGTATAACAACTATTTACATAGCATTTACATTGTATTAGGTATTATAAGTAATCTAGAGATGATTGAAAGTATATGGGAGGATATGCGTAGGTTATATTGCAAATACTATGTCATTTTATATAAGGGACTTGAACATCCACTGCTTTTGATATCCACGGGAGTCCTGGAACCAGTCCCCTGTGGATACCGAGGGATGACAGTTTATATTAGAGAATGAGTGCATTATGAACTCTTTAGAAGTTCTTTTAATAATTTCCTTCATCCTTGCTATTTGAAAGGGCGGTGGGGTGGCAGACGTCAAGTTATGTATCTTACTCTTTGTTGGCAGGACTGAATGCTATTGGAAATTGAGATGCTATCATTGTAGCCAGTAGAAAGAAATTTGAACCAAGAGTCTGAATATATGAGTCTAGTCTTGACTTTGTCATTAATGAAGAGTATGGCCTTGGGTGAATGGTATAACTTCTTGACAAGCGTTGGGGAATTATATTGTTTATCTCTGTCGTTAGTTTTTTATTGGGAGCTTGGATTGCTAGTGTCAAGATGATTTTTCTGTCCCATTAATGAGGTACCAAGGAAAAAATGAGGTATGGGTATACATTCTTTATTCACCTATTATGAGACATGCAAATATAGCAAGAAATCCCTAGGAACAGCTAGTTTTGAATTGAGAAACATTTGTGGGCTTTGAACCCCCAAGTTCATTTATACCACTGATAATGGTACATGGGAGGCAGTTTATTTTTTTGATAAAGGCTTTGAAATTTGTTAGGGTTTGGCTTCACATCCTGGCTTCATCATTTACTAACTTGACCTTGACTTCTCTGGGCTTTAGTTGCCTCTTTTGTAAGTTGGAGTTAGTGTAAGGTTTGGAAAAGATAACATATTTACAGATTTTTAGTAAGGATCCTGGTAGGGGGTAAGGGCTTAGTAAATGATAGCTTTATTAGTTTTTACTATTAAAAGCAGTCCAGCATAACACAGTATGACATTTCTGTGAAACTAGTTTGATGTTCCAGTTTTCATCATAATATGGATCAAGAAGAAGGATCAAAACAATTTTTTTGTACTTTGACTTTATTTAAAAAGTATAATCAAACCTATAGCACTGAGAAATTATTCTCCCATTTGCTTTTTCATAGAGCATGTTAAAATTCCAGCTTATGATATGATCTCTTTACTCTAGGGGATGATGAGCAGAGTGATTGGTTCTATGAAGGAGAATGTGTCCCAGGATTCACTGTCCCTAATCTGCTGCCCAAGTGGGCTCCTGATCATTGCTCTGAAGTAGAAAGAATGGATTCTGGATTGGATAAACTTTCTGATCCCACGTTCCTTTTACCTTCTCGGCCAGCTCAAAGAGGTAAGTTCTGAGGAGACCAAAATATAGTTCACATTGTATGGTTCTCTTTGGGGAGAATCATCCCATGGCAAGCGTGCTCATGCCTCTAAGCCCGCATTAATTGTCTGAATTTTGGAGCTAGTCCAGGGCTGTTTCTGGAGGATTCAAGGGTGAGTCTCAAAGCTTGAGTTTCTCTTCATTCTTGTCTAAATCAATCCATGGAGACCCTTGGGATAGATACAGCAGGCCATTCCTTCAGCTTACCATTGCCATTTGTGCCAGATTAGAAAGCCTAGCAGCGTGTCAGGGTGCTTATCCTGCTGTGAAACTGATGGGCTGTTGAGTGCTCAGTGGAAGCCTGAAGTATTGGATCTTGGAAGAGAACAGATTTCAGTAAGAACATTCACATACAAGGTATAATGGCATTTTTTAAATGGATGATTTAAAAATATTTCTTTAAATAATTTTATTTGAATAGTTCTATTATTATGGACTTCAGTACAAATACATATCCTTTCTCTTTGCTTTTCCTTTAATTATGATGTAGCAAGATGGGATGGAAAGAGCCTAAGACAGAGAGAAGGAAATGTGGCAGTAATACTCTTTGATACTGTCTACTTAGCTCTGTGACTGTGACAGTCACTTCATTTCCTTGGGACCTCAGGGTCATCACGTAAGATATTGCGACATTGAACAAAACTGTTGCAGAGATTTCTTTTAGCTCTATAAATTTATGATTCTGGGATTCCCAGTAATCAGTAATCAACCACTTAGTCATTTATCAAGTATTTGTTGAGCATCTGCTGGTGATCAGAATTACACCAAGAGCTCTAAACTCCTGTTCTATTGCATTTTGTTATAATGAATTTGGGTGATTGAAAGGCCTTCTTGAAGCAGTTGGTTCTTGGTAAAGACTACTCCCTGGCTGAGGCACATTGTTTATTACCTTAATAACTTGCACTGAACATTTCCATAACTATTTCTAAAAGTTCTTTATGGACCGCTTAAAACACACACAAATAAGCAAGAGTAGGGAGAAGAAGAAACTTAAAATGGTCTGTAATCCCACACCCAGAGACGGTGTCATTGATGACATTTTGTGTGGGTCTTCCAGCTGTCTTTTCTATGTGTAAAACACATACAGCAGTTAGAAAAAGAGGATTATATTATCCAGGCTGTGTTTATCATTATTTCATGAATTAGAATGTTTTTGAGATAATAACCAGCATTTAACTTATAATTAGACATTGTTGATTATACCTTATATTTGTGTAGTGTTTTCAGTTTATAAAGCACCTTCCAGATGCTCTTTCATTGGGTCTTCAAAATAGCCTTGTAAGATAGGACTGAGCAAGTGATTATTCCTCTTTTATAGACAAGGATGCCTAGGTCAGAGGTAAATGATGTCATGCCTAAGATCATCCTGCTGGTGACAAAGACATGGGAATAATAAATCCTTGGCACATAGCCTGGGGATACCAGTTTAAGGGTCAATCTAGCAAGATCCTGGGGGTTAAGGCTTTTGGTGTGCTAGAAGCATATCATTGCTAATGAATCTTCTGCATTCAGGTACTGAGGACTTTTTTCTTTTGTTTTTAGGGTACCATGCTCGCTTGAATCGTCTGCCTGGAGCTGCAGCTCGATGCCTCAGAAAGGGGCGAAGAAGGCTTGTTGGGAAGGTGGTAGCTCTCACTGTTTACTAGGCTTAATGGGAAGATGATGTTCCCTAGGGGATTTGTGTACCTATTCATAATCAAAGGTGCTGCAGAACTCCCTGGAGTTAATTAAGCCAACTGGAGTATTTTGTGAGTTCACAAGAGTGCGCATTATGCAGGATATGAATGGATACACACTTAAAAGATGAAGCATATTTCATACGGAAGTTCTGACAAAGCAAACATTGTTATGACCTTGTCTATGTCTATATATCTACAGGCCTGATCTCTGTCTCTTCTACTCTTTTGATTAATCTTTTATTCTTATTATATAAGTTAAAATACTCTTGGCTTCTTTATGATTTCTCCTGAATTCATGAATGCTTCTTTTGTCCTAACTTTGGTCTTTCATTCTAGAATTCATTAAAAAGAAAAAAATGGAAAGAAAACCTCTGTTAACAAATTTTAGAAGCCCCTCCTTGGCCATGAGGGAGGAAGGTCTACCATTGACTCAGTTCTGCCTTTGCCAGGGACTGTGCTAAGCACTCAGTTCATATACTTCTTCCAACAACCTTGTAAAAAAGGTGATATTGCCCTTTAGCAGATGAGGAAAATTGGAGTTCAAAGAAGTTAAGAAATGTCTGATGTTACCCAGATAGAAGTGGCAGAATAGAGAATTGAACCCAGGTCTACTTCTCATAATTTTATCTTTTTTAATTTAAATTTTAAAAATTATGTATTTTTATTCTAGCTTTGAGATTGAAAATAGGTTAAGACTGGGGCTCATACCGAGTCAAAGAAGATGGTGGGGCTGGCGACATGGCTTAGCGGTTAAGTGCGCATGCTCCGCTGCTGGCGGCCCGGGTTCGGATCCCGGGCGCGCACCGACGCACTGCTTCTCCGGCCATGCTGAGGCCGCGTCCCACGTACAGCAACTAGAAGGATGTGCATCTGTGACATACAACTCTCTAATGGGGCTTTGGGGGAAATAAATAAATAAATAAAATTATAAAAGAAGATGGTGGTGGGCAAAGAGAAAGGAAGGGAGAGGCATTTTAGAGCTGTAGTTTGTTTGTTCAGTCAATAAGCATTTAGAATGCCTACTGTGTGGCAGCTCTGTGCCAAGCCAGGCATATAGTAGTCAGAACCACAGTCTGGCTGCCCTCAGGGAGCTGCTATTTTGTAGTTTAATCAGAGAACTGTTTTCTGAAGTTTTAGCCATGCAAAATAAATGAGGCTGTTTATTTCCAGATGAACTCGGATTCTTACTGCTTTTTATCTTTAAACTCAATTTCAAATCTCTAATTAGAAAGATATTTGATTATTGGAAGAATGATACCTTCTTCTTTTGGATCACTCATTTTACAGACAATAACATGCTGCTTTTGCTATTCTGGGAGCTTATTCTTAACAGGACAGCTGGCAGGGGAGAAGGTTGTGGGGTGGAGAGAGGCAGGAGGTTGGGAGTGGGGACCTTTTCTCTTTATTGTTTGGGCTTGACAGACAATGTTCTCCCTATCACCTGCCTTACTTTGTTTCAGCTGCTGTAAAATAAGAGCCTTCGACTTCCATTGAAGTAAATCGGTTCATCTTGAAGGCTCCCTTTAGCTTGCCTAGAAGGAAACTAGGGCTGATTGGACGTGCCTCTAATGATTTCAAATGAGTAGGATAATATTTACTTGTTTAATTCATCTTCATCACCTTAAAGGGATATTTGTCATTTCTAGCAGAGGTCACTGTTCTGCCCCCCTTCTCCCCCCTCCCCCATCTCTCTTCTCTTTTTCTAAATTGTAATCATAAATAATGAGTTTCATTCACAGCTCCCTGCCAGCGAGCTGCTAATTACGCAAAGTAGTGCTTGTAATTTACACAGTAATAAACTGTAAATTTAAACATTACGGCACTTTAAGTTAATAATTTTCTGCTGTAACAAATAGCTCATTTTTCACCTGTCTTTTCCCTTGGTCCCACTACCATGGCTGTGTCTATAAGCAGGAGGCATAGCGTAAGGGATAAAGAATATGACAACTACAGTGTGTGGAACCTTTGCATTTAGCTCCACTCTCGCCCAGAATCTGACCTCAAATTAATTTTTCTATAACCAGTTGTTCTGCTAAAATGTGTATCCTAATGTTTAGACTAATCCACACACATAGATGAATACGGATAATAATATTTGCCCAGAAACAAATGTGTTTGAGTAACAGGCCTGACATTCTTGACATTCATGCCTATGACTTATGCTCTCTCGTCTTAACACTTATTCTTAAGTGTGTAATTCTTACTCGTGTATGTACTGGTATGCTTCCCCGGGTATTGTGATAGGTATTCATTGTAAATATACTCAAGCTAAATGAAGGGTGAGTGCCTCTGCCATTTTCCAGTTTTTGGAGATGATTAGATTTGAATTGCTTATGGTGTTATGGGTAAGATTTCGTATTACAATCTTGAGAATGCCAAATTTAAGAAGCAATTTATACAAACTACTTCTTTTTTTTTTTTGGTGAGGAAGATTGGCCCTGAGCTGATATCTGTTGCCAATCTTCCTCTTTTTGCTTGAGAAAGATTGTCACTGAGCTAACATCTGTGCCAGTCTTCCTCCACTTTGTATGTGGGACGCCTCCACAGCATGGCTCAGTGAGTGGTGTGTAGGTCCACGCCTGGGATCTGAACCAGTGAACCCCGGGCCACCGAAGTGGGGTGCGCGAACTTAACCACTATGCCACCGGCCCCACAAACTTCTGTTTTTACTTTGAGAGATGACATTTAACAGACCAAATACAGGGTGACAATTTTTTAAGTTACAAAAGTCTTTTGATGTATATACGTTTAGTCAGCAGATATTTAGGTGTTACCAGTGAGGACTCGGTAAATGTCCCATTATGAAGGCTGTTAGGGATATCATCATATCACTTGAGGGAGCTTGATGTGTTCGCTTGTTAAAAATTGGCTGCTGTTGGATTTTTTAAAAAAGTGTTTCTATTTCTATACACTTTAATAACTCTAGGAGGTATTACTCACTATATTAAAATACTATATATAGTAAACAATGTTTATGACTTTTTGAGCGCTAGAGAAAAATAAGTCTAGAATAACATGTAAAACTTTTAAGATAGATTCCCATAAAAAGAAATGTAGTTGCTGTTCGATTAAAGGTTGACATTTGACCTGTGCCTTTGAGGATGCCGACACAGTTGTGGGAAAGTTGTGTGCTTGATGACAGGTTGTGCTTTATGTATTTGTTTCTGTGGTTAGATGACACTCTTGTCTTCCTTGTCTTTTCAGGAGACCAGCATAAGTACTTTGGGTACTGAGAGGATAGGCCACATCATCAGTGACCCTCGGCAGAAAGAGTAAGTGCTTATATATTTACGGGCTCTCCAGCCTGTTCCTTGGAGAAGGAGGCACAGGGAAGTTTTATGAAGGAACCTAGAAATCCGACTTTGGAGCTGAAAGAGGAGATCTTAAAGATTTGCACTTTATAACAGTTAACATGGCTAACACCCTAAACCCATGAGAGTCATGTTTTTTCCTTTCTAGACTAGTTTCTATTCTTTGTATAGCTATAGGTGCTGCATTAGGAAAGTAGACTCCAATAAGAATGTTATATTTTAAACTCATTTTTCTGTCTCTTAAAAATTTTTTGTTCAAAAATGGGTGATTGCCTCTCTATTCCCCTATATGCTTTTCCCATTTTTAGACCTCTAGATAGGGAAATATCTTTTTTGTCCTAACTACTATGATAAGTGCAACTGGGAAGCCTGTGGGTAGCTACAGTACAGTCATTCCACCCTTTCTATTGACAACTTCGTCCCCTGACATGATTGACTCTTTGATGTCTCCTGTACACGTTATGGTCAGTATCCATTTGTGATCCTATACCCATCCAGCCTGGTCACATTTTTAATTTACAAAATAGGCAGGATTTGCGTGTGGTTTATGCCCTTGTTAAATGGGGATCCTGTTGTCACTGCACAGCTGAGAGTGTATTGGTGTCACACCATAATCTTGGGTTTGTTTTACATTCCATTCCAAGGCTTTTTCCTTTGAAGAGTTACTTTCCACAAAAAAGTTCATACACATTTAACATCTCTTTCCTTTTCTCCTCCAATTCCATCTTTTTCCTGTTTCTTTCTTTGTCATCACTTCGTTATCCCAACATCTTTTTATCTTCTCTCTATAATTTTCCTACCACTTCTTTTATTGTTTTCTTTCCTGTTATTCTCTCCCTCTCTTTAGTTTCTGGTTACCGTCAGCTGGGAAAAGAGAACGAAATCAGGTAAGACCACTTTTCTTTGTCGTCTTTATTTTATCATTTGATTTCCTTTTCTTTAGAAAGAATAAAGCGTTGGCTTCTGATTTTCCTCACATTTCTGCTTGTGCACATGAGGTAAGGTTCTCGTTCCCCGTGTTATTCTGATTTTCTTGGAGGACTGTTTTCCAAAAATATCCAGTATTCACTGATAAGAACTGTAGCTAGTTCCTCTTTTAGAGTCAACTGTGATCTCAGTTTATTACTTGTAATGCATATTTTATAGGAATCCCGTTTTTATTTTAGTTTTGAGCTTTGCAGTAAGAAATCAGAGTGCACTTCATCTGCTTGTTGTTTAGTTCAACCTCAGAGTCCTGTGCTGAGGAGTACATGTTGCAGCCTAAACACGTGAAACTGAAGAAGGTACAGCTGCTCTGGGTGAAGTGGGGTTGAGGCCTTAGAGCCTTGCCCTCTTAGCCTTTTCCCTTTCTGTGGGGGCCCTTGGCACAGCTAAGCCTTTGTAGGGGCCACAGTGTTAATATTCTTCACAGTGGCTATCAATATATCCCTTTATGTTTGAAGCTTTTTGATTTCTTGGGGGGAGGGGTTGCTTTACCTTGGTGATTAGTTTTAAAATAGATGACGACTGGTAGGTAAATATTCTCAGGCTTTCTATTGCTCTGTGGTTTTTCTTTTTTTTTTTGACTACTTAGTGGCTTGTTAAGTTGTTATACGTTTTAAACTTGGAACCTTCATCCTGAAGTCACTGTTTCAAAATGAGCTAGAGCAGTGGTAGACCTAACTGGTCTATATTTATGAGATGATTTTAGATGGTATGTGGACACACAATTTTTAGTTACAATAATTTACATTAGAAAAACTGTAATCATTTTATCAAACTTGATATTTCATAGAGATATAATAAGGACAAGACTGAGGAAAAATAATTGATATGAAGAAAAATATTCAGTAAATAGTAGTGCAGGTGGTGGGCAGATAAGGAGAAAGTTGTTAAGGTGGTATATGAGAGACTTTGACTTGGGGACCTCTGAGCTAGAGTACTAATCATGTTTGCAGCAGAGGCTCTAAAGGCAGAGGGGACCTGTAGTGATCACCTAATCCAGATCTGTCATTTATAGATGAGGAACAGGAGGTCCCTAAGATTTAAACAGTTCGCCAAAGTCACACAGCTAGTTGAACTGGGACCGGAACCTTCATGACAGATGGAACAGTGGCTTAGTTTGTGTTCTTTTAAAGTTCTCTTGAAATTACCATTCAGAGTTCTTCCAATCTTAAGATATATTTACTTCTGACCCTTTTGGGGAGGATTGTTTATTGTGGAAAAAGTCCAAAAAAGGCTAGCAAATATAAAGTGAGGCACTTTTATATATGGTATCCCATTTGATCTTCACAACCGCCTTTTGAGATCAACTGATGTTTTACAGATGAGAAACTAAAATTACTTTATAAAGTGAAAGCAATATTTCATTTAGCCCACACAATAATCCTATAAAATAGATATGACAGAGAACGGTACTTCTATTTTACAGATGAGTATGGTAAAGCTCCAAGCGATTATGTAATTTTTAATACATGGCAACTCAGTGGTAGACAGGAACTAAACATTAGGTATTCTAATTCTTTAATGTAGTTCTGTTTCCACTACACTGTGCTGCTGGTATGTGCTAACCAGATATTCACTGGAAACATTTGCCAGGATAAGGAATTGAAAAGATAATTTCATGCTAGTTTTCTTGGAAACAAGGGCTGATAATCAATAGGCATAAGTTCCCGTTATGTCAATTAGAAAGTACTATCTTCTGCCAATTAAGTAATTATCGTGTATCGGAAGTTTTTGAAAAATTGTTGTTTCCCAAGGAATAGCCTTTTTTTGAGGTGTACTGGATCAGGTGTGCTGCGTTCATGGGTACCCTATTGCGTACGTGCAGCTTTATTGACTGGTGTCAGTGGTGTGGCAAGAGTTGAACGGTCAAAGGGGAAAAGTCATCAAACAGCGGGGTACCCTGTAGGATCAGGTCTGTTTTGTATAAGCCTTACTGAAATAATCTTCTTTATTCCTGCAGTTTAATCCCCTCTCCCCTCTTTACTCCCTGGATGTTCTTGCTGATGCTTCTCACCGAAGATGTTCACCAGCCCACTGCTCTGCCAGGTAGTTGTCTTCTTAGTGGCAGTTATTTTCTTCTTGATAATACCGTTTTCCTTTTTATAACACTTTTCAAATTTTAAAGTACGTTTGTGTATAGTATCCAATTTGATCTGTACAAGAACCTTTTGAGGTCAGTAGATGTTTTACAGATGCAGAAACTGAGGCAGAGTGCTGAAGTAGCGTTCCTGTGGTCACATGACTAATATGTGATTTAAATCTCAACTTTGACCTAAGTCTTCTGGCTCATATTTCGTATTTCTTTTCCTAAAAACCCCATCTTCAAAGAACATTATTAATGGTTCTTGCCGTGACCTGCAAAACCGTACGTAATCTGACTTTTGCCTGCGTGTCCAAACTCCTTCCATACACTACTTCCCCTCACTGGGGGAGAGATCCAGCTGCACCAGGGAGTTCCCTTTTGTTCTTCAGAAATAGCAACTCTTTCCTGCCTTGAACTTTCACACGTGTTCCCTGTGCCTGGACTGCCGTCTCATCCCATGATGGGCTCATTCTCATCTCCACTCGGGCCACCTCCTCAGGGAGGACCTCTCAGACCATCCTGTCTTAAGGGGCCGCCTCCACCTGTCTCTGTTTATTATCTGTTTCTTTTCCTAGCTTTTACCACAGTCTGTAATGAATTTGCATACAAGGTTTTTTTTCTCCCTATTTATCACCCCCGTCTCTCTCACTAGACTATCAGCTTGAAAGGACAGAGGTTTGCCTTGTTGTGTGGTATATCCCCAGCTCCAACACAGTGTCTGCCACTTACTGGGCATTCAGTGTATGTTTGTCAGAGTGAATCCTGCACCTCTCAATATAAATTCTCTCAAGTTAGGTGTCATGTGAAGTAAATATGGTATTAATGGTAGCATACCCTAGCAGGATTATTGTGCACAAAAGAGAAGCTAATAGTCTGAAGCATAGTACTTTTATTATTTGTAGTGGCACAAAGAATTTCTTTCCAAGGTTCTGATGATTTTTTTCTTCTTTTTTCCCCTAATAAGTTCTTAAATGGATATGTTCATAGATTTGGGGTATAGGCTGCACAAAGAAGTTATTGTTTCGTGGATACAATTAGAACTTCCACTATAGGCTGTAATAATAAACCCTGCATCATACCTACTGCCAAACCTTCTACTGGAGAAGTGGTATTTCAATGGGGAAAGTCTTTTGAAAAGAGAGACCTTCACAAATGGTGTTACTAAGACTGCAGAAAATTGTGGGATGGTAATAAACTACCCCTGAAAGGCCTTTTCTTCAGTAATATGCTGTTTATTCATCAGGTATTCATTCAGCATTTGTTGACTCCCTACTATGTGCCAGGCTCTTTGTTTAGGTGCTACCCTTGAGGAGCTTACATTCTCTTGGGAAAGTCAGGTCTGGAAATGGACAGTTACAGTATGGAGTGACATATGTGTAAAGGTGTGCAATAGAATGACATGAAGCACAGAGGAGGGGCTTCTAAGTCTGAGGCTTAGCGAGGTTTTTTAGAGATGGTGGTGATCAAGCTATCTTGGAAGACACAAGGTTTCAATCCATAGGAGAGCAGTTCTCCAGCTTTTTATCTTAATACCAAATAAAGCAATGGCTGTGTATACTCTTTGGGAAGACTATATGAGTAGCGCCGTATCATGTCAGAAGCGGACTGTCTGCCCTCCTCCCTTTACCTCTGCTACCTGGAGCTGTGCTGTGCTAAGATTGGTATCCCTGCTTTTATCAGGATTCCTGTTGCCTTTAAAGCCTCATCCCGGCTGGAGTGGGTGGCAGCTTCTTGTTTCTTTGTGTATCTCATTATCCACATCATTCTCTTCATTCCCTTGCTGGCACTGCTTGTGGCTGGACTTGGAAACATAAGGAAGTCTAGGCTGTGCTTCTAGTGCACTCAGCTGTAGGAAAATATTGCTTATTGCTTTTGACCATTGCTAAAAGCAAGGCGAGAGAATGTGGACAATTATAGCACATCCTTGGCCTTCTAGACATCATTCCCAGGGCAGTGGATACAAAGTGGATTGCATGCATGAAGGTTCTTTGGGTGGAGGAAGAAGATTATTAAACTTACATTTATTTATAATCTTGTCCTTAAAAATTTCTTTTTGTTTTAAATTATAACATATTAGTCTAGCAGCACATATTTTTGTTTTATGTGTATGTGTTACATATATAAGGAGTGTGTGCTAAAATTTTTTACTCGTGAGAGTACACAGTCAATGAAGTTTGCAACCACTAATCTATGGGAAATGGTCAGCGCAAGTGACCTCTATGCAGATTTTAGAAAATTTGATGATGAAACGCTGAGCCCTCAGGGCTCCATCTCATTCCTTTGAAATGGTGGGGTCCCTGCCTGGCAAGGGGTCAGTAGAGAAGGAGCAGTCTATCTCCAGTGTAGCCGACTGATGAGATCAGATTCAGAACTGGATGGTAGACTTTGCGAAGAGTGGATCATTTAACAAAGCCTGGCACCTAGGAAGGAATGTTAAAGAGTGGTGGTGGAGGGGAAGAGGCAGGTGAATGACTGTATTAAAAACTGTTTCGAATGGAAATTTTACCTTTCTCTTGTTCCATTTTATTTGTAGTAGGGAAAGATTTCTTTCAAAGCATCTGGGCAGCATTGGGAATTTCACACCCATCATTAGAACGATTTGTGTGTGTGTGGTGACTATGTTATCATTAGTGGTATAATTTTATTTTGCGAAGAGAGAAGTGTTTCTTGTTTTATCACAGCTTTCCCCGAGGAGGGCTGGTGTATTAATTTGCTGTATTGCCTCCTGGCTGTTCCCAGGCTGTTTTTCCTCTTCATCATGGAATTTTTAATGGCCCTGGTGCCTCTTGGGAAGCATGTGAGGAAGGGCTCCTCAGGGAGTGCTTCCCTTTTTTCACATGCCTATAATTACTCTCCTTTAAGAGCACAAAGAGTTTGATAATCAGGCCTGAACTGTGAAGGCTTCCTCCTGTCAGTTTACTGAGCTGAGGCTGCTTCCTGCCCGGACGTTGCCAGTTCCACTCTCCCCAACACTGAACCATGTGAGAGTGAGCCCCCCTCAGCCACCTCCTCATTGCTAGAGCATTCTACAGCTCTGGTTCTCAGAGTGAGGCCTGGGGGCCACGGGAGTCAGTGAGTGACCTCAGGGTACTCTCTTGTTTAGTATTTCATTGCTATAAAAGAAATAATGGGACCGTGATTTTAAGAGAACATGTTATTGGTGTGTCATTTTAATACAGCCCAGATGGCAGGTGCAATGCATGGGAGAGAGGGTCTTGGCGGTCTTTGTAGCACCTATTCGATTTGTGGGTTAAGAGGTTTTCAGAAATTCCACTCTAGAAATACTTAAGTTTTGTGGTTTTTAACCCTGGCTGCACTTTTGAATCACCTGAGAAGCTTTAAAAAATATATCCGTGTTGGGTTCCACTTCCTGAGATTCTGATTTAATTGGTCTGAGATGAGGCCCAGGCATTGGCATTATTTTAAAGCTTCCAGGTGACTCTAATATGCAGCCGGGGTTAAGAACTATTGTTCTAAATACATATGGTTTTATGACTGGTGCTTTGTAGTTTGCTTAACAGGAATCCCATTTCATAATTGGCACGAGCTCTGGGCTTTGGTATTGTGAGCACGATTCCGTAGGGGAGGTAGAACACGGGACTCTTCGCTTTGGAGAAGTGCCGCAGGTCAAGAAGAGAGCGTTAGGGTCTAGCACAGTGCCCAGCAGATAGCGATTAACAGATGGGAGGAGGTGTTGGGTGGGCGTATGGATAGTTGGATAGTCGCCAGGGTGTGTAGATGAAATTCATAAAACATCTGTTTTGGTTTGACTGTTTTGGTTACTAGTATTGGGATGTTGCTATTAAAGTAGTAATATTGGTATCAGTGTTAAGAATTGCTGCTGCTCCAACAGCAGATGGTGTGATTGGTGTTCTGGTAGAGGCAATTGTATTGCTGTCAAGGACACAGTCATAGAATGGTAATAAGGAGCCAGTGCTATAGGCAGCTTTTCCCAAAAGGAGAGGTTTATTGATTGTGAAGGATAGCTTTTCTTACCATTATTGCTTTAGAAAACCATAACTAGAACTTATCAATTGCTACATCTCTCTGTATGATGCACAAGCCACCAGTTGTAGTTTTTGCGTGTCTAGTGGCAGTTTTGAGTTTTCTCCAGCTTTCCTGACCTTTCCTCTATTTTGGGTGGTGATTTGGTAGTGCATCACCGTTTCCATTTTTTCCTTCTCTAAGTTGTTAATCTCATATTAGTGGATATTGGTGTGGGGCAGACCCAGGTAAGAATCTTGGCTTTACCTGGGCAAATGACTTAGCCTCCTCATACCTCAGTTTCCTCATCTTTAAAATGGAATGTGAATATTTATTGGGCTAGTGGGGACTAAAATGAAATAATATATTTGAATATTTAGCATACTGGTAGCTTCTCTTGTTATTTTTGTTAGGTAGTTACCTACCCTCCCCTGGCCTTAGGATAATTGCAGTCTTGCGAACTTTGGGTTGGCTTCGAGGCATTTGCTAATGAGATGTAGCACAGATTCCTGAGGTGCTTAAATGGCCTCAAATGGACTATAAGAGGAGGCATTTGGACAGTGGTTGGGTACAAAAGAGGGAGACCTTCCTGCCCGTTAGAGAGTTGCAATATGATAGGCTGCACTCATTGTAATTCATTTTATCTGTTCACAAACGTTATGATCTGCATATCAGAGTTGTGTGCCCAGCTGGCTGTGCCATTTGACAAGGAGTTTCAAAGAGCAAGAAGACGACTCAGTTCATGCTTTTAATTTTGACCTTTGGAGCCATAGTAAACAGCCTCAGGTTTTACCTCAGGGCTTGGGGGAAAGAACCTTTTATTAGTCCTGTATCTGTTGGGGCTGCTGTGATGCACAGCACATCTTGCTCACCTCTTTAGTGCCTTAGTTTTAGCCATGGGTGAGGAAATGTTTCTGCTATAATGTCCATAAGGCTGCCTAATTCTACTGGAACTTCCCATGTATAGTACACAGTTCTTGAATCTTTTGTCCTCTGTTGGATGGTCTTGTTTATAGCAGCTCTCAGCCAGTTGGCATCTTACTGCTTAAGTGGAATGATGAAAGCATTTTCTCTCTCTGTTCTGCCAACGTAATATACCCATCTTTCCAACTCATGTGAAACTATTCTGCTCCTGTTGGTGGCATGAAACAGTTTCATGATATGCCAACCTTGGCCCAGCCAAGGGAAGTAGATTCTGGAGAATTTTCAGGGACTGGTGAGCAGTTTGTCATAGACTGCTGAGGGTTAGGTTTGAGTGCAAACACTAGTGGAATGGCCAGGATCTCTTCCTATTAGATAAGCCTCCTCTGTGTCCTATAATTGTGAAGTGTTTTTCTCTCCCTAGCTGCTTCTAGTGTCACAGGCCCACCTGGATCCTTTCCTCTGTGCAAATCTGTGAGAATATTTCCCCTGCTGGGTGTTTAATAAATGTCAGTTAATCCTCAAGATAAAGCACGTGTGAGGAAGGGGTCTCTCTACTTGCCTAGATTTAATCCTCTCCTCCCTCATTTTACCCTAGCACTTTGCTTGTTCCTTGGTTACAGCTCAGTGTCTGTGTGTATTAGTTCTTAATGCTTTGGCCTTCCTCACTCTGTTGTGAGCTCCCTGTGGACGGGCCTTTGGCTCAGTCATCTTGTGTGCACCCTCTCCAGGTCTAGCATAGTGCTATACACAGGGTAGGCCTTCATAAATTTTTGTTAAAAATAATTGAGGTGAATGGATTAGTAATTAAGGAGAATAATTGGAATATATGATATATATGACCTTTGGTCCTTAGAAATATCAATAATTTTTTCCTGATGTTATTTATTTGTATGTGCTTAAGAAAAAGTACAGCAAATAAATACCTTTTCACAATAAATTTCATACAAAAAAATGAACTTTTAAATGGGTTTTAAAAAAGTGATTTTTGAAGGTGAACTATTCCTTAAATTAGCTTGCCTTTGGCAGATAAAGACTGTTTTCTCTCCTTAGGAGTGACTCGAGACATCTTTGTTCTAAATCTAAAGCAGTCACTTCAGTTATTTTTTGCCAACATTGGTTCTATTAAACATGCATGTATTTCTCAAAGTAATTTTTTTTTCCCTAAAAGTACATTCCTGCCCCAGGGACATAGTGATCTGCCCAGTTTCCTAAGTAACGCTGCAGTTTTAACAACTCACCTGATCTTTCAGTTACCTGCAGTAAAAAATAAAATAGAAATGTTGTGTTTATGTGTGAATATACAGAATACTCTTTCAATTAATTGTTAATCTTCAGCATTCACCTTCACATTTATGATATGAATTTAATGACTTTTCTTGAAGTAAGAATTTTTAAAGAGTATTTATTGCTTTTGAATGCTCATTTCCACCCCCATAAATTCTTTTTGGCAAATGCCGCTGAGTGTGACGCTTTTAGGGGAAGTACTGAGCCAGCATTCATGCTGTGAGAGAAGTAGTGCCCGAAGAATCCTTGGGCCTCCATCAGATGAAACTGAACGAGTGTAACCTGTCTTTTCTCTAGGTTAATTGCTTATAGACTGGGGAATAATATTTTTATCTAAATTTATATTCATTTAATCATTCTGTTATTCTTTAAGTTAAATATTTAGATCTCTTTTATTGACTAGCTTCGCTTTGGGAATTTGGTATATTTTTTTAACTCAGTAATTTTCACCATTCGTAGAAGCTTATCAGAATTACCTGAGGAGAAATACCAAAATAAATGTATTACTGATTCTTCTTCTGTCCCAGCGTGGTGGGGCCTGTGTATTTTGTAAAACCTCCTTACGTGATTCTGATAGCCATTTGCCACTCCAGTTGAGAAGGAAGTTTTAACTTGGTAGAGATTTTCGCTTAACTTAGCCTTTTTTGCCCCTTGCATAATTGAAAGGTCCCCTCTCCCCTCATAGAGTACATGGTTTACAACACAAGAACAACTGTATACTGCTCGTAAAAGAGTTTTAACAATCTAGTTAAATCTTCTCCCTCTCTTGCCTCTAGAGGGACGGGGTGTGTTGGTGAGACGGGGAAGCTCAGACTCTTTCCGTGTGCTTTGTGATGCCTCACTTGTGTGTTATCCCTTTTCAGTTTCTATCTTGTGAGAGTAGACAGTGACACTGTCAGAGTAAAATAGCACAAATTAAAGAAATAACACATTAAAAAGAAAGGAAGCAAAGTGGTTAAATACTCCTAAATGAAAATGGAGTGGGAGGAGGTCCATCTCTTTATTTTGCCTTCCCTTCTTTAATTCTTTATGTCTACAATTCATTGATAGGGAATTATTTTGGAACAAACAAAAAATTGGTGCTGCCTCTTGAATAGGAAGCTGAGGCTGTAGCAGTTGCCTACCCCCTTGATCAGGTTCTCCAAAATAACACAAGCGGCCCTTCCAGCCCCACACAGATTCTTCTTGACTTCTGAACAGGGCTGTCCTGGTGTTGTGAATGTGCTGTACAGCATGGCAGGTTCCATTTCCTGTCTCCCTTAAATCCTCTTGCTCCAGGCATCCCTCTTCGCTTTCCCCGGGCTTGTTCTGGGTCCTCTTCCTTCTTTGTCTTCTAATGTTCTTCCCAAACAGATGGAGCCCTCACAGGGAAAAATAGATTTTCCCAAGCTGTAAACTCTACCATTACTAGTGTTCACTTAAAACCAAAGAGAAGGAAAATGTCTTACTCTCCTTCTGTAACAATTGTTTCTCTTCCTCCCTCCCCAGGTCTTTACTAGGAAGGGACATAGGGAGAGAAAAATATCCCTTCTGTACTCAGCCCTAAGGTGTGATGTTACTCTGCCTCTTCTGAAATAGCTCTTCAGCCTGGAAATGGTCTTAAGAAGAGTGTTTTAAGAGAGAAGGAGCATTAAACTGAGTTTTAGGAATGAACACGATTTCTCTTTATCCCTGCCTCAGTTTCTCTATTATCCAGATTCTAGAACCCGAAAAGCTCTGTGGCTGGAAATAGGATGAGACTACAAGGTCCATTAGGGAAGAGACTGTCTGTTTTATTCACCACCATATCCCTAGAGCTCAGTGAAAACTCATTGAAGAATGAAAGAAGCAAAAAAATTGCTGAGTAGAAAGGAAATAATCCACCCCAAAATACATACTTTTACAACGAAATAAGGTTATCAACTTAATAAGCTACATGACCTGGTTTCCTTGGAAAGCCTTCAGTTCTTTCTTAAGTTCTAACCAGAGGAATTTACAAAATTTGAAGGATTTAGAATGTTCAAGGTAACAATGAGGAGTGGGAGTGGGGTAGAAGTAGATCATTTACTGCAGAGGGAAGTAACAGGCTGGAGGCTTAGCAGTCATTTAATGTAGGGACAATTAACCCTGAAGCCCTTAACATCACTGAGCCAGGCAGAGTGGGGATCCAGGAACCATGGCCCAGGGGGCAGGGCAGTGTAAGGACCACCTGAGCCTTTGAGTCCACAGCAGCTCCCTAAGGATGTTGCAGATGACAGTGCAGTGTAATAACCTATGTGCATAATAGTAGGCAAGTAATACTTATTTTCATATTATTAAAATAAATAAGCGCTTTTAAAACCACCATATTTCTATTCAAAATAGTTAAAAATTTAAACATTTTAGTGCATAAACGGTTTCATCTTTTTACTCTAAAATGTGTCGTTCCTTGAAAATATGAGATAGATGTTACTGACTAGGTCCATAAAAGCATGATAATATGTGCCCTTAACTGTCTTACTGACATGTATTAAACGTGTGAAGCTGTGAAAATGCTGGATGGTGTGTAGATAAAAGGCAGTATTTATTTAATTTGGCCCAAGTTGATACTCTGAGAATTAATTTCTTAAAACCCTTTCGAGTACTTTTCTTATGCTTTTCATTTTGCATCTGTCTTGTCAAACTCAGCATTTTGTAAACATTGATCTTGAAGAAGCAGTGTTTTTTAATTAAACTTTTTATTGAAGGGTAATAGACATACAGAGAAGCTACAAAGAAATACACAGTTGATGAATTTTCACAAAGTCGCGTCCAAGTACCCACCCTCTAGATCCAGAACAGAAAGTTACCAGAAAGAATCCCAGAAGCTCCCTGTGCCTTTCCTAGTCACTGTCCCTCCTCCCCACTCCCCGCAGCTGCAGGGTAACCACTCTCCTGACATCTAATCACGTAGTTTAGTTTGAAGAAATGGTGTTAACATTTAGTCTAAAAAGTTTTGGGGAGTCCTTTAATGGGCTTCCGGTGAAGAAGAAAGGAGCTTGAATATAACTGTTGCCTTGGTTTGACTGGTTTCTCTTTCTGAAGTGCTTCAGGAGAAGCGTGGCTGAATTAGAGCAGAGTATTTGGACGGTGTGAGTTCAGGTCTGTATGTACTCAGGTGCCTCGTTTGTGGAAAAGGTAGAAGCTCTGTTCTGTACATTTCTCTGTTTTGACGAGAAACAAAATTTTGTAGTGTCACTTTCTTTTCTGCCTGTGTCTTTGGCTTCAAAGGGAATTACCACCTCTGCATTTAGACTGAAGCCTGTCTCCCTTTGACATTCTGTCATCTATGTTTCTTATTATTAAATCAGCATGCTGATTTAGACTATTCCCTGGACTTCTGTAAGGTATGAACAATGAATTGTTTTCTCTGCTGTATACATTTATACTTATATTTCATTTTGGGGTTTCAGAATTAACTATTCATGAGGTACTTAACCTAAAGTTAACTCTTTTCCCGTATAGAAGAGAGTGATCAATAAAAGGTGACTTGGATGGAATTTTCTAAACCATAGGCTTTATATTGTAAATCTCTGCATATTGTAGTGTTCTTTGCATTCTAAAAAATTTCTGATGATTTCAGTCAAATTCCTCTATTTTATTTATAAATTGAATTGACTCTTAAGCCTTTCCTCTTTGGAGAAAAGAGTATGTGTGTGTGTGTGTGTGTGTGTGTGTGTGTGTGTGTGTGTGTTTGTGTGTGTGTGTGTGTGTGAGAGAGAGAGGGAGAGAGAACGAGAGCAAGCATATGCATATACTTTTAAACTATGGAATTTGCCACATTGTGGCCCTCTGAATAGAAAAATTTGCCCGTTCAACATTTGTCTTGTTGCCTTGCTAACTAGGTTCTCTTAGATTTGACTGAGAGTCCTGCTTTAAGACTACTAAGCCATGAGCCTTGATCCCCAGCTAGGACTACCAATTAGGAGTTCATCTGGTATAATTTTACTATATTCCTTTTTATATTTTGTGTCCTCTGGCTATTTTTAAAAATTGTGGTAAGATATACACAACATAAAATGTACCATTTTAACCACTTTTAAGTGTACAGTGGCTATTTGGTTTTTAGAACTTTTATTCATTTTTATCAGTTCTAGTTAACATATTTAATGGAGATCCGCTATGTGCCTTGTGCTGAGGTTGGTAAATCATTGGAAAATTGAGAAAGAAATATAAATATGGTCCCTGTTCTCAAGGAGATTAAGCTTCATTAGGGAAACAAGATATATATACACCAGTTAGATAATGATTCATGTAGATAAGGCCTTGAATGTTCAAGGGAAGCTTTGTGTAAAGGTGAGACTCAGCTTGGTCCTTACTCAGGGGTACGATCTGTCTAGTTTGAGAGGAAGGAGGAAGTGGGAAACTAAAATAGCATACCAGCTATTTCAGTGTTAAGTCCATTGTCTTTCAGAGAATCTTCTGCTTTTCTAGTTTTGAAGCTCTCACTATTTGTTTGTTTTTTTAAAATAAGCTGAATATTCAGATGAGGGAACCTATTATTGGCACATAATTAATATTTTTAAAAATCACAGAACCAAACTTATTTAACTGGTGATACAAACACTATTAAAAATCTAGATTTATAGTGATAGAAGAGTTAAACTTTCTATTAAAATTCTATGCAAATATCTGTGTTCCTGCAGCATTAAACTTTTCAATATATTGCCATTTGGGAGTAGGTATTTCATTAGTGAGTTTAGAACAATTGTGGTTATAGTTTTTATGAAAAATAATTGTATAAATATAAGTATGTAATGAAACACATATTTATTAAAATTAATCTTGAATGCCTGCTATTCTGCATTCAGGTAAAAAGTTTAGAATGGATACATATTGTTTATAAAGAGTAAGTTATGAATAACTCTGACTAATCTTGTATTGAAACTTCATAGCAAAGGACGGTGCCCATTTTCTTAGTATATGTCTGTAATGGGTCAACGATTTCATCTGAGCTGAACATAAGGTCTTACAATAAGAATTACAAAGTTAAAACAATATTTTTTCTTTCTCATGTCTGCAGACAGGCAAGCATACACTTGGGACCCCCATGTTCACGTGACATAAAGAGGAAACGGAAACCTGTGGCCACAGCCTCTCTGTCTAGCCCAAACACAGGTAATTATTTGTAGTTATCATGTCTTGAGCACCTAGTGTGTGTAAGGCAGTAAATTTCATGTTTTGTAGACCTTTTCATCTAACATTTATGATAAGGTAGGTCATTTTATTCCCATTTTACATGGGAAAACTGAGAATGTGAGAAATAATTTGTCCAAGGTCACACATTTTGAGAATTCAAACCTAGTTCTCTCTGACCCTGAAGTCTGTGCTTTTTCACTGTGTCACATGACTTTCTTGAGTTTGAATCCCTGTATTCCACCATCAACAATCTTGAGTCATCTGTGCTTTTGTTCTGACACAGACAGGAAATTAAGTTAAGTCCATGTTGAATGAAAATCCTGTTAGGGTGGCAGTTGAGTCAGTAGCCTAGGAGACACCTGAGTTTATTTTCTTTCTTATTTGGTTTACAGTACAATACATTCTCACTGTTTTATGTATAGTAGAGTGCTAATATTTTACCAGTCATGAAATTTCTAATTAAAACAAATTTTTCAAGTTAAAACCTTTAGTTTTCTGGGCAAAACTAGTTGGTAGAAACCAAAATAGTGGTTATATTTGGCTGAGGGTAGTGACCGGGGAGAGGACGTGAAGAAATCTTCCGGGGGTGCTGGAAATGCTGTATATCGTGAACTGGGTGGGTATTACATGAGTATATACACATGTAAAGATTCATTGAGCTGTACATTTATGATTTATGTACTTTACTATTATATATGTTATTCTTAAATGAAAAAAAAGGGAGGGTAGTTATGTATTTGTATCAGCAGAAATATTGGATGTCTATAGATATTTTTCTTTGGAGTTAAGAGAACATAGTTAAATATAACTAGTAGTCATAGGAAATCCCTTTTGTTATTTCATTATAATTTAGGGTGAATTGTTCTGGATAAATAGATCGTATCTGTTTTTAGGACCTGTCAGAAATGGTTATTTTCTTGATGATGGTGAATTCACTCTGAGGGGATTGAGTATATCATAGATTATTTTATCTTGTTCAGAAAATACTCTATATTATATAGATCGGAGCAGTTGATAGCTGAGTAGAGTAGACTTCAGACAGGTAGAGAACTCTGTCCCCCCTACCTTTACTTAGTAAGTTTCAGCATACTCTGAAATTGACCTTTTTGAGCTTCTGTTTGGAATGGCTGCTTGATAATGATTCATACTGGACAATCAGAGGTCTGATGGTTATAGTAAATTTTTTTAGTGATTTCCACATGGCCATGCCCTGAGATGAACACTTTGCATGCATTATTTCACTTAGTCTTTGCAATAACTTTATAAGGTAGATGCTGTTTTTATTCCCAATTTACACGTGAGAAAATAGAGGCTTAGAGAGGTTGTCACTTCCCTCAGGTAACATGGTTGATAAATTGCAGAGCCGAGATCAGAGCAATTTACTTATGACTCTAGAACTGTCCTCTTAAACACTGTAGCGGTTCTCTTTTATACGAACGGAATGGTTCATACAATAGGAACAGTTCCATGCTATGACTCTACATCAAAACCCAGATCCTCATCCAGGCTATAGTATGGGAAGCCTTAAAACACGTTCTCCCCTCTTTTATCTTTTTGTTCTTTTTTTCTCTGTAATGTCTAGCTTCTATTTTTAGCTTTTAATTGTTTATAAGAGAAGAAATGTTGAGAAGAGTTTAAAATCCTTTTCCATATTCAAATTGGGAAAGCTACCGGGAGGTATTAAACAAGACTTGAGCATTAAATATTTCCCCAACTGAGCCCAACTCCTCCTCTCACTTGTTGACTAAGACCTACTTCACGGAACATTTTCTTTTTTTTCTATCCACAACCTGAGTGCCCCGTGGAGGTGAAGGACATAGCCCGAGCCCACGCCATCAGTCAGTAGAACAAATGGGCTTGCTCTGCCTAACATCGGGCCATCTCGGATTCCACCTCTTTTATAGAAATGAGTGATGAAGAGAGGTGCGTTCCGCTTTGCCGCTGTATTAATACACATCAGGGGCCAGCTCTTGGCACTAAATCACGCTGCTGCATACATCTGTTATCGGACTCTTCACCAGTGTGATGAACAAGACTGCAGATAGAGGCTTCCTTGTGTCATTCTTTATAGGATTTTCCTAAAAGAATAAATAGCTCAGATCTCTGCCAACACTCTCCCCTGTCACTGTGATGAATTCAGCTTCTTTCTTAAACATGCAGCCACAATCTTTTCCCTTTTCCCCTCCCCCACTGGTGGAAAGTTTTGAGTTGAAATTGACTGAATTTAAAGATATTAATAATGCTAGAGAAGGCAAGAGCAGGAAGGAATAGCATGCCTTCCCGTCTTTTTGTATTAATATTAACAAAGGCCAGGGAAAAGGACCTTTTCATAGGGTTGTTAAGTAGACCCTTCTTGAAAGTGTAGCACCTTTATTTTCTTTATTTTCCAGCCCCTTTCCCTTTATGGCTTTATAACATACAGGTGTCTGGTGCACAGAGCCGCCCCTGGATCTTAGTGAGTAACCATGTAACCTGCCTCTAAGTCCAAGACACCAGACAGGAATGCCCAGCAAGTCTCTACCTCATGCTGAAGTGAACTAGCTGTGTGTGTTCTTAAAGAATGTAACTGGAAAAGAAAAAAAGGGTTATTTTCTTCAAAATTTGAGACTAAGTATCTATAAAAAACATAAGGAACTCAGATGAAAACCAGAGTTCATTTCCTTGAGATGATTTTCTTCATTAAAATGGCAGATCAGAACTTTTGGTGTACAAAACCCATTCCTTCAAAAAATAAACACATGGCTTTAGATAAAGGAGAATTGGGATAATAAGATGTTCTATTCAGAGCCCTGACTATTTTGGCCACTCCAAAGCCTTTTCGGACCTTTCTTTCCCTGGGATAGGACGTGTGTCCTTAGAGCATCAGTCGGAAGGGTAACCAACTGTTAACCTGTTAATTAGGTACATCAGATTCTGAATACCAAGCCAGTGATGCTAATGATGCATTCTCAAGGGCAGGAATTTGTATCTGTTTTGCTCCCTCTTGTGCTCCGAGCGTCTAAGATAATGCTCAACACATAGAATGATTTTACTAGATATTTGTTGTATGAATAAGTGAATAGAATCTTAAAGTTGAAACAGTGTTATTCTCAATATTATTCTAACCCTGAGATTGGATTCAGGAGTTCCACTTTAGGATGGCCCTTGTCTCAGGGGTCATGGGGCAGGTTCTTATTGCCCACTATGCCTTTTTAAAGTTTAAATTATTTTTTAAAGTTAAAAATGTTTTTCTAAGGGGCCAGCCCTGTGGTGTAGTGGTTAAGTTCGGCGCGTTCCACTTCGGTGGCCTGGGTGTGTGGGTTTGGATCCCGGGTGCAGATATACACCACTCGTCAGCCACACTGTGGTGGCGACCCACATATAAAGTAGAGGAAGATTGGCACAGGTGTTAGCTTAGGGCTAATCTTCCTCAAGCAAAAAAACGAGGAAAATTGGCAACAGATGTTAGCTCAGGGCTAATCTTCCTCAGCAAAAAAAAGTGTTTTTTAAGTAAAAATTGAATGGCTATAAAGGAACATTTGTAGAAGATATGTAAGATGTAAAGAAAAACAATACAGCAAATATCCGTGTACCCACATCTACTTTAAGAAGAAGAAGATTACTTTTAAAATCTTCTTCCCACTCTCCTCAGAGGTAACCATTATCCTGATATATTTTTTTTGTTAATCATTTATCATTCTTTGCTTTTTTTAAATAGTTTTAATAGACATATCTATCTCTAAGCAATATATTGTCTAGTTTTACATGTTTTTGAACCTTGTATAAACCGAATATCATATTTTATAAGTTACAAATTTTACCAATTATGTTCTTGAGATTCATTCATGTTTTGTCCTGCCAAAATCCATTCATTTTTTACTGCCATAAATATGGTATTCCATTGTATGAATATGATGAATATACTACAATTAGGTATTCTTGATGGACATTTGGATTGTATCCCATTGCATGCTATTGTGAAAAATACTGTAATGTTCTCTAGGAGAACAAGTGCCAAAGTTTGTCTGAGCCACTTCACACTCTTAGGATGGCAATACAAAAAATACAGGAAACAACATCTGTTGAGAAGGATGTGGGGAAATTGGAACCGTTGTGCATTGCTGTCGGGAATGTAAAGTAGTATAGCTGCTATGGGAAGCGGTATGGTGCCTCCCCAAAAATTTAGACATAAAACTGCCATATGATCCAGAAATTCTGCTTCTGAGTGTATACCCAAAAGAACTGAAAGCAGGAATTCAGACAGATATTTGTACACCCGTGTTCATGGCAGCATTATTCACAATAGCCAAAAAGTGGAAACAACCCAAATGTCCATCACTGGAGGAATGGATAAACAAAATGTTATATACACATACAATAGAATATTTTTTAGCCCGAAAGCCTTCATTATTCAGAATGAAATTCTGAGACATGTTACAACATGGATAAAGGCAATATGCTAAGTGAAATACGCCAGACACAAAAGGACAAATACTGTATGATTCCACTTATGTGAGGTACCTAGAATAGTCAAATTCATAGAAACAGAAAGTAGAATGGTGGTTGCCAGGGACTTGGGGAGGAAGAGAATGGGGAATTATTTAATGGGACAGAGTTTCCATTTGGGATGATGAAAAAGTTCTAGAGATGGATGGTGGTGATGGTTGTGCAACAGTGTGAATTTACTTAATGCCACTGAACTGTACACTTAAAAATTACTAAAATGGGGGCCAGCCTGGTGGCGCAGGGGGTTGGGTGCGTGCATTCCGCTGCGGCGGCCCGGGGTTCGCCGGTTCGGATCCCGGGCGCGCACCGACACACCGCTTGGCAAGCCATGCTGTGGCGGCGTTCCATATAAATTGGAGGAAGATGGGCATGGATGTTAGCCCAGGGCCAGTCTTCCTCAGCAAAAGAAGAGGAGGATTGGCAGATGTTAGCTCAGGGCTGATCATCCTTACAAAAAAAAAAAAATTTACTAAAATGGTTAATTTTATGTGTATTTTATGATAATAAAAAATATATAGCAAAAAAAAGTTTTTCTAGGGTAGGTATTTCTCACTGTGGTTGATGACCATGTGATAATGGTAGGTATAGTTTTGTGAAATTTCTTGTCAGTCAGATACAAGTGAACGAGCATGTGTGTGCATGTATATGTGTGTGAGAGAGAGATTTGGATTGTGATGTCAAATGTATTTTTTGCTGCTGTGATTGAGGTTCTAAACCATTTGAAAGCCATTACCCTCAAGAAACTCTTGTATATGTGCCATAGAGTAATAGTTTTCAAGATTTTTTTTATGATAACTCACAGTAAGAAATTCATGTTTGACTGTGTATTGGGTGTATGTGTAAATCTGAAATAAACCCTTGGGTGTGCTCTGATATTTTCTATTATTTTTCATTAAGAAAAAAAATGTACTAGTCATGACCCACTAAATTGGTTTTGTGACCCACAATTTGAAAATTGCTGTTCTAGGTCACATTCCTGGGAGTGGAATTATTGAGTGACAGGGTAAAAACGAAACTTTTCTGGATTTTGTTCTATTTTAGTGTATATTCATTTTCAACAGAGTAGGATGGTGGTTAGTACTACTCTGCTGAGGGGGCATTTGGAAATGTGAGGACAGTGTTTAGTTGTCGCAATTACTGGGAGTGCTTTTGGCATTCATTAGATAGGGTCCAGAATGGTAAGTGTCCTCAAATACACAGGACAGCCCTGCACAAGCAATGGTTACCATTTCCAGAATGTCTTTAGTGTCCTTGTTGAAAAGCAATGGGCCTGATTGTATGATTTTTCTACCATTTTCCTTATTGTTCAATATTTATTAGTGACACTGTCATTTTGGAGGCCTGGGGTGTGATAGAAAGAGCACAGGGCTTGAGTCTAGTATCTGAGTTTGAATCGTGCTACTTAACCAGCTCTGTTGTGTCCCTTAGCAATTTATCTGCTCTCTCTATGCCTCAGTTTTCTTGGGGATGACAATACCTACTTTTAAGAATTTGTGTTAAGAAATAAGATTATGAGTGTGCAGTGTTTACGTAGTACAGTGCCTGGCACAGAAATGCTTAATAAGTGATTACCACTACATTATGAATTTGTGCTCCTGAATTTCTTCATTTGTTCAGTTAAACCCATTTTCTCAAGGGGAGAAATACTTATCTTACTTAAATCTTGCCTTTAATTTTTTGTAAACAAAAAAGAGAAACTTGATGTGACCACTTTGGTTAATAGGACATAAAATATAAGGATTAAGAAAATTTTGCACTGACGTATTTCTCATTCTAATTTGTCTTCCTTGATTTTTTTCCTCTTTACTTTTATTGTAACAACCTTACCAGTTCATATGGATGCAACGGAGCCCACCACACTGGCATCGCAGGCCCAGAAGTCTGCAAACTCTGAGTGGTTGGTCAGGACCTCTGTCGCGGAGAAAGCCACTGACTCAGCTGCAGCTACGTTTTTTAAAATGCCACAAGAAAAGAGCCCCGGATACAGCTAGAGAGCAGTATTTCAGCCGCCGGGAGCCAACTGGGTGTTGTTGAAACAAATATTAGACTTTATGTTATATAGTCTTGCATATCTTAATTGACATTCCCAGTCCTTTCACCGCCAGGACTGACTCCTCTTCAGACAAAGCAGTGGACTCTTTCTCTTAGAAGATCATGTTGTGGAAATCTGTTTTTTTTTTTTTAAATTGTAAAGTGTTGGGGCAGCAATTTTTGTAAAAAAAAGTCATCCTATGCTATATTTGTTACATTGCTATTGCTGTCCCAGCAGTTACCTGCAGCTCCGTTTACCGAGCTGTTGGTTTTTTGCAGGTAGGTCTTTTTTCTTGAAAAGCTAGTAACTGCTTTTGCGTATTTTTTGTGTAGAGCTTTTAATATCATTTGGGGAAATCCCAAATTTGCCGCCAGTTCCAGACAAATTTAAACACTGAGTTAAGACCTGTGTGTGGGATTGTTTGCGGGAGGTAAGACTTGCCTTTGAGCCTGGTCTTGATAGACTCAGAGTACCAATGAGATAAATCCACCAAGTTCTCAATTTGGAGCCTCAGAAGAGACACCAGCAGCATGGGCCTTGGGAACTCCTTTCATTTTTCTAGGTGGTCTAATGGGGTCGCCAGCAGCTGCGCTGTACTTTGCCTCTTCTCCAAAGTTCATATTCTACCAAAAGAGGACCTACTGTAATATATATACAGATTGGTGGAATGAAGACGGTGGTTTAGGTGTACAGCAAACTTAAAATAGTCAGTGGATTGTGTCTTAATACTTCATGTTGCAGTGTAAGCCTTTATGTACTAACCGGGACTTTTATTGTTAGTATTATAGGTCAGTAACCTACAGCAGAAATTCATACTCTATTATAATAATGGCTTCGGGGGCCATGCTTTGGGGAGGAAAAATGTCTTTTTGACATGCCTTTATACTTGGCGTGTTTATGATGGCTCAGCTGCCTGTAGAGTTATATATACAGCCATGCCTGAAGTTGGATGCTATTTTGTCAAAATGAGGAATAAGTGACTGCCTAGAGCTGCTGGAGAAAAGCCACTCTTTCTGAAAAAGTATTATCAAGAGTGTCTGTCATCCAGGGGCCTGGTTGACAGAAGGGCTTTTTTTTGTACGAATTGAGTGCTTTTACTCTGAAATGTATAGAAGCTGTTCTCTAGATGCCCGCTGCTCTGGTAATGTGCTAGAGGAACTCCTACTCCTGCGCTTGGTTATTTTCTCTGCTTAAATAGGTGCTGAGTAGGACAGAGCCTCTTTTCCTTGAAGCCGAGTTATCCCTTTTTCTCCCACAGAATGTAGTGGTGAGCTGCTCTGTTGTGTTCCCTATTGTCCTTATCAGTGCTAGCTCCAGAATTCCCTTGTCAGTGGGTGGGTGTGAGTCTATTTGGAAAGGGGGACTTGAAGCTATGTTTACATGGCATTTTGTGTAGGACTGAGAACATGTCAGTTGTCCTTAAGAAGGAATCGGGTGGAGGGAGGGGCAGATGGAGGTTATGGGGTGAGGAGTAGTGCTAAAGCCAGCCCACATCCCTGGGAGCCACCCTGGTTCTCATGTCATAGTGCATGTACTTCCCTTCCCTGTGGGCTGCACCCAGCAATATAGAAAATATCATGTCTGTTGAACATAGAATGGCACTACTGAATTGTTTTAGTGATGAAGGCAGGTTTTGCTGTCTATGTGCTTTCTTACCTAGTCCCCATGGTGTCCTGAGGCACACATTTCTAACGTAATTTTTGGATTTAAGAGAGAAACCCATGGACATAATTTTGTTATCTTTGCATAAAGCTCTGTGGCTCATGCAGAGATTGGTCCTGTCTGTGTTCATGGCTTGTTAAGACCTCTGCAGTTTAGGTAGCATCTTTTCTTCAAGACATGTTGCCTAATAGTTCTCCTTTCTACCTGTGATGAAAAACAATTTATATATACAACTTTATTTACATTTTAAACATCTCTATGATATAAAGATAGGTGACTGGAGCCACTTTACAGAGACAAGAACAGTCACAGAGTGTAGTGACTTGCCCAAAATCACATAATCAAGCCAAGACTGAAATCCCAGACTTGCACTTTCTCTGCCCTGGGTTATAATCTTGTTTTTCATTGATAGACCTGAGTCACTCTGAGACCCATATTTTTGAAACAGTATGCCGTGAATGTTTATCATCTTTCTTGGGCATGCTTTTCTGCATGTTGTGAATACTTTCAACAGGGATCACCCCAAAATGCCATATCTACCTGTAATAAGTGGGGAACAAAATTAATTACCTAAGAGAATAGCCGTTAAGCACACAAATACTTTCCAACACAAGGTTGTAAACCGTGCTTGTCATTTTAAGCTGCTGCGTGAGCATGCTTACAGAATTATTAACAACTTATTCTGCTGTTTTTTTGTATGAATTAATTCCAGAGGAATAACCTTAGAATCGAGTGTAATTTGAATCTTAAATTTTAAATTTCCTTTTTATACAGCAAAGTGTGTAATGTCATAAATTAAGAAAAATCTGTTGCCTTTCAACAAAAGATGTAATTTCAAAATCAGGTTTTGTAATCTATTCAGAAAACTCGGGTAGTATGACTTCCTTTGAGGATAATCATTGAGCTTCACATGTATTTGTTCTGCACAAAAATAATAACTGAAGCTGAGTTCCACAATTCTTACTTATTTCAGGGTTCTGATTTATCCCAGCTGGCCACACAGTCTTCCTGTCTGAATCCTAATCTTGTGTATTTTCCACAATGGATGGAAGTCAAACCATTATCTACTTGCATGAGCATCATTCGTAAAAGTTAGTTTTGCTTATGAGCTTAAGGGAATTTGAGATTACTTTTTAGATGCAGTATTTTAAAGGGAGCTCTTCATTTGCATCAGAACTCTTGTTTTGCTTTTTGGTAAGAACTGTTCGGAATAGGAAGTTAGTAGCTCTTTACATAGTGCCAAATTTGGGAGACAGAGAGTATGATCTTTATGGAATGGGTGTGCTTGATAAATAGGCCACATTTAGTCTTGAATTCTTTAGAAATAAAATGCAGTTGAAAATTTCATAAGACATTTTTTTGCTGGGCTATGAAACAGGCTGCAAACAAGGCCCTTTTGGCAACAAAAATGACCATAAGCTGAAATAAAGCTTCTTAATCTCTGATGCTTGTAGCATCCTTTGCTAAGTAAAGCTCAACACCTAGGACAGGCAATTAAACTATTTATGAATCCCAAACAGATGAATCTGATATGTCTTTGCATTTTGGAATCAAAAACACAATCTAGACCACAGCATGGCAAGTTCTCATGCTGCGACGTAAAGGAGCAGAGTTATCACAGAGGTCACTTAGAGCTGAACAAGTTGTCAAGTGTTGTGAGAGAGGAGCGAGGCTGCCGCTGTCATTGCTGATGTGATGGGTTCTCCACTTTGGCTCCAGGCGAAGGCTCCTGGTGATGCATGATTCATTTCAGGTCTTTGCTTTATTTTGGCTTCATTACCATGGTTCAGAGCCACACGCTTTTTGTTTCCTGGGGAGAAGGCTGTATAGAAATCTCAGCGTTAGATGCCGTGTTCAGTGTTTTGTATGTCTGGTGAACCTTATCTGGGCTGGGATGAGAACAGAGTGGTTTTCTCTAGCAGCTGTGGATGCAGTCTGGTTGGGGCATGGCTTACAGGATGTGTCATGGTTCGTGGGATGGCGGGAAGGATGGTAGCAACAGTCTGCTCTTGCTGTCAGCTGCTTCCTTTGTTAATGTTCGAGCTGCCCATTTTACTTGTCAGAATTTCCTTATTTCCCTCTCTAGTCATGACAGTTAGTGGAGTCACTGATGGTAACAGCAATCAGGATGGGTTCCTGCCCCATCAGAAAATAGGTACAGAAGGAAAATGTGAGGCAATTGGTGGGTTCTGCTATTAGCAGTAAACGCAAGTGGTCCAGAGATGCTTTCACCCACATTAAGATCACAAAACCGATGAACATCAAATGCCTGGAAACAGCAACATGAAAAAGAAACAAGGGAAGTGAGTAATGTAGCTGAAGAGTGCGGATTATAAGGTTTATAACAAGTCCAGCAAAACAAATATATGGCCAAAAGAAGAAATTTTCCTACCATTGCAAATAGACATAATCAGTACTTGGTAAAATTGCCAGATTAGGGGAATAAAAAATTTTCAAGCATAGTATTGAAGAATGGGGCCAATCCTGAAGATGTTCACCAAGGAAAGCAGTCTTGGCAAGGTCCAGAAGTGGGAAGGCAAGGGAAAGAGAACGGGAGATGCTTAAAGCAGGGGTGCTAGGGTCCCTAGAATGACAGCATCAGTACATTCTCGCCCCACCAGGCCTGCAGAATCGGACTCTGAGGGTGGGCCAGCCATCTTTCACAAGCCCTCCAGGGGACTCGGGTGCACGCTGATGTTTGAAAACCACAGGCTTTGCCACGGTTAAAAAGTTTTAATATACTGATATCCCCCTAAGCTCTGAGGTGCTCTTATATTTCCCTCCGTAAGTGTAGAGATGTTTCGTATATGATTCTTTGCAGAAACTGTTATTGTCTTTGTTTCCCATACTTTTTCCCTCAACCTCTTGAAAGATCCCCTGAAAATATTGAGAAAAATGATGTGGAGAAAAATGCCATTGCGGCCATATTTAGATGGATGGAAACAACTTTTTAAAAGTGGATTAAAATATAACAATGAATTTGTAGTCTCTGAGTGATAGTCATTTTTCACAATTGGCAGTAAAACATTTGTGTAAGATACTTCCATCCATGATTTTACGGTATTTGTTCATTGCATCTTAGTTTCATGGGAAAATGTCATGTTTCTTCCAGCGTCATAATGATGAAGCCTTTAAAGTATAGCTTACAAAAATGAAAAAAATAATTGGAAGGAAAAAGCACCCTGCGTACGTAGCTGTTGTGTAATAAATACCTGTTGAGTTATTGGTAATCGTTTGCTAGGACTCAGTCTCAGTACTTCAGAGCATGAAAAAATCAATTTTCAGTGATCCCACTTAATCACACCCTATTGTCTTTATTTTACATTCCAGCTAGTGATTCTGCAGGGTTGGGGACCAGTAGCAACAGCATGTTATATTTTTCTGTTTTCTGACTCATGGATTCAGCATTTCAGAATATGGTACTCTAATCATAAACTTTGAAATGAAATCATGACCGTTTTTTCTTTAGATTTTATTTGTATGACTTGGGCTGGGCCCTAACTTATTACTAAAGCCTGCGGACCCAAGTTCTTTGGGAATATGTGGCTAAGGAGGAGTCTCTAATACCATTTCCTCAGATGCTCATGTTGTTTTGTGCCCAGATCTTAATTTATAAAGGTGACCGACAACACGGAGAGGTCAAGGCCATTGAAAGGAAAGTTTAATGGTACTCCCAGTTCCCCTAGAAACAAGAGGCACAGCTTGCCATGCAGGGCCTCAGGACGAACACCAGGTTTGGGTCAGGAGGCAGAAGACAGGAGCAAGCAATAGGTTGAGGCCAGAGCCTTTATTGGGGTTTCCTCCAGAAAGGCAAGGGAAGGCAGGGTGAGCAGTTGGGGACTGGCTAGTTTGAATAATTCTGGGGCCTTTAGACTATAGTGGGGTCTCTATTTGCCTGGCCCTGGCCCTGGGGTGGTTGCTTTCTGGTTGTACAGGCCAAGTGGAGGAGGTATGGCTCCCTCATACCTGGTTAGTTTGCATATCAAAAGCAGGCTGCTGGCTGAGTCCTTTGCTATTTCTAAGAATTGGCTAGCCCTGGGAGGGGCAGTCTCTCCCCTTAAAAAAGGTTTTTTTAAGATGTCAAAACATCATAATATACAGAAAGTAAAAAACATGGTTAATACACATATGTAGGCTGTTTAGCTCTCCTTTAAATTTTTTGCAGTCTTAAAACACCGTATAATTTTTCTTTTCCATCTTGAAAACCAGTTAAAAGTATCTCTGGCCAAAAATGTCAGTGTTACTAGATATTATCAAAGTGTGGGAATGTAAAAAGAATATTTTTAAGATGTAAGTTATGAAAATTAATGTTCTCTGTCTCTAGAAGTGAGCTCTGCCCCTTGCAGATCCCTCATTCAAATGTTTTTAATTGAAAAAGGAAAAAAAAATCAGACCATACAAACAGGCTTAGTAGCTTTGACTGAAATCAACCCATTTCACTATGTATAGATTCCATATGTTGCTCCTCCCAGTGGGCCATGTATTTCTCCATGAACAATTGACATGACTGCAAACTTCTGCCACCCCAAAATCATGGCAACAGTTTGAATTGCTCTAAATATTTATCTCACTCAGCCTCCCACCTGCTGTCAGCAGCTATTGCAAACTGGCCATTTTAAACCCTTTCTACCCCCACCGCCTCACAACCTCAGCAAATAATCTCACCCCTCCCCTAACAGATTATAGAGCATTAGACGGGAGTCCCCACTTACACACCTTCACATACACACTTCCTCACCTCTTTTTCTTACAAGTGCCTGTCCTGGCCAAAACGAACCCCTTCTCCTATACTCTAGGTCCTCTCCCTTGAGCAGATGCTCCATCTAGCTGCAGCTTCTCACTCCTGGCATGTACAGCTTTGCATTTAAACCCCTTCAAAGACTCCCTCTTCAAATGATACTCTTCTTCAACCCTTTGACCCCCTTGACTACCACTAAAGTACTGCTCTCTCCTGCACTTTCCGTCTGTTAAATCTTAAACCACTGAAGCAGTGGCTTTTAACCCTGGCTGCACATTGGGTTCATCTGGGGAGATTTTAAAAATTCCTAATTCCCCTGACTGAACCATAGACCAATTACATCAGCATGGGGAGGTGGGATGGTCTTTAGGCTTTTTAAAGCAACAGGCAACCAGGGCTGAGAACCACCACATCAAAACCTGGCTGCTCACCACCATTAAAATTGTTCTTGCTGGGTTCACCAGTGACTTCTGGTTGGCAAAATTTAGTCCTTAGGTTGATCTTTATGACCTGATACTGTATAACTACTTCCTTTTTGGAATTCTGCCTCTTCTGACCCTGCTCTCCTGATTTTTCTCCCACTTCTTTGCTCTTTTCTGTCTCCACAGGTAGGCAGATGGGTTGGTAGGTCGGTCTAACAGACTGAATGTCTGTCTCTGCTCTCACCCTCCATTACTTCACTCAATACCTGTGTGCTAGTGAGTCCTTTGCCATACTGCCTTAACGCACTGACTCAAAGCCAGACTTAGAGTGAAGCATTTACATTCATTAATAATTATCGTAAACTTCTAGGAAAGCATACTCAAGGGCTCTGCTCCTTCCCTCACTTCTCTTTATGCATCCTCCAAGCCCACTGAGGTAGGAAGAATTGCTAATCAGATTAGTCAGAGTCTAAGATGGAACACCCCTATTTCCTAGTGGGTGGAGTAGCTGTTCATGAAAAGTCAGGCTTGAACTGTGGTCCGTCTTCTGCTTTCTCCTTTCCAGGGGGTTGGACTGGCAAGGAGGCCTGGGCCCACTGCTATGTACAAGGTGGCTACCTCCATCTAGTGTTCTCTTCAGTTTTTTGCTGCTGTGGGTAAGATTTTAGTTTGGGGTTAGGGGGTGAGACAGACCCATTCCCTCACCACTTTTTGACCTTGGGTACCATCTTGGATCTTACTTTATCAGAGAACGTTTTATTGGGGTTTCAGGCACTAACCCTACTATAAATAAAGTGGAACTTGACTTCCCACTTTATCACCATCACTGCACGCTGCCTCTGGAATTTATGTAGGAGTTCCAGCGTCACCAGAAGGGACTCTGTGTGTTCCTGGCTTCTTTGAATCACTAGTTTCTGATTCAAAATCTGGGATAGGTGGATCTCATTAGTCATCATGTGCCCATGTTCCAGCTGCAGGAAGTGAGAATGAGGTTACCTGAAATGTTTAGCTTCTATTGGGGTTGGATGAAGTCCTCAAATCTAGGGGGGCAATCCAGATGCTGGACAGCCAACAAGAATAACAAAGGTTTGCTAGAGTTATTGCCCTGTTCACTGATTGAGCAAACGTTTATTGAGTGCTCATTAAGCCAGTCTTACTCAGGGACCTCTTGGGGAACAGGGTGGCTGCCCCAAAGCAGGATGTTCCTAGGTTCCTTGGGTATACTCTGTTTGAAACCAATAGAACCCTTTCCAGAGCCAATAATAATAATAGTGACTATTTACTGAGTGATTATTATCTGCCATTTGTCAACAGCATCTCACTTAATCCTCAACAACTCTAGGGTAGGTACTGTCATCTCTGTTTTAAAGCAGTGAAATATGCTTACAGTTATAGATTAACTTGTTCAGTGTCACATAGCTAATCAGTGTCAGCCAGGATTCAAACTCCAAGTCTGTTTGGTGCTAGAGTTTCTGTTCTCAGCCAGTACCCTATGCTGCCCCTTTTCACAACATAAGTGAACCGTTGGTGGGCATGTATATCTGACATAAACTTCGGGCCACTGGGCCCAGGGCTGGGTGTCTGGTGACACCCTTTCACTCCATTTACCTGTTGCTCCTGGTGGGCTGTTTCTCTATCAAAGCAACTGTGAATGGACTCATCTCTTCTCTGCGTCTACATCATTGAAAGAAGATAGGCAATTTATGGGGCATCCTCTTCTGACAACCTATTCTTGTTTTTAAAAGTGACTAGGGCAAAAGTCAATAAAATCTTCCAAACCTATAGCAATAAAAAGGTATTGTCCTTTGTGTGCCAAAGCAAAACCAATCCCTAAACCAGCAGGACATGGCTCTGAGTTGTTAATGGTAGTGATGGACTATGCTGAACATCTTGCTAAACATCTCATAGAACGGCTAAGAAAATAGCTGTGTTAACAGTCTTGGCCTTTATAAATGTCCCTTCATTCAGTAGATGTGTATAGAACACATTTGGGGCCAAGCACTGTGCTAGGAGCTGAGTATACAAAGAGGAAAGGCATTCTTGGCGTCATGAAGTTCATGGTCTTCTGAGGAAGAGACAAAGAAAGCAAATATTACAATGTAGAGTGATAAATTTTGAGATAAGAATATCAGGGTATTTGGGCAACAAGGAGGAAGGCGCTCTAACTCAAACTGGGCAGAAGGAGGATTCAAAAACTACTGAGCCAAGTCCTGAAGGATGAGCATGAGTTAAGTGAAGACAAGAGGATGAGGCCATCCAAGGGTAAAGAGCATGGTCTATTCAAGGCACCACGAGTATTTTGGTAGGCCTGATGTATAAAGCATATAGAGAAGCAGGGAGAGGTAGGCAAGAGATGAAAAGTGAAGGGCCCTGTGTACACTGGCTTGCTTGTTGATGTGGAGAGCTGTTACAGTATTCCTCGGCTGTGCAGTCATGGAAACCCTATCACAATCAGCCCATTGTGCGAACAAAGCTGGAACTGAGATGTGAACAGGTTTCCTTTCCTTGATCACCTTCCTGAGAAATATAACGAGGTCCACCAATTTGTAGGAGCTACTGACATGCTCGGGAGTATATTAGACTGAATTGGAAATATCAGTTTACACCATGGCTGACTGATTCCCTCTCGTGATGCCAGTCTGAAGTTATTCCCCTTGAACCACCTTATCTTGGTAGAATTTCATGCACAATGTGATGGTCCTAATTCCTAGTACAATTCTTCAGTAATCAAGTTACTATCAACGACCAATTATGCATTTTGGGCTTTGTTTCTCAGTAGTAACAGCAAATTTGTGTTGATCCATTCACATCTTTTAGATCGGGGACCTTTGCAATCTTGGCAATTTCAAGGCTGCAGAAAGTGCCCATAGCATAAAACCAATGCAGCTGGCGCACACTAAGCTCTGAGCCCTGGATCTTTGTCTTGTTAATACCATGCTGTAAGTAAATAAAATTAGCTAAACCCCTTGAAACTGTGTAAAACGAAACCAATTAAGTGTTTTTGGCCAACAGTGGTGACTTATGGTCTTTCTAGTGTGATTCAGAGCCTCCTCTCCACGTTCTCTGGGGCTCTTGATTCAAAACCTTTTTTAAAAAAATATTTCATTTTGAAATAATTTTAGACTTACAGGAAAGTTGCAAAAATAGTAGAGAGAGTTGCCATATGCCCTTTTCCAAGCTTCTGATGTTAACAACTTACATAGCCATTGTATAATTATCGAAACCTGGAAATTAACATTGACATACTCCTATTAACTAAACTACATACTTTGTTTGAATTTCACCAGTTTTCCCAGTAACGTCCTTTTTCTGGTTAAGGATTCAATCCAGGATCCATATGTACTTGGGTTAGTTTCTGGGCTCTGTATTCTGTTCCACTGGTCTGCCTACTTGTGCACAGTACTACACTGTTTTAATTACAGTGTGTTTTAATGTCTAGTAGAGCTAGTCCTTTCTCTTATTTTTCTTTTTCAGTGTTTTCCTGACTATTCTTACATGTTTGTTTTTCCATATAAACTTTAGTATCTACTTGTCCAGCTCCATTAAAATGTGTGTTGATATTGTTATTGAGATCGTATTGCATTTATTAACTAACTTAGGGAGAACTGACATCTTTACAACGTTTAGTCATCCTATCCATGAACGGGGTATGTATTTCCACGTGTTCAAGTCTGTTTTTGTGCCTTTTGAGGACTGTTTAAAAATTTTCCTTGTATAAGTTTTAAGCATTTCTTGTTAAGTTTATCCCTAAGTATTTAATCTTTGTTGCTAGTAAATGGGGTTTTCTCTGCCATTATGTCTTCTACTTGGTTATTGTTCTTACATATGGAGGCTATAGGTTTTTGTATGCTAATTTTATATCTGGCTACGTTAGAATTCTTTTACTAACATAGTGAGTTCTTTTACTTTTTGGGTTAATTTTATCATTGATCTTCGAGGGTCAAAAAATATCTTTCTAAATGCACAGAGCAGTGGCAAGAAAGGAAAGACTCTATAGAGGTCAGAAGTGACATGAAAGCTCGAACCCTGGGAGACAAGCCACCTTTCACCCTCAAGGTATCTGCTGAGACCTGGTCCCCTTGAGCCTCTGTCGTGATGACTGTGATGGGTGCAGGAGGTAAGGCAGGGTCTGCTCAAGGCAGGGAATTTAACCTGAGATCTCGCACAGAGCAAGGACGCTCGAAGTGCTACACTTACAGTGTAAGGGTAACTACTAAATAAACCCACCCAGCAGAAATACCAGCAAGGAAACATGCCCTTCCTGACCTTGACCCTGGGTGGAGGAAAAGATTTTTTTTTAACCTAAAAATGTTTAACAAGTTGTCCCTTATAGAAGTTTAGGGCCCAAATTTATACTACTTGTGTGGTCAAACATACTGCAAGTGGGAATTCAATTTACAGTGGACCAGGTCAGTAGCAACTCCAGAGGACTAGCAGAAGCAAACACAAGTTCTCTCTGGAGGAATGGAACTTTGGTCTAGGTGTTAAAGAACTCCCACAGATAAAGTTATAAAGAATATGGGTAGCTCACAGTTAAAAACCACAAATCAAAGAAGGCAATAAGATACCATGAGTGAGAGTCTTCGGAAATAACGTACAGGAGGATCAGACTCACAAACACTTTAGATATTGTACTTGTTAGCACAGAATGGAAACTACATGTTTTAAATATATTTCAAGAAATAAAAGAGAGGCTTCAAAACACCAGGCTACGAAAGCATATGATTTTGAAAGGGGTGATGACAGTTACAGTGTCCCACTGCCCTTTAATGTTCAAGAGGAGGGTAGAGAGTCTTATTAACTTGGGACTTTAGGTAAGTAGACATGTTAAAATATTTGGAGTAACTGCTAAAAGAATAAATACAGAGAATATAACATTTACACTAATATGGGGGAAAAGGAATGATAAAAAGAAAATAAACTGGAAAGGTGAGAAAAATAAAAAGCATAATAAGATGGTAAAGAATTCAAGTATAACAGTAAATATATCAGAAAAGTGTAAATGAACTCTCCAGTCGAAACAGAAAACCTATAATACTGGATTTTTAAAATCTAGCTATATGCTATTTACAAGAGATACATCTAAAACTTAAAGTCACAGGGAGATTAAAAGTAAAAGAATGGAAAAAATATGAGGCAGATATCAGAGGAAGTAAAGATAATCTCTACAAAATAGTAAATATTGGTTCAATATATGATATGATAAATGGTTCAATTTGTCAGGGAGATATACTACGTAGTCTCAACTAAGTGTAATAACATAGCCTCAATATGCCTAAGCAAAAATTGACAGAACTAAGTTTAAAATATTAGTAATATTTCAGTAGTAATATCTTTCAGTAATTGATATAAGTGGGTAGAAATTGTTATGAATATAGAATATGCAAACAGCACAATAAATAAGCTTGACGTAGTGGACACGAATAGAATATCACACCCAACAATTTAAAGAATTACACATTATTTTCAATCACAGTGTGAACATTTACAAAAATTGACTCTCAGACCATAAAGCAAACCTCAGGAAATCCCAAAGATTAGAGTTACATAGATCACACTTTCTAATCACAATGAAATTAAATAAGAAGTCCATAGCAAAAAGATGAATTTTCTAATGCATGTGGAAATTTAGTAACATCTAAACCAATGAATCAATGAAAAAATCCTAATGGCTATTAGAAAATACTTATAACTGAATTATATCAAAATCTTATGCATTAACACTCTTTGGATGCAGCTAAAGGGATAGTTAGAGGAAAATTTATGGTCTGAAATGTTTGAGTTACAGAAGAGAGGACTGAAAATTTATGAGCTAAGCATTCTACTTGCACACTTAGTAAAAGAACAAGATTATTCCCGCAGAGAAGAATAATAGCCCAGAGAAGGCAAAAGTGATAAAATAGTAGTGGTGAGATCAGAATTAGATCTGAAATAGAAAGTAAACATATAATTGAGAAGTCAACAAAGCCTGAAATTAAGACAAACAGAATAGGCAAATCTCATTAATTAAGAAAAAACAGAGAAGGTGCAAAATATTAGGAATGAAAAGGGGTATATAATTATAGATACAGCAGAGATTTGAAAGTTAATAAGGTGATGCTATGGTGAACAACTTTAGCCAATAAATTTGAAAGCTTAGACAAAAATGGAAAAATTTCTAGAAAGATATAATTTACCAAAACTCAATCAGGGGAAATAGAAAGCTTGATAATTAAACACTAAACAAATCTAGTCAGTAGTTTAAAATCTGGACAGTATAGTCTTCGTAGAAAGATTTTGTGCGATCCACCCAAAATGCTGGTAAAGTCTAGCTCTTTCTGGAGCTAGAGATGTTGATTGTAAAGTTCATTTGGAAGAACGAATGAACGAGACTGAAAAAGAGCACTTGGAACGGAGGAAGCATTAAAACATAAAGCCTCTAAAACTGAAGGTGCGGTCCAGGGCCATGAGTAGACAGACAGGCCAGTGGGACACCAAAGGAAATCCAGACATAGCCCCAACTGCACATGAAAACTCAGGATACAATAAAGGTGGTGTCTTACGTCAGTGGGGGGAAAAGACAGACTATAAAAATGAACGGTGTTGGGATAACTGAATATCCATATGGAAAAATAAAATTGGATCTGTTCCTCATACTATATACCAGGATAATTTTCAAATTGATCAGAGATTTAATTGTACAATATTAAACCACACAATTACTGGAGAAAACAAGATGAATTCCTCAGCAGACTGGCATATTGGCCAAAACTGGCCTGAGGCCTATTTTGAGGCTGCTGTGAGTTAAGAAAGCATGCTTTTTTTTTTTTCAATTTTAAAGGGTTTAATAAGAAGGAGGAGGAGGAAAAGGACATGAACTTATCTGGTTGAAAACCCTAAAATGTTTACTAAAATATTTTTTAAAAAGATTGTCCCCCCCTGCTCTGTAACCTGGGAGTGAGGAACCTTTCCTAACGGTGTTGGTTAGTTATTGCACAATAATGCCACTGAGCTCAGCCAGGCAGCTCTGCTCCACATGTCTTTCCGTCTCCTTGGACCAGTAGGAAAATATTCTCCACCCATTTGGTGGAAGGGATTGTAAATTCACATGGCGAAAGGTGAAGAATTGGGACCAATAATGTAATCCTCCAGACTAAATATGACTTAAAAATCCAGATACAGCAGAGATTTATTTGACTATGCTAAAAAACCTTTTGCATGCAAAATATACTGTAAGCAAAGTAAAATACAGGTGATAACTGGGAAAACATATTTGTAATTTATTTCACAGATTAAGGGCTAAATCCCTAATTTATAAAGAGCTTCCAAAAATTAGAGAAGATCCTGCAGAGAAATAGGGAACAGATATGAACAGACAGTTGACAGAAAAAAATGCAAATACCCCTTAAACATTTGAAAAGATTCTCAACTTTCTATAGTAATTTGATTTTCACAACAACTAATAAGGTAGATATTCCTATCCATATTATATAGACAAGGAAACTAAGTCAAAGAGAGGTAAAGTATTCTGCCTGAACTCCACTAATAAGTAATGGTGCTAGGATTTGAACCCAGTCAGGCTGGCTCCAGATAAACGAGTAATTCACCATGACTAAGTGAGGCTTATTTCAGGAACACAAGGATCATTTAATATTAAGACTAGCTGGGTGTTTCCTTAATATGATAAAATATATTTATCTCAATCCAAAGCCAGCATCATGCTTAATTGAGAAGTAGAGAAGCAATTTCATGAAAGTCAGGAAGAAGACAAAGATGTCCACTAATTACCACCATTATTTAAAATTGGTCTGCAGGACTTAGACAAAACAATTAGACAAGAGAAAGAAATTAAAGGTATAGAAATTAGAAAGGAAGAGAGAATAAAATTATAATTTGCAGATGATATGTTTGGATTGTTTACCTAGCAACTAAAGAGGACTAACCAAAAACTTACAAACAAAACAAGAATGTAATAAATTAGATGGGTCTGAAATTAATTTTCAGAAAACAATAGCCTCTGTATACACAATGTCCAATTATATGCTATAAGAGAAGAAAAGACCCATTTTATAATAGCAGCAGAAAACATAAGATATAAAATACTTAGGAATGAACATAAGAAATATTATTTGTAGAAAACTTTAAGATACTAATGAGGGACACAAAACAAGACCTGAACAAATGGAAAGACATACCACGTTCTTGCATAGGAACAATTAGGATCATAAAGATGTCACCTCTCCTTAGTTAATCTATAAATTTAATGTGATATCCAATAAAAATACCAATAGGATCTTTAAAAAAGATTTATACAAGCTTATTCTGAAGTTCATATGGAAAAGTAAATAAGCAAGACTATCAGAAAATAAAGGGATGTTGATAGGAGATTAACTCTATAGATATTTAAAAATTTATAAATCTATAGCAATTAAAACAGTGTGATAATAAATTGTGAATAGTCAGATCAGTGTAATAGAACAGTTCAGAAACAGATATAAATATATATGGGAATTGAGTATATGAGAAAGGTGGTTTTTTAATCAGTGGGAAAAAGATTATTCAGGAAATGGAACTACTGGGTAGTGTTCTGGAAAAAAATTAAGCTGGATCCATACTTCGCTCCTTACATCAAGACAAATTGCAGGCAATTCAAAGATTTAAATACAAAAAATGAAACTCTAAATGTACTAGGAAGAAATTTTTATAACTTAAGAGTGGGGAAGGCCTAAGTATGTCAAGAAGCCATAAAAGAAAAGATTGCTAGATTAGACTTTGTAGAGATAAAAATTTCTTCATGACAATGGCACCATAAGCAAATGCAAATGAGAACCTGGGCAAGATATTTGTAACTTCACCAAGATGAGGTTAATTTATCTAATATAAGAAGAGCCCTTCAAATCAAAAAGAAATAGGTAGCAATTTAATATAAAAATGGGCAAAGGAAATTAACAGGCATTACATAGAAGAGAAAATACAAATGACTCTTAAGCATATAAAAATATGCTAAACCTCACTTGTAATAAGATAAAATTTTCACCTATCAAAAATAATAAAGTTTGATAACACACTATAATGGCAGGCATGTGGTTAAATAGGTACTTGCACACATTGTATAAATTAGTACATACTGTGGAAGTTGGCAATATCTAGCAAAATTACAAAAGTACATTGCATCTTTTAACCCAGCAATCCTAGGAATTTTTCCTACAGATACACTTGTATATGTGTGAAATGACTTATGAGCATGGCTGATGAATAGAATTTACTAGAGATGAGTCAGGTTCAGTACACACTCAAGGGGAAGAGATTATACAAGGAGGTGGGGGTCATTTGGGATCATCTTGAAGAGGCTGCTTACCACATGGAAAAATATTTTAAAAACATAACTATACCTTGCTTTCAAGAGGCACACTTTTTAAGTGTGAAGAGGAAGAAAGATTGAAAGTAAAAGAATGGGAAAGATATACCAAGAAAAGATCAACCAAAAGGAAGCTGATGTAGCTATACAAATATCAGTCAAGGTAAATGTAAGTCAAGAAGCATTACTAAAAATACAGAAGGACAGTGCCTAAAAATAAAAGGATAAATCTACCAGAAATATATAATAATTTTTTATTTTGATGTGCCTAATAATACAGTTTCAAATTATAGAAAGCAAAATTACAGAACTGTAAGTAACTGATAGTACAGTGAAAAAATCATTGAGTATGGAAGATTTCAACAACATGAGTAATAAATTTAGTCTAATTGACGTACATACCATATTACAACCAGCATTGTCAGAATATATATTCTTTCCAAGCATTGGTGGAACATTTACCAAGGTTTACCATGTGCTGGTCCTTAAAGCAAGTCTTAACAAATTCCAAAGGGTGAAATCATCCAAAATATGTTCTCTAACCAAAGTGGGATTTGGGTAGAAATAAATAACAAAAAGATAACTAGAAACCCCTCAAATACTTGGAAATTAAGCAATATACTTCTCAATAACCAATAATTAAAAAGGAAATTATGATGGACATTAGATAATATTTTTAACTTAGTAACAATAAAAATATGACATATCAAAACTTGAAGAACAAAGCTAAAGCTGTACTTAAATTTGTTTCTTTAAATCTGCATATAATAAAAGATAAGAAAGGCTAAAAAAAACTAAGTTTCCATCTCAAAAAGTAGAAAAAGAATAGTAAGTTAAATCCAAAGATAGAAGAGTAAAGAAAATAAAGTAGTAGCAAAAATTAATGAAATAAGAAAAAGTATCAAAGAAAATCAACAAATTTAAAGGTTGGTTCTTTGAAAAGACTAATAAAATTAATAAACTGCTAGCAAGAAAAAACCTGCTAGATCAAGAAGAAAGTACAAATTATTAATGTTGTAAGTAGATATTACAAAGAACTTTATGCCAATTTATTTGAAAATCCACATGAAATGGAATTTCTAGGAAAACATAACTCACCAACTGAAGAGGAAATAAAAAATCTGAGTATATTATATCTGTTTAAGAAATTGAATCTGTATTTAAAACTTTCCTGCAAAGAAATCTTCAGATCCAAATTTATTCACTAGAAAATTCTTCTGAACATTTATAGAAATGACACTAATATTACACAAACTCTTTCAAATAATAGAAAAAGAACAAACAATTCCCAACTCATTTTGAGGCCACCATAATTTTAATACCAAAGGGTGACAAGTACATTACAAGAAAGAAATATTATAGACCAGTATCTCTCATGAACATACAAATATCCTAAACAAAATATTCGCAAGTAGAGTCCAATAATATGATTTATTTTAGGAATGCAAGGTTGGGGGCCAGCCTGGTGGCGCAAGCAGTTAAGTGCATGCGCTCTGCTTTGGTGGCCCAGGGGTTGCAGGTTCGGATCCTGGGTGCGCACCAACGCACTGCTTGTCAAGCTATGCTGTGGTGGCGTCCCATATAAAGTAGAGGAAGATGGGCACGGATGTTAGCCCAGGGCCAGTCTTCCTCAGCAAAAAAAGAGGAGGATTGGCATCAGAAGTTAGCTCATGGCTGATCTTTCTCACACACACACACACACACACACGCACAGACACACAAAGGAATGCAAGCTTGGCTTAACATTACAAAATCAAGCAATGTTTTCAATAGATGGTGCTGGGACAACTGGATATCCATGTGCAAAAAAATAAAGTCTTCACATACCATATGCAAAAATTAACTCAAAATGGATCAAAAACCTAAATGTAAAAGCCAAAATATAAAACTCTTAGAAGAAAATATAAGTGTTAATCTTCATGATCTTTGATTAAACAATGGTTGCTTAGATATGACACCAAAAGCTCAAGCAACCAAAGAAAAAAATAGATAAATTGGACTTCATCAAAAGTTTAAACTCTTGTGCTTCAGAAGACACTATCAAGAAAATGAAAAGTGTTGTATGAAAGGAGAGAAGGTTAGCACTCCCCTTGACAAGGATGGAAGAGGCCCTCGGGCCTGACAACACGCATACGGTTAAGGCATTGCCACCTACTTCGTGGCATCTAACCATCGTTTTTGGATGGACATTGAGGGTATAATGCAAAGTGAAATAAGTCAGAGGGAGAAGGTCAAATACCGTATGATTTCCTTCATTAAGTAGTAGATAATAACAACAATAAACAAACACATAGGGACAGAGAGTGGATTGGTGGTTACCAGAGGGGAAGGGGGGAGGGAGGAGGGTGAAAGGGATAATTCGGCACATGTATGTGGTGATGGGTTGTAATTAGTATTTTGGTGGTGAACATGATGTAGTCCATGCAGAAATAGAAGTACAATGATGTACACCTGAAATTTTTACAATGTTATAAACCAATGTTACTGCAATAAACAAAAAATTAAAAAAAAAAAAAAAAAAGAAAATGAAATGACAACCCACAGAATAGGAGAAAATCTTTGCAACTCATATATCTGATAAGGATCTAGTATCCAGACTATATAAATAATTCTTACAACTAAACAACAAAAAGACAAACAACTCAACTGAAAAAAATGGGCAAAGGACTTGAATAAACATTTCTCCAAAAAAGATATACAAATGGACAACAAGCATATGAAAAGATGCTCAACATCATTAGTCATTAGGGAAATGCAAATCAAAACCACAATGACATACTACTTCACACCCATGAGGAAGACTATAATAAGAAAAATACAGACAATAACAAGTGTTGTCAAGGATGCGGAGAAATTGGAGCTCTCATATATTGCTGATGGGAATGTAAAATGTAAAATGGTATAGCTACTACTAGTTCTACAGTTCCTCAAAAAGTTAAACACAGGTTACTATATGACCCAGGAATTTTACTCCTAGGTAAATACCCAAGAATTGAAAACCTATGTCCTTATATTCATAGCAGCATTATCATAATTGCCAAAAATCAGAAACAACCCAAATTTCCATCAACTAATGAATGGATAAAGAAAATATGGTCTATTCACATGATGCAATATTATTCAGTCATGAAAAGGAATGGAATACTGATTCATGCTACAAAATGGATGAACCTTGAGAACGTTAAGTGAAAGAATTCAGACACAAAAGATCACATATTACATGATTCCACCTATATGAAATGTCAAGAATAGGCAAATCTATAGAGACAGAAAGCAGATTAGTGACTACCAGTGGCTGAGGGTTGAGGGTAATAAGGAGTGACTGCTAATGGGTATGGAATTTCTTTCTGGGGGTGATTAAAGTGTTCTGGAATCAGATATTGGTGATGGTTGCACAGCTTTATGAACATACTGAAAAACACTGACTTGTACACTTTAAAAGGATGAACATTATGGTATATGAATTATATCTCAATTTAAAAATTAGTGCATTTAACCAAATCAGCATAATAAAGGAGAAAAAGAATAAGATTGTTTCCATAGAATGATGTAGAAAAAGCATTTAATAAAATCAAATACTTATTCATGATAAATACTCTTAACAGACTAAGAATAGAAGGAAACTTTCTTAAACTGGTAAAGATCACTGCAAAAATCTTACAGAAAATTTCATTGTTAATAGTGAAATGTTGAAAGCTTTCTCCCTGAGATTAGGAATCCCTACCTCCTAATACTACTTCTATTCAGCATTGTACTGGAGATCCTAACCATTGCAATAAGGCAAGAAAAAAAAATTTAAAAAGACTGGAAGGAAAGAAATAAAACTGTCCTTATTCACAGATGGTGTGATTGTTTTTGGAGAAAATCCTAAAGAATCTATAATTTATTAGAATTATTAGAAATAAATAAACATAGCAAGGTCACTAGATTCAAGATATGTATAGTATTTCTATATATCTGCAATAAACAGAAAACGAAATTTTAAAATACTGTTTACAGTAGCATCAAAGACATAAAATATCTGGGAATATTTGCACATCTAATGAAAGATGTGCAAGACCTTTATAGAGAAAACATTACTGAAAGAAAATGAAGACCAAATCTCTCCTAAATAAATGGAGAGATTTGCTGTGTTCATGAATCGAAAGGCTCAAATGTTAATTCTTTCCAAATTAGTCTATAGAGGGAATGCAATCCCAGTCAAAATCACAGCAGATTTTTTGGGGGGAAATTAAGCTAATTCTAAAATATATGTGAAAATAAAACACCAAGAATTCTTAAAGACCAAGAATAGAGAAGACAGTCTTGAGGCAACAAAGCGGGAAGACTTACACTGCCAGGTATCAAGGCTTCTTCTAAAGCTATAGTACTATGTGGTATTGGTGTAGACAAGTAGACCAATGACACAGACTAGAGAGACCAGAAGCTTACTCACACACATACAGTCACTGGCCTCGGGACAAAGGTTACTCTGTAGTGCAGTGAGGAATGGATGACCTTTTCAATAAATGGTGCTCACTCAGTTGGATATTCATTTGCAATATAAATATTGAATCCTATTTACAGGATTAAATAAAACCAATTCCATAAAGATTGCATCATAAAAGTGGAAGGGTAAAACAATAAAGCTTCCAGAAAAAAACAGGAAAATATCTTCATTATCTTGAAGTAGGTAAAGATTTCTTAAACAAAATATAAAAAGTACTACCCAGAAAAATAAAGATTGATGCCATTGGATTACATTAAACTTAAAATTTTCTATTCATTAAAAGACCCCATTAAGAGTAAAAAGGCCGGCCACAGGGTAGGAGATGATACCTGCAATACAAATATCTGACAAAGGACTTGCATCCAGAATCTATTTTGAAAACTGCTACAAATCAATTAAAACAAACAGATAATCCAACAGAATAATAGGCAAATGACTTGTATAAAACATCACAAAAGACGATATCCAAATGGCCAATAAATGTATGAAAAAGTGCTAAGCATCATTAGTCATTCATGAAATGCAAATAAAACCACAATGCTGGACTGCTACACACTCAACAAAGGGCTGAAATTAAAAAGACTGACAACACTGAGTACTGGTGAGGATGTGGAGTAACAGACACTCCCTTAGACTGCTGCTGAGGGTGTACATTGGTACAGCCACCTTGGAAAGTTATTTGACAATATCCATTAAACTGACCATATGCTAACCGAACCACCCAGCAATTCCTAATTGTGAATTAGGTATATTCACAAGAGAAATGTGTACATATCTGCACCAAAACACATGCACACAGCAGCTCCATACATAGCAGCCAAAACTGAAAATGACACAAATGTCCATCAACAGAATGAATTCATAAATTGTGATCAATTTATGGATTGATGGAATGGAATACTGTAGAGAAACGAGGATTAATAAAGTATACACAGCAACATGGGTAATGTTGAGCAAAGCAGCCAGATACGTGAGAACGTATTGTAAGACTCCGTTTATATAAGGTTAAGAACAAGCAAAACTGAACTTTGCTGTTCAGAAAAGAAATCAGGAGCGTGCTTGCCTGTAGATGTGAGTAGTAACTGAAGGAGACAGAGGGCCTCTGGAAGTTTTGGTAATGTTCTTGTCTTTGTTTAGGGGGTATGTTCTCTTTGTGAAGATTCATTGAGTTGTACCTTCATGATTGTGCATTTTTCCAGAATTGTGTTGTATCAATAAAAACAACACAAAACAAACAAAAAAGTGTGCATGAGCGTTGGTAAGTGTTTTTGAGTGTATGGGGATCTCTGAGAGCCCGGCGCAGGGCATGTGCAGACCCCACCTCCCCTTCAAGCTCTGGACCTGGGCAGGAAGTACGGCACAGAGGCCCTCCCTCTTAGGCTGCCGGGGGGTCCTCCCACCCCGTGGCTTGGAGATCCTTGAGGACCCCTGCATTTCCTTTCAGAGTAGGCCATGGGGCCATATATAATTCTCCACGTTGTTTGAAAAGGAGTGACCACAGCAAAGGCCATGCTGGGACTCTGCCCCTGAGTCTTCTGGCCAGCATCTGTTCTGATTAGGATAATCGCTCTCCCCACAGGATATCCCGGGTATGGGACTAAGCGGCCATCCAAGGATGACTTTAGCACCTCTCCCTGCAACCTCAAAGGGCCTGAGCACGTGGTCAGTGTGGAGTAAAGAGCCCAGGCAGCAGGGAAGTGAGACCTCTGGAGCCCCAGAGCCCAGGGGAGAAGGATTTGTGACCAGTTGATGGGGGTGGAGCCCCAGGTATGAAGTTGATCCCCTGTGGGGAGACGAATCCAGGGACGTGTAGAGACACCGCCTCAAGCCCATTCCAGGATGTTCACATTCCACAGCCTCACTGGTAGCATCGCTTGCAGGTCATTTGTGAACTGAGTAACATAAAATGAATCATGTCCCTGCTAGGACACGTGCTTCCATTGTAAGATATTAAGAAGTAGCTCATGTTTGTAACACAGATACAATCCATCCACAGTACATCTAGAAATGCATCGGTAAAAGTTTTGCTATAACTCTAGTGGAATTGGCACCCACATTGTGTAGGCAGGTAAAATGTGAGTTGCTCGATTCTACCTATGAGCAGAAAACAGACCCGTAGGCCTGGCCATTCCGGTCTGCACCACAGGGACCCTACACAGAGTCTGGGAGTTGGAAAGCCCGATGGAGGTCACCTGGTCCAGCCTGATGGAGGTCACCTGGTCCAGCCTCTCCCAGGCAGAGGGCTCGGTCCATGATTCCCAGCCCCAAGAGTAAGGTAAGTTGAGAAAAAACACCTATTCACATGTCTGGGAGCAATTCCTACATGAAGGGGAAAAATAGCAGTAGGCAATCCTGGAGCTTTCCAGAAGCAACACTGCTTTATGGGTCTCTGTACCTGCAACACTGAGGTGGTTAAATGTTAAAAGCCCTGTCTGGAACCAAAAGAGTCGTATAGCTCTAGGTATCGGGATATTGCTGGTTCACATCCCCACTTAAAAGCCCATAGAGTAGTATTGCTTTCTCTCCACCCTGAAACCCAAGAGGGCACAAAAATTCCCCTTTCCCTTAGATCCAAGATTCTCAAGCATTTTGTTTCAAATTTTGGGTTCCTTTTGGGGAGGGAGGAACATAAACACTTTTGGTATTTGATTTGTGTGTGTGTGTGTTCACAAAGAAATGTTGCTCCTTTCCTCTCACCTGCCCACATTACAAGTCTTTGCCTCTTCCTCTGACCTTGTAACTTGCAGCATTGTGCCAGGGGGCATGCAGTTTCTAGGTTGTCGGTTTTCCAAGGTCATCCTTTGAGATTAGCTGACTGCTGGTTGCATCTGTAATAAGTCGGACAAGGGTTTCTCTGGCTGACTTAGTAGGTTCTTCTCTGATCTGAACCTGCAGAGGAAGTCTCCGTGTATCCTGTAGCCTGTTAGTGACTGTAAATTCCTAAAAGAAAATGAAAGCAGAGTTTAATAATTCCTGGTGCCTCTTCCTCATCTCCTCCCTCCCCCACACCGTCCTTTGGGGAGTGTGAAAGGACGTGACAGTGTGTGGAGGAGTTGGTGGAGGGACAAACAGCGGCCTGTGGGTGGGGGCTCGGAGAAAGAGGTTATCCTAGGATGAAATACAAACCATATCGCATTGATTTTCCCTTTGGGGGGTCCGGATATCACATCCTTCCATTTCCCTCTAGTCCCTGCCCGTCATCGACAGGGAAGCATTAACAGGGAATAATCAATGGCGCTCTGTCCTGAAAATAAAAGGCTTGTCATGTCTCTCCATTTGGTGGAATGGATGTGGGACCAGGGGTCATGTGGCCAGCTTCCATCCGTCTCCTGACACAGGCACTGACTCAGACATGCTTTCCATCTAGAGGGCTGCAGCCCGCAGCCAGGTGATTGCAGACTCTCCATGGGCATCAAGAAAAACAAGACTTCAATTTCTTTGAACTCTTGTGTCAGGAGCCTGGCTAACTATCCAACATGGCGGCTTAGGAGTGGCTTTACTGAACTTTAATCTCTGGGCTACGTAATGGATTGACATTCCCTAATATGATGGATGCTGTGCTTGCAGTCAAAACAAGGCACCGTATTCACTGTTTCGTGATAGAATCACAGAAATTCAGAACTGACAGAGTCTTAAATCTGTGGTCCAGCCCTATTCCCCATCTGATAGCTGAATTTGCTACAGTTTTCCTGGTAAACCCAATGGTTGCCTGAACACTGCTGCCTCCTGATGTTGCTCATCCAATATCAGAAAGCTCAACTCTTAGAAAGTATTTTCTTACACTAACCTTTATCTGTTTTCTGATGCTCGTGGTCATCTTTCGTAGCCCTCCATATGCTCCCACCTCTTTCACTTAGATCCAGTTCCCACATGGTTCCCAACTCCTGATTCTTTCCCATTCACAATCCTAAATCCCTTTAGATTTAACCCTTATATTTGGTTATTCATTAAAGGCTCTGGCTTGGCAGCATGCCAGTGGCCCTCCCTTTCAGACTCCTTGGGTACCCTCCCTGCCCTTGTCTAATCCCCCACCCTTCCACCCAAAGGTAAGTGGGAAGTGCCCCTTTCCATTTTCTGTATTTGTGTCCACTTAGCTGAAGACCCGCTTAGCTGGCTTTGGAAGGCATCCTTTGGGCTTGTTTTAAAATAGCTCTAATCTAACATCTCTTTGCATTTTTGATGCATGCTACAGTTAAAGCCACATTTTTCCATCCCATACCTGTATGATTTGGTTTTATTTGGACCTAAATAAAGAACAATACAACTAGCACGATTACATTTTATCTTGTTAGATTGGTTTGTTGCTCCATCTTATTAAGATCTTTTAAAATCAGATTCTGCCATTACGAGCATGCACTTTCATCAGCAGCTTTGGTTAATCTGCAAATTTGATAAGCTTACCTTTCCTACCTTGGTCTCAATCACCGGCAAAAATGAGAGGTTGGGGTCCAGAACAAAGCCCTTGAAGAACCTTTAGGAACCTCTCTTTAGATTAATATTTATGAGGCAATCTCATTGGGTCTGGTAGCTACTGATCCTCTAATTAAACTAGCATCTATGCTGTATTCTTAATGATGAAGATCCCTTATTGAGTCTTACCATGTGCCAGACAGTGTTCTACATGCTTTATATGTATTGTCTCAGTTAATCTGCATAATAACCCAGTGGAGTTGGTACTATCATTATTCCTATTTAACAGATGAGGCACAAAGAGGTTAATTAACTTGCCTGAGACCACAGAGCTGTTAAGTGGCAGAGTCATGATTTGAACCCAAGGATTCTGACTCAGGGTCCATACTGTTAACCACTCTATTATATTTATATCTCATCCACCACAGTGTGAAATTCCTTTTCATATGCCCGTGCATTCTAGATCCTTTAGCAGCTGCATGCTTATGCAAGCCAGCGTGAGAACTGGATAAAGCCACCAGGAGCATGGGTGTCCCACCTTGGGGACTCCTTCCGGCTTGCTTTCCACTGGCCCCATTCACTAGTGCTGGCTCAGTGACTCCTCTGGTTTCACTGAGATTGGGTTAGTGGGGAGTGGATTGATAAGACCCTTTCTCCTTCCCCAGTTGGGAGCCAACTGAGAGATAGACCCAGTAATCAGAGAGATGGAGACCCAGATGTTGGCTTTATAACTGAATGGAGGACAGGGCTTTAGATTTGTTGAGCGGACTTCATTCCCCTTCTGGAAAGTAGGCTTCTTGTTACAGGGACAGAGCCCACCCCACTAAGTTACTACGTAGCAGACAGCAGTGACTCCCCGTGGATGGGCATCTTCAAAGGAGAGCCCAGAAGGCACTGGTGGACACACTCTGTTACTTCTCAAAATGCACCAGAGAAGTTTTCCTCCTCCCGTCCTAACAATAATAACAGTAAGCATCTTAGGGTGCCTTACCATTTACGGAGCACCTTCCTGCTATTCTCTCATTCAATCTTCCCTCCACTGTGTTGTGGGAGGAGGAGAGTTTTCTCGCTGACATCCCTCCACATGTTGACACGGGCCCTGGAAACAGTTGCCCCGGGGGCCCAAATATGAGTCATTCACTGTATTTCCAGCAACGGCTCTGATTTTCTTTGGGGGATCTGTTCTCTACTCTCACTTCATGAGATTTAGGAGAGATTTCATCTCTCCTCCCCTTCTCCAAGGGGTGGGCATACTACTAGAGCTAAGCAGTGGGACTCACTGTCCCAAACTTCCAATCTCGGGTAGAGTGACTTAAGGGCAGCCCCCCATCCCCAGAGACAACACCGAATCCATTCCAGCGGAGGGCCCTGACGAGACAGTTCTAGCTGGCTGAGTCCTGCCCATCCTTGGCCTGCGCTCCACCTTCCTCTCAGTTCTGTGAGTTCTCCAATACTTTCTCAGGAAAGTCCACTGTTTCCCTTACATGTATGGGAGAGTCTATTGCTTATAGCAATATAACTGTAAGAAAAATAAAATGCAGGTTTTGATAGTTACCAGGCTCTGAGCCCAGCCTACTCTGACTCAACCTGTAGCCCCCTTAACACAGCTTTGTAGATTTCCTGGTTGGTGCTCATGCTTCTACCATCCATTAAGGAACAGCCCAGCCTTGTGTCTGATGGCAGGGGGTTAGGAAATCCTTTGTTGAAATACAGATATCCCATATCCAAGAGTCTAATAATCATGGCAAAGATAGAAATTATGTCAATCTGATATTCCATGTGTGTGTTATGTAAATGAATCCATACAGCATCCTAGTGTTCACCATTTTGTTTTCTAAGTGCTCAGAAGTTATTTAGAATCTGAGACTCTTACTTAGGGGTCAGTAATAAGCTCCTGTATTTGCAGAATGAGCCAGCAGTGGGACCATGGACAGGTCTATTTGAACCTCAGCATCCTCCTCCTTAAGATGGATGGGATAATTATCTCCATCCCACTGGTCATGATTCCAATCCTCTGTCTGGGGCTTTACCTTTTAGCATTTATTCTCTCATTGATCCCATCATATTTGTTTGTTGCAAAGAACAAACAAGAATTTGTATGAAAACATTTAGTGAAATGTAATGCATTCTGTCTAGGCTGCGGTTTGTTAGCAAAGCTCCAACCTTCATCTTCCAGAATCTTCTATTCCCCTGGTTGCCTCCAAGATCCCTGACAATAATTTAGCAATCCCATTTGCAAGGGTTATCAGCATCCTGGAAAGTAATTCATCGAGGTAAGCGACTTTTAATTCATTAGAGTTGCTGGAGAACAGGTGCACTTTTTATAATCTCTTCACTCAGGGCTTTAATTCTCTCTTATCAACATTTGTATTACCCATTTAGTAGTAAAAGATTTTATGTGACAGAAAAGATGGAAGCAAATTAGGGGTATAGTAGTTCTGCCTTCTTTCTGATAAAAATCACTGCCATTCCTAAACAGTGGCCTGTGTCATCTTTTTTTTTTTTTTTTTTTGACTTGCCCTATACTTAACTTTAAAAAAGGAGAAGCCATTTTTGATGCCCTTAGCTCTTTTTGCAAATCTCAACTCATTGCTGGCTTCAGCCTTCTGACACTTTTAAACCAAAATCCATCTTGTTTGTTAAAGTTTTTATTCACATTCCCGCCTGCCAAGATTTTGAAGGACAGAAGCCGGTGAGAATAGATACGTTGTTTGGGAAAGTGTTTTGAGCGCTGTATCAGTTCTAGACCCCTTTGCCTCACTCAAGAACCGAAGCCCCTGATGTAGGTATTAACCTGGAAGTGATCCCAAGCTTTTACCAGGCCGCAGCCCCTGTTGTAGACTCACATCACCCTGTCACCATGAACTTCTCTTCTATAACACCAACTGTCACTGTTCTCAGAGCTTCACGCTACTGGCTGTGTAGGTCCTGGGTTTTGTGTTTCTTCTTTCCACGCTTTAAATTTGTGCTAATCAGAGCTCCTCCTGCAGCTGCTTAGATTTCCTTACCTTCCATCTCTCTTTCTTTCCTTTTGGTGACATTTTTAGTTATAGAGTCAGGTTTGAGCTTTTGAGAATTTCCCAATCGTGAACTACCTTCCTTATGCTATGGAATCATTGCTAAGATGGCTAAAACTTAAAAACTAAATACACACACATACCTTTCTGATTATCAAAGTAAGTTATACATATCGGCATTCTGTAGACCATTTGAAAAGTTTAGAGAAGTAGAAAATTAAAAAAAAAAAATCACATAATCTTACCACCCGGAAACAGCTATTCACTGGCATTTTAGTATAATTTATCTAGACATTATTCTACATGTATTTTGAAATCTACATGCATATAATAATAATACTACACATCAAACCTTTTGTGTTGGACGTGTTACATAACTTCCCCCTATTAATATAAATTCTTTATAAGTGCTATATTTAATGCCTGCATAATATTGCATACATGAGACACATAGCACTTCTAATATTAAATCCTGAAGTTGTTCCTAGGAATGTTTTTCTTTTATAAATAACCCCATGTGAGGTTAAAGGGGGCACAATCCATAAGACTGCCCTCACTTCTGACACCAACTGTGAAGTTAGGGAACAGTTCACAAGACCACCCTCACTTGTGACACCGATTGTAAGTTTGGGGATTTCCAAGACCACCTTGAGTTTTGATAATTCACTAGACACTCACAGATCTCACTGGAAGCTATTATGCTCATGGTTATGGTGCATTACAGCTAAAGGATACAGATGAAAATCAGCCAAGGGAAGAGACACATGGGACAGAGTTCAGGAAGGTTCCAGACGTGGAGCTTCCAGTTGTCTTCTTCCCATGGAGTCACGGACAGTGTTTCTTCCTGGCAATTACGTGGGTCAGCGTGGACAGAGTATTGCCAAGCAGGGACGCTCACCTGAGCCTTGGTGTCTGGAGTTTTTCGTGGGGCTCCGTGGTTGACAGGCTTTGTGGCTGATCTCTAATCTCCAGCCCCTCCAGACAGAGAGCGGATACCACACGGCCCAAAGCCCCCATCGTAAATCACAGTGTTAGGCTGTCCAGTGGCCAAGCCCCCCAAGTAAACAAAGGCACTCTTATCAGGGGGGACATCCCAAGGGCCTAGGGATCACCTCCGAGTAGCTGAGGGCAAAGGCCGGTCCGCTATTTGGGTAAGGTGAATCCTCTACTACACATCCTGTGATGAATATCTTTGTGCATGAGCTTTGTCCTATTTCTTTAGGGTAAATTCTCAGAAGGAGAATTATTGAATCAAAGGATATGAACATTTTCAAGACTCTTGATACATCTTATCAAAAGGCTTTCCAAAGAGTATACCAATTTATACTCCTCCCCCTCTTACCTCCCCAACAATGTATCAGAGTATCTGTTTTATCACACCCTCACTTGCAATGAGTATTGTCATTTAAAAAATTTCTGGCAATTTAATAGACACAAAGTGGTATCACATGGTTTTCACTTGCATTTCTATGATTACTAATAAGGATATATACCCATATGTTTATTTTTAAAGCTTTTATTATGCAGGCTTTTGAGCACCCACAAAAGTTGACAGAACAGCTTAATGAATTCCCATATGCCCATCATCCCAGGCCCACAACCAACAACCCCTGAGAATTCTACCTCATCCATAGCTCCACCTTCTCTCACTCCCATAGTTTTTTGAAGAAAATCTCCTAAAGATATCATTTTATCTTTAATATTTTAGTATGAAATTTTAAAAGCTAAGGATTCTTTATTACAAGTCCACAATACAATTATCATACTTTAAAAGTTAACAGTAATTTCTTAATGTCATCAAATATCCAGTTGATATTCAAATTTCCAATTGCTTCATGATTATTGGGGGTTTTTTTTTACATTAAAAAAATCAGGATCCAAATGAAGTCCAGGTACTGAGATTTGTAGATATAGCTTTTAATCTAACAGATGTCCTTTAATTTACATATCCTGTTTCTCTCTCTCTCTCTCTCTCTCTCTCTGCTTCCCTCTAAGACATGACATGCTATTCACTGCTGGTACCTAAAACAGAGTCTGGCTCGTAGCAGGTGTGGTGGACAGGCTCTAAGATGTCCCCACAACCCCTGCCTCCTGGTGTCTACATCTTGGTGTAATCCCCTTGTCTTGACTGTGACTTCCTTCTCCCCAATAGAATGTGGCAGAGGCGATGGGATGTCGCACCGTGACTATGTTAGCTGAGACTCTGTCTTGCTAGCAGCCTCTCTGCAGGTCTTACTAGCGGTTCTCCTCTTTGTCTTCACGTCCCAGGGCTTCACAAACCCTCCATTCCTCTTGGCGTTCTATCTACCACCTCCCATAGTTCAGCCTGAGCGTTTAAGAACAATCATGGTCAGAATATGCATTTAATCTGTTTTCATCTTTTATTGTAAAAAGAGGAAGTGAAGACTAGCGGTAAGATTGCAGATGAATAATGAAAGAATTCCTCCCACCTGTTCAGGGATATATATTTTTCCTGCAGTGGAGCGAGACGGATTCCCATTGCAGCCTGGGGACTTGTTCCATGAAGCCCCTCATCTGTCATTCTCCAGGGGGGAGGGGAAGGTAGAGAAGTGTCATTATGGATGTAACTGGGCTCAGAAGTGACTGGTCAAGGTTGGCGCTGCAGTCCTGACTAGCTGTTTATGGAAATTTTCCTGGGAGGTGCTGCTGGCTGGTGGGGTGGACGGCTCTAGACAGCACCTGTTCTGTGGCTGATTGCTGACTCCTTTCCAGTCAGCCTGCTTTGACGCTGAAAGAAATTCCTCCAAGGTAGCTACTAAGGAAAAGACCCTTTACTTGTTCCAAACGATAGGAACAATACAAAACAGGAAATCAAAACAATAAGTATTCTCTCAGTTTTGCGATAAGCCTGAACCAGATGCCCCTATCTGTCCATACTTTCCTGTCCTGAAGCCACTGGCCCATCTCTGGGGAATTCCAGGCAGAGTGGAATCAGGGTGGTTTGTATCTGTGGCTCATGCATTACACCCAAAGGGAGAGATGCTTGGGATGTGGGGGGGCCTGCATCAGGTTTGCCAATCCTGTGTGGATGCTGATTTAGTCTTAAAATGAGAAGACTAAGGAGGACAGAAATAGGCCATCTCATATGACAGAGAAGCTAGACTTCAGTTTCATTCCCTCACCCCCTTTTCCTAACCCCAGGAAACAACTTGCACAAAGCGCTTTCCAGCCACTAGCAGCTGATCTTCCCCTCTCTTCGCTCCTGCTTTTTCAGAAGCTGGCTCTGACTGCAGTGCCCATCCCACCACTGCTGGAGTGGATCAGGGAAGGCCCTGCTGGACCGACGACTGTCACTCTCTGCCTCTCCTCCCAGGTGTTCAGTTTGCTTGAGGAAGGACTCTCCCACACACACACTTTAAATTTATTTTCTTATTGCCAGCCTCATTCCTAAAAGGACTTGAAATACCTGACAAATACAAATGGTGCGGCAAGGTAGACGGTAAGGGAGGAACATCAGGCAGGGGAAATAAAGGCAGGAAAAATAATAGCCATGTGAGGCTCTCGTACCAAAGGCTGAGTGACGTTTACTTGCTAATTTGGTTCTGAGTTTTCTGGAAGAAGGAAACACAATCAACAATTCCCTTCACAGTGTCTATGAGATAAAAGCAAACTAGTAGTTTTGGAAGAGAGTTCTGAAGTACCAGACACATCTCTTGTGGGATGTTTGTTCTTGTAAAGATGTGAACAACACCCTCAATAATGCTCAGTTACGTGGGGCATAAAATTATTGGAAACGATTAACTTTCTTAAAGCTGCTGTGAAGATCACTGGTGTTTGAATTCTGTGATTGTCTTAAGAAAGAATTGATGTCTTATGGAATCGAGTTTGAAAATACACGATTTTTTGTCTTTTATCGTCGTCCTCCTCCTTCTCCTTATTCTTCTTTTTGAAAGAACACCAGACATTTTCCACTTGCTGGAATCAGGGAACCTGGGCTCTGACGCTGACTGTGTGAGCGGTTATCTGTGTCAGTGCGCTATGTGTGTCCTGATCTCTCTGTGAGTGTTTCTGCTATTGTGTGTTTGTGCACAAACAAGAGTAAATGAAAATGTCCAGCCCGGCTACTTTACCAACTTATTATTAAATTAAATGCAGTAAGTTAGAGGTAGGATTTTTCTAAAGCAGCGATTCTCAAACTTGAGCATCTATCAGAATCTCCCATGAGGCTTGTTAAAGCACAGATGGCTGAGCCCCACCTCAAGAGTTTCTGACTCAGTGGGTCCAGGGTGGGTCTGACAATTGGCATTTCTAACAAGTGGTGCCCCTGCCATTTGTCTAGGGATCACGCTCTGAGAACCACCATTCTAAAGAAACTTCTTTTCCTTTCCTTTCCCCTAAACCATCCTAGGTTGAACAACCAGTGTGGTCCATCTGGGAGTTCCCATCTTGTTTTTCATCCTGGGCCAGCCAAAAATAGCCTTTGTCTTTTGGTTTTATTCTCAACCCAAGCTAGGAATCTGGCTGGGAAAGGTTTAGAGCAGCTCACACTGGAGTCACAAGGAAGCAAAAATGTAGACTTTGTGAGCATACACATTCCATACCCTACTCGACTCTACTCTACCCTGCCATACTATACTGTACTCTTGGGTTTTTCCACAGTTCTCATTTGGGCAAAACACCATGTGGTGCTGCTCAGATGCTTAAGAATGTTCTAAAAATTAGAGAGATAAACATTTTCTATGCATGTGGCAAATACAAGTGCGTCAATACAGGCGGCAGGCTAAAAGATCTGATTTTCTGGATAAAGATTCAGGCTCCTTTCCCAATGCTGTCATCTGAAACTGAAAGCACTTGCTAGTCAGTGTCCATTTTGGCTAGAGTCTGGCTACTGTCACCAACCAAAGAGGGTTTAAGGAAGACAAGAAGCAAGTAGGGAAAAGATTTCTCGGCTGCATAACACCTCCCATTCCTAGGACTGGTTTGCCACCTTTGCTGGTATGTCTTCTGTGGTTCTGCTACTGGTGCTGGTTAAGTCAAGAGCAGGAAACTATGTTTGGTGGTTTTAAAATATGTCCACAAATTGTTTGATACTCCTCCCTTCAGGGCGTGGAGCTTAATTTCCATCCCTTGGGGGTACCCTACTTAGTGCCTCTCTTGTAACGAATAAAATATGGCAGGAGTTATATTTCACCTGAAACTTGATAACTTCTGAATGTACATCATGAAAGACATTGCGGCTTTCTGCCTCCTTCCCCACTTGCTGGGATCACTCGGTCTGGGGGAAGCCAGCTGCCGTATTGTGAGGACTCTCAAGCAGCCCTGTGGAGAGGCCCATGGGGCAAAGAATTGAAGCCTCCTGCCAACAGCCTGTGAATGAGCCACTTTGGAGGTGGCCCTCCAGCCCCAGTCAGACCTTCAAATGACTGCAACTCTGGAAAACATTTTGGCTGCAACCTCATAAAAGACCATGAGAGACAACCACCCAGGTAAGATGCTCCCAAATTCTTGACCCACAGAAACTGTGAGAACATAAAAGTTTGTTGTTTTAAGACACTAAGTTTTGGGATAATTTATTACACTGTAATAGAAAACTAATACATTACAGTAAGACAAACCTTTATACCACCACTGCTGAGACTAATTCTGTCACATTCCTTCTAAGAAACTTGCAGTAACTCTTTCTTACCTCAAATTACGTGCTCACTGCTCAGTTAGGTGACAAGACCCTCCTACATCATCTCCCACGCCTTCCCTAAACAGACCCTATTGAACTATTTGCTGGGATCCAAACACCCCTCAGACTTGCACACCTTTGCCCACTAGATTGAAATTATTCCCCAGCTCTCATCTCCACCTTTAAAAATCCTTGCATCCTCCAGGTCCTATCTCCAAAGTGGCCTTCTTTGTGAAACTATTTTTGAGTCTTTCAACCAGGTGTTCCCCTCTTCATTTGAACCCCTATTGTGCTTTGTGCCCCTGCTGCCCACCAGTAGCCTTTCCCTCTTTGCTCCTTCTGGCAAAGCCCTGGTTTAGTTTGGGTGGTCATTCCTCACTTTGACTCAGGGGCAAATCCTGATTAGTTGAAGCCATCTATAGTGGTTCCAATTCCCCAGGCAGTGATTGGTGCAGGAGTGATCACTGATACAGTTTTGGCCAATGAATTATGAGGAAATGTCTACATTCTGGGAAAGGCTTTTTAAAAAAATGCTTTAAAAAAGATATTATGGAAGGAACAGTTCTGCTGAGCATTATCTGTGTGGGTATGATTTCTAGAATTATAGCAGCCATCTCATAAAGGGAAGGGGTACTAGCCCAAGGATGGATGAACAGAAGATGGGAAGAACCAGGGTCCTTTATGATTTTGTCAGACCACGAATTAGCCAGTGTTGTTATTGCCCTCCCTCTGGACTTCACAGTATGTGAAGTTCTTTTTTAGATATTCTAGATTAAGTCAGTTAAGTTGGTTTTGTTGTTACTTGCAGCTGAAAATGTCCTAATTAGCACAAAAACCTGGTGACACCTTTTAAGACTTATATTAAAGTTATCCCTGTACTCATTTTTTTCTTGTATCCTGTTATAATCCAGAGGGCAGGGATTATATTTTTATCAAAGTAAGACATACATACAAAAAAATACATAGAAAGCCCTTGGTAACCACAAAGAAAATACCTGTATCAATAAAATATCTATCAATAAAAATAGGTAATAATAAAATAATAAAAATGAAAATACCTATCAATAAAAAAACATCATTCTTGTTTTAAAAGGAAGACAGCAAGGGGCCAGCCCGGTGGCATAGTGGCACGTGCTCTGTTTTGGTGGCCCAGGATTCACAGGTTCAGATCCTGGGCACGCACCAATGCACCACTTGTCAAGCCATGCTGTGGCAGCATCCCATATAAAGTAGAGGAAGATGGGCATGGTTGTTAGCCCAGGGCCAATCTTTCTCAGCAAAAAGAGGAGGATTGGCATTGGATGTTAGCTCAGGGCTAATCTTCCTCACCAAAAAAAAAAAAAAAAGGAAGACAGTAAAAGGGACAAAAGAACTATAAGACAAACAGAAAATTGTTTTTAAAATGGCAATATTAAATCCTTTCTTACCAATAATTACTTTAAATGTAAATAGACTAAACTCCCCAATAAAAAAATACAGAGTGGCTGAATGGATAGAAAAAGTAAGATCCAACTGTATAGTGTCTACAAGAACTCACTTTAGATTCAAAGACACACATACACTGAAAGTGAAGGGACAGAAAAAGATATTCCGTGCAAATTGTAACCCAAAGAAAGCAGAAGTGGCTATATTCATATCAGACAAAGTAGACTTTAAGTCAAAAACTCTCTCTAGAGAAAAAGAAGGTCATTATGTAATGATGAAAGGATTAATTCAACAGGAATGTATAAGAATTATAAATATATGTTCACCAACCTCAGAGCACCTAAGTATATAAAACAAATGTTGAAGGATCTGAAAGGAGAAATTGACAGCAATAAAATTAGTAGGGGGCTTCAGTACCCTACATTCAGTAATGGATAGGATATCCAGACAGAAAATCAAGAAAGAAGCAATGGACTTGAACGACACTGTAGAACAAATGGACCCAAGAGATATATACAGAACTTTTCACCCAATAGCAGAAGAATATATATTCTTCTCAAGTGTGCATGGAACATTATCCAGGATAGACCACGTGTTTATGTCATAAAACAAGTCTAAACAAATTTAAAAAGATTGAAATCATATCACATATCTTTTCTGACCACAACAGAATGAATCTAGAAATCAATAACAGCAAGAAAAGGGGAAAATTCACAAATACAGGGAAACTAAATTACACTGTCTTGAACAACCACTGGGTCAAAGAGGCAATCAAAAGGAATTTTAAAAATATCTTGAGACAAACAAAAACAAAAACACAACTTACCAAAACTTATGAGACTGCAGCAAAAGCAATGCTAAGAGGGAAGCTTATAGCAATAAACACCTACATTTAAAAAGAAGAAAGATTTCAAATAACCAACCAAACTTTACACCTCAAGGAACTATTAAAAAAAAACTAAACCTAAAGTAAGCAGAAGGAAGGAAATAATAAAGATCAGAGCAGAAATAATAGAGCATAGAAAAACAATTTTAAAAAGTCAACAGAGTTGGTTTTTAGAAATAATAAACAAAATTGACAAACCCTTAGCTAGACTAAGAAAAAAGAGAGAAGACTCAAATAAGTAAAATTAAAAATGAAATAGGAGACATTACGACAGATGCCTCAGAAATAAAAAGAATCATAAGAGACTATTATGAGCAATTATATGCCAACAAATTGGATAACCCAGAAGAACTGGATAAATTCCTATAGAAAACAACCTACCAAGACTGAATCAAGAGGAAGTAGAAAGCCTAAACAGACGAATAACAAATAAGAAGATTGATGCAGTAATCAAAAACCTTCCAACCAAGAAAAGCCCAGGACCAGATGGCTTCATGGGTGAGTTCTACCAAACACTCAAAGAAGAATTAATACCAGTCCTTCTTAAACTGTAGAGGGAATACTTCCAAACTCATTTTATGAGGCCAGCGTCACATTGATACCAAAGCCAGACCAAAACAACACAAGAAAAGAAAACCGCAGTGCAATATCTCTGTTGAACATAGATGCAAAAATCCTCAGCCAAATACTAGCAAACCAACTTCAACAACACACCCAAAAGATTATACACCGTGACCAAGTGGGATTTATCCCTGGGATGCAAAGATGGTTTAAACATATGCGAATCCAACAATGTGATATACCACTTTAACAGAATGAAAGATATGAACCACATGGTCTCTCAATAGATGCAGAAAGAGCATTTGGCAAAGTTCAACATCGATTCACGATAAAAACACTCAACAAAATAGGTATGGAAGGAAATTTCCTCAACATAACAAAGGCCATTTATGAAAAGCCCACAGTTAACATCATAATCAATGGGGAAAAACTGAAAGGTTTTCCTCTGAGATCCATTATAAGGCAAGGATGCCCACTCCTGCCACCTCTATTCAACACAGTACGGGAAGTAATGCAAGAGCAATCAGACAAGTAAAAGAAATAAAAGGCATCCAAATCAGAAAAAAGAAGTAAAATTATCTCTGTTTGCAGAGGGCACGATCATATATATATATATATATATATATATATATATATATATATCCCATTAAAAAAATGTAAACTGGGGCTGGCCTGGTGGCGTAGTGGTTAATTTCGTGCGCTCTGCTTTAGTGGCCTGCAGCTCATGGGTTTGGATCCCGGGTGCAGACATACACACTGCTCATCATGCCATGCTGTGGAGGCATCCCACATAAAAAATAGAGGAAGATGGGAATAGATGTTAGCTCAGAGGCCAATCTTCCTCACCAAAAAAAAAAAAAATAGTTAGAACTAATAAACAAATTCAGTCAACTTGCAGGATGAAAAATCAACATGCAAAAATCAGTTGTAAAGAAACATCTTTACACCAACAATCATCTGTCCCTAAAGGAAATCAAGGAAACAATCCTATTTATGATAGCATCAAAAAGAACAAAATACTTAGGAATAAATTTAACCAGGAGGTGAAAGATCTGTATGTTGAAAACTATAAAACATGGGTGAAAGAAATTGAAGACATAAATAAAAGGAAAGATATCCTGAGTTCATGAATTGGGAGAATTAATATTGTTAAAATGTCCATACTACCCAAAGTAATATACAGATTCAATGCAATCCCTATCAAAATTCCAATGGCATTTTTCAAAGAAACAGGAAAAACAATTCTAATATTCTTGTGGAACCACAAAAGACCCTGAATAGCCAAAGTAATCTTGAGAAGAAGAACTAAGTTGGAGGCATTTACACTTCCTGATTTCAAATTATATTACAAAGCTATAGTAATCAAAACAGTATGGTACTGGCATAAAATCAGACACACAGACCAATGCAACAGAATAGAGAGCCCAGAAATAAACCCAAGCATGCACAGTCAACTCATTTTCGACAAGGGCATCAAGAATACACAATGGGGAAAGGATAGTCTCTTCAGTAAATGGTGCTGGGAAAACTGGATATCCACACACAAAAGAATGAAACTGGACCCTTATGTTATTTACACTATACACAAAAATCAACTCAAAATGGATTAAAGATTTAAATGTAAGACCTGAAAGTGTAAAGCTCCTAGAAGAAAACGTAAGAAAAAGCTCCTTGACATTGGCCTTGGTGATGATTTTTTTGGATATGACACCAAAAATCTCAGGCAACAAAAGCAAAAATGAACAAGTGGGACTACATCAAACTAAATAGTGTCTGTGTAGCAAAGGAAACAATTAACAAATGAAAAGGAAACCTATAGATTGGAAGAAAATATTTGCAAACCACACATCTAATAAGGAATTAATATCTAAAATACATAAGAAAGTCATACAACTCAATAGCAAAAAACCAAACAACCCGATTGAAAAATGGGCGTAGAAACTTAAAAGACATTTTTCCAAAGAAGACATACAAATGGCTAACAGGTATATGAAAAGGAGCTCAGCATCACTAGTCATCAGAGAAATGCAAATCAATGAGGTATCACCTCACATCTGTTAGGATGGCTATTATCAAAGAGATAAAAGATAACAAGTGTTGGTGAGGATGTGGAGAAAAGGGAACTCTCGTACACTGTTGGTGGGAACATAAATTGGTACAGCCATTATGGAAAACAGTACAGAGGTTCCTCAAAAAGTTAAAAAATAGAGCTACCATATGATCCAGCAATCCTTCTTCTGGGTATATACTGAAAGGAAGTGAAATCAGTGCCTTGAATAGATAGCTGCATGCCCATGTTCATTGCAGTATTATTCACAGTAGCCAAGATATGGAAACCACCTAAGCGTCCATCAACAGATGAGTGGATAAAGAAATATATATATACACACACACACACAATGGAATATTATTCATCCGTAAAAAAGATGGAGATCCTGCCATTTGCAACAACGTGGATGAACCTGGAGAATATTACGCTAAGTGAAATAAGGCAGACACAGAAAGAAAAATATTGCATGATGTCACTTACATGTAGAATCTAAATACTGAATGCATAGAAACAGTAGAACTGTTACTAGGGGTGGGGAAGTGGAGGAAATGGGGAGATGTTCGTCAAAGGGTACAAAATTGCCGTTGTGGATAAGTTTAGAGATCTAATGTGCAGCATGATGTTTATAGTTAATAATACTGTATTGTATACTGGAAATCTGCTTAAAAAAGTAGATTTCAGGTGATTTCACCATACACAAAAAAATGGTAATTAAGTGAGGAGATGGATATGTTAATTAGCTTGACTGTAATAATCATCTCACTATGCGTATGTATATCAAAACATCATGCTGTACATCTCAAATATATACAATTTTTATTTTTAAAAGTAAATAAAGGTAAAAAAATAAAAATCTATAAAGTCCGAGTTTTAGCTTGATGCATGTTCACAAAGTAACACACCTGTATAACCAGACTCAGATCAAGAAACAGTGCGTTACCAGCACCCCAGAAACCATTCTTGTACCTACCTCCTTTTAATCATCAGCCCCTCCCAGGGGTAACCACCAGCCTTACTTCTAACAACATGGATCATTCGCCACTTTTTAAACTTCATGCAAACGGAAGCATGCAGCGCTACTCTTTTGCTATGGTTTCTTTGGCTTCCTATTTGTCTGTGAGATCCATCTAATTTGTTGCATGTATCAGTAGTTCATTCATTCTCATGTGACATAACATTCCGTTGTACAAATATACCACAATTATGTATTCATTCTTCTGTTGATGGACATCTGGGTTGTTTCCAGATTGGGACTATTACACAGAGTGTTGTTGTGAACAGTCTTGTAATATTCTTTTGGTGAATATACGTACACATACCTAGGGGTTGGATTGATGGGTCAGAGAGTAGGTGTGTGTTCCGTTTGATATATATGTATATATTGCCAAATGGTTTTTCAGGTGTTGTCTTTTTTTCGTCTTTGTGTCCCCACTCGCACACTGACATTCCTTGCCCTCTAGTCTTTCTCCCTTCAAAGAACCTACTTTGCACTTAATGAGTACTTAACAAGTAATCATTATATAATTATATGTATATACATGCACATATACACGTGTGTGTACATATATATCTCCAAGTTGTATATAACAGAATTAAATATAAAAACAACCCGAGCAAGTCAACAGTAAACATGCTATGCTGGGATCATAAAGACTGTGAGGTCAGCCGGGGGTGGCTGGATCCCCTCCCCTTCTGAAATTTGGGTCAGTGGTGGATTCATCCATAGGTATATTTCAGTTGCCCTTGGTCTGAATTCTGGAAGTTGCTACAACTTACTTCTTTCTTGTGGTAGTTGACAAATGGAAGCAAGTCTTTGTAATTAAGGGGTATTAATGAAGAAAGGGGTTATCTTTCTTCAATAGTGCTGGAATGGAGGAAGAATGAGCCATGTTAGGATGCTCGGAGAAGAGAAGATTTTTGGTGTGAGAACAGTCTAGTAAAATGCTGCCAGGCCGAGGCCCTTAGGTACAGTATTGATTTTCTTAGAATCATTTTAGTTTTCAACAAACTACCTTTTCCTAAATGCTTTTTCTCGTTCAACCTTTAGAAAGGACTTGGTTTGCAAAGAGATGCTAGCACAGCTTTTCTGTGAACTGTGTCCTAAAACTAGGAACAACTTTCAGAATTTCTATAAATGCAAATATTACAATATTGGGGGATTTTTTTTTTTCACAGGAGGACTCTAAAATGTGTGCTAAAATTTGTTTCAATCTTGATTGGTCTCATGAGAAAATTTAATGTCACTAAGAAATATGTAATTTCCCACAGATGTTAAATCTCTATATTAAACTGTTGCATCCAGGAACCCCATGTACTCACAGAAAGGGCCGGAATCCATGACTTTGGCTAACCATGTACTTGTTCCCAGTTTCTAATGAAAGAAATAACTCAGTGATTGCAATCCAGAGTCTCTGTGTAACAAAATTGTGTATGTGGAGGGGAGGGGAGGTTCATCAATATATCTTTTATCATAAGGGTATGGGTGATTCACATTTATATGGCAAAAATACAGGTCTTTAATCAAGTAATAGGAAAAACTACAGACTCCAAGTAGATCTGCACATATGTATCAGAAAACGCTACAGGATTCATAACAAACTAAGTTGAAATTTTTGAAGTGAAACCCACAATGGTTAATAATTTAAAGGAAAGAATGAGGGAGTATTGAAAACCCTGACCGACTCAAGGCAACACTGATGACTAATGGCACACTGATAATAATCATCCTTTTCAAAGGCTGTGGGAGTCCTGACTCTGTGCAATCATGTTCAGGAGTCGCTCTGCAGTGTGTCCGAGGACTGCACAGATGGCTTAGCAGACCCCGGACTAGAAGTCCCCAGTGAACCCTGGGAATGTGCTAATGTAAGCTTAGGGATATGAAATTTCAGTAATCTTTAATAGCCTTCTTAGGAGGTTACCAGCAAGAACCCCTTAGTCATATGGACAAAAAAGTCTTTGTAGTTGCTCGTCATTTGTCCTGAAGAACGAAGAAAGGACTCATGCTAGTTCTTGGCCCAAGAGGGGACCCCGCACAGCCCAACAGTGGGACTTCAACCTGCTGAGAATCAGAATCCTCCACTACTAGAGTAAGTATAAATGGAGGCCCTAATCCTTTTTGTGCAGATGTTTAAATCTCCCTGTGGGGTTTGGGTGATAAGGGATGAGTTCAAAGGCATCCCCTTAAGCAGCAACCCCTTGCAGCACTGGCCATGGTTCTGCAGCACCTGGAGTATTAGCAGTCAAGTGAGTTTGATTGAGACGTGGGTGTGAGACTATCAATTACCGTGTATGTTATGTGGGCGGTGAGTGTGGGTGTTAGAGGTGGTCTAGGTTGGGAGAGCCAGGTCAGCCTGTTGTCTGATTATTTCTAGTTGTCTCTTTTACTACAGAAAGATTTTCAATTGTCTCTTATTGCTTATATATATGTTTAATTGTCAGATAATTTCTTTAAAAAGTAATCAGTATGCCAGGAATTTATTTATAGCTAAAGTAAGTTTCTATGTATGTTGCTTGGTTCCAAATATATATTTCAAAGCTCTGCATGGTATACAGAACCATACAGAGATCAGAAAATATACAAAGATCAGATCTGGTCATTTGTGAATTTGGTGAATTATACCATTTGGATCACCACTTGAAGGTTTGTTGTCCTCCAAGTCTTATGTATTTCTCGAAATAAAAGAGCTCTTCAGATACCCAGGTGTCCAATTGCTCTCCTTTTTAGCTACCTAATATATTTTGTATTACTCTCCACTTTGCCTTTCTTAATCCTCAATAGCTAAGCATTACTCTAACCAGATTCCCAGTTGATTATTTTTTAAACGAGTGTGCTTGTGAAGGTTGCTTATAGAGATAGTTGCACATCCTGAGCTCCTGCAGGACATCAATAGATAGAATTAGACATGAGCCTCACCCTCTGTGCTCGCCATGAAAATATTAAATAGGATAGAGGCAGGAGGAAGGCACAAGAACACATACCTTTGTAGTTGGGTTTTTCTACCGGAACCTGCAGATCAGTCTTCATTTTGTGGAATATTTTTACAAATGTGTTTATTGACTGAGCTTTAGAAAGGTAGGTGCACCTGTGGTTTATCCTATGTTAGCTACCAGTAGGTTTAGGATTTCCTGCCTAATGTGTCAACTAAGTGTCATGAACCTGTCATGCCTAATAAGCAACAGAAGGCCACCGGAACCTGAGGAAATGCCTGGTGCCTGGACAGCTCTATGATTGACTTATCGACATACCTAATTTGGTTCTGGAACAAAAATAGACAAATTTAGAAAATCTACTTTATTTCTGTGGTTGGTATGTCTTCATTCTTTACTCCAAACAGCTAAAGAATGTTCTATCAAACTCCAGTTTTTAGCATTTCAACCAGTTGTAATGGCATTAGAAATTGCCAACTACCTCACAATTATTCTTTCTACCCCTACGAATGGAACTTTTTTTTTTTTTTTTGGTGAGGAAGATCAGCCCTGAGCTAACATCCATGCTAATCCTCCTCTTTTTGCTGAGGAAGACCGGCTCTGAGCTAACATCTATTGCCAATCCTCCTCCTTTTTTTTCCCCCCAAAGCCCCAGTAGATAGTTGTATGTCATAGTTGCACGTCCTTCTAGTTGCTGTATGTGGGACGCGGCCTCAGCATGTCCGGAGAAGCGGTGCGTGGGTGCGCGCCCAGGATCCGAACCCAGGCCGCCAGCAGCGGAGCGCGCGCACTTAACCGCTAAGACACGGGGCCAGCCCCGAATGGAACTTTTAAACAGAGCCACTTTCTGTACTGGCAGGGGAAATGTAAACTTTGCTATAATTACCACTCTAATGTCTTCTACCTACCCAAATACTGGGGTCTCCCAAAGCTTGACTGGAAGATACACTTGGTGAGGTGTGAGAGTCTACTGGGAATGACAGGCAGGAATGACAATGTTTGGAGTTGGAGAAAGAAGGCAGAGAATGGAGAGGAAGGTGCAATTATGTTAATGATGGAGTCAAGTCCTTGGAAAACTGGAGAAAGACTGTATCTCAGAGAACCAGCACTGATGTACTGACACACCTTGAGGCAGAGAGGATTCTGAAACTGAGAGCCCTTGGTAAAAGCCTTCTGTGCATGTGCACATTTCACATACCCAATGGCAAGGGTGCCCTTGCAGTTGCAGAGAAGGAGAGATCATGAAGCAGTCAGAGCCACTTTCTCCTCCTCCAAAAGGATTTTTCTACGTGAAGGAGGTTGGCCACTGGATGTGTTCTTGGAATTCACTGCTCAAAGCTGGTTACAGTTGGAGAAAGGGGAATAAGGAGACGGAGTGTCACCATTTCTATTTTCAGCCCGAATGTCCTAATACCATCTCTATTCCCATCATCCGAGTGACTCCTTGTGTTTTTCTAAAATGTATTTGTTTCACGGAAGGTCTTTATCTATGTGCTTCTTGCAGACAGAGCTTTCTACTTGTTTCCAACCACACTTCAGTGGCAAAGAATCCAAGAAAGATGATGAATTAATTAGTGTTATTGACTTCCTAAAAGGGTGAGCAGTTCATCTCACAGAGTCCAGTAATTTTCTAAAGTGAGAGGAAAGGGTTTGTGCACAGGGATGTGCATATATAATGAACTTTCAAATGTATAGAATGTAACACACACTGGGACCATTCTTAAAAAATTAAACAGATTCTCATTTAGTTTCGTCACATATCCAATGAAGCCTGGAAAATGGCCGATGAGACTGGTCAGTCAGGCAAGGACTAGTCCCAGTTCCAAAGCCAGTGTTATGGTAGGCTTCTAACGTATATGAGACAGACACACAGACAATCAAACGATACACGTCATTTTAGCTAACAGATTGAATTCATTCTCTTCTCCCTCCAACCTCCCTCCCCAGGCAATGTCTCCCAACTCTTTAATTCAAGGCACTAACAGTAACATTAACACAGTTTGGCCTCTTTTCCTCTCTTTTTCTATCCATTCTTAAATGGATGTTCTGGGGAGTAAGGAAACAGTCAAAAGCAAAATATCATGGGTGACTTTCAGAAAGGATGAGATCCTTGGAAATCTAGAAACAGAGTAGGAGCATCTTTCATGTTGGGATTAGTTATATGTACTTAGGGAATATGGGGCCAATCCCTCACCTCTCTCCTCTCCCCCTCCCCCAAAACCCCATCCCTAGACTTATTCACTGTTGGTCGTCTTAACGTGGAAATTATAACCAAGGAGGAGAGAGACCCCCTGCACCCATAACTAGTTTTGACCTTGTTTGTTTATGGTGTACGTGTTAGGGTGTGCGCCCGCAGGTGCGTATTTCTTTATTCTCTTTGCATGTACCTCTAATTGATCTTGAAAAGAAGGGACAGTTAAAGAAGACGTTAAGGTGAAATGAAGCCATAACTGCAGCTGGAGACTTTTATTAAGTGTGGCAAAGTTCCCTGGGCTGCGCTGAAATTGTTTATTGATTTTGGTATGGCTGGGTGCTCGGGAGTAATCGCCCAGAATGCCGCTAGAGAGAGCGTCTTGTTAGCTCGCGCTCAGCATCTCCTCAGCACAGCGTTCACTCTGGAGCTTGCCTCTTTAACCTGTAAATAAATACCCCTGGTTAACTCCTGAGGTGCCTCTGCCTAGGACTAGAGCTGCTTCTGACCTGAGTGTGCACACTCCAGCAGCATTGAAAGACTAATGGCTGTTAATTCCTTCCGTTGGAAAGAGGATTCTTTCCCTTGAGAGGGAAAGAAAATAGGGTTAGGTTGGGATATTAAAGACGCATATCATTTTCCACCTTTAGTGTGTATTTTGTTTGTTTTTTCTCATTTCTCTTTTAGTATTAAGGTAGGAAGTTGAAGAAATAAAGTAAATTGAGATTTTTCAGCAGTGGTTTGTTTCATTGTCCCATCCCTGTGTCCTGCCTTGTGTGTTAATCAGTTTCATGGGCTTTGCCCATGCCTGGGCCTTCCTGGTTTTCCCATCGCTACAACTAAACTTTCTTGGGGGTATCAATAGGGCAGGGGTTCCAGGGCTGCTCTCCGGCAAGTAATCCTGTGTAGGGCAGCTGTACGGCAAGAACAGGGAGTACACAAGGTCACGTGATCCATGCCCTCAAGCCAGTGAGGTGGTGGGAAGAGAAGCCCGGTTCCAGGATCATCCGAGAGAGGGATCAAATTGTGGGAAGAAAGCCCAGGATGTCTGGGACAGCTGAAAGAGGGCTGGCTTAACCTGGGGGCATCTCTACTCCAAAGACAGGTAAGGTTAGTGTCTCTTGGGATCCCCAGGTTGACTCTTAACAGAGTCACTTTCCTGAAGGTATTTTATTTTGCCGATTAGAGTTGGTGGTGATGAGGAATTGCCATCATTGCATTGGTGGATTTTCTTCCACATCATCCAATGAAATACCCCCATGGTTGTTCTTTCCTTGCCTTTGAGATCCTTCTGCAATTCCCAGGCGCCATTTTTTGCAAGCTCCATGACCATGCTACTTGCATCATTATACAGATGGCTCCAAAATAACAGGGCTGCAGAGCACCTGGGACCAGGGGCTTCCACTGGAGTCCTTTGGAATTAGTAGCTATTCAAAAATCACATTCTGTGAATTGTTCCTTCTCTAGTTATCCTTAAACAATCTCCCTCAAGATGCTGATATAATGTCATGTCCTTTGTGAATCTCTCTGTATTTGCCTTTTCCCCTCACTTAGTAGTTACTTTTTCCTGAAATCATATAGTAGCATATTTTCTCATTCCATTCTGACCACAATGAGATTTTTTCCTCTGAGTTATCAGTTATCTGTTCCTATCAGTTTATCTGAGAGAATCAGAGATTCTTTGGAAAGCATTTCATTCTGAATATTTCTATAGTTTCTCACCTTCTTCATTCTGAATATTGTGTCAACTGTGCCCAGTGTCTGAGGGAATGACTCTACTGCCAGGGAAGAGAGTGAAGATGAAAGACAAACACATAGAAGACTTGGGTTTTATCTCTAAATCTCTATTGATGATGTCTTGTCACTGCTTTTTCATGCCTCTACTTAGCCTCCAGGAAGAGAAGGTTCATATTTGTCCCCCATCCAGCTGGGCAGTGTTGGTCAAGACTGAGAAGGAATTTGGAGCTGTCAAGATGAAATGGACCATAAGTTAACTCAATGACAAATTCCATTACCCTGAAATTCAGTATGATCAAAAGATTTCTAAACCTAAGATGCTATCTTCCTTAACCTCAAACGCTACTCAACTGAATGACATTCTAGTGAAACAGTGGGGTTTAAACAGTCCTTGGGCCAAATTTGACTTGTGTAGCTATGATTTGTGTAGATATTTGACTTATATAGATAGCGTTATTAAGAGTGAACATAATATCTTCTCCTTTGGAAAGTAGCACATGTCTAGGGGAAATTTTTTTGCATCAAGCAGACTTGTATTCAGATCCCAGCACCATCCTTAAATCTGATCCTGAGCAAGTTATTTAATCCTTATGAGTTAAAGTTTCCTTATGTAAAATGGAGATGTGACGATTAACTAAGATCCTATAGACTTTTTCTGCAACAGGCCGGTTAGTAAATATTTAAGTCTTTGCAGGCCATACTGTCTTTCTACCATTGTAGCAAAACAGCCATAAACAATACATAAATGAATGGACATGACTGTGTTCCAATAAAACTTTATTTACAAAAACAGCCAGTTGGATTTGGTCATAGTTTGCTGACTCCTGCTATAGCATTTGGCAGATGATCTGTTATTCATAAACATGAAATGCCTTCCCTTTCATTGATCATAGAATAGTTGGCTAATACGTAGACTATATTCTGCAAACTGGTTTGGCCAGTATGGAGAACTAATCTATAAAAATCTTCTAAAAGCTTGTACTGAGTGTTGATCCTAAGTTGTAATCCATTCTATCTTGCTCGTTAATGGTTTCTTTTCTCCCTAACCTTGTATGTCACAGACCTCGTTCTGACCCTCCCTCCCCACAGTCTCCAGTTTGGCGTTGGGCTGCCTCAGTCTTCCATTACTGCCCCGCCCACACCTTTTAGAGAATTTAGAATTCCTGTTAGAATTCCTCAGTCTGTTGCCTCCATTGGAAAGAGTTATTTTTGACCTACCCTGACCCCGTCTTGAACAACAATAAAATGGGGATTGGGAGAAACGTGACACAAATCAATAGGTTATCCCAACAGACGTGATCTTTGAAGCTGTTTTTTCTCGGACACTTGCAGCAGTAACAAAGATAAATAGCGACTCCCTCACATTGCCATCTGAGCAGTAGGTGGCTCAGCAGATCACGATGTGACCTCTAGCCTGGGTGAGCAGCAGGTTTGAGCATGATGGGGAACAGGGAATAACAAAGATTCTGGCCAAAAGGAGAGAACAGGAGACAGCTAAAGGACAAGGGTACCTCAGTTTCTATTCACAGTTGTTGGTGCACGTGGGTTTCCTGTTTGCTCTGCTCACTCACTCACCCATTTTCTCATTTATTCTCATCCCCTTATTTTACAGTCATTCAATAAACATTTATTGAGCATCTACTGTGTACAGGGCACTGGCATGATAACTCAGGCATTAGTGGTGGCTCTAGTGTTCCTTTGCCTGATTCTGAGCAAAGTGAGGTTGAGAATTGATTGCTATGGCTGATTCCAGGACCCTGGGGAGAGGTGAGAGGAGAGTGACCTGATGCCTCCCTCTTCCACCTTCCTGGGTACACCAGCTGGCTGGAGAGGGGTCAAGAGCAGACAGAATAGATGCAGGAAACCCTGCTACCTCTTGTGTGGGTTGCATGTCCCTCCCTCAGCTCCTGTGGTACTAGTAGTGGTGGAACTAGTGGAGGAGGTACTAGTAGCGATGATAATACTAGCTAACAAAAATATTGATCAATTACTGTACACGAGGTGTGTTCTAGCGGTATTACCTCTATTTGCTCATTGAATTCTCACAACAACCCCATGAGGAAGGTATGGTTATCATTCTCATTTTATACGAGAGGAAAAGGCTGAGAGAGTTTGTCACTTGTCATCATGTGACGAGGCTGTGGTGGGGCTGGGAGGGGAAGCCAGGCCGTCTGGCACATCATGGCATTTATCTCACTGTGTCATAAGCGCCTGTTTACATTTCTGCTTCCCCACCTTGACTGTGAGTTTGTTGATGGTATGAACACTAACTTTTAAAAATATATATATTTTAGGCACTGGCTTGGTGGCGTAGCAGTTAACTTCGCGCACTCCGCTTTGGGGCCTGGAGTTCACCAGTTCGGATCCTGGGCGCAGACCTATGCACTGCTCATCAAGCCATGCTGAGGCGGTGTCCCATGTAAAAGAGCTACAACTCTACAACTATGGTATACAACTATGTATTGGGGCTTTGGGGAGAAAACAGGAAAGCGGAAGATTGGCAACAGATGTTAGCACATGGCCAATCTTCCTCAAAAAAAAAAATGTATATGTTTTATATTATAAAGTATAGCATATATACAGAAAATTGCACAAAACATAAAACGTCAAGTGCAATAAATTATTGTAAAACAAACATCTGTGTATTCACTGCCCAAACATTGCCAGCATCCCAGGAAATTCCCCCAGTCCCCCTCTGAATCCTTACCCTGCCCCTTCCCCCCAAGAAGCAGCTCCCCTGACCTCTAGCCCTACAGTTAGTTTTGTCGATTTCTGAACCAGAGCTACATGGGGTCATAATGTCAATTTTCCTTTGTGTCTGTCCTCTTTTGCTCAACTTTATATTGTTACATGTAACTGTAATTCATTTATTTTCATTTTGGTATAGTACTCCATTGTAGGAACATATCACAATTTACTTATCTAGTCTATTGTTGATGAAGATTTGGGTAGTTTCTAGCTTTTGTATATTGTGAAAAGTTCTACCATACTCATTTTTGCCCATGTCTCTTGGAGTTCCTGTCACATATTTCTCTTGGATGTAGATTTAAGAGTGGGCTTTCTGGGTCACAGTGTACCCCTGTGTTCCCTTTGTTTTACAAATGTCCCTCCCCCAGCAGTGTGTGAGAGTCCCTGTTGCTTCACGCCTCACCAACGCTAGGGACGTCAGGTTTTTAGGCAGATGGTGGTAACTCATTCTCGATTTAATTTGCATCTCCCTGATTTGTTACGAGGTCAATATTTTCACACGTTTATTGGCTCTTTGGAATTCTCTTTTTGAATTGCCTGTTCAAGTCCCTGGCCCATTTTTTCTTTGTTGTGTTTGCCTTTTTTAAAAAAACTGATTTTGGGGAGTTATATATTCTGAACACAAGTCCTATGCTAGTTACATATTTGGCAAATAATCTTCTCTTACTCTGTTGCTTGCTTTTCACTCTCTCTCTCTTTTTTTTTTTTTAGTGAGGAAGATTAGCCCTGAGTTTACATCTGTTGCCAATCCTCCTCTTTTTGCTGAGGAGGATTGGCCCAGATGTTAACATCTGTGCCCATCTTCCTCTAATTTATACGGGATGCCACCACAGCATGGCTTGATGAGCAATGTATAGGTCCGCATCCGGGATCTGAACCTGCAAACCCCGAGCCGCCGACGTGGAGTGCGCGAACTTAGCAGCTACGCCACCAGGCCGGCCCTGCTTTTCACTCTCTTGATGGTGTCTTTTGCTGAACTGAAGTTCTTAATTTTAATGCAGTTAAATTTATTGGTCTCTTCCTTTATGGATAATGTTTTTTGTCTTACTTATTATCCTCTAGAAGCTTTATTGTTCTGTTTTCTTTATAGATCTACAGCCCACCTGGAATTGATTTCTGTTTATGGTATGAGGGAGCGGTTGTCTTTCTTTCTTTTTATTTTCCTTATTGATATTGAATTGAACCAGCACCATTTATTCAAAAGACCACCCTTTCCCCACTGCTCTGCAGTGTCACTTTTGTTGTAAATCAAGTGACCCTATACGTGTGGGTGTGTTTCTGGACTCTATTTTGTTCCTTTGGCCCATTTGTCTATCCTTGTATCAATACCATACCATCTTAATTCTGTAGCTTTATAATAAGTCTTAATTCAGCAGAGAGAGTCCCACCTAGATCTTATCTGAATTCTGTCTTTGTCTCCCCAGTGCCTATCCAGTGCTTGGCACATAATAGATGCTCAATAAATATTTGTGGATGAAAGGACCTCTGATGCTGGTTTCTGTGGATTGCCATTGTGGAAGGCTGTGGGAGGAGGATGGCTTTACTCCTCTCCCAGGATGGGGCTGGATTTGGAGGGTGCTTTGGACCTATGGATGTTTTGTTGGGGCAGCAAGACCTCAATGCCTATGTTAGGCATATTCAAAAAGGCCGTGGGGGTTAGTGGAGCTGGGAAGCTCTGACAGAGGTTGGCATTAGGGGTGGGGCAGAAATGGTGGAGTGGATTAGCTGGGTGCCCTTGGCAGTGACAATGGCATCCTGCTGTGCCCCTGGCGAGAGGCAGAGGCTTATATATGAAGTGCAGGGAGCATTAGCAAACTGAAGCTTTCACCAAATCTAACCCCAAAGCCGTCTGTCAGCCTCCCTGCCACCCACGGAGACTGCTCCTTTGCCTGGAACTGGACTTTGTCTCAAGCAACCTGGTGGGTTGCCCTCTTCTCTCTCCATCTTCCAGTGGGATTCTAGCAAGGATCCATATTTCACAGATGGCTTCCCTGACTCTGGTCTCTCTCTGTCCCTATAGGCAACTAAGCTTCCTCAAACACAACCTTCAAGCTGTCACTCCTCTACCCCAAGACCAACAGTGGACTCTTGTCATTTACAATGTACATTCCACTCTCCTCAGTTTGGACTTTAAGACCCTCCATAATCTAACCCCTAAATACCCAGTCCTCCTTTTCTCTCCCAACTACTCTCTGGTTAGTTTGCTTAATTCTCTTATCTCCCATATATAAAACGCTTATTCCTGGCTGAATTGTTCCTTCCACTTAAATGCCTTTGTCTTCTCCTCTACCTTATTCTTCAAAGTGCAAGCCGGGTTTCATCTTTTTCCCCCTCGAGCCCTTTCTGACTACTTTAGCACCCTGTTCTCTCCCGTCTCTGAGACTCTTAGTGTATTCATATCCAATATTGAAAAGATGCTATTTATGGCTCCCCCCATAGAGTGCAAGAAGAGAAAGCTGTATTAGCCAAGATTCTTTTGGTAGCTGTACTAGTTTGCTAGGGCTGCTGTATTAGTCAGGGTTCTCCAGAGAAATAGAACCAACAGGATAGATAGATGGATAGATAGATGGATAGACAGATGGATAGACAGACAGATAGATAGATAGATAGATAGATAGATAGATAGATAGATAGATAGATAGATGTATGGGTGGGTGGGTGGGTGGATGGATGGATGGATGGATGGATGGATGGATGGATGGATGGAAGGATGGATGGATGGATGGATGGATAGATAGATAGATAGATAGATAGATAGATAGATAGATAGATAGATAGATAGATAGATAAAGAAGGGATTTATTATAGAAATTGGCTCACGCTGTCACGGAGACTGAAAAGTCCCACAAGTTCCTGGAGTACCCCTTTCCTGGAGAACCAGGAAAGCCAGTGGTATAACTCAGTCCAAGCCAGAGACCCGAGAACCAGGGGAGCTGATGGTGTAACTCCCAGTTCTAGGCCAAAGTCCTGGAGTCCAAAGGCCTGAGAACCAGGAGCTCTGATGTCTGAGAGCAGGAAACGATAGACATCCTAGGTCAAGAAGAGGGAGAGAATTCACCTTCCTTTGCTGTTTTATTTGGTTCAGGCCCCCGGTGGTTTGGACGATGCTGCCCACATTGGTGAGGGCGAATCTCTTTACTCAGTCTACTGAATCAAATGCTCATCTCTTCCAGAAACGCTCTCTCAAACACACCCAGAAATTGTGTCCCATCAGCTATCTGGGCATCCGTTAGGCTGGTCAAGTTGACACGTAAAATTAACCATCACAGCTGCCGTAAGAAAATGTCACAGACTGGTGGCTTAAACAACAGAAATTTCAGTTCTGGAGACTAGAAGTCTAAGATCAAGGTATCAGCAGGTTTGGTTTCTTCTGAGGCCTCTCTCCGTTGTTTGAGCATGTCCCTGATGTCTCGCCATATGTCCAATTTCCTCTTCTTATGAGGACACCAGTCAGATTGCATTAGGGCCCACCTTAATGGCCCCATTTTAACTTTATTACCTCTTTAAAAGTCCTTATCTCCAAATCTCCTCACATTCTGATGTACTGGGTGTTAGGGCTTCAACATATGAATTTCGGAGGGACATAATAGTAGCCCATAATAGTAGCCAACTCACAGTGGATAAAGCCAAACAGAGAATTTATCACCTCCAGTATCTGAAGAGTTGAGGTTGATCAAATTGTTACAGCTGGATCCAGGTACCTGTGTTGTCTAGGACCTTGCACTCTCCCTCCCTCATCTCCACTTTTTGTCTGTGTTGAAATCATTCTCAAGCAGGCTTCCCTTCCATTGTGGCAAGATGGCTGCCACAGCTCTCGGCTTCTATTCTACCAACTCAGCAACTCTAGGAAAAAGAAAGCTTCTATCCTAATGGTACCAGGAAAAGTCCTGGGGCCAATTCTCATTGGCCCAGACTCAGTCATGTGCCCATCACTGAATCAATCACTGAGATTCTAATTAGCCTGACCTTGGCCTATACCCCAGCTTCACCCCAGACAAAAGATAGAGTCAGCCCAATCAAGCCACATAGACTGCGAGTGGGGACAGTGGTTCCCTATAGAAAAACCAAGGCATTGTTATAGAAGAAGGGGGACAGGATGCAGAGCAAGGAAAACAAGAAACATCCATTCCAGCTACTTTCCTGTCAATCTTATTTTGATCCACGTGTTAACCCCAAGAAGTAGGTTTTGTTGTTCCCATTTTCATGATAAAGAAATGGAGGCCCAGGGAGAGTAGGTCAAGTCAAATAGCTGGTAAATTGAGAACTAGATTTCAGTACTGATATGCCTGACTCCAAACCCCACACCCTTTCCTCCACTATACTGTCTCCCTCATCTTCCTCTGGGTGTGGGTTTACCTTCCAGCTGTCTTAGCAACTGGCCCAGCTGTAAGAAATCACAGGGGCTCAAGAGATGATAGAAGCCAGAGGTAGATCGTGGTTGGTTGCAGACTGGACATGCTGCCTGGTGCAATAAGCCTGGGGAGCTGAGGTGGGGGCAGTTGAGGCTCAGGGCTGGGAACAGAGGGTGTGTCACCAAGGCATTCTGGGGGAGACAATGGGGGGAAAAGGGAGGAGGGAGTTGGGAAGGACGTCCAGATAGCAGGTCAGTGGATGGAGCAGGTGTAGTTTCCTCCCCATGGCTTTTCCTGGCACATGTGGCTCTCCTGGAAGACTCTCTTGCCTTCTCCCATTTCTCACCTCCAAGACTTGAGTTTTGTATATAAGTGAGAGCGGGTCTGCCTAGCTCCTTCCGCTCCTTCCCTGTGTTCCTCTTCTTTGCAGACACCTTTCCAGACTTCCAAACATTAGAACACTAAGTTCAGAGATTGCTTAGCTCATCGCAGTAGAGTGGAGCGATTAAGAGACCAGCATGGAGGTGAGTTACCTAGCTCTGCCACTTAGTTGCTATGTGACCTTGGGCAAGTTATTAACCTTTCTGGGCTCAGTTTCTTTCTTTCTTTTTTTTGCAAGGAAGGATTTTTGCCTGAGCTAACATCTGTTGCCAATCTTCCTCTTTTTTTTTTCTTCTCCCCAAAGCCCCAGTGCCTGGTTGTATATCCTAGTTGTGAGCCCTTCTAGTTCTTCTATGTAAGCTGCCGCCACAGCATGGCAACTGACAGACGGATGGTGTAGTTCCACAGTGAGAACGCTAAACCTAAACCACTAGGCCATCAGGGCTGGCTCTGGGCTTAGATTTTTTATGTGTAAGATGGGGATAGAAAGAGGTCGACCTTATAGAGCTAAGATAATCTACCAAAATTTCTCAGGACAGTGTCCCACTCACTGTATATGCCCAGAAATAAAAATGTCAGGTGATACGGACTCAAGTCTGAGAAGCCTGGCTAGACAGGGGCTGCCCAGCCCAGAGCAAAGAGCCTGGTGAGCAGAGGTGAGCTGGCTCCTTGTTCAGAACTTTCTTGCAAACTCAACTCAGAGTTAGAGTGTCCTTTGGGGGTCAGCTCACGGGCAGGCAGTCAGGGTTACATCTGAGTTTGCTTTCCTTGAAGAGAGCTTAGAATAGGCTTCTCAGAAGAAGTGAGTCATAGGGAATGATTTTGAGAAAGGGAAGTTGCTGATTAATAGGGTGGCATGAAACTTCAAATGCTGACCTCCATAAAAATTTAACTAGTAAAAACGGAGCAATTTTACATCACCCCGTATTAACTAAGGGCTCCTTTGCCGTGGAAATCTATACTCACTGATAATCCCAAATGCACCTTTGATTTCAGAATGCATTTATATATATATTTGGCAGTAGATTTACTTCCTAATCATGTTTACAGCTTAAATTAATATGGAAATTAACCCTGAAACCCCAGACAATTTCAAAGCACTGGATTTTGCAGACCTTGAACTACTTTAAAATAAATGTTGAAAATGTGAACTGCATAAAAAATAAAAGCTGGTAGTATTGATTTAATTTAATTTCCATTAAAGTTATCACAAATGATTTATTGAGCTTTTAAAAGTAAAAAGGCACATGCTTTGTTATGGGCATGTGCCACTTAAAGATGTAGGTCATTTGAATGAAAAATAATGCTTTTGCCAGATGCTAGTTTATGGCTGGATCCCAACCAGGAATAAAGTTCTGTGGGTTTCACTTTAATGATAATCTTTATGAACACATGTCTTCGTGCAGAGATATCTCATATCTTTAGCAATATATAGCTACATACCAGATTTGGTCACATTCCAGATTCTGGGGAGAATACATTTCAAACCATCTTTACAATGGATATGAGCTGGTTCATCCACAAATATGTGCCCTGCACCGTGTTATGTGTTGACTGAAAATAGTGGGTAAAAGAGCAGACGTGGTCTCTGCCTTCAAGGAACCAGTAGCCTGGGGAAAGGGAGACTTGAGATCAATGAGCCCAAATGAATATCTACTAATAATTTGAGATAAATGTGCCTGAGAGCAAATATGTGTGGGGGCATTTAATTTAGTTTGTGAGAGGTCTTGAAGGCCTCTCTAAGGAACAGACATTTAGCCTGCGATGCAAAGAACGGTGAGGACTCTTCCTGTTCATGACACACAAGTCACCTCTACACGTGGGTGTTACTATGTGTCTGTGGACACACAGCAGGAAGGTTGCAAGGAGCCTTAGCATACTGTGTGGCTAGCTCAAGGTGACGGTGGGTAGGGACTTTACAGGTGGGATTCTAAGTGTGCATCATTCTCAGCTCAGAGAGGCTGTCACTTGCTCCCTGGCAAGTGGCACAGCTGGGATCTAAACCCATGTCTGTACCTCAAAGTGCGTGTTCTTTCTCACACTACAAAGCCTCAGGAAAGAGGAGCTCTCCCTGCCCCCCTTAAATTCGAATACTTCATCCAGTGCTTCTCTGCAGGCTGCTGGAGTTTCAGCTGCCTTCTCCGGTTTGGGTTAAGACAAATGAGTCTTTCTCTTTCCCAGAGGGACATCCTGGACCAGAAGACCTGAGCTATCTCTTCACCCTCTGAGGCTGCATCTGTCAGCGCATGGTCCTGACGGATGGGTGACTTCAACGGAACAATTGTAACCAAAGCTGGGGAGTTCCTTTGGACTCAGAATTTTCTTTACCCCCTTTCTTCCCAGCTAGAAACCTGCAGAGATGATTCCACCACCAGCCAGGGGAAGGGGTGATAAGACTGGAAGAGGAGGATGATTAGACTTGCCTGAGGGAGGAGAACAGGTCTGGGGAGCACCGGGTGTCACCTGTAGGGGAGAGGAGACACGTAGCATTCTAAGCCCCGGAGAAGAGGAGCTTCTGGCCTTTGTTCTTTTGTTCTTTTTAACTGACATTAAAAAAAAATAACAATTCAGCTATAATTTATATATAGTAAAATGTACAGACCTTAAGTTCAGGTCCACAGATTACGACAATGTATACGCCTATGAAAATGCCACCCCAAACAAGATATAGAACATTTCCATCACTCCAGAAAGTTCTCTCGATCCCATTCCAGTCAGTTCCCCACCCCCACCCCACCATAGACAGCCAGTGTTCTGACTCCTATCACCAGAGGGAGTTTTGTCTGGTCCTGGATTTCATATACGTGGAATCACACACTATGTAGTCTCTCGTGTCTGGCTGCTGTCACTCACCTAAAGTTTATGAGATTCATCCAATTTGCTGCGTGTATCAGTAGCTTGTTCCTTTTTATCGCCGAATAGAATTCCATTGTATGGATATTCCAACATTTTTTTATCCACTTGTAGTTGGTGGACATTTGGGTTGTTTCCGGTTTGGGGTTATTATAAATAAAACTGCTATGAACATTTGTGTTGAAATTTTTTTATAGACATGTGTTTTCATTTCTCGTGGGTAAATATCTAGGAGTGGAATTGCTGGGTCACAGGGAAGCTGTATTTTATGTACCTTTACTCTAGATCGTGTTGGAAAGAGAAGCAGCAGGGAGATGGAATCCCATCTGCTTGGGGCTTTGCTGTCTTATGTAGTAAACTTCAGGGGCTACAGCGTATCTACATCCAACCCCCACCCTGGTGCTGATCATCAGCCCTGAACAAGTGCTGTGGGTGCTGGTCAGCAGGGTGCCGCTGACTACCAGGGCCAGCTCTCACCCTAAAATCGTCTTTCCTTGGCTTCATTCCTGTCCGTTCTCGGTTCTCTAACTCCAACAGTTAGGCCCACCTCTACAGTGTCCGCTCCTCTGGCTGCAGGAAGGCTGTCTTGTGTGATTGGCAAGCTTTGGAGTCAGGTGCCTTTGGTCTGTCTCCTGGGTCTTCCACTTACTAGCTGAGTGAAATGAGCAAGTTACTTAATGTCTCTGAGTCTTGGTTTCCTAGAAACTGTTGACAATAACTATCTTGAGGAGTGGTTATAGGAATTACATCAAGGCTGCCAAGTACGACCATGCAGGTTGCTCATGCCCAAAGGGACCCAGTGTGTGCTCTGCTGCTGAGCCCCATGTCTCTGGGCGGGCCCGTGTCAGCATGGAGGAAGGGGCATCTTTTGTAATTTGTCTGCCAGAGGGAGAAACTTTTTCAAATTTTTCGACCCACGGGGAGTATCTTGCTGTAACTCATACAAAAGCAACTATAGTCATACTACGGGATGTACAATATTCCACATTCGGAAGGTACTAAATAAATGGAAGCTATTATAATGCAGATTGTATCAGGCAGGATTCTTGGTTGCAAGCAATGGAAATTGGCTTTGGGGGGCCAGCCTGGTGGCGCGGTGGTTAAGTTCGCACACTCTGCTTCAGCGGCCCAGAGTTCGCCAGTTTGGATCCTGAGTACAGACCTACTCACTGCTCATCAAGCCATGCTGAGGTGGCATCCCACATAGAGCAGCTAGAAGGATGTGCAACTTTGACATACAACTACCTACTGGGGCTTTGGGGAGAAAAAGGGAAAAAAGGAGGAAGATTGGCAACAGATGTTAGCTCAGGGCCAATCTTCCTCAAAAAACAAAAAAATCTTAAAAAAAAAAAGAAATTGGCTTTGGCTCTCCTACAGATAAAAGAGAATTTTCTAAAGGGATAGCAAGGGCTTACAGACTTATTAGGAGACAGGAGAGCCAGGCTTGGGAATGTCAGGAACCAAGGGCAGGAGGCTGTTTTGAGGACTGAGCAGCAGGAATTTCAGCCAAAGCCACCTGAGCAGGAGCTGGCTGGCCTGTGCCTTGCAGTGACGACTGAGATAAATATGGCCTCCAACTCTCCCACATCCTTGTCTCGCTTGCTCCAGGGAAGAGAGTGTCCAATTGGCCAGTTTGGACTCACGTTCTTGCCCACTGTTGGGGATGGGCTAGAAGAGTCAGGATTGAACTCAAGCTTCCTTAATGATGGAACCCCATGGGGAATCCCCATAATGATGAGTAGGTGCTCCCTGCTCCCAAGATATCACTCCATGAGGGATTCCCCAAAATGATGGGCAGGTGGTCTCTTTCCTAAGAAGGCACCCCATGGGGGATTCCCTGTAAATGATGGGCAGGTGCTCCCAAGAAGGCACCCAAGAGGGATTTCCCATATTGGGATGGTAACGGGAAGGGGGATTACATGCTGGACAGCCAACAAAACGATGCACCCACGACTTCAGTCAGTTTTGAGGAATGAAAGATGTTCTAATTTATTGCCAGGAGTCCTCATCACTTGATAAACCAAGCTTTAAAAATGCAGGAGCCCATTAAGCCAAGTCTTTTTTTAAGTTGATGGAGGACGAAGACCCTCAGACAGAGCAGGGCACAGTGCCTCAGCCTTTTCCACTTTGATGTTTGGAAAAATACTCGTTCATTGTTCTAAAGAAATACAGAATCACCTGAAGAGATACCATTTGACTTCTGGGAGAGCCGCCCGCCGACTTCCGGATTTATTCCTCACGTTAATGACTGTTAGCACAGCAGAGTGACATGCGCCTGAGAAACTGTGAAAATAGTAATGATGGTAGTGGTGATCAAGGCTGATTGGAGGATGCTCTTGGGGAGAGTTGAAATTTTGATTTACAGCTTCAGCATCAAGGAGTCGCCAGCATCGCTGTTGCAAGCCACATTGGCACATGATACTAACCATGGGAGCAGGGTGGGGTTCCAGAACGATGCAAGATGACTGAGTTTGGGGAGGGGCACAGATGCTGAGGAGAATGCATTATGCGTTCTATGGTGGGGTGAAGATGTGGTGGGAGAGGAGGAAAAGTGTCCGGTAACATCATGGCCCCAGTTCCTAGAAAAAGAAGGTCAGCCTATGGAGCAGGGGAGGGGAAGGTGCTACTACTAATTGGGCATTGTGCCTGGCACGTCACCTATGTCAACTCGTTTAATGCTCACAACTGGGTCTAGTAGGTATTATTATTCCCATTACACATAGGAAGAAACTGAGGCTCAGAGTGGCCACGTAAACTGCAGTATGGTCTTATTCAGGTGGAGTGGTGTACGGCCAGAAGTCCTAAAGGAAGTCTTAGAACACTGCCACGCATTTTAGATCTGAAATCAGTAGGAGGAAAGGATATTCTAAACTGCCGCATCAGCCAGAGGATGAGACCCTCATCACCTCTGCGTTTTGATGACTCTTCATGGTCATTAACATGTCCTAGCAGCTCTCAGTGCACAGGTTCTCAAGGCAAATCTTCCCCGATGGCAGGAGAGGTCATGGAGCCTCCTCCCCGCGACACTGATGGCTGCTCCTATACAGACACTCCAGCTGCTGCTTGCCAAGGAGAGGCAGAAGAGGGAGGAGGGAGGAAAGTGAGAGCTGATAGGTAGTCAAGCCACTGAGGCCCCTTTCTCCAAGCAAACAGCCCCACAGAGCCGCAGAGAGGCCTGAATTTCGGTGGTGCCCCAGCCTGCACTCCTGTCCTCACCTTAGGGGCTGTCAGCAGAAGTGGCTGATCCTTCCACCCCACGCTTCCCATGTCTTGTGTGTTCTGAAGAGACATCACATCTCAAGGCCAAGACATCCTCAGTTAACTGGAGAGTGGCCATGGTTATTTGGTTAGTGACCACCTCCGCTTCAGCCTCTGCTGAAGCTATCCGAATAATCATTGATTCCCTCCCCATTCCTTCATCCCAGAGATGTTCACTAAGCACCTGCTATGTACCAGGTACAGTGCGGCCCCTGTGGGTGTGGCAAGCTCAAGAAGCTTACAGTCTGATGGGGAAGACAAACCATCCTGTTCTATAGCACCCCACCCCCCAACATCCATGCTTTTCTCTCCCACACCTTCAGTGCTTACAGCCATTGGGTCCTCCCTGCACTCCAGACACCACGATGACAAATGCTGGGCTGCTTATCAAAGACCCCATTGAGAGCTGGTCACTGCATGCAGAAAGTGGAACCTGACCCTGGGGGAGCACAGCTTATTGTCAGTATTGTTTTGACAGCCCTTGACAGCAGGTATCCCCCCAGCCTCAAAGTGTCACTTCCATTTGGAAAGCATGGAGGAAGCGAGGTGGAGAGAGGAACCAGTCATGGCTCTGCCCGTTGACCAGGGATGGAGGTCAGGTGCGGCTGAGGACAAAAGCAGCTCTGCTGGAACGTCCCGGGAGTGTGTTACAGCCCCCCTCCCTTAAGCTGGGGTCATAGGTCCCCCAGCTGCAGCACGTCTCCCTACCTGTGCCTTTGAAGATGGTGGTTTTCTTCCATGGACCCATCACCAGAATCAACCTTCTCAGTGTCTGCCCCAGTGTGAACCATATTGCCTTAGGTGAGGGTAAGGCGATGAGTGGAAGTGAATATCTTGGTTAAGGGTTTGAGCTGCCGTAGACTGATGTTAAGGGAAGAGGAACAGAGTGAGCATAGGATAGTGAGTTAAAGCTTTAGAGTCAGATGGACCTGAACTCAAATCCAAAATATGATCCAGCAATTCCACTCCTAGTTATCTACCCAAGAGAAATGAAAACATCTGTCCACACGAAGACGTGCGTGCAAACGTCCATAGCAGCATTATTCATAATGCCAAAAAGTGGAAAGAATCCAAATGTCCATCAACTGAGTAATGGATAAATAAAATCTGATATATCCATACAGTGGACTGTGTTTCAACCATAAACAGGAATGAAGTGCTGACACATACCCCATGGATGAACCTGGAAACCATTATGCTAAGTGAAAGAAACCAGAGGCAAAAGCTCCCATGTTGTATGATTCCATTTATATCAAAGGTCCAGAAAAGGTGGACCTCTAGATCAGAAAGTAGATGAGTGGGTGCCTGGGGCTGGGGACAGGGGGTGAGGGGTGGACAAGGAGTGACTGCAAATGGGCACAAAGGTGATCTTTCTAAGGGGGTAGAAGCGTTCTAAAACCAGGTGGTGAGGGTTGCACAACTTTGTAAACTTATTAGAAATCTTGGATTGCACACTTAAAATGGGTAAATTCCGTGGTATGTAAGTTATACCTCAATAAAGCACATTTAAAAATCCTAATTACACTACTCACTAGCTGACAGACCTTGGGCAAGTTACTTAGCTACTGAGTGTCCCCATCTGTAAAATGGGGATCATGACACCTACTTCACAGACTCATCATGAGAGTTAAGGGGCCTGATTAGAGTGAGCACTCAATAACTGACAGCAGCTGTTGCTACTACTCCTCATTTTTGTTTTTTTTTAAAGAAGTGATTTATTAAAAAAGAGAGAGAGAGAGAGAAAGATACCAAGACTCATGGGCAGCAGTGAAATTATAGGGTTTGAGGGCTTTTGAGATGTTACGTCCTCTCCCTGTGGCAGGTAGATTACTTTTATGGTCTGCCTCCATATACATTCCTGAATGTTTCTCTGAATGCCAAAGAGTCTGGTTTAAAAAGTAAACAACTCACACCAGACAGAAGCACAATGGAGATGCAGGTCTTATATCAATATTTACAGCAAGGGGAGTGAATTGTGCTGAAGGGAAATCTTTGGGGTCCAAGTGGTGCATAGTGCCCCTTCCTATTCCAGTTCTTCATTTTTATTTATGGATCCAGGAATGTCTTTGGAGTTTACTATGAGCCACAGCTAGGCTGAAAGATCTTTCTATGAGTCAAGACCCTTCTCATTGCAAGTGCGGAAACACAACCCAGACTGGCCAAGGCAAAATAGGAAATACTGCCCCCAGATCTAGAGGTAGAATGGGCTTTAGGTTTATCTGAATCTAGGGGCTCAACTGAGGTTGATTCTGGTCCCTCCATCTCTTGGCTGTGCTTTCCTCTGGGTTAGTTTCATTCCCAGGAAATTACTCCCCTTGTGGTGAAAACAGTCTTTTCAGCAACCCCAGGCCTGTGTTCATTCAGCTTAACAACCCTGGGGAAACAACAGTTCTTCCCCAGCAGTTTCAGCAAAATCCCCAGGGTTTACCCTCATTAAATGTCCCTAGATCTCAGGCTTACCCTGAACCAATCACTGTGGCCTAGAGAACGCAGCATGCTGATTGGCCAGACCCAGGTCACATGTCCGTGGGTAGGTGAGGTCAGCCCCACCTGACCCACGTGGATAGAAAGAGAAGAAGAGGAGATCCCTCAAAGGGACATTAAGGGATTCTTACCAGAGAAAGAGGGAATAACCAGTGGGCAGATAAATCACAGATGTCCACTACGACCATTCATCTCGCGGCCACCACCTTCCCTGTGTACGTCTCGGAGGAATTCTAGAACCGTTGTTTGAGGAACACCTTGGCTCTGTTTGACTGTTTTCCCTTTGCCTACTGTTTTCCAGAGGCCCCAAAGCTCTCTTTCTATTCACGTGTGAGTACCGGTTAGCAACTTCATTTTCACAAGAGAACCATAATCCCACCTCCCATCTGGCTCAGTTTCAAAGCATATGTTTCAACACTTAGTTGGAAACACAATATCTGCATTACAAATTCTTGATAAGGAATATAATTTTAAAGATTTAACTAGGCAACTCTTACAAAAATTTTGATTTCAAAATGTAATCCTCATGGAGCATTTACAGTCTGGTAGTTTCTTCAGATATTCCAAACTGCACCCCTGGGTCGTCTGAACCACCAGAGAGCTGTGTACTTGGACTGTGTGGCTTTGGCGTCCCTATACAGCCATCTCTTGAGAATATGCCCTTGGCTTTTCCTGAAGTATGCTATAAAAAGCAGTTGTATTAGTCAGGATATTCCAGGCCATGATGCAACAACAAATAAACCCTGAATTCTCAGGGGGTTAATACAATAAAGGTTGACATACTGTTCACTTCAGAGTCTGATGTGATTCAGGTGATTCTCCTCCAAAAGGGAGTCAGGAATCCAGCTGCTTCCACCTTCACATGTGGAAGATAAATACACAAGCATATTGTTATAAGAAGGCTGTTGAGACACAGGATTAAGGATAGCCATCCAAAACACACGCATTTGTTACTGTTCCCTCCCCAAACCCAGCTAAAAGTACGGTGAATGGATTTTCAAAAGCCTTGGACCCATAAGGATAAAGAGAATGAGAAGGAGATGATAGCAATTAAATGGTGGAAGTTGGAAAACAAATCAACAAGTGATTACTGACCATTTCAAGGCAAGCTGAGGGTGGAGGTAGGGGTGTGAGAGAGGAGCCCCGAAGCAGGTTAAGCAGAACCCCAGGAAGGCTTAGGTATTAGAGGCACCAGGTATTTTGAAAATGAGAAGATAGATGGTACTAAAAACAGAAGGACTAGTTTCAATTTGGAAAAGCAGCCTTTAGATAACCCTATACCATCTCCTGCACATGGACAACTGATTCCTCTACCCCACCCCAGCGAAGAAAGAGAAGTTTATTTTCTAGAGAAACTGAGCCGGAAAGACTGGACTTGTGCCTCCAGACACCCTTGAGGGCAGGGACCCCATGTGGACAGCAGGAACCTTAAGTGCAAGTCTGCACACTGAAAGTTAATCCCCTTACTCTCCGTTCGGCTCCCAGAACTCCAGCCATCAGATTTCTATAACCCAAGCTGGAGTGTGGAAGAGGCCTCTCTGAAGAAACCCTTGAAACCAAGAGAAAAGACCTATAGGAGCTTAATATTTCGTTTACCGTGTGGTGCCCTCCTGATGAGTCCCCGGGAGAAATTTCTCTCAGACCTTAGTTGTGCTTCTATTGAACATCTAAGCAACACCATCTTAGGGACTTCGAGAATCTTATAACAAAGGGGCTTTTCTTCTTTGCTTTGTCTCTAGGAAAGTTAATTCCAAATCTTCTGCCCAGCTCAAGCAGTTGTGTGTCTATTTTTGGTATCTATTGGGCATTCTGGTATCTATTTCTGGGCACTAAATTTACTCCTGACTTTACTATGCCACTTTATTTTAGTTTCACCCTAATTTCCATCTACTGATTCACCCACTCATTCATTCAACAAACATGGGTGGACTGAATGCATTTTGTGTGCCAGACAACAGACTCAGTGTTGGGCCCATGGACTTGCTCTCATGGATCTTACACGCTGGTATTATACGCATTTTGGTATTCTCAGATCCCTTTTGGAAGTATGTATGGGTGTGCGATTGTTATAAGTAAATACATCTACAAAGAATAGAGCTGATCATTCCACCACGATGCTGGAGAACATACCTCATTGCAGTGGCAAATTCCAGTGGTGTCTTAGTATATCTGCTGCCGTGGATGTTTTGGCATGGAAGGGGCATGGTGTAGATAGGAAGGTTCTGGAAAATGTGAACCTTCTCATGGAGGGACCCTATACCACGAGGAATCTAAATAAGAGAGAGATGAAGGAATGACCTCTTATTCTTACCTCTCAGGTATCTCTCAAAAGAGACTTTTTTGTGGATTTATGGTACCCGAGGAACCCTGCAAGACCACAGCGTTGCAGAAAGTCGCCAGCCAGTTTCAGGAACCAACTTGGGTCCAGTTACTGCTTCTCTCAATGGCTGACCTTTGCTATAAATGGGGGTCTCACTGCCTGATCTCCCCCTGCCCCACCCCGCCGTTGGCTGAGTGAGGCTGGGGTCTGCAGAGCACAGGTGACCTGCCTCTGGGATGCACATGCTCCGGTCCACATGGGTCTGAAGATCTGTCTCACTCGGGGCAATGTTTGCAGGGCAGCCCCCAGTGCCTGTGCATGCAAGCACATGCCACACGTGTGTGCTTCCCCCTGGGAGGTTAATAGAGATCTACAGCCCTTGTTACCGTTTGCTTTCATAAATACATATATTAAATAGGTAAGCCAAATTTATTTCTGGCAACAACGTGCTGGCTATACCTCCCCCTGTGATTCACAGTTCCCGCAGCAACGCCAGCCTCTTCCGCCCCACCCCCAGGCCTGACTTTCTCTCTTAAAATTTTATTTTTAATTTGTCGTGATGAATGAGTGACACCCCTGACAGCCGATTCACGGAGATTAATAGAAACGACACAATATTTACGTCGGCGCTACGAACAATTATCCTGCCATCTATCTCTGAGATTATCTTCCTGATTGAAAACTACTCATCCGTGTAATCGGAATTATTTGGAATTAGAAGGGAATTTATAGCCCCCCTAGAGCACACTCTCTCCCCTCGCATCGCCACCTCGGTCTCCATCATTCTTTTGTCCATCCTCTGGGCCTTTGGCCTTCTCTTCCATCTTGGTCGCGGGGCAGAGAAAATTCTCCTCCCTCCAGGAGGGCATCTTGTCAGGGCAGGTGCGGGGCCGTGTGATTCGGGGTCTAGACCTAGTGGTTGGTGGGAGGGAGGGTCTCGGTGATGTTAGAGGAATTAGGGGTCAACCAGGCCAGCCCATAAGCTCAAGATAGATGAACATAATCTGAAGAAAGAGGTTTAATAGGAGGGTGGAGAAGACAGGTGACTTTGGAAAGCCTGTGGAGTCAGATTCTGCCAACTGCGAAAAATCTAAAGGAGCAAGACAGGGTTCTAGTGACGATGTTGAGATCGCCGTTAAGGCAGAGTGGTGTGAGGCCCCAAGGAGGCCGAGGCAGGTTGTTTGGATCTGGACCCTGTAAAGGCCACATCTGGGTTGCAGGGGTGGAAGAAGGGCGGCTGGATAACGGCAGGAGCAGATCTGGAGAGGCCAGAGAACCTGCTTGTCACGCCGGGGAGGCCAGGAGGTGGGCTGCAAAGTCTGAGAGGGTGGAGACGCTGTGAGCATGTTCTCTGCTCTCTGCCCGACCCCTGCCCGTGAGCCCAGTGGATACAAGGTTGGGCTCTGAGTCAGAAGGACTTCAAGGTGACTCCTCAGTCTGCCACTTCAGAGCGTGACCCCAGGCAAGTTTCTTAACCTCTCTGAGTTTCAATTTTCAATCTCTAACTCCCCAACTTAGAACCCTCCCTGTAGGAGTGTGTAAACTGAGGGTAGTAATAGTACCTTCTTTACAGGGATGATGTGAATATTAAATGAGATAATGCATGTGGGGCACTTTGCACAGTTCCAAGTACATAGGAAAGGCTCAGTGTATGTAGATGCCGCAGGTGAGATAGACCTGATCCCTGGGCCCATATAAGATGCTAAGACCTGGGCTCCAGGAATAGCCCAGTTTGCCAGGTTCCTTTCCCCAACCTTGGCATCCTCATCCTGATGACCTGTCCACCTGCAGCCTCCTCCGCCCCTCCCCCTACGTGGTACCAGAATGTCACCTGCAGCAGCAGCAGAGCAGGCAGGGACCTAGTTTGATGGAGGCGTACTAGGATCTCAGAACGAACTGCTATTATTTTTCCCATCCTCTAATACTTGTAACTGCTAACATGTATTGAATGCACACTCTTCCCAGGCACTGCTCTAAGTTCTTTACCTGCCTCCCTATATTTAATCCACATGATATCCACAGAGTCTAGGTGCTATTAATTATTAATATCCTCATTTTACAGATGGAGAAGCTGAGGCACTAAGAGGCTGGGTAACTTGCCAAAGTCAAATGACTAGTTTGGTAGACAGCCTCTAAGATGCCCTCCCTGATCTCTACCTCTATGCACCCTTGGGTGTGGGCTGGACCTAGTGACTTGCTTCTGATGAACAGAATATGACAAAAGTGATGAGATGCCACTTTAGATATTAGGTTATAGGACTGTGACATTTGCCATGCTCACACTCTCTTCCTAGCTCTTCTCAGCTCTGATGAAGCATGCTGCCATGTCGTGAGCTGCCCTAGGGAGAAGCCCCAAGGAACTGTGGGCGGCCTCTGGTCAACTGCCCATGAGGAATTGAGACCTGCCAACAACCACGTGAGTGAGTTTGGAGGCAAATCATTCCCCAGTGGAGCCTTGAGATGACTGCAGCACCTGATTGGACAACTTGATGGTAGCCTTGGGAGAGATGCTGAGTCAGAGGACCCAGCTAGGTGGGTCCCAGACCCACAAAACTATGAGGTAATAAGTGTTGTTTGAAGCTGCTGAGTTTGGGGACAATTTGTTACACAGCAAGAGCTAACCCATACAAGGAGTAACCAAGCCAGGACTTGGACCTGGCCAGTTGGACTCTAGAGCTTGTGCCCTTGACCACTTTGCCACATGGCCCCTGAGCAGCCCTTTGGACTGAGCTACTCAAGTTCTTAGGGAATATCTGAGATGGGCAAGTGAGCTTACGTGGCTTTCTCATGTTGTCATCTTAGACATAGATTCAGACGGAGATTAGAGTAACGTCCTGGTGGAAAGAGATTTGCAAATACCACCTGGAAAGTGTGTCTTCTCCTTTAGGATGAATGTAGCCCTGTCCAAGAAAAACATAGGAAATATATGGTCTTTAGATCTAGGGAGCATTGTTCTTTAGGCAGCTAGGAGGCGAGGAAAGAGCTCTCCTTTTGTAAGAAAGGTGGTGTCATCAATGGAGTCTTGGGCCCCAAACGGGTGAGAATAATCCTTGATGGTGTCCTCAAGAAATGCTTCCCAGTCAAGGAAGCCTCGTGTGGTATACACCAACGCCCTGCCTCAGGGCTGATAGGACTTGGTCTACAATGGGAATACGGTCTGGGTTCTACCTCACTAACGTCGGAAATAACTTGAACCCATCTGGATTCTTTAGTGTGCTCTTTAAATAGTGAAATTCTGCTACTTCTCTCCCGGAAGTAGGGACAACATAAATTTGTTGTTAGGACCTTATTCCTCCTTTTTAATAAATACTTCCTTCAGCTCTGGAAGAATAGGCCAAGTCTCTCAGAGGGAGACTGTGGAGACTTTAGAATTTAGGACAGTCCAGAGCTCATCCTTCAGTGACAAAGAAAACAATGTAAGGCCAGTATAGTGCATTTATTTTATAGGTGGGATCCAGATGGAGAAAGAAAGAAAATAAATGCTACATACAAATAAAAGAAAACACCATTGGGGGAAGGGGAAGATGCCCTGACAGTTGAGAAAACATTACCATTTTCAAGCTGGGTTTAGATGGTGTTGTCCCCCCAGATTAATATCTTTTGGGGAACGAGGTATGTGCCTGCTTTAATGGGCCAGTGGAGAAGCAGCCGGCCTCCCTGCAGCTTACACTGACTTAGCTCCTTCAAAAGGACCTGCGTCCACCACAGGGCCCAGAGTCCCTTTTCCCTCTCAGCTTGGGTGGATCGCACTAGGTGGATTCAAGTCCATACTGACCATCTGGTCAAGGCCTGCTCTACCACTCCAGAATGACAGGCTCAGACCAGGGGCGTTGCAGGGGAACAGGAAGGATGGAGACAGAGAGAGAACACCCCTCTTGTGTTGTCAGCGGTTCCCAAGGGAGGTGGAGAAAGTTTCTGAGAAATAGTCTGAGAAGGAAGAGACTCGGGGACATGATAAGGAACAAAGAACATAAACCTTCAGCCTCCTATATTGTAATTTCATTCTAAAATTGTCCAACCCCTGAATAAAGAAATTTCCCACAAATCTAGTCTTAGCAGATAAGACGGGGAGGCTGGCAAGGGAAGGGTTAAACGGTTCAGGGCATCTCATCACCAGCTCCATAGTTGCAAACAATAGAAACTGACTGAGCCAACTTAAGCAAAACTGGAATGTACTGGAAGGATGGAGGAACTCCTGGGAAGGGCCAAGCCTCAGAGAGGCCAAGAGCCAGGGCAGCTAAGATCTGGGTGTGCTTGGCCGTTCTCAGTCTTTGGGGCGCCTGGTTCCAGACTCACCAGCAGTGGAGAGAGCATGCGATCGGCCTAGCTAAGTCCTGGGATTGACGGTACCATCAAGGCCGCAAGAAATGGGTGTGGGACAGCTCCCCCAAGCAAAACTGGAGTGAAGTTACCAGAAAAAAGGTATGTTGGGCAAACAAAAACAGTAGATCATGTGCTACCTTACAACTCATCACACACACGTGAAATCTTCATGTTTGTCCAATAAGTTAATATTGGACAAAGACGGTTTTCTTTCCATTGATCCCAAGCTCATCCAGCAGAAAGGAGTTCAGAGTTCATCACCACCTTATCGTGGATGACCCTCCTTCCCTTCACGGACTCCCAGCAGCACCCAAGTCCCCCTTCCCACTGCCCACATCCCCTGTGTGTGCTGGAGACATAAGCAGGACTGGGCAGAAACTACTAGAGAGGAAACGCGTGCGAAATCATGTGTACAGTTGCCCCTTTCTTAGGAACCTCTTTGGATGCAAATAGATGATTCTACAGAGGACCAGGGCAGGGCCCAGGGACAGGAACTGAACCTTATTTAAAAACGACAGTGAGATGTCTGTATTTGTTTGGGAGTGTGGGTTGTGGGGGCAGGAGGCACCGCAGTGAGGTGTGCACTGTTCTGATGGGGTCTGGGAAAAGCATAGACAGAGCTTTGGTGTCGCATCCACCCCAGGCGAAGGGGGCATGAACTCGCCAATCCTCAGGCAGCACCTGATGCTGGAGGAGAATCGACCCAAAGCAGGTCCTCAGAGAGCAGCCTCTTCATGAGACGGGCCGCGAGGGGCACACGGGAGAGTCATCAGGGTAACCAGCCTTAATAAAGGTAGAAGATGAGATGCGAGAGGGGTGGGCTGGAACAGGGGGAGGCGGAGGGAAGGAAATGATTGCTGGAGAAACAGATGCAATTGAACAAGACTCGTGGAGATGGATTTCCCTGCCTTGGTCCAAACTCAAATCCCCGTGCTCAGATTAATTAGCAAGGAAATATTTTCCTGTCTGCAGAAAAAGGCTGCTGGATTGCCGGTGGGACATGAGGGTGGGCAGTCTATCAAATAACTACTAATTAGGTTACTTCCCACTGCTGTTGACATGCTGGGGACACGTTCGTGGGCCAAAATAAAGGGGGGAGGAGGGGAGAGGAACAGAGACAGAGATAGAGGTGCAGGCCAGGACCCTCTCTGCTCATTGTAGGAAATTGTTGGCTGGGATGAGAAAGGAGACCTGAGTCCAGAGCCCAAAGGGGAAATGAGAGAGGAGAAGCAACGTGCTGATTAGCGGATAGCCTGTGGCCAAGACCTGCACTCGTGCTTGTGTTTCATGGCTTTCTACAAACACCCTGAAAACATACACGGTATGGCCAGTCGCTGGTAAGCCCTGGGTGGGACACGTCTTGATGGGGTGGGAATTTGGATGATGATAATAATGACAATGTGGTAGGAATTTGGATGATGATAATATTACAATGGGGTAGGAATTTGGATGATGATAATAATGACAATGGCTGCTTTTTGAGTGTTTGCTACTTGTCAGTAGCACTTCATTCATTCGTCCACTCAAGTGTGAGACGGGGACTAGGAGATTAATATACACTTATCTCACTGATTCTCATGACTATGGGGAAGGTATTTAACTCTTTTTTGTAGAGAAGGAAATTGGGGCTCAGAGAGGTTTAACAACTTGCCCAGAGGCACACAGTGAGTAAGAAGTAGTGAAGCTGAGCTTTGAACCCAAGGCCGGCCTGACTCCAGCTCTGCCTGCTCCCAACCGCAGCTCAATGGAGAACGCACATTCGACAATATATTGTCTTCTTTGTGTTCCTCTGTCTACATTCCCTCATTCTGCCCTAGAGTTCTCAAGGCATATTCTTCAGTAGGTCACATGCAGAAACTTGAACTCTGCTGCAGGAGGGCACCGCCATTTTTCCCTGAGGTCTGAGACTGTGAGGCCATCATCTAGTTCCCTGTTTTAGAGACCCCACAAAAGAGGGTTGGACAACCCATTCCATTGGTGACACCACCAAGCTGTCCACATGGTGCCCGTGTGGAGTCTGCCTGCTTCCTCACGTTCTGTCTTCACTGGAGACAGGGCAGTGAATCAGCTGCTGTGCGAGGTGGCTCTTGGCCATGCCTGCTCCTGGGGCGGTCCGTTCTCCTCCCTCCACCCTTTCCTTGCAAGCAGAGTTGGACCACAGGGTGCCCACTGCTCTCTGGGCGAGCCTCCTGCCTGGTGAGTCCTGTCCTTCACTGTTGTTTCTTTCTTTCCTCAAAGCTCTCTGTTGTCGTGCTCATCCTGCTAGTAAAGTAGCTATTTGTAGCCTGTGCGCTAGCTTGCCAGTTTCTTGAGGCTGAGGACTGTGTCTTATTCACCTTTGTGTCCCCTGCACTTAGTATTGTATCAGGGACCTAGTGATGAGTGTTCATGAACGTTTGCTGAATGAGAGAGTAAATGCCTGAACGACTATTTGGCTTGCATCCAGCCTGCCTCCAAATGTTTCCCTTGTTTTTAATACTGCACCAGACACCCCACTGCAGTACTGGGGTGTCTAAGTATGCCCTGCTAAGCATGGCGGGAAGATGACAGTGCCCCCAAGACGCCATTTACCCTGTGTGTATCCAGGTTCCCGCGTAACATTAAATGAGCGGAGACTTTGTACAGGTGTTGCGGCTGCCGTTGACAGATGCTGGAGTTCAGGTACAGCTGCTGTCGATCTCAGGCCTTTGAAAGCCAGATGCAGACGTGAGGGCCCGGGTATGGGGAGGCCAAGGGATGGGATGGGGAGATACATCAGAGCGGCTAGGAATGAAAGTGTCCGGAAAATCTGCTTCCCCGGAGCGAGTCCTGTGTGAGCAGAAGGAATCTATCCACAGAGGGGTGAGATAGCAGAGCAAGTGGGTTACCTAAAAATAGCATTACTGGTGTCTCACATTCAGAGATGGGTCTTCTGCGATTCATCTTGGCTGATTTGTGCAAGTTTGCTTATCTATTGCGAGTCAAGAAGGATCAAATCATTCACTCAGAGATGGAAATCTGCAGCCAGACAGCTGAGCTGAGCGAGAAGCTCCTGAAACCCTGGAGGCCTAGGGCTGGCTGTGGCTCCCTGTGCCTGGGAGCTCTCCTCAGCTGGGACCTGCCTTCACGGCACAGGTGATGGTGGGTGGAACCTCACCCCAGTCACGGGGAACTTCTGTGGAAAAGGCACGTGTATACACGCGAGTGCCCGTAGATGTCTACAAATGTGCATCTCTCTGAGGGAGGAGATGAGATACTGTGCATAAGTCACCTACCCCAGCGCCAGGCACACATTGTAGGTGCTTAATAAATATGAATTAGAGAGTCAGTCAGGTGGGAGTTGAAGTCAGGGCAGGAGGAGGCGGGTGGCGAGGAATATAATGTGAAACAGTCATAGTGTTTTTGAAGAAAAGATATGGATTTTGGAGTCAAGAAGCCGTAGGTTCCTATCCTAACTCTGTCTCTTGCTGACACTCCAACCTCAGGCAAGTTTCTCCTCCTCTCTCAGAATCTCAGTCCTCATCTATAAATTTAAAAAATGGGGATAATAATACCTATTTCATAGAATTGCTGGGATTAAGTGAAATTATATAGGGAGAGTGCCTGTACAGGGCTGTACGATCAATACATTGTAGCTATGTTTCTTTTTATTATCATTTGTTATGAATCTCATCAACAATGAGGATCTTCAGATTATTAACAGTTAGAGTATTACTTTAAAAAGCTCAAATTAAAGATGCCAAGTTTCCCCAAAATGATCTATAGATTTAATAAAATTCCAGTCAAAATACCAGTAGACTTTTTAAAAATAGAAATTGACAAACGTATTCTCAAATTTATATGGAAATGCAAAGGCCTCAGAATAAACCAAAACAACCTTGAAAAAGACCAAAGTTGGAAGATTATCCTAGCAGATTTCAAGACTTGAAAGGTACAGCAATAAAGTATTGGTATAGGCGATAAGCATATTGATGAACAGAATGGAGAGTTCAAATCTAGACCCATAGACATAGGTGGTCAGTTGATGTTCTACAAATGTCCCAGGGTTTTCAATGAGGAAAGGATAGTATTTTCAACAAATGGCGCTGGAATGGCTGGATGTCTATTTGGAGAAAAAACAAAATGAAACAAAACAAAAACCTCAATTCTTACCACGTACCACATACAGAAATTAACTCAAAATGGACTATAGACCCGTGATGGTTAGTTTTATTTGTCAATTTTACTGGGCCATGGGGCACCCAGATATTTGGTCAAACACTATTCTGCATGTTTCTGTGGGGATGTTTTTGGATGAGATTAACATTTAAATCAGTAGACTGAGTAAAGCAGATTGCCCTCCCTAATGTGGTGGGCCTCATCCAATCAGTTGAAGGCTTGCATAGAACAAAAATGCTGACACTCCCTTGAGTAGGAAAGGATTCCTCTTGCTTCCTTGCCTTTGAGTGGAACATTGGCTTTTTCTTGCCTTCGGACTTGAACTGAAACATCAGCTCTTCCTGGGTCTCAAGCCCGCAGGCTTTCAGACTGGACCTACACCATTGGCTCTTCTGGATCTCTAGCTTGCCAGCTTACCCTGCATGTCATGGGACTTGAAAGCTTCCCTAATCATGTGAGCCAATTCCTTATAATAAATCTCTTTCCATATAGATATAGATATAGATATATCTCCTATTGGTTCTTTTCTCTGGAGAAACTTGACTAATACAGACAAAAACTTTTATTCATTAAAAGACACTCTGATAGGGGCTGGCCCAGTGGCGTAGTGGTTAAGTTCACCCATTCCCCTTCAGTGGCCCAGGGTTTGCTGGTTTGGATCCTGGGCGCGGACCTACTCGCTGCTCATCAAGCTCTGTTGAGGCGGCGTCCCACATAGAAGAACTACAACTCTACAACTATGATACACAACTATGTACTGGGGCTTTGGGGAGAAAAAAGAAAAAGAGGAAGATTGGCAACAGATGTTAGTGCAGGGCCAATCTTTCTCAAAAAAATAAAAAGACACTGTGATAGATTGAATAATGGCTTCCCCAAGATGTCCATGTCCAAATCCTGTAACCTGTGGATATGTTACCTTACATGGTAACAGAGACTTTGCAGATGTGGTTAAATTAAGGATCTTGAGATAGGGATATTTTCCTGGATTATCCAGTGGGCCTAATGTAATCAAAAAGGTCTTTTTAGGGGAAGGCAGGAGGGTCAGAGTCAGACAGGAGATGTGATGATGGAAGCAGAGGTTTGAATGATGCAGGGCCACCAGCCACAAAATGCATGCAGCCTCTAGGACCTAGAAAAGACAAGCAAAGAAATTCTCCTCTAGAGACTCCAGAAGAAATGCTGCCCTGCCAACACCTTGATTTTAGCCCAGTGAAACTAACTTCTAACCTCCAGAACTATAAAATAATAAATTTTGTTGTTTTTAGCCACTGTTTGTGATAACTAGTCACAGCATTAGTAGGAAACTAATACAGACACCATTAAGAAAACACACACACACACACACACACACATACACACACACACACACACACAAGGTTTGTACCAAGAATACATAAGAAAGTCTTACAACTCAATAAAAAGACAAACAACCCAATTTAAAAGTTGGTGAAAGATTTGAACAGACTAAAGAAGATATACGAATGGCCAATAAGCACACAAAAGGAAGCATAATATCATTAATTATCAGGAAAATGCAAATTAAAACCACAACAAGATATTATCTCATGTGCCTTAGAATGGCTAAAATTGAAAAGATTGCCAATACCAAGCGTTGATGAGGATGTGGACCAATTGGAACTCTCATACATCGCTGGTGGGAAAGCAAAACGGTCACCCACTTTGGAAAAGTGTTCGCTGGTTTCTTATAAAGTTAAGCATACATTTGCTATACAACCCAGGATTCAACTTTTATTTACCCAATATCAATGAAACTATATGTCCATGTAAAAACTTGAACATAATGTTCATAGCAGCTTTACTTGTAATAGCTAAAAACTAGAAACAACCTAGTGAATAAAAAGAAATATGATATAACAATATAGTGGAATACTACTTTGCAATAAAAAAGACCAAACTACAGATACGCACAACATGGGCGAATCTTAAAAACATTATGATAAATAAATTAAATCAGATGTACTCTGTGATTTCATTTATATGAAATTTTAAGACAGGTGAAACGAATCTAGAATATCAGAAAGCAGATCAATGGTTGTCTGGGGCCAGGGGTGGGGTGGGCAAAGAGGCAGGAAGGAGCTATTTGCGGATGACGGAAATTACTCTACACCTTGATTGTGATGATGGTGAGAGGTTGGCAAACTTTTTTCTATAAAGAGCCAAATAATAAATATTTTAAGCTTTGAGGACCATACGGTCTCTGTTAAAACCACTCAATATTATCACTGCAGCATGAAAGCACACATAAATAATATGTAAACAGAAAGATGTGGCTGGATTTGGCTCAAGGGTCATAGTTTGCTGACCCCTGGTCTAGACTCATCAAACTATACTCTTAAAATCATATTTGCATATGCATATTATTATATATAAATTTTACCTCAGTAAAGTTTATAAAAATAACACAAAGCTAAAATAATATGTGGCCATTTTTGAAGTAATCTATGAAAGCTACATATAGAAAATGTACAAATCATATGTACGTAACTTGATGAATTTTAATTTTAGCCATTCTGGTGGTTGCGGAGTAGTATCTTATTGTGATTAATTTGTATTTCCTGAGGACAGTTAGAATTGGGAACCTTTGTAAACACTTATTGGCCATTTGGATATTTTTTTTGTGAGGTGCCTGTTTAAGTCTTTTGCCCATTTTTAAATTGTCTACCTTTTTTCTTACTAATTTGTATGGGTTCTTTATATATTCTGGATACAGGTCTCTTTGTCAGATATGAGTGCTGAAAATGTGTTCTTCTAATCTGTGGTTGACTTTATGCTCTCTTCACGGTGTCTTTTGAAGAACAGAAGCTCTTAATTTTAATGCAGTTCAATTTATCAATATTTTCCTTTATGGTTAGTGCCTTCTGTGACCTGTTTAAGAAAACTTTGCCTACTCCAAGGTTGTAAAGATATTCCCTGTTTTCTTGAAAGAGTTTTATTAATTTACCCTTCACATTTAGTTATTCAGTGTGGAAATGGCTTCTGTAAATGGATATCCAATTGACCCAGTCCCATGTATTGAAAAGGCAACTGTTTCCTACTTCATTGCAATTACATCATTGTCATAAATCAAGTAAACCTTTGTGCGTGGGTCTGTTTCTCTATTCTGTTCCGTTGGTCTAGTCTTCTATCTTTGTACCAATACCATACTGCTTTTTCTTATAATATCTTTGTCTGGTTTTGATATTAGGGTAATACTGGCCTCATAAAATGAGTTAGGATATATTCTCTCTGCTTCCATCTTCTGAAAGAGATTGTAGAAAATTGGCATAATTTCTGCCTTAAATGTTGGGTAGAACTCACTAGTGAACCCATCTGGAACTGGTGCTCTCTGTTTTGGAAAGTTATTAATTATTGATTAAATTTTTAATAGATGTATGCCTGTTCAGATTGTCTATTTCTTCTTGTGTGAGTTTTGGCAGACTGTCTTTCAAGGAATTGGTCCATTTCATCTCGGTTATCAAATTTGTGGGCATACAGTTGTTATAGCATTCCTTGATCATCCTTTTAATGTCCATAGCATCTATAGTGATATACCTTTTTCCGTTTCTGATATTAGTAATTTGTAGCCTCTCTCTCTCTTTTTTCTTAGTTAGCCTGGCTACAGGCTTATTGATTTTGTTGATCTTTTCAAAGAACCAGCTTTTGGTTTCATTGATTTTCTCTGTTGATTTCCTGTTTTCAATTTCATTGATTTCTGCTCTAATTTTATTATTTCTTTTCTTTTGCTTACTTTGGATTAATTTGCTCTTCTTCTTCTAGTTTCCTAGAAAGCTTATATGATTGACTTTAGACCTTTCTTCTTTCCTAATATACACATTCAATGCTCTAAATTTCCTTCTGAGCACTGCTTTCACTGCATCCCACACATTTTGGTAAGCTGTGTTTTCATTTTTCTTTAGTCCAAAATATTTTTAAATTTCTCTGGAGATTTCTTCTTTGACCCATGTATTATTTAGAAGTGTGCATACTGTCTTAATTACTGGAACTTTATAAAAGTTCTTGACATCTGCTTGTAAGTCCTTAAGTTTTATTTTTCTACTTCAACATTTTTTGGCTTTTTTTGAGCCTTTGCATTTCCATATAAAGTTTAGAATCAACTTGTCAATTTCTTAAAAAACTCCTGGGGGTCTGATTGGGATTACATCGAATATATAGATCAATTCATGAACAGTTGACCTCTTTACAATATTGAGTCTTACAATTCATGCACATTGTATATCTCTCCATTTAGTTGGATTTTATTTTTTCTCAATAACTTTTCATAATTTTCTATGTAAAAATTTTTGCACACCTTTTGTATATTTATTTTTAAGCATATGATTTTTAAAAATTACTTTATTGAGGTCATATTGGTTTAATACATTGTGTAATTTCAGGTATACATTATTATATATCAGTTTCTGTATAGACTGCATCTTGCTCACCCCCAATAGTATAGCTTTTATTCGTCACCATACATATGTGCCTCTTTACCCTTTTGCCCTCCCCCACCTCCTTCCCCTCTGGTAACCATTGGTCTGTTCTCCTTATCCCTGTGTTTGTTCATCTTCCACATATGAGTGAAATCATACAGTGTTTGTCTTTCTCTGTCTGGCTTATTTCGCTTAACATAATACCCTCAAGGTCCATCCATGTAGTTGCAAATGGGACAATTTTGTTTTTTTTTAATGACTGAGTAATATTCCGTTATATATATATATATACACACCACATCTTCTTTATCAATGGATTCATCAGTCGATGGGCACTTGGGTTGCTTCCACTTCTTGGCTATTGTGAATAATGCTGCAATGAACATAGGAGTGCATAAATCTCTCTGTATTGTTGACTTCATGTTCTTTGGATAAATACCCAGTAGTGGGATAGCTGGATTGTAAGGTATTTCTATTTTTAATTTTTTGAGAAATCTCCATAGTGGCTGCACCAGTCTGCATTCCCACCAGCAGTGTGTGAGAGTTTCCTTTTCTCCACATCCTCTCCAACATTTGTTATTTTTTGTCTTGTTAATTATAGCCATTCTGACAGGTGTAAAGTGATATCTCATTGTAGTTTTGATTTGCATTTCCCTAATGATTAGTGATGCTGAACATCTTTTCATGTGCCCATTGGCCATATGTATATCTTCCTTGGAACTATGTCTGTTCATACCCTCTGCCCATTTTTTGATCGGGTTTTTTGTTTTTTTGTTGTTGAGTTGTATGAGTTCTTTATATATTTGGAAATTAATCCCTTGTCGGATATATCATTTGCAAATATTTTCTCCCAGTTGGCGGGTTGTTTTTTCATTTTGTTCATGATTTCCTTTGCCTTGCAGAAACTCTTTAGTCTGATGTAGTCCCATTTGTTTACTTTTTCTTTTGTTTCCCTTGCCTGAGTAGACATGGTATTCAAAAAGATACTGCTAATATTGATGTCAAAGAGTGTATTGCCTATATTTTCTTCTAGGAATTTTATGGTTTCAGGTCTTACATTCAAGTCTTTAAGCCATTTTGAGTTAATTTTTGTTTATGGTGTAAGAAAATGGTCTACTTTCATTCTTTTGCATGTGGTTGCCTAGTTTTCCCAACACCATCTTATTGAAGAGACTTTCCTTTCTCCATTGTATGTTCTTGGCTCCTTTGTTGAAGATTAGCTGTCCATACATGTGTGGTTTTATTTCTGGGCTTTCAATTCTCTTCCATTGATCTGTGTGTCTGCTTTTGTACCAGTACCATGCTGTTTTGATTATAGCTTTGTAGTATATTTTGAAGTCAGGGATAGTGATGTCTCTAGCTTTGTTCTTTTTTCTCAGGGTTGCTTTGGCTATTCAGGGAGTCTTTTGTTGTTGCATATAAATTTTAGGATTCTTTGTTCTATTTTGGTGAAGAATGTCATTGGGATTCTGATTGGGATTGCATTTAATCTGTAAACTGCTTTAGGTAATATGGACATTTTAACTATGTTTATTCTTCCAATCCGTGAGCATGGACTCTCTTTCCATTTCTTTATGTCTTCTTTGATTTCTTTCAATAATATCTTATAGTTTTCAGTGTACAGGTCTTTCACCTCCTTAGTTAAATTTATTCCTAGATATTTTGTTCTTTTTGTTGCGATGGTAAATGGGATTGTAGTCTTGATTTCTCTGTCTGCTAGTTTGTTATTAGTGTATAGAAATGCAACTGATTTTTCTAAGTTGATTTTGTACCCTGCAACTTTGCTGTAGTTGGTGATTACTTCTAATAGTTTTCTGGTAGATTCTTCAGAGCTTTCTATATATAGAATCATGTCATCTGCAAACAGTGAGAGTTTTACTTCTTCCTTTCCAATTTGGATATCTTTTATTTCCTTTTCTTGCCTAATTCTCTGGCAAAACCTCCAGTACTAAGTTGAATAAGAGCGGCAAGAGTGGGCACCCTTGTGCCTTGTTCCTGTTCTCAGAGGAATGGCTTTCAGTTGATGTTGGCTGTGGCTTTGTCATATATGGCCTTTATTATGTTGAGGTTCTTTCCTTCTATACCCGTTTTGTTGAGAGTTCTTATCATAAATGGATGCTAGATCTTGTCAAATGCTTTCTCTGCATCTATTGAGATGACTTGTGATTTTTATTCCTCATTTTGTTAACGTAGTGTATCACATTGATTGCGTTGCAGATGTTGAACCAGCCCTGCATCCCTGGTATAAATCCCACTTGATCATGGTGTGTGATCCTTTTAATGTATTGCTATATTCAATTTGGTAATATTTTGTTGAGGATTTTTGCATCTATGTTCATCAGTGATATTGGCCTGTAATTTTCCTTTTTTGTATTGTCCTTGTCTGGTTTTGGTATCAGGGTAATGTTGGCCTTGTAGAATGAGTTAGGAAGCATCCCATCTTCTTCAATTTTTCAGAATAGTTTGAGAAGGATAGGTATTAAATCTTCTTTGAATGTTTGGTAGTATTCTCCAGAGAAGCCATCTGGTCCTGGACTTTTGTTTTTTGGGAGGTTTTTGATTGCTGTTTCAATCTCTTTACTTGTGATTGGTCTATTGAGATTCTCTATTTCTTCTTGAGTTAGTTTTGGGAGGTTGTATGATTCTAAGAATTTATCCATTTCTTCTAGGTTATCCAATTTGTTGGCATATAGTTTATCATAGTATTCTCTTATAATCCTTTGTATTTCTATGGTACCCATTGTAATTTCTCCTCTTTCATTTTTATTTATTTAAGCCTTCACTCTTTTTTTCTTAGTGAGTCTGGCTAAGGACTTGTCAATTTTGTTTATCTTCTCAGAGAACCAGCTCTTAGTTTCATTAATCTTTTCTATTTTTTTTTATTTCTGCTCTAATTTTTATTATTTCCCTCCTTCTGCTGACTTTGGGCTTTGTTTGTTCTTCTTTTTCTAGTTCTGTTAGGTGTAGTTTGACATTACTTGTTTGAGATTTTTCTTGTTTGTTGAGGTAGGCCTATATTGCTATAAATTTCCCTCTTAGTACCACTTTCGCTGCATCCCATAAGAGTTGGTATGTTGTGTTTTCAGTTTCATTTGTCTCCAGGTATTTTTTTAATTTCTCCTTTGATTTCTTCAATGATCCAATGGCTGTTCAGTAGCATATTGTTTAGTCTCCATATATTTGTGACTTTCCCAGCTTTTTTCTTGTAGTTAATTTCTGGTTTCATAGCATTGTGGTCAGAAAAGGTGCTTGATATGATTTCAAACTTCTCAAATTGATTGAGGTTTGCCTTGTTTCCAAACATATGGTCTATCTTTGAGAATGTTCCATGTGCACTTGAGAAGAATGTGTATTCTGCTGTTTTGGGATGGAATGTTCTATATATATCTATTAAGTCCATCTAGTCTAGTGTTTCATTTAAGGCCACTGTTTCCTTGTTGACTTTCTGTCCAGATGATCTATCCATTGAGGTAAGCGGGGTGTTGAGGTCCCCTACTATTATTGTGTTGCTGTCAGTTTCTCCCTTCAGATCTTAATAGTTGTTTTATATACTTTGGTGCTCCTGTGTTAGGTGCATATGTATTCATAAGTGTTATGTCCTCTTGCTGGAATGTCCCTTTTATTGTTATATACTGCCTCTCTTTGTCGCTCCTTATCTTTTTTATCTTGAAGTCTGCTTTGTCTGACATAAGTATGGCAATACCTGCTTTCTTTTGCTTGCCATTTGCTTGGAGTATCATCTTCCATCCCTTAACTCTGAGCCTATGTTTGTCTTTAGAGTTGACATGTGTTCCCTGGAGGCAGCAAATTGTTGGGTCTTGTTTTTTAATCCATCTAGCCACTCTGTGTCTTTTGACTGGAGAATTCAATCCATTTACATTTAGAGTGATTATTAATATAGGAGGGCTTAATACTGCCATTTTACCTCTTGTTTTCTGGGTGTTCTATATTTCCATTGTTTCTTTTCCCTTGTATTTCTGACTGCCATTTCAGTTTGGTGGTTTTCTATGATGGTTTCCTCAGTTTTCTCTTTATGTATGATTTATGACTCTGCTCTGATTTTTTGTTTAGTGGTTACCATGAGGTTTGTATAAAAGATTTCTTAGGTGAGATAGTCCGTTTTATGATAGCCTCTTATCTCCATTAGCCTAAGCAGATTCCATCCCCATCTTTTCCCTTTCTGAGTTATTGTTGCCACAAATTATCCTCTTTTTTGTGTTGTGAGTTTGTGACTAAATTGAAGTGTTTATTGTTATTTTTATGCTTTTTTCCCCTTTTTCTTTTTTGTTATAATTAAGTGTTTTCTAACCTATTCTGATAGAGAGCTGCAATTTTCTGATTTTGTCTGTGTATTTATTTCTTCGCTCAAAGCTTTGTAAACCTTTGCCTTTGTGTTTCAGGTAGAAGGGCTCCCTTCATCATTTCTTGTAAGGCAGGTCTAGTGGCAATGAACTCTCTCAGCTTTTGTTTATCTGGGAAAGATTTTATTTCTCCATTATATCCAAAGGATAATTTCACTGCACAGAATATTCTTGGCTAAAAGTTTTTGTCTTTCAGTATTTCGAATATATCATTCCATTCTCTCCTAGCCTGTAAGGTTTCTGCTGAGAAATCCACTGAAAGCCTGATAGGGGTTCCTTTGTAAGTTATTTTCTTCTGCCTTTCTGCCTTTAATATTTTTTCTTTGTCATTGACTTTTGCTTGTTTTAATATTATATGCCTTGGAGAAGGTCTTTTTGTGTTGATGTAGTTAGGAACTCTACACTACTACTATTGGCTTCATGTACTTGTAAGTCCAGTTCCTTCCCCAGGTTTGGGAAGTTCTCAGCTATTATTTCTTTGAAGAAGCTCTCTGTTCCTTTCTGCTCTGGAATACCTATAATCCTTATGTTACTTTTCCTAATTGAGTGAGATATTTCTCAAGAATTTCTTCATTTTTAAAAAATCTTAGTCCTCTTTCCTCCTCCACCTGAAGCATTTCTATATCTCTATCTTCTAATTCATTAATTCTGTCCTCCAGAGGGTCTGCTCTATTTTTTATGGTTTGTACATTATTTTTATGGTTTCTACATCTCATTAATTATGTTCTTCATATCCAGAATTTCTGTATCGGTTTTTCCTTTTTTTGGTTGTATAGTTTTTTTAAGGGCTTCAATCGCTTTGGTGAAGTATTCCTTCTGTTTATTAATTTTAATCCTGAGCTCAGTGAACTGTCTTTCTATGTTTTGTTGTAACTCATTGAGTTTCTTTATGAAAACTATTTTGAATTCTCTGTCATTTAGATTGTAGTCTTCTGTGACTTCAGGATTGGTTTCCGGAGACTTGTCATTTTCCTTCTGTTCTGCAGTGTTGCTGTAGTTCTTCAGGGTGTTTGATGAATTGATCCTCTGCTGGAGCATTTGTGGTAGTATCAGGTCACAGATTCCACCTGCCACCACTGGGGAGGGGCAGCAGCTGTGTTTTCTGATCCCGCCCCACCTGCTGGTGGTTGTGCCAGTCTGGCTGCGCTGCATTTGCACAGGCTGGCCACAGCCACTCAATGGGTTGCGCTCACACAGGCAGGGCCTCTGCATTCAGCAGGTGGGTCCAGCTGAGCTGCTGTGCTAGGAGGGAGGGGCTCTTTTGCATAGGCCGAGGTAGCTGCACTTGTAGGTGGGTCTGGCCAAGCTACTGTGTGTAGTGGGAAGGGCACCATCGCGAGAGCTAAGCAACCACCACTCAGTGGGAAGTGTTCATGTGGGCAGGGCTGCCTCAATAGGGGGGCACTACCACAGGCCAGGCTACAGCTCCAGAAGCATTCGTGTGTGGGCTGGGCTGTCCCCACCTCCACTCACAGTAGCGCTACTGCTGTGTGAGGATCCTCGTCCTAGATCATTGCTGCCGGGGAGCAGGAGGAGTCTGCTCACCAATTTCCACTGCTTCCCGGGGATCCAGTCCACCCACCTGTAGATATATAGCTGTGTGGATCTCTCAGGCATCCTGTTGTGTTAGGTAGGGAATCCTATGTTAGTTAATGAATGTCCATTTAGTTATAACTTAGAGGGGAGAGACAATAGGAAGAACTCACTCCACCATGATGCTGATGTCACTCAGCTCGTGATTTTTTAATGCTATTATAAATGATATCTTTTTTTAAAGTATATTTTCTAATTGTTTGCTTCTAGTATAAAGAGGTACAATTCATTTTTGTGTATTGACCTTGTATCAAGAGTCCCTGCTAAATGCACTTATTCTAATAGTTTGTCCGAATTTTTTTTGCATTTTCTACATAGATAATCATGTTGCCTGCAAATAGTGACAATTTTATTTCCTCATTTCCAATTTTTACACCTTCTATTTATTTTTCTTGCCTTACTACTCTGAATAGTACCTCAATACGATGTTCAACAAAGTAATTTCAGTGGACATCTTTGTCCCACTTCCAATTTCATAGAGAAAGGAAAGCTTTCAATAATTTATGATTAAGTGTAGGGTTTTTTAAAGGCTTTTTATAGATACTTTTATAGATACTACATTTTTAGTAAGGAAGGAAGGAAGTTTCCATTTATTCTTAGTTTGCTAAGAGGTTTTTGTTGTTTAAAATCACAAGATAGGGCCGGCTCCATGGCTTAGCGGTTAAGTGCGCACGCTCTGATGCTGGCGGCCCGGGTTCGGATCCCGGGCGCGCCCCGAGGCACCACTTCTCCGTCCAACGTGAGGCCGAGTCCCACGTACAGCAACTAGAAGGATGTGAACCTATGACATACAACTATCTACTGGGGCTTTGGGGGGAAAAACTGAATAAATAAAATCTTTAAAATCACAAGATAATTTTTATCAAATGAGTTTTTGGGGGGCATCTGTTAAAATAACTGTATGTTTTCTCTTTTTTATTCTGCAAATATAGTGAATTACATTGATTTTTGAAGGTTAAAATAACCTTGCCTTCCTGTAATAACCCTAAACCCTAATTTTGCTGTGTTTCCCTTCTTATGTAACTCCAGGTTGGATTGACTAGTATTTCATTTAAGATTTCTTGCATCTGTATTTGTGAAGGATACTGGCATGTACTTTTCTTTCTTATAATTTCCTTATTATATTTTGTATCTGATTATGCTGGCCAGATTCTGCTCCCCTCAGATAACAAGTTGGGAAGTGTTCCTTCTTTTTCTATTCTCTAGAAGAGTTTGGGTAATATTGGTGTTTTTTTCTTCCTTAAATTTTTGGAAGCATTTACCAATGAAGCCATCTGGGCCTGGAAATTATAGATTTAAATTCTTTTATATATAAAGAGAACTATTCAGATTTTCTATTTTTTCTTATGTCAGCTTTAAGTTTTAGTTTTTAAGGAATTGGTCCATTTAATTTAAATTTTCAACTATATCAGCACAAAGTTGTTATACTATTCTCTTTTAAAAGTCTGTAGGATCTGTAATGGTGTTCCTCTTTTCATTCTTGATTTTTTTTTCTTTTGGTGAATCTTGTTAAAGCTTTGTCAGTCTATTAGTCTTTTCTGAGGACCAGTTTTTGGCTTTGTTGATTTTCTCTTATATACATTTATTTTCTATTTAAGTAATTTCTACTCTGGTCTCTATTATTCCCTTCCTTCTACATTCTTAGGACTTAATTCACTGTCAATTTTTAAAATCTTAAGATGAATTCTTAGGTCATTTGCTTTTAGCCTTTCTTGTTTTACAATTTATACAATTAGGGATATAAATTTTCTTCTAAACACAGTTTTAAATTCACCTCATAATTTTTGATATACCACATTTTAATACTCATTCAATTAGCAATATTTTCTAATTTGCATTGCAATTTCTTCTTTTACTTATTGGTTGTTTAGTAGTGGTTTACTTAATTTCTAAAACCTGTGGGGATTATCTGGTTATCCTTGTGTTATTGATTTCTGGCTTAATTACACTGATCAGAGAAAATACTCTGATTTATTTTAGTCTTTTAGAACTTGTTGAGAGTTGCTTTTTTTTTTTTTTTTTGGTGAGGAAGATTAGCCCTGAGATAACATCTGTTGCCAATCCTCCTCTTTCTGCTGAGGAAGATTGACCCTGGGCTTACATCTGTGCCCATCTTCCTCTAGTGTATATGTGGGACACCTGCCACAGCATTGCTTGATAAGCTGGGAGTGGGTCCATGCCCAGGATCCAAACCTGCAAACCCCAGCCCGCTGAAGCAGAGAGCGCGAACTTAACCACTACGCCACTGGGCCGGCCCTGAGTGTTGCTGTTATAGCTTAGCAGAAGGTCAATTTTGGCAGACATTTTATGTGCACGTTTGAAAAATGTGTATTCTGAAGTTGTTGGATGAAGTGTCCAACATATATCAGTTAGTTCAAGTTTGTTAATCATGTTGGCAGACCTTCTGTATTCTTGTTCATTTTTTGTCTGCTTGTTCTGTCATAACTGTTGTTTTTTTAATATTCAATATTCTTTTTAGATTTTCCACATGTATACCCTTTCTATTTTTCATGATTCTTTCTTTCTTTTCCATGATTACATATGAGATCATTTTCCTCCTTCCTGAGAAGAGCTGCCTTTAGTATTTTACTGTGGGTCTGATTGCAATGAAATAATTTTTTTTTCCTTAAAATTTCTTTATTTTGCCTTCACTTTTGAAGCATATTTTCACTGAGTACCCTAGATTGGCTGTTATAATTTTTAAGCCCATTAAAGATGTCTTCCCTTGTCTTCTGGCTTCCACCATTTGTGTTAAAATGTCAGCTGTCAGACTTATTGTTGCTCCTTTGAGTGTGATGTATCTTTTTACTATGTCTGCTTTTAAGATTGTCCCTTTGGTTTTGATTTTCAGAAGTTTGAGTAGGACGTCCTTGGGTGTGATTCCTTTGTGTTTATTCTGCTTGGGGTTTGTACTGCTTCTTGAATATTTGGTTTGATATCATTCATCAATTTTGAAAATTCTAGGCCTCTAGTTCTTTAGATATTGCTTCCACTAATTCTTTCTCTTCTCAACTTCTGGGACTACAAATCCACATATTTTAGAACTTTTCACCCTGTCTCATGCCTGTATGTTCTTTTTTTTCCTCATTTTTTTCTCTTTGTGTTTCAGTCTGATATTTTTTATTGACCTGTCTTCCAGTAAAATCATCCTCTCTTCATCTTTGTCCGTTATACCATTAAATCCACAGACTGAGTTCTTAATTTGACTATATTTCTCAGTAGTAGAGCTTCCTATGTTTTTAATACATTCCATTTCTCAGATGAAATTCTCCATCTTGTCAATTCTTTTCTTTTTTTTTTTTTTAACAGGAGAAAATCAAACAAAGCTTTATAACATGTATACATAGGAGAGACCCAGGAAAACTGAGCAACTCAGCATTCTGCCTGAGATTGTCATCTTAAATAGCATGTTCAGCTAAAGACAAAGGAGGATGTTGGGGGTAGTGGTTTGGGACTTCAAAGGGGAGGAATGTAATTCACATGAAATGGAAAAGCAAATGTTTCGTAAACAGAACTTTGATAAGAATGGGCTTAGCAAGGATCCTCCCAGTCTACCAATACCCAGAGTTATCTATGGTGATGGTCTGTCCTGGGGATAGGCCTTTTATCTTAAATTCTTTTAGGCAGTTAGTCGGGGGGAGGTCAAAGTTTCTTTCAGAGTCTTTTGTTCTTGAAAATAATCAAGGCCAAGAGACATACTTTGAGGTGGCCAATTCTGATTCCCCATAGTCCTGCCTTTGAAACTTTAAGAAGTTTCATAGTCCAAAAGCTGAGTTGGTAGATTGTTCCATCTCACTGAACACATTTCTTATTCCTGATAACAGATCAGTCTAGTTAAATTCATTTCAGGAGGTGGTGATGCAGCTGGGCTCCCAAAGTTAGGCCATTTTGTGAGTCCAGGGGACAGCCAGTCAAGAAGATTTCTAGACGTCACGGTTGAAGCATCCCTTGCAGTTTGAAATGTCTCTGATGATGTCATTAGGTGTTCAGGTATCCTCTTGAGTGGGTTACATAGCAATAGGCATGCTAGCGTGGTGATCTCTCTTAAGTTTATATCAAGTTATCTAGCTTCAGTTTGCAGGGCTTCAAGAACAAGGGTGGTTTCAGTTCCAGTAAGGTTTCTGGGAATGCTGTAAACAAGGTACCAGGCCGGTATTTCCAAGTGGCTTTGTTCTATAAAGTCCAATCTTTGTTTCTCAAAAGCTGTCTGGTCATATCTGAGTCTATGCATGTTTCTCTCAAATATGACATTCCAGTCAAAGCTTTGGCAATATAACCAATGTTTCCAATTGTGTCCACTCTCGCTTCCACTGGACCCCACAGGCAGATACCTGGGAGACTGACATGGTAAGAACTCTTACTTCCTGCTGGTTCTTGTCAGGGGTCCAGGATCTCTCGGCTGCTGTAATCCAGGAATGAAGAGCATCCAGCCAGTGAAGTTTTATCCCACCCAAGTCACCAAACTGTAGGGGAGGAAAAGAAATCCTCTACCCTCTGGGTCCTTCTGGCTGGGCTATGAATTAAATTGACATGAGACAGAATAACAGGAAAAAATCAAACAAAGCTTTGTAACATGTATACATGGGAGAGACCCAGGAAAACTGAGCAACTCCTTGTCAATTATTTTCTTGAACATTTTCATCACATTTGTTTTAAGGTCCATGTCTAATAATGCTAATATCTGGATCATCTGTGGATCTGTTTCTGTTGTCTTTGTCCTCTTCTTTTGTGTGACAGGAAATTTTATTCAATACCAGATTTGTGTAGGAACAATCATAGAGTCACTGGAAAAAGTTAACTGTCTACAGAAAGGTTCTACTCTATCTTCTGGAAGGCAGCAAGGGCAGGACAGATCACCCCAAGCCAGTTAGCCACTGAGATGACTCAAAGCTGTGTTTAGACTTCAAGTCTTGCTCTACCTCTGATGCTCCTTACTCTTAGGGTATAGCCCTCTAAAGTTTCTAACTGGGAGTTCAAGATGTTTTCGAGTTTCCTCCTCTATGAACAGCTGTTTGGAAGTTCTCCAATGCCCTCAAACAGAATTTTGTATTTTATCCAGCTTTTCTATTTATTCTTGATGGGATCATTGGTCTAATACAAGCTGCTCCTTTATAGTGAGAAACAGAATGTATCAGATATTCTTTTTACAATTTCTAGAACTGTAATTTAGGCTCTGATCCAGGACTAGAATTCATACATTTTCTGAACAATATTTGTTGAGTTTCTACTTATAGTTTTAGGCACTGTTTTGGTTCTAGAGATATAGGAATAAACAAACAGCAAAAATCACTGTATACGTAGTACTTTTATTTTAATAGGAAAGATAGAAATTGGCAAAATAATTAAGTAAAATATATAGTGTGCTAAGCGATGAAAAGTGTTACGGAAAGTACATGAAGAAAGGGGAATAGAGAATGTTTAGGGAAGTGAGTTATACTTTCACATAGGATAGCCAGCTAAAGTCTCACTGGGAAGGCGACATATACATAAAGACCAGAAGGAGGTGCGAAAGCAAGTCATGCACATATCTGGGGGAAGAGCATTCCAGGCAGATGGAGCAGTAAAAATGCAAAGCCACGAGGCAAGGGCACACCCAGTGTGTTTAAGGAAGAGCAAAGAGGCCAGTGCAGGTGGAGCAGATGCATGATGGGAAAGTAGTAGAAGGTGAGGTCCCAGAGGAAGTGGGGGCAATTTATGAAGGGCCTTGGAGGTCATGGTAAGGAACTTTAGCTTTTACTCTGAATAAGAGAGAAGAAGGGCAAGGGAAGAAGCAAGGAGAGTGTTAGAAGGCAATAATCTAGGTAGGAAAGGTCTTGGATCAGGGTATAAAAGAGGAAGTACTAGATGGAGCCCGAAGGACCAGATATGGGGTGAGAAAGAGAGGGGTCAAGGACACTCTAAGGTTTTTGGCCTGAGCAATTAGATGAATGGGAAAACCATTTGCTAAGATGAGAAGAGCAGATTTGTAGAGGCAGGAAGGGGTATTGCAGAAGCTCAACTTTGAGCGTGCCGATTGGAAATGTCTATTAGATAGTCAAGTGGAATCAGATGATTGGATACAAAAATATGAAATTCTAGGGAGAGGGCTGGGCTGGAAATGTAAATTTAGGAGGCATTGGCAGATAGCTAGCATTTAAAGCTATGAGACCTGAGGATGTCTCCAAGAGAGATGTAGGTAGAAAAGAGGTGAGGACCAGGACTGATCCCCAGGTTCCTCCCACATTTAGAGATCCAGAAGATGAGGAAAAACCACCAAAGGAGACTAGGAAGGAACATCCAGAGACGTAGCAGGAAAATGAGAAGAGTGTGATGTCCAGGAGGGAGTGACCAGCTATGTCAAGTATGTCACAGAGAGGCCCAAATAGATAATGATGGGCAACTGACCACTGGATTTAGTGATGTGGAGGCCATCGGTGATTCTGATAAGAGTCTTTTGATGTCATGGTGAGAAGGAAAGCCTGTTACGTATGGGTTCAAGAGAGATTGGCAGAAGAGAAATTGTGGGCAGTAAGCATGGGCAACTCTTTCAAGGAAATTTGCAATAAAACAGGACAAAGAAGAGGGACAGAAGCTACAGTGCGAAGAAAGGTCAGAGAGAGTTTTTTCAAAGTGGAAAAACAATAGCACGTTTGCTATGATGGTTAGAATGGTCCGGTGGAGGGGGAGTATTGATGCTGCAGGAGAAAGAGTGGAGAATTACAGGAGCAATGTCCTTGAGTGGGTAAGAGGGACTGGGATCCACTGCACACGTGGGGGCCGCCTCAGCTAGGAGCATAGCCAGTTCAACAGTAGCTACATGGTGTGAGCCAGAGACTGCTATCGGCCACAGATGTCCAAGATGAGGCTAAGGTTTATCACCTGTCCCATCCTATGACTTCTATATTTTACTTGCATTTCAATACTAAAGAGTTGGCTCCTCCAACAAAGATTTGACAAAACGGGGGAAAAGTAGTACAAGGGAAGGTGGCCCCTTCAGAAAGAGAAGAAGCAGGTTCCTTCTCCTTGCCCCTGCCCTTTGGTTCAGGCTTTTCCCAGGAACTGCAGGGCAGCCTGAGGGGGGACCAGAGCCTGCCATTATGACTCAGGCCTGAAGGTCAGGCTGTCACTCCCTCTCACTACAGAGAGGGACACACCCACCTCTGCCTTGGTTCAGGTTGTCATCATCCACCAGGGTCCCAGGCCAGAACTCTCATAGCTACCTTGCCTCTTCCCCCTCTCACACCTCCACCAACTAGTTAATTATCAAATCTTATAAATTCTATTTCAGAAATGTTTCCCCAAAATCCCCATTCCTCTCCATTCCCTTAGCACTGCAAAATATATACACTCTCTTTCTCTTGGACTATCTCAAGGTTTTCCACTGGTCTCCCTGCCTCCTACTACTTTATTCTCCTCCATCGTTATAGGACCACTAGAGTTATCTTGAAAAACAAAGCTAGATTTGTGATGTGTCTGTTTAAAAGCATTTTCTGGCTTGCACATGGCTAGAAGCAGGAATTTTGAACCTGGGGTCTATACGCTCCCTGAAATCACAGGTAAATATTACACATATCATTATGTGTGCATTTTTCCTGAGGAAGGCGGTGGCTCAGAGCTTTTTTGAGATTCTCAGAGATGTCCATGACCCCCACAGCCTAAGAATCACAGGCTTGAAGGGTGATGTGCAAACTCCCTTCTTTAGAATACAAGGTCCCCCATTATTTGGCGTCTGTTGTACCTGCTGTCACTCTTCAGCATTTAATAGAACATTTGCTGAGCGCCTGCTAAGAGCAGGCATTGTTGAGTGTGCTGGGGAGACAGAGACAAACAAGACATGGAGCTTACCTTTCATCAAGGGCTGGGGTTGGAGAGGATATGGAGATAGAAAACAAACATATAAATAAAAAGAATAACATATTTTTTAAAACCAATACATGCTATTTAGAAAATTAAAGTAAGATTATGTGAATGTTAGTGGGAGGCTACTTGAGGTGGTGGTGTAAACTGAACTAGCCAATATGGTCAATGACAACTCTTGGGTTCTTTTTGGTTACTAATGGGAGTGGCTAAAGAAGTTTGAAGAGGATGAGTATTAGTCACCCCCCACAGTTTCAAAACCATGTTAGAAGCAACTGCAGACCAAATCACACCCCCACAGAGGCATTCACAAACTAACTTCTACCAGGAGGCAAGCACAATACCAGTTCGTACACCTGTTCCATAGGCTTGAGGAAATCCCAGCTCTCTGTCCTTTTAAGTGCTCCAACAAACACTAAGATTCCAGAGGCAGGGTTCTTACTACCTTGATAGCCCACCAGCAACCAGAATCTTCCAGAATGCACAGCTGGCTGATGATAGGACCACTTGGGATCTGGCTTAGAGCATCTTCCCAGTGGGGAAAGCCTACAGACTCCACTGGATTCTTACACTCTGTGGGTACAAGGGAGGAGAATATTTCCAAAACATTTTAGCTAGCCCAGCTATTGTCTTAATTTGGGTTCCCCCATAAGCAGATCCTGAGACAGGACATTGCGGACAGCTATTTTATTTGGGAGATGATTTCAGGAAACAGAAGTGAGGGAGTAGGAAAATGAAACAGGGAAGAGAGAAAAGACAGCAAAGGGTTTTCTAAGGAGCGGTTGGTCCTTAACCCACCTGGCGACCCTCTGAGACACCAGGTAGAGCAAACCTCAGAATCTTTCCACCAAAGGACTGGAAGCATGCAGTATTTATCCGATGACCCCCAGCTCCTATCAGTTGAAGATTGCCCCTGGGGGCATTAACTCTCCTGGTTGGACCTGCTTTTAGTAGAGCAAGCTACTCTGTGGTGGCAGAGAAAACAGTCAGGCAGAAGAGAGAAAAGACACAGGTGCGTGAGGTGGGAGGTGGCCGAGCTGTTGGACCCTGACCACCTCAGAGTAGGGGAACCCAGATAGGCAGAGGAGTTGGGGGGAGCACCCGCAGCGCCCTCTCACATAGATCCTGACAATTTCACAGGAGAACTCGTTTCTTATTTACCAATAAAAATCCATTTCTGGCATTCACTATGCTACTTAGCAGAGTGTTGCTCATTGATCTAGACACACATACCACGGGCCTCCCGGCTAACTACCAGCCCTCACCCTGCGCTGTGCACCCTTGATTGAAATCCCAGCAGCCCTGGGGTACAGCTAAACCTCAGTGGCACACACATAGTATCAGACTGCCATGCTGGGGTCTTTTAAGGTAAATTACACTCTAACAGGTGGGTGGCCAGGGAAGGCCTCTCTGAGGAGGTGACCACGAAGCTGAGATCTGAATGACAAGAAGGAGCCTGCCAGGTAAGGTTGAGCATTTTAGGCACAGGGACCAGCTCCTGTCCCTCCTATCCCTCCCCCTCCTTCTTCTCTGGCTTGCCAGGACCTTTTATGCTTTTTGTTTGTCTACTTGGAAAATGACTCTTGTTGGCCTCTATGCCTGGCAAGCTCCTCTTCAGGCATCAAAGCCCAGCTCAAATATCCCAACCTCCTCATAAACTCTCTTTGGACAAGTTTACGCGAGTCCTCTGAGCATCCAAGGCACTTGGTCCTACCTCTGCCTTAGTGTTTATTAGGTTGTATTTACATTTTGTCCTTTGATGTTTGCCTTCTTAAGAAGGTTTGTTCATCTCTGTGTCCCTGGTCCTTAGCCCAATGCCTGGCTCGCAGTAAGCGTTCAATAAACATTTGTTCAATGAATGGTATCAGTGGGCTGGTCGGGGAGGGCCGTTGGTCAGGAGAATGGGCCAGGGTTGGCTCCTCTTCCTAAGTCACTTGCCGCCAAGTCCTCAGACTCCCAGACCAGAGCTTCATCCCCAGAAGTACCAGGACGGGAAATGTGAATAATGTTGGGAAGGGGAAGCCTTTCTTCTACGTGCAGAGCACAAAGGCAGGTCTTTGGGGATAGGCTGTGGGGGAGGTTTGGCCCTCTCCCAGTCTGCGGTTTAATGTATAACTTGTCACCGTTCCTGAATGTCAATTTCTTTTATTTGCCTGGAACACTTTCACCTTGCTGGGTCTCCTCGATTACGACGCACAGTTCCAGTCCGCCTACAGACCTGTCGCAGGCCTAGTCGCTTCCACTCCACGGTGACTGACAAAGGCTTTGACGCCCTTGCCTCCAGCCTAGGGGCCTGACCTGAGCTAGACTTCCTGAGTCCCCAGACACTCCCCAAACCACCCCACCCCAGGGCAGCTCCTGGGAGCAGCGGGTACTCCTTGAGGGTAAGATCCTCGGGGGCAGGGCCCGTCTTGTGTCTCCCACAGAGCATCGTACATTGGAGACCCTCAAAGAGTATTTGTGGAATTAAACCAAACTGCTGTCCCTTCTTCTGCCAAGTTCCCTTCATTTGAAGACTATTTCTGCTTCCCAGAAGAGTTCAGACTAACCTATAAGCTTGCCCTCCCTCCCTCCTTCCCTTTCTCTTTCCTTCTACAAATATTTATTGAGCACCTAATACATGTCAGGCACAGAGGGGCCCGTGGAAAATAAGACATTCCAGGTCTCTCTCTCATGGAGGTGATTTACAGTGGGGGACAAATCAACAAATCAGCAAGGTGACCTCAAGCTGTGGGAGATGCTCTAAGGGAAATCAGCAGAGGCTCCCACAGAGAGGAAAGAAGAGGGTCTGCTCTGCAGAGGGTGGTTAGAGGAGGGGCCATCACAGGAGGTGACTGAACACCTGATGAGCAGTGTCAATGTCTTAATAATGTAAAATTTTGTTTCTTAAAAAACAAAACCTGTAGCTAATGACATAAAGTTAACATTTGTTCATTTTGGTGGCAAGTACATGGGCATTTATTACCTTTTGCACTTTTCTCTATTAAAAGCGTATTTAAACTGTTTTTAAATACACTCTAAAAGTGTATTTAAAGTGTACATAAAAATGTGTTTAAAATGTTTTCTACATTAAATCATCTAATTGAAAACTTCTACTCCAGCCATTCACAATTTGTGACACATGAGCCATCAGAGCTCATATGAATGATGAGTAGCCACCCTGGAGCATCATCGCTGGGCCCATGAATGACTCTTTGGTCCTTATCTTGTGGCCACCCTTTGCTTTTACCTTTTGTTTTCCTGGCAGACTCTTATTCATCCTTCAAAACCCAGCTCAAATATCACCTTCCCAGTGAAGCCTTCCTTTACCTCCACTTAGGAAGAGTCAGTTATTCCATGGATTGTGGTCACTCAGTACATTGCTTATATATTTCTAATAAGTCTTAGCATATTGTATCACAGTTTATTTGTGTGCATGCATAGATTGTTCCAATGCATCCTTTGAATCTTGTTCATCTCTTTATCCCCAGCTTCTAGCACAGAGCACATAATAGCACATTGTAGATTCTCAATAATGATTCTCCATGATGCCTCTTGGATGAATGAATGAATGTTTAACCTTCAAACAACAAGCTCTCAAAAGAGTATTAATAGAAGATATTTGTATACAAGGAATATGCTAATTAAAATTAGTTTTATTTATTCATTCACACAAACTCAGCAAGAACTCCATTTGGCTGCTATTAATGTTTAGTGTGATTTACTGTAAGTACTAGAAATGTAAAAAATGTGTTTCTTTTAAAAGGAAAGCCACAGTTCCTCCTGGTTTTCCCCCGCCCCGCCCCCATTGGTCTGAATTAGCAAGGCTTGACTTTAGTTCAGGTCTTTTGCTGAGACCTGCAGGCTGGTTGCACGGTGATTTAATTACTTCTGAATCTACTAAAGGCAAATACCAAGCAATCTATGGGGAAGATTATGGAGTTCCAGGTTATTTATTAAGTAAGCCTCATGTAGTCCTTATGGCGGCAATGGTGACCCCCCACCCCCACCCTGTGGGTGTCAGCACTGGGAGGGAAGCCCAGTTAGAAACGTTCAGATCTTGGAGTTAGCCAGCAGGATGACAGAACCCTTATACAAAGGCCAGTCAAGATGGAGGGCTTCCCCCCAAAGCTCTGTGTCCTTCCTGAGGGAACATGATTAATAAGCATAGAGCCCCTTTCTTTTCTTTCCAGGAAGGAGTGAACACCATGGTTGAGCAGGTTGTCGGGGGGAGTGTAGGTCTGGAGCGGGACTGACTGGGTCCATACCCTAGCTCTGCCTCTTTCAAGGTGGGAATATTACAGGACCTCCCTCTGCCTCAGTTTCCTCATCTGTAAAATGGGATGGCATCTCCACATCATAGGGTTACTGTGAGGATCAGATGAGGTAACACATGCAAAGTGCTTAGAACAGGGCACATAAATGCTCGGAAGCAGAAGGAGCTCTCAAGAAACTCACACACATGACCCAGCTGATATAGAGGAAGAGGGGGATCATTGCTGCCATTTGTCCCTGGCTGTTTCCCCACCCCTGTCCTGTCTGCCTGGGGGCTATTGTGACTTCAATAATGTAAAGGTATACAAAAATATGCAGGTTTTTTTCTCAGCCCGAAGACAAACAATTTTTTTGGAGGGAGGGAGGCTTGGATTACAGCGAAGGGGAGACAGTGCCAACTTAGCATGTTTAAGTCAGAGAGAAAGAGAATAACCAAAAACATGAAATCAAATTCACATCATTGACATTATTCTACCAATATTTGCATTCAGAGACTCCTAACCTGTGAGGTCTCAGGGCTTTGCCACTAATTTACATCCAGCTTACATTAATTGACTGGCTCCCGGCTTACATTGCCATATGCAGCACGACCCCCACCCCCTAATACGTCGGTTAGAAGGCTTTGGGATGTAAGTAACAGAATAATAACTGATAGTGATTTAAGCAATAAAAACACTCATCATCTCCTATAACAAGAAATATGTGGTTCCAGGGTTGGTTCCGGTTCAGCCAGTCACCGATGGCATCAAGGACCCAGGCCTTTCCTTTCTCATGCTCTGCCGTCCTCTGCATACTGGCTGTTCTTCTCCAAGCTTCTTTCTTCACAGTTGCAAGATGGTTTCAGTGGCTCTTTTCCCATCTCTCTCTCTCTATCATGGAGGAAAATATTGCCCAAATGCCCCTTCACCCTTGACAGCCTCCCCCGTAATCTCATTGTCTGACTGGGACACATGGCAACCTCTCTAACTGTAAGGGAGGCTGGGGAAACAAGTGGCGTCTTACAGTATAGGACAGGCCCACCCAGCCAGGAAACACAGTGGGAGAAGACTGTGGGGTAGACAGCCTATAGTGTCTGCCAAACTTGCTCCAGCTCCTCTTCTAGAATTCTCATCCATGTTCCCTTTTCCCAAAGTCCCTTCCAACTCACATTAACTGGCTGGAAGAGGGTCTATGCCTTCCTAAGTCTGTTCTTTTTGTGAGGCTGCTGCATATACCTGCACAGGTTGAGATCTGTATGATTTTAGGACATTCATGTAGACCACCACATGAATGGCACCTCCTGGAGTTGTGTAGTGCACAACCTTCCCAATCAGCAGCCCTGTGGACCATTTCTCACTCATCCTATATTGATCTCTTACCTCACTCTTCACTCTCTTACTTTATATTTCTTAATTCATTAGCTTTCATTCATTCATTCAATAAACACTTATTGGTCACCTAGTAAATGCCAGGCATTGGTTGGTAGTGGAATAGAGGGTGATATAAACATGAAAAAAGCAAGGCTTCATCCCCCAGGAACTACATCCCAAGGATGGAGACTGATATGTGAACAAATATTGATAATACTGTGTGATAAGTGCTAGAGCAGAGTGTGTCACACAGTCCTGTAAGTGTACAGAGGAAGGAGTGGCTGGAGTAGGAAAAGGCTTCCAGAGGAGGTGACATTGGAGCTGGGTTTTGAAGGGCACATGGTATGCTCCAGGAAGAGGTATGAAAGAGATGGCAATGTGTAGAGGAAAAGCTATGTGACAGCGCATGGTGAGAGATGTGGCCAGGAATATAGGCTAGAGTGGAATTCTTAAATACAGTGTAGGTTAGAGCCAGGTGAGTTTATCCCATGGAATACAGAGAGCCATAGCTGGGGGTTGGGGGGGGCGGTGGTAGTAGGGGATGAAGGGGGCTATAGCAGTGTCTAGAAGCACAGGCTTTCAAGTCACGCAGATGTGGGTCCAGATCCCAACACCACTTACCCACTGTGCCACCTTGGGCAAGTCACTTCACCTCTCTGACTGCCAGTTTCCTGGAGGATGAATGGGGAAAAATAACCCCTGCCTGTTAGGGTAGTTGTGAGGATTCAATAAGGCAATGTAGATCAGGTGCTTTACCCAGACCCCGGCACCCAGTAGGTGCGCAGTACACGGTGTCTGGTTCCGTTACTTCTGCTTTGTTGTAGCATGAGGCAAACACACATGGGAGGACAGCACACAACTCAACAAAAGAGGGCTGTGGGAGGTGGCTGGGATGAGCTGTATTGTTAGCAGTGGGGGAGATCTGCAGTGGGGACCCCTGTGGGCAGGGAGTGCACAGGTAGGACGTCACTCTTGAGCTGGAACGTGAAGAATGAATAGAAATTAGGTAAGGGGCTGGGGGAGGCAGTAGAGCTAGGAATGCACCCAGCAGGGACAGCTTGTTCATGGGACACTGGGTAGACTGGCTGGGCAGCAAGGTGGGGTCTCTTGGGGTAAAGAAATGGGAGAGCTCGGCCTGGGGGACATGAGGGTCTTTGATTTGTTGACTTGGCCCCGCCTTAGGTCTCCGTTATTCCTCTGTTCTGGCAACTCCTCTGCTCTCAGAAGGTCTAGGATCCCCTGAGGGTGTTGCAGGCGTATGTCAAACTGCTGGCCTGGAGGTCCCCTGGCAGACTGGACTCAGCCTGCCCTTGTGTGCGAAGCCGGTGCCCACGATGGCTGCTCCCTGGTCTCCTGTGTCCCGGCAGGAGATGATTAATGGCCTAGCTGCACCGACGTGTTGTATTTAGGTCTCTTCTCAAGCAGATAGATTTTTCTTTCCAGATAAAATGAATGCAGGCCCTTCCTGGGCTGCGGATCCCTGTCTACCCCTCCCGGTTGCAGTCTGTTAGGGAACTCCGAAAGGTAAATGAGATGATAAGCCGGTGGGGGCAGGGATGACTGTACCTTCAGGGGCCATTGTAAACAGTGTAAAGTCACCTTGATGTGCCAGGACTAATGACGCTGGAGCAAGCCAAATGGAGTCCGGTGGCACCGAGCCAGGGCAAGACCCAGCGTCCCGACAGCACGGAGGAGGGCTGTCGAGGCCTCCCCTCCCTCTGCCCGGGTCTTTTCTGCGGTGACACTCACCCAGCTCGTCTCATACTGAGTGCAAGACCTCCTGAACTTTCAGTTGCCTCCTCTGTAAAATACGTTATGGGTTGAATTGTGTCCCCCGCCCCAAATGATGTTGAAGTCCTAACCCCCAGTACCCGTGAATGTGACCTTATTTGGAAACAGGGTCTTTGCAGATGATCAACTTAAGAAGAGGTCATGGGGGTAGGCCCTAATCCAATATACTGTGTCCTTATAAAAAGAGGAAATTTGGACACACAGGCACGCACGCAGGGAGAACGCCATGCGGAGATGGAGGCAGAGATTGGAGTGCCGCTTCCACAAGCCAAGGGGTGCCCAAGTTTCCTAGAAAACCACCAAAAACTGGGAGAGAGGCCTGAAATAGATTCTCCCTCATTCCCTCAGACGGAACCAACCCAGCCAACATCTTGATCTTGGGCTTCTAGCTTCCAGAACTGTGAGACAATAAATTTCTGTTGTTTTAAGCCCCCCAGTTTTTGGTAGTTTGTTATAGCAGCTCTAACAGACTAATACAGGGGAATAATTATCCTCCCCGCGGGCTTGCGGTGAGGATGTAACAAGGAGGCAGGTGATGCTACTGGAGCATTTATTAAAGACTTTCCACGTGCTAGGCTCTGTTCTAAGCATCCCTTTGCATTGAGTCATTTTGCTCCTGACAATCTTAGGAGGTAGACCCTTAGAATTTCCATATTGCAGATGGGGAAACTGAAGCACAGAGAAGTTAAGGGATTTCACTAGTTTCCCATTAGTAAGTGGAAGAGGCAAGATTCCAACCAGGGAGTCTGGGTCCAGAGTCTGTGCTTTAACTACTAGGGGTGCGTGTCTATGTGTGCCTCTGCTCCACAGGGAACCTGGCCCTGGAAGCTCCTGAAAGCAAAAACCTGTGGTCTCCCATGATGATGACCAGCATTTCAAGAGATCCCTGGAGGATCAGAGGGATGCCCACTGGTTATCAGCTGCCCCCGCAGACCCCCGGGGCCACTTACAGGGAGTAGACACCAAGGCTTAGGTTAGTTGAGAGAGTTGAGACTGAGACTGTGGACCGATTCAGAGATCACCCTGGGGGTAAAAAGCCCAAACCAAGGCCCCACTAGGCTTTCTAAGGAGGATGCCTTCTGGGAGGAGTGGCTTGGCTCAACCCGTGCACTAAGCACTTAGGACAGACAAGACACTGTGTTAGTGGCTGGGGAAGCTCTAGGAGAGGCCTCCGAGAGAAAGACTCATGCATGATTTCTGCCGGAATTCGGGGAGGGCTCAGCAAGAATCCCAATGGGCACAGCTGGAGAATTGGACAAGAAAGCAAATAGTGAAGGGATCCCCTCGGTTTGTATCAGAAGAGAAAGGTTTTCCCCTAAAAAGGAGCCTGGTGGTGAATGTATGCTAAAGAGGCTATACCCCCAGTCATCAGTACGGGAGTTTCTCTAGAGCCCTGCCTCTCAGCAGGGTTATCTGCCTTTCAAGCAACTAAACTCACCAAGAACGCCATGTATGGTCAGGCCTGATTAGGGGGAAGTGCTTGGTGGCCACACTGGCCTGGGACCCAGAGCTCAGTGGTCCTCAGACGAAATTATGGGTACATGATGGGTCAGTTAGACTGCGTCTGCCTGAAGTCCCACTCCCAATTCTCTGCCTTCCTGGGGGCTCTCTCATAATACAGATATTTCTCCAGTGTTTTAGTCCAGAGGAGTGACTCCAATGGTGGGTGTCTTAGGCATCACTCATTCAATCATTCAGTCATTCACTCACTCAGTCAACCCATCCTCAGGAAAGTCATCCTAAGTGTCAGGTATCATGGCAGCATGTGGGGACACAATGGTGAATAAGACAAACACGTGGTCTTCCCCCTCTTGTACTTATATTCCAATGCCGGGCTACTCATGGAAACATTTGAGGTCCTACATAGTAAGTAGGCTTTGACTTCAACGGCCTCGGTACCGCCTCATCCTCATGGTTTCTGTTAACCTGGAGAGTAAAGGATTAGATCCAACATGAAGAGGAAATTCAACTTCACTTTTTAAAAATTGGGGATCAGGAAGTTTCAAGGATTATAAAGTACCTATGCCTTACCACACCAGCAAAGAGCTGGTCCTATGACCCCTCTGGAGGGGGAACTTTACCTGAAATTCCACCTAAATCAGTGTGGAAAGTAATGAGGTCATGAAGGCGGATGGCCCTTGTGTGATCAAAGCCAGTGCGTCTCTACCTGGCAGGATGGGAGTCCCCGGGGTGATCAGGAGCTCACCTTGTTCAGTGTTGGACAGCCCGTAGTTCTGTCATTTCTCCCTGACTCTTCTGTCTTCTGGAAACTTTGCCCCAGCTTTCAGAGGTGAGCTGGCCTGCCCCAGGGAGGCTGCCCCAACTTTGCAGAACTTTGAAGAACTTTTGCAGAACTTTGCTTCTTAGAGACCCTTCAGTATCCCAAAGAATGGGGCTCATTTCCCTAAGAAAAAACTTTTTCGGACAATTTGGTCTCCTAGGAAATCTTTCTAGAAGAAGCAGAGACACCAACACCCCCAAGGCCAACCTTGGGCAATTCTATCGGGAATGTCATCCCCTGGCCTTTAAAAAACCCATTACTTGCTGCCACTCGGCCCACTGAGCGACTCCTGACTCTGTCCTAGCCCCTCACCTGCACATACTCCTTCACCCCAGGAGCCTCTGCATGTCCCCCAAGAAGCCTGTCTGTTCCCTGAGCTAGGAAGGCTCTGTCTGCTCCCTCCCTTCCTCCTGACCTGGCAGGAGGAATGGAAACTTTCGTGGAAAGCACTTGCACTGACGAAAGCTCCCAAGTCAGGACTTTGACTGAGCCCTGACAGGGCCACAGGCTGGGGATCTGGGGCCTCTCCTACATGGGGTCAGGACCTCCTGCCCTGGCTCCGCCCCTCGCTCTCTCTGCGACCATCATTCGCCGGCTCTCCCGTGACCCCAAGTGACTGCTCCACCACTAGAGAAGTAACTGTCTTTCATACTTTCTCCCCTTTTTTTGTCCTCCCCTCACTTCCTCCTCCCTTTTATTGTATATTTTTCCTCCCCCCTTTCCAGGGCCCATCAGTGGTTGTGTAGTCTGCATGGAGCTCAGTGGAGTCGAAAGTCTAGAGCTTTTTGCTGTTTTGTTTAAGACCTGGTTACGGTTGTGGGATTTTTTTTTTTTTTTTTTGTCAGCTGCCTGTTATATCAATCACGGAGTCGGGATCTATTTATAGGTTGGGAGTACTGTGTCCTTAGTCACAAAGAGACACAGACAGGGGACTGTCAGCTGGTGCGGAGGAGCCGAGCCACGAGTCATCAGCACTGGAAACACCTGAGGGGTAGACCATTCCACGCCAGCCCCTGTCCTCTCCCCGGCCCGAGCATGTAAGTAACACAACTTCTTCCTTCCCTCCGCCCCAGACTCTGCCCTGTTCCTGCCTGTCGTTTTTCCTACACACCTCCCTTCTTGCTTCCTCTCTCTCTCCTTTTTAATGGATAAAAATATCTCCCCATGCTTGCTCTTTCATCGTGATTTTCGGCACAGTAAAGCATCCCTGTGTGGCCAGAGGAAAATGTTGCCTCTTGCAGACTGTCACGGGAAGGTCAGAGGAACCGGGGATGGCTGGGTGGGACGGTTACACAAACTCATTTGGAATCCGTAGGTTCCCTTTTATTTTTATTTGTTTTCACTGCGAAAAAGTGCGTAAATCAAAAGGGCAAGGGGAAGTTTACACGCGGCTCGGCAGGGTGGTTATGGCTCCCAGCGTGAAAACTTTTATTCGCTGGCAGCCCTGGCGTTGGGTGAGCTGGGAAGGTTACAGAGGGAAGACTCAGTTCGCACAGGACAGGTGATGATGGAGGGCTCCTGGCAGATTGGGGTTCAACCTGGGAGCTTCCAGGTTCAGGGGAGTCATGACAGTCCCAACGACCAGCTTTTCTATAGCACCTCAAAGGAAAAGGACTATTTTTTTTTTTTTTTTTTTGCTCCACGGAGCAAGTTTGCTTGGAGGAGTCCAGATGAGTGCTGAGGATTTGTCTTGCCTTCCAGGCTTTCATTGGCTCGTGTGGTGTATCCTGAAGGGGGAGTTTGGGTGGGGGGCAGGGGACAAAGAGTCTCGGAACGGGTGAAGCCAGGTGTGGCGTGCTGTTGATGCCTGCTCTGCATCTTCCCCAAGGAGGAAACTGAAGATCGCGGTTCTGGTCAATGCCGTGCTTGTTTCGGGCAGTCAGGGTGCAAGTTCTGGAGCACATTGGTGGCTCCCAGAGATGGCAGTCCCCAGACCTTGTCCCGTGGGCCACACAGCCAACATGCCACAAGCTTCCTGTGGAAGATTTGGGACTTTAGTTTCTGGATAATGCATAGTACTAACTAAAAATCCTGCACGTGGGGAGATTTGCTATACATTATTTACAAAGGAATAGTAGCCCTAAATTTTGGGGGGAAAAAATGTGATAATGCTCAACGTGTATTACATACAACTTTTAAAATGCATCTCATTCTTTTCACGAGTCTAATAATGCCTGGGTTTCTATTTACTAATACAGTGGTTACCCTATGCTATATTGCTAAGGACTATTTCTTAATTTGTTTGGGAAAAACAATATGCTAACAAAGAAATCATCTTTCCAACAATGTAAAAGCATTAAACAAAACAAGTGAATCTGGATTATTTTTGATTAAAAACAAAATAGTTTTAACAACAAATCTAACTTGGCGAAAGTTAAATAATATGGACACATACACATAGAGAGAGGGAATTTGATCTCATTTTTATTTTGACAACTTATGAGACTAACATTCCTTCTCTTGGTTCTTTACTTTCAACTGTAATTTATTTTGGGTTATTAATATCTTTAATCCACTCACTTATTTTGGAGGGGAGCATGGGGATCAGGAAGGAATAAGAAATTAGAAGGTAAGCTTCACATATTCACGTAGTAAGACCACATTCATTGGTGGAGAAATTCAGAGTAAAGAGTTTGGTGTAAAATGGGGGGAAATATCGCTAATTCCATATTAAAACCTAATATGGAAAATAAAGCCCAAGAAGTCAAGAAAAAAATAAACAGGAGTTGCATGTGTTATATATGTAGCATTATTATTTTTTCTGTTGTAAGGACTCTATTTTGATAAACATATCCTGCTAAGGTTTCTCACAATAATGCTGAAGAGGGATTTGGTGGGTTATTATTAATTAAAGCTCGACTGAATCCAGTGATTGAGACATTGCATTCAGAAATCATAGCCATCAGCTGTTTGCAAAACTGAACTTCTATCCTAGGACTTTCAGATTTCAGTGACTTTTTAGAGAAAGTGTGACTTTTTTTAACCTTTTAATAGGAGAGCAAACCATTCCCTCCCCTCCTCGACATGCACCCTGGAGCCTGCTGGCCCATGATTAAATGCAGTGGGAGCGAGTCCCACATTTCTGAGCTAGTCTTATGTTCTCATTAGCGGTAACGGTTGAGAGAGAAGAATATTTGTTGGAACATTTAGGCAGGAACTGTTCCTTCCTTCAGCTACCTGTGGATGCTTTTAGGTGGGATGGGGGCTCATTTGGCAGCGTGACGGAGGGCCTGGCTTTCACCCTCAAGTTCAGGCTGTGGTTTCTCCCCTTTGGGCTTACTTACAGAGATGCACTTGGGGGAAACTTCAATGCATTTACAGAAGGCAGCCTCTGATTACTTAGTTTCTGCTTCAGTAACGATTAATTTTATGTGGACCGAGCTCCCATCAAACTCATTTTTTTTCCAAACTGATTTCTTAAATGCAATTGGTCACGGACTGTCTGTGACTTCATGTCTGCAAAACCTAACCCATTCCATCCTTGTCGTGTTTTATTTCTCTGAATGTAAACGTGCAGTCGCCTGTGTGCGCACACTGTTGTTTTATGTGCCCGCCTCCCTGGAGCACATGAAAGCCCAGCCCCGACCTCCTCCCAAACTGGGGACAGTGGGGCCAATGAGCAGGTGCTTTGGAATACAGCAGGCTCAGGTGCAGGACCATCAATCTCGAGGAAGAAGGAATCGCAGATACCTGGAAAGCACTCCCCTAATTCAAACAATTTTACATAGCTGAGGGCTCTCCAAATACCCCGTAAATAAAAAATGGCAGCGGGCAGGATTTTTAAACCCAAGAGCATGCTCAGATCTTTCTCCCCAGCACCTCATTTCTACAGTGTATCTGTCCATCTTTTTCTTATCTCTATTTTTACATTTCATTATTCTCCCACTCTCTCTCTCCCTCCTCCCTTCCCTCCCGCTTCTCGCCTTCCCTGAAAAACACATTTCTATCTGGCACAGAAAATAAACTCAGATTGTGGGTAGTTATGTTAATCTAATTCAATCCTCAGCGGGTTAAGAGTGGAATTCTAATAGTGGAGCTGTTGAGGGCTTTTTTGTTAATGGCTTGGGGATTACATTGAGTTAAAGGCTCATTTCCTAATCAAACAGAGAGGGAGAGAGTGACTCCGAATATTTATGAGTCTCCCAGTGAGAGTTTAAACATTCAACTCCAAAAGCAGGGTTTCTGCAGGAGGAAAGAGTTAAAACCCCTCAGGGCTGCTGGGGAAAAAAATTAAACCAGTTAAGCCATCAGCATTTTCAGGCTGCTGTACAACTTCGGCAAAGTGGAAGGTGGGGAGAGAGAGGGGAATCATTTCACAAAGCGAAAATGGAAACTCTGGCCGAAGCTCTGAAGCCAGAGTCAGCTGATGTGTCTGTGAAAAAGTCCCCGGGAGCAGACAGGGCTCCTCGGTTCACCAGGGGCCTGGAGGGGCTATGTGCCTTCAACTCCCCAAATCAGTTCTCCTCCTCCAGTCCAGAGGTGAGAACATGGAGGCAGGAGTATAGCTCAATTTACCGGCAGCTGGAGAGTTCCCCCTGCTGCCTGGTGGATCTAGGGGAGAGGATTCTCTCCACTTCGGTCCTGCCGCTAAGATGTTGAGGGCTGTCTTCCCCTTCTAGAGCACATTCACATCTCACAAGCCCTTCTCCCCCTTTGCTCTGTGATCGGTCCGGGTCCCCTGCCGCACTCTCTGCACACCAGGACCTCAAAGCCCATCTGGTTCATGTGCCCAGGAGAAGGCAGGTCCAGAACTGCTGCTCTCCAGCCAGGGAAGGGAGGAGGAACTTGGCCAAGGTCAGACAATGTCACGGCAAAGCTGAGGTAAGGAGTCCAAGTCCTCCACAAGCGTTCCAGCACTCTCTCCCCTCGTTCTCGGGGGTACAGTGGAGGAGAGGGGAATGTCAGAGCCATACGGCTGCCAAAGTGTGCCCCGGCTCTCCCGGAGAGCGGTTTCCTTCCCCAGCTTGGGAAGGAAGGGCAGGAATCCCTGACACAGGACGATTCTGAGTGCTCTGTGGACGCTTGTCCTTTTTTCTGCCACCAACCAGGTGAGCAGTTTCTAGTCCTTTCCCTGGGCCTTTTCCCTTGCTTCATGAGGTCAAGAGGCTGCAGACAGCCGACCTTCTATCTATGGGGCCTCTGGCTTTGTGTTTCCTCCCCGCCTGGGCACTGTTCTTTCTCTGAGTGCTCCTCATTCAGTGGCCTGTGAATCCTCTTGCATTTGCCCTTTCTCGCGTTGAGGTGGCATTTATAGCACGTCTACATCAGCTTTTCTGTGAAGCCTCCCTCTCTTACATGGTTGGCATTTCCTTCCATTAATTGCATTCATCCCCTGTGGTGTAATTGTTTCTGTGGGTCTCCCTCACTGGACCAGGAACTCCTGAGAGCGGGGACTACGTTCCATTCTCCTCTGTAAGCCCAGCTCTTCGCTGATCATTCTTGCCCTCTTGCCCTAACAAGGGCCTCACGTGGATGGCACAGAGCTGTGGTTAAGAGCATGCCCTGTGAGCCAGACAGCTGGGGTTCAAACCCTCCCAGCACCACCTTTCCTCAGCTGTGAGACTTGAGCTACTTAACCCCTTAAGGTCTCAATTTTCCCACCTGCTAACTGGGGATAATTATAGAACCTACCTCATAGGGTTGTTGGGAAAATGAAATGCATGCAAAGTGTTAGCCCTTTGCCCAATAAGTGTTAGCACTTATTGGGCACTTATTTGCTCAGCCTGGAGAAGTCACTTCTGCACACATCATATCACACCACTAAAGACAGGCTCTTACGCCTCCCACTAAGGATCTATGTCTTAGTCACTTGGGCTGCTATGACAGAATACCATAGGCTGGGAGTCTTAAACAACAGAAATTAGTTCTCTCACACTCCTGGAGGCTGAAAGTCCAACATCACGGTTGGGTTCCAGTGAGGACCCTCTTCTTGGTGTGCAGACGGCCGCCTTCTTGCTGTGTCTACACGTGGAGGAGGGAGTGAGAGCTCTGGTCTACCCTCTTCTTCTAGGGACACTAATCCCATCATGGGGGCTCCACCTTCAAGATCTCACCTAAACCTAGTTACCTCCCAAAGGCCCCACCTCCTAATACCATCACATTGGAGATTAGGGCTTCAACATTTTCCTGAAGGTGGGCGAGCAGAGTCCTGTGTCAGCAAGACTTCCAGCTTCATCCTCCAATGGGCTATTCTATTTGGAAATCAGAGATCAAGATTGAGAAACCCCTTAACCAGAAAAGAACTTGGGGCTTTTAAACCCCTGTGGGAGAGCAGAGGATGTGAGCTGGGCCTTGCAGAGCATTCCTAAGTCAAGAGAAGAAGGCTTGATTCTTTTCCGCCCTGTGGAAACAGAGTTTTGTCACCTCTCTTGGCCCCAGTTCATAGTCCAATGAGCAGTTTTGTTCTTGGGTCTCTGGGTCACCGCTGCATGCCTCTCCACCCTGCATTCTCAGAGGGCAGTTTGGGCTCTGCCCACCGAGCAGGCCAGGCCAGTCCTGGCTGTGAAGCCAATCAGGCTATGCTTTCAGGGCAGTGGGTGGCTGCTCTGTCCTCCTCTCTCTCCACATGTCACTTGACAAATGAATCCGAGAGCCCGGCGTTCCTGAGGAGGTGTCCTCTCATGGGATGCCTCCAGTCCCGATGTTCCTGACACTCCTTATGTGTCTCTGTGTACGGACTCTCTATGCTGCAAGGCAGTGAGCCTCCTCCTTCGCTTTCCCCACTGATGGGCCCCTTACTTCCTGATTGAAGCAGGAGATTGGACTGTGCCCCCCAAACTTCCACAGTGTCCCATATTCTGCTCACTCTCTCCTCTCTGCTCCCCTCCTAGAGTTGGAGATGCTACTACCAAACACTTGAATTGTCACTGCCTCCCTTTTCGCCTCTTTCCTATTCATCTTTGAACTTCCCAGTGCCTAGTGCAGTGCCTGGCACATAATGTGTCTTCCATAACTGCGTGCAAAGTGAATTTCACGGAGTCTCTTCTCTCCAGGGGGCACCTCCAATCCCTTAATCATTGGGGGAGTGATTTGAAGTTGTGAATGTCCAGCTGCCTTAACTACATCAGCTCGTGGTCCTTGCCCCAGCCTTTCTCCCCTCTCTGTCCTTCCTGCTTTCACATTCCTCTGTCCAGGAAAAAAAAAAAAGTGTGTCTTTTATTTAGATGTGCACAAACCTTCCCAGGAATTTTATTCTGCTCAGTAAAGAAGCTTTGTCTAAGTTGATGTCAAATTTAATTCCTAAACTGGCATCTCTCCTGTGACTTCCCCTCATTTGTCACGCCCTCTCCCCTCCCCTCTCTGGGATGAACCTGCCTCCTCTGGCTGTTCAGACTCTGCAGGGCCCTCGTTCTCCTCCTGCTTTAACCACGCAGGTCCCCAAGGGTGCACATAAGAGGGATACCTTCCTTCTGAAGTGTTCCAGAGTGTCTGCTTCCATTAGCACAGACAAGGCTTTTGAAAGTTGGCAAGATTGGAACATCATCTTAGGTACTGGCTTCTTCCCAGAACAGTATTTCTGCTCTCTTTTGGAAAACTGGATAAAAACTCAGGCTGCTGAGGGTTAAATGGTAGCATTGAAAAGTCGAGGCACCTCTTGGGGACTGGTGGCTGGCTAAGACAATTGATTAGCTTGGCTTAGTGATCTTTCCAGCAATATTCAGGAGTGAAATTATTGCTGATTAAGACGTGTGTGTGTGTGTGTGTGTGTGTGTGTGTGTGTGTGTGTGTGTTAGGGGTCATGCAGTGAGGGGGATAGGATAAGATCTGAGAAAGAAATGTCATGGGTCGTTTGCTCCTAAGTCTCAGGAAAAGACCTGTCACCCCACGGCTATCTGTGGTTGTATTAGGACTTTGTGTGTGTACAAGTCGGCTGGGGAGAGGCAGGATTAGGGGTCCACAGGGCTTCCCTGAACATTTTCCGTGAATCTAGAATTATTTTAAAATAAAAAGTTAAAAAACAAAGTCAACTGGAGGGAGGCCACGTGTCGCGGGCTGCTTCCCTGGGCTGCTCTGGCGGACAGAGGGGCGGCGGGGTGCCATGGGTGGAGGCAGGTACTAGGTGGGTCCAGCCCAGTTCCCACTCCCTGATCAGTGCTAATTAAGGTGCTCACGGTCTCAGGGCCTCAGTTCCCTGATCATAAAATGAGGGATAGGATGAGGTCTCTTAGGCCCTGCAGCTCTAGAAGTTGACATCTTAGAGCTGTTGTTCATGATGGACCCAGTACAATGTGCTCTGAACGTGACCAATAACCACAGGTCAGCCAGCCTGCGTCCCTTTACTCAAGGCCTTGGGCCCCAACGTGGCTGTCCTTGGGCTTCATGCCTTGACCATCCTCCACCAGTCCTGTTATCTATCATTGTCCTCAGTTCTCTCTCCTCACCTCCTCCATGTATAAGTACATCTGGGCAATGAATGGAAAACTGGTCAGGCCTACTGTTCAAAAACAAATCTATAAACTCTGCATTTTAAGTTTTGTTTTTAATTTATAGAGACCATCATTTCATATCTCTGTGGTCCTAATACTCTGCCCCTCACAATGCTCCGCCCAGAAGTTGCATCTAGGCCTCTACGCATCTGCAAAGCCCCATCGCCAGGGGCCTGCTCATCGAGGTTTGCTCGAAGTCCTTCGGCAGCCTCTGAAGAGAGATGCATGGTTGGGATTTGAGAAGAGAGTTGCCAAACAGGGTGACCTCAGCAAGACCTTAACCTCTCTGTACTCTCATCTCTTCACCCACCAAAGGGGGCCGAAACCTGCTCTGAGTATCTCTCAAGATTGGCATAAAGCTAAAATAAGAACCAAGGATAAACATTCCTTTAAAGATGGAAGCCGTTACTAGTTTTAGACTAGCTTATTCGCCAGCACACTGATCTCCATGAAGCGGTTTGGGTGGGGACTAGGCAGGCTTTAGAGCCACCATGCTAGACCCGTGTCCACCTTGCATTAGCTCTGACTTTTGGCGAGTTCCGCAGCCTTTCCAGCCTGCACTCGGTTTCCTCATCTGTATAATGGGCGTGATGAGAGCACCACCCTCACAGAGTTGTCGTGAAGATTAAAGGAGACCCACATACAGGCCCTCGAACACTGCCTGCTAGATAATAAACTCTCAGAGCCACTGCTGTTGATGGTGATGATGTCATTTTGGCTTTTGTAATCATTTTCTAGGGCCCCGTGACAAAGAAGCCAAGAGGGAGGGAACTTTCAAAGTCCCCATGTTCCTCCCAAAGTCTCCCTGGACATCTTATAATGTAGCAGAAGGTGCTACTCCAGAGGTGGTTTAAAGATGTGCCCTGGTCCTCCATGATTCCCTGCATTTCCACATCCCAGAACCAAGTGAGCATCCTCCCGGGGCCTGTCTGGGGTTTGGGGTGATCTGGCCAAGCTTTCTTCTCTCATGGAAATCTGCTCTCCACAGCCTAGCAGAGATGGCTGCTGAAGTCCAGAAGGCCAGGTGAAGGTTAGAAATGGTTTAAATGGGTTGTCTTGTGTGTCCCAAGTGTCGTGGAGTCAATGGAATGTATTTTCTGCATAGGGTCGATTCCTCCTCCTTCTACAGTGTAACTAAGCGAGAGGATTGCTTGTTTTCCACATATTTGATGGTGCATCTTCAGGGAGTACTTAGCAAGGAAAGAAGAATGGGACTAGGAAAGGACAATTTCTGATGCCCCCAAGGGGGCCCGATCTGTATATCTCAAGGGACTTGTAGAACCGAGATCACACTCTTAGGGGGAAATTCCGAATCCAGGCTTGTCACCAGCCTGTATGTTTGTGTGTATGTGTGCACATTAAGGGTATTGTGGTCAGCCATCCATGACTCTCTTCTTTCCCCATCTCGAGCCGAGAGTAATCTTGAAGGAACATGTAATTACTATTTACTCTAGGGCACTCAATCGAGAACACTCTCGTGTAATGACTCTTGAGTTAATTCTGCCTTCAGATGCCCATCTGCTGTTGCTCCTTTAGAAACCAGTGGGAACCAAGCACCACTTTTAGCCCAGGGGAGAAGATCCTGAGATGGATATTAGTCCCTGCAGTTCAGGCTTTACTCTTGGGCAACAGAAATATGGTGGTGGCGTCTTTCTCATGCAGAATCCTCACCCAGATTTCTGCCCTTAGTGATAGAAGCTTTGAAGCAAAGCCAACTTAGTCTAATGAGCAGTCTTGGTGGATTTGGATAGTCAGCAGCATTGATAAGAGAAGGGTATTCAGAAAAATTCTAGAGACAGGGTCTAAAACATGCCGAAGCTGCCATACATCGCCTAGGGATCAGACTTAGAGGGGCATGGGAGTGAGAAACACCAGCTTCAGGAGAGGAGGGGTATGGGCTTATTCGAGTATGCTCTCTACCCATCTGCCAAGTGCACATGGTTGCTTTGGCTTCCTCGGGCTCCTCCTTTGCTTTCTTTTCCCATTTATTTTTGGGGATGAATTTGCCTAATCATTGAAGGTGGGGAATGGCGGCAGAGGGAAAGCAAGTGGGTGCATTGTAATGAAACCTGTGGAATCTATTTGCTAAAAGTATCAGAAATACTACCTTGGAATATGATGCTCTACCGATGTAGTGGGACATTATTGTGGAGACTACCAAACTGTTTACGGAAATAAAACTGATTTTTATAGCAGTATTGACCAAGTGTTTAGGTTAGATTCCTGAAGCCCCCAGCTCTAGTCCTATCGACTTTGTCCAAGCCACTTCATTTCTCTCTGCCTCTGTTTCTTTACCTGTAAAAGGAATCAGTGGACTAGAGGACCTCCATGCGCTCTCTGGGTCCAGCCTGGAATTTATTCTTTGCCCTACCCAGGCAGTGATCATCTTGTATCACAACTGTTTGCATGGTGGCTCCCCCTCCAGAATGAAGGCTCTGTGGGCAGGGACTGGTGGCCCCATTACCCAGCACAGTGGCTGGACATGACAGGCACCCAACATGCCTCGGAATGTGCTAATGAAAGAAATGACACAAGTAAATGCCAACCCTCCCCCCCAATTCAGTACCAGCTTGGCTGTTTCCAGAAATGCCACAGGCCTGGCTGATTTCTTAATGGCTTGAGTTTCCACCCTCTGTGGCCTCCCTCATTGGTCAGGGGTGGTGGTTCATGCCTCCATCGTGTGAACTGGAACATCTTTTAGCAATAAAATGTAAATTGAGCTGCCTAAAACCAACCCCCTGAAAACAGCTTTCAGGAATGGTGTTATTTGCCAACTGCCTACTTCTACATGACCATTCTACTGTCTGTTTCTGTTATTTTTTTCCCTCTCTCCATCACACTCTATTAATTTAAAAATATTACATTTGAAGATTTGCTAAATAAAGAGACCTCAGAGCACAAAGTATCCCTTATCCATTTTTTGGGTCCCTCTGTGCTTCCTTGTCAAGATTTTTTCTTATTTTTTACTAAATGGCCTTGATTTGATCATTAATCGCTGTGTGACAATTCTTTTTACTGTGTCTAACTTATTTCTAAAATATTCTTCCATAAGTTCTTAACTCTACTTCTATTGATCCCTTGTGCCCCTTTCCACTTCTGTCTTTGCCATTTTATAAATCTTATAAAGTGATTCCTTTGTACGTTGGACCCTTGATCTCGGGCCTTCCCTAGTCCTCCACCAAAATCTCCCAGAAGAACGGTTCTTACAGTTCGACTTTCACAGTTCAGGTGGCCTTGGGTCTCTGTCATTTCCATACTGAGCCTGGGGACATGCTTTGTTCTCTGTCCCCTAAAACCTCCTGTTTTCTTTAACCAGCAGTTTTCACATTGCAGATGAACCATATTACGAATTGAAAGCCTTAAAATTTCTTCAGTATCTCTCTTTTGTGCCATATTGTGAAGGATCCCACTTTTTACCCTGGCAATAATCTCGCCGCATGTTAACTGTACCACTACCTGGAACCTAATCAGGACGTGTCCTCGAGACATTTCTTTGCTGTTTCCTTACATTGTTGTTGAGTGCTTGGCTGGTTCCTTGGCTTTTTCATGTGTCCCACTTCTGCAACTACTCTCCTGAGTGTGGGAGAAGGCAAGAGGCATTAATGGAGGGCCTGTTATGTGCTGGAAACTTTACATAGTTTATCTTCATTGATCCTTGTAATGACTGAAAGATGTAAGTATTATTATTATTCCCATTTTATAGAAGAGAAAGCAGAGGCACTGAGGTTAAGGATCTTGCTTAAGGTCACTCAGGTATGACGTCACCTTCCACAATATCCTACAGGGCTCAGTGCAAGTAGGCAACCAATAAAAACCACACCAATACCCACTGGTATCATTTATATAAACATTGAACTTGGTGCAATGTTTTCAAAGTTTTAGTGTTTTTATTTATTTTCTTTGAAAAGTATCGGGTGTCTCCCTTAACAGACCCATATGAGAGATCCTACAACTCTAGTTTTCATTCCCCTACATCCTTGTAAATATTACAACACAGATGCACCCTGTGCTCCCCTTTGCAAACGCTAACAGCCTTGCTTCCCCTAAATCAATTTTTAAAAACCTCTCCAGAGGAGCTGTAACCATGTCGGTAAAATGCAGACCTAATCTGTGGCTAAAGTGGGTAGACTTTAAAAGCACCCGGGAAGCAGGGTCCTCTTTCAGAGACCATCAGAGACCACGTTCCTGTTTCCTCCTGCTTTATTATGACGGCATCTTCCCTGCGCCTCCATCGCCTTTCCACTTCTGACTTTATATCCTCCCTTCAATCAACCCACAGACAGTGTTCAATCCCTGTGGCTTTCCCGTTTTGTCTTTTCCCCCACCGCGCTCTTTCCATGTGTCATCTTTCTCGATTTTGTCTTCTGAGAGCTTTGTCTGCTTTATCAACTTGACGCTGGTGCTCCATCTCCTCTCCCGCCACCAACATCAGCTACTGCTTGCGGGACATTACGTGTCCTTCCCTCCTGTATGGGCTGCACCAACCATAATCCACCGCACGTTTTCTTATTGAGGGAGCGGGTGAGGGAGGAGGGGTCTCCCACCAATGCCACAGCCTCCGGCAGCCAGACTGCTTGCCCAGTCTCCTGTGACCTTATCTCCTCTTGCTCTGTCCACCTTGGTCTTGGGATGCTAGTCACATCCCCGAGGAGAGTTATGATATCTCCCCACCTTGGATGGAGGCCAGCATGCGCTCACTGTTTGGGACAAAGTGTTTGTCATCTCCCTGTCCGTGACCTTCCGTGGATACAGGTTTATCGGGTTTCTGCCTTTCCTCTGGCTTCCCTCTATTTCAAGGGGCCCCACAGCCTGCGGGGGTTGGCTGGGGGTCACCACCTGGCCTTTGAATGAAATGCTATTGGGTGTTTGATAGTCACTGATGCGATTCCCAATGTTTCCCACCTCTCCCCTTTTCCCTAAGCCACAGTGTCACACTGAAACCCTGTGAGATCACTGCAGTTACTTAGACAATTCAGTGGGGAACTTTCCAGTCTCCAAAGGACTTACTTTCCTTGGGGACTTTGTTTCCTGCCTTGTCTGAGGTTCTTGAGGTCTCCAGTCCTCTGTCTCTCTTTTCGTAGGGAGAATATGAAAGTTCTCCTGTGAGGGGAGGGGAGTTAGTTTGATGGGACTATGGTTGCTCTCGGTGGAGGCCACTGGGTCCCCGGCTGCAGGGGACAGGGTATTAGATCTGTTGGCTTCCTGAGTCATGGCCTTGACAAGGCTCTGATTCTCCTGACTGGAGTGACCCAGAGGAGACCAGTGGTGTTCTCTCCTATTCCTGGGCCTTTGCAGATTCAGAAGCTGGCATTCCCCCCAGATTGGGTGAGTCTGTTGTGTAATCGCCGCCTCTTCATCTGATGCACACGTGAGTGTCTCTGCCAGGTGGTTTTTGGTGTTTCCCTGGTTTGTGTGTTCCACTGTCACCCTGTCTGTTTGGGGAAGACTCCTGAAAGGTGGGGGAGGAGAGTGTCTTCAGTCAGTGTCCCTAGAAGCAGAGCCTGAAACGGGGATTCTGGGCAAGAGATGTCATGAGGGCGTGCTGTCTAGAGAAATCTGTAGGGGAGTGAGGAGAGAGAGGGCAGGGGAGGGAGCTAAGTCAGGACCTGGACTCAGCTGAGGTCTAGCTTCAGCCCCATCCCACCAGGAGCTCTGGAGCATAAATGACACCACAGAGTCGTCCCACCTTGAGGCAAGGATATGGCCAGTTCTACCCCCATATCAATCAGCCATTGGCTGAGAACTGTCCCGATGTGAGAGAGTAACCTCCCAGGCCCGTCTGGACCGAGGGGACTCCCACTGGTCAAGGGCAGTTCTCAGGAGAAGGCTGCAGCCCTTGGCAGCTGGGGATGGGGGCACTGGTGGGCAGAGGGATCTGAGCAGAGCACCCACGGCGTCTACTACAGAAGGATTGTATGAGGCGGGGTCATGGAGTGGGTCACTCTGGAATTTGATGATGTGCTTCCCTCACTCTGCAGGATGAGTCCAGGGAAGAGCCATCATAAAGCACTGGGACCCAGCATGTTGAAGATGGCAGGTTACAAAGAGGGGCTCTGAAGACACCGATGCACAGAGCTTCCGTTATACCTCTCTGTCTGCTAGGTTAGGCTCACCAGAGGCAGAGGGCGAGAGCATCCCTCAGCTCCTCATGCTCTCACTCTGTGGGAGCCGGAAGCAGAGTAGGATACAGCCTCCTCCTCTTCTGCAGAGGGTGGCTTCCCTTTAGGCCCCTTTGATGGAATTGAGAGCCACCCCACGGGAGAGAATTTTGGCCTTCGATTTACCTTCAGACAAAGGCCAGGACAGGGTGTGTCGGCCTTCCCTGTTACCAAGCAGCATTTATTATAAATGGCCCTGTGGCCGGCTCTGCGTGGAGAAAACACAGGAGGAGCAGTTCTTCTTTATTTGGAGTTTGGATTAGTTGGAGGGGGGCGAGGAGGGAGGGGTCACTTGCATGCTTGTACTTGGTTGTAGCCTGTCTGGCTGCCTGGAGGGAAAGCACAGGGGATGCGTGTAAGGAAGGCAAGCCCCTGGGGGAGGGAAACGTGTATGTGAAGGACCAGGCTCAGAGTACGGGGCCGGGCTCCTTGTGTGTCATTGCATCCATGGCCACAGCAAACCCTGAAGGACTTGGTGTCTCTGATTTACAGCTGAAGGGGCAGAGGCTCCGGCATCAGCCTACCTGTGGGCATTGCAGATCCAAGAAACAGTAAAGATGAGTTTTGAACTCCAATCTGGTTGCCTCTATAGTCCGGGTTATCTCATCACTAAACCAGTAGGGCTTGGGTACCCAGGTCTGGGGGCACTGGGGTCAGGTCCCTGAGGGCGTGCTGGCCCAGTGAGTCCAGGGTGCCCAGCTCATCCCAGTCCCCAAGGGCTTGGTGCTTCTCCCCGCATGAGCTCCTCCGCCCTGCTCCACCCCCTCCTCTCCTCCACCCACCTGTAGTGCACCCCCATCGTGCTCTCTCCCCCAGCCCTATGCAAAACCACGTCCTCTCTATGGTATTTTCACCTCCCCGAAGCTGCCCTAGTGATCTAGAGCCCAAGAGTAAAGGACCCCACCCTGCATGTGCAGCATCCATGGCTGATTCCCACAAGGTATCCGTGCGCCCAGAGCACACGGCTTCACGTCTGTGCTCGTGGACTCGTGCATTCACTCTCGGGGTGCAGCCGCTCAGCACTTCCTTGTATACCCTCTCAGAATGCCACCCACAAGTCTGTCCTCAGCACCCACTCTGTGCTCTGTCAAACCAGATAGGAACTTCGAGGCACAGTGATGTCCCTATGCTGGAGGAACCCCCACATACACACGGGACCCCGGTGGCTCAATGCCAGTACAGGAGACGGCAACAGTCCCGACTTTGGACTAGAGCTACCTGAGTTCAAATTCTGGCTCTGCCACTTATCTGCTTTATGGTCTCAGGCAACTTGATCTGCCTCTTGGCGTTCAGTTTTCTCACATGTGCGAAGGGGATGATGAAATCCAGTCTCGTGGGGTGGCTGTGAGGATTAAGTGAGACGGCAGGAGGAAGCACGAGCTCTGGGCTGGGCTCAGGAGCTCTGCTCTCCTCGTGGCTAGGTGGCTGAGGTTCATGGACAGTGAGTGCCACGGGGTTTTCATGGACATAAACCAGCCGGGTGGGGGGAGTTCTGATGGTAACAGCATTAACTCTAATCTAAAACTTTGCCGACTCAAGAATTTGGTTATAGACACGGGAAGAGAGTAGGAATAAGGTTTGCTTTGTGAGATGTTTGGTGCCACAGGATCCCCGACTCCTCCTGTAGCTCCAGGACCCATGACACTTTCAAAAGGCCACACTGCTTTCTTCTTGGCTGTGCTGTGCCCAGAGTGGGGAGGACAGCACCCTCCTGCCAGCAGCTTTTACCAGCGCCCGGCACGTGTGCTTCCCTGGTGCAGGGAGAGCTCAGGGGTGCACAGGCCACCATCTGCTGGAGGCGCCACGCCAGGGCCCAGCACCAGCCCAGCCCCCAGGACCCCATCCCCTGCTCTCCGCAGCTGCCTGGGCTGGGGGAGCCAGGCCTAGGCTGGGTGACCTCACAGCTTCGTCTTCAGCCCCTCAGGGGCTTGTGTTTCTGTCTCTCTCAGGGGCCCATCCCGGCTGCCGGGCAGGGGGCTCACTGTCCTTCAATACCAGAGGCTCGCATGGCCCGGCCTGTGCCAGCAGCTGGCATAGAATTCGCAACGAAGAAGCCCTGTGTCTCTTGCATCCGGGGCTGCCAGCTTGTCCTACCAGGGGCGTGGATCCCTGTGCAGATGGGGCTTAGCCAGCTTTCCCATTCTCTCTGGCAGGTCTGGAAACTCCTTGAAAGACATCTATTCTCACATGAGTCAAAGGGGAAAATTGTACAGGTGGCTCTGAAAACAGACTCTGGTTAAATTATGATGAAAAGAATACTGACGTCAAGCAAGGTATGGGTTTTCTGACCTGAATCCATGGAAAAGTATATGGCTTGTGGTGATGAGGATGAGGAGGAGGAGGGAGAGGATCAGAGCAGGAGGCAGGTCCATCACTGAGCACGCACTATGAAGCGGGCACCGTGCTTGGTGCTCTACCCCTGTCATTCCTTCTCACGCTCGGCAACTCTAGGAAGCAGATGCCGTAATTCCCCCCATTTCACAGATGAGGAAGATGAGGCTCAGAGGAGTTAAATGATTTGCCCTAGGCCACACAACCGCTGAGGGGCAGCTCTGGGATTTGAACCAGGTCTCTCTCTAACATGTGTGCTTTTTTTTAATAGATATACTTTTATATACATTTTAATATTTGAACCACACGTATATTTTCTATATGTGAAAACTTAAAAGAGTTTTTAAAATTAAGTGGTTGACAATTTATGTTGTAGTTTTTTTGTTTATTTTTTTTTGCCATTTTTTGTGTGTGTGGTAAAATATAGGTAACATAGAATTACCATCTTAACCATTTTTAAGTGTACAGCTCAGTGATATTAAGTTCATTCATATCGTTGCGCCATCCTCGCCACCCTCCATCTCCAGAACTCTTCTCATCTTGTAAAAGAGAAACTCTGTAGCCATTAAACAATAAATCCCCATCTCCCTCCCCCAGCGCCTGGCAATCACAATTCTACTTTCTGTCTCTGAATTTGAGGGCTCTAAGTACCTCATATAAGTGGAATTATAGAGTGTTTGTCTTTTTATGACTGGCTTATTTGGCTTAGCATGATGTCTTCAAGGTTCATCCACGTTGTAGCATGTGTCAGAATTTCCTTCTTTTTTAAGGCTGAATAATATTCCATTGTATGTGTATACCACATTTTGCTTATCTATTCATCTGCCAGTGGACACTTGGGTTGCCTCTCCATTTTAGCTATTGTGAATAATGCCGCTTTGAACATGGGTGTACAAATAACTCTTTGAGACTTCACTTTCAATTCTTTTGTATATATACCCAGAGGTGGAATTACTGGATCATATGGTAGTCTCATTATTAATTTTTTTTTTATTTTTTGGGTTTATAACATTGTATAATTTCAGGTGTACATTATTATACATCAGTTTCTATATAGACTACATGGTGCTCACCACCCATAGTCTAGTTTTTGTGTGTGTGTGTGTGTGTGTGTGTGTGAGAAAGATTAGCCTTGAGCTAACATCCGTTGCCAATACTTCTCTTTTTGCTGAGGAAGATTGGCCCTCAGCTAACATCTGTGCCCACCTTCCTCTTTTTTATATGTGGGATACCGCCACAGCATGGCTTTGACAAGCGGTGCGTAAGTCCATGCCCGGGGTCCGAATCTGCGAACTGCGGGCTGCCTAAGCGGAGCACACGAACTTAACCACCAGGCCACTGCGCTGGCCCCGTAGTCTAGTTTTTATCCGTCACCATACACATATGCCCCTTTACCACTTTCACCTACCCCCTGACCCCCTTCCCCCGGTAACCACTAATCTGTTCTCTTTATCTCTGCGTTTGTTTATCTTCCACATATGAGTGAAATCATACGGTATTTGTCTTTCTCTATCTGGCTTATTTCACTTAACATAATACCCTCAGGGTCCACCCGTGTTGTTGCAAATGTGACGATTTTGCCTCTTTCTACAGCTGAGTAGTATTCCATTGTATATATATATATATACCACATTTTCTTTATCCGTTCATCAGTTGATGGGCACTTGGGTTGCTTCCACATCTTGGCTGTTGTGAATAATGCTGCAATGAACATAGGGGCGCATAAATCTCTTTGTATTGTTGATTTCATGTTCTTTGGATAAATACCCAGTAGTGGGATAGCTGGATCGTATGATATTTCTATTTTTAATTTATTGAGGAATCTCCATACTGTTTTCCATAGTGGCTGCACCAGTTTGCACTCCCACTAGCAGTGTATGAGGGTTCCCTTTTCTCCACATCCTCTCCAACATTTGTTATTTCTTGTCTTGTTAATTATAGCCATTCTGACAGGTGTAAGGTGATATCTCATTGTAGTTTTGATTTGCATTTCCCTAATAGTTAGTGATGTTGAACATCTTTTCATGTGCCTGTTGGCCATCTGTATATCTTCTTTGGAAAAATGTCTGTTCATATCCTCTGTCCATTTTTCTTTTTTGGGGGTGGGTGAGGAAGATTGGCCCTGAGCCAACATCTGCCAATCCTCTTCTTTTTGCCGAGGAAGACTGGCCCCAGCCTAACATCCATGCCCATCTTCCTCCACTCTATATGGGACGCCGCCACAGCATGGCTTGACAAGCGGTGCGTCAGTGTGCGCCAGGGATCCGAATCAGCAAACTCCAGGCCGCTGCAGCAGAGCGCGCACACTTAACTGCTTGTGCCACCGGGCCGGCCCCCTCTGCCCATTTTTTGATCAGGTTGTTTGTTTTTTTGTTGTTGAGTTGTATGAGTTCTTTACATATTTTGGAAATTAACCCCTTGTTGGATATATGATTTGCAAATATTTTCTCCCAGTTGGTGGGTTGTCTTTTTGTTTTGTTCATGGTTTCCTTTGCCTTGCAGAAGATTTTTAGTCAGATGTAGTCCCATTTGTTTATTTTTTCTTTTGTTTCCCTTGCCTGAGTAGACATGGTATTCAAAAAGACGCTGCTAAGACCAACGTCAAAGAGTGTACCGTGTATATTTTCTTCTAGGAATTTTATGGTTTCAGGTCTTACATTCAAGTCTTTAAGCCATTTTGTGTTAATTCTTTTGTACGGTGTAAGATAATGGTCTACTTTCATTCTTTTGCTCGTGACTGTCCAGTTTTCCCAACATCATTTATTGAAGAGACTTCTCTTTCTCCATTGTATGTTCTTGGCTCCTGTGTTGAAGATTAGCTGTCCATAGATGTGTGGTTTTGTTTCTGGGCTTTCACTTCTGTTCCGTTGATCTGTGTGTCTGTTTTTCTGCCAGTACCATGCTGTTTTGATTACTACAGCTTTGTAGTATATTTTGAAGTGAGGGATTGTGATGCCTCTAACTTTGTTCTTTTTTCTCAGGATTGCTTTGGCTATTTAAGGTCTTTTGTTGTTCCACATAAATTTTAGGATTCTTTGTTCTATTTCAGTGAAGAATGTCATTGGGATTCTGATTGGGATTGCACTGAATCTATAGATTGCTTTAGGTAATATGGACGTTTTAGCTATGTTTAGTCTTCCAATCCATGAGCATGGAATATCTTTCCATTTCTTTACGTCTTCTTGGATTTCTTTCAATAATGTCTTATAGTTTTCAGTGTATAGGTCTTTCAACTCCTTGGTTAAATTTATTCCTAGATATTTTATTCTTTTTGTTGAGTTTGTAAATGAGATTGTATTCTTGACTTCTCTTTCTGCTAGTTCATTGTTAGTGTGTAGAAATGCAACTGATTTTCATAGGTTGATTTTGTACCCTGCAACTTTGCTGTAGTTGTTGATTATTTCTAATCTCTTATTAATTTTTTGAGGAACCACCATACTGTTTTCCACAATGGCTGTGCCATATTACATTCCACCAACAGTGCACAAATGTTCCAACTTCTCCACATCCTCGTCAATACTTGTTATTTTGTTTTTTTGATAGTAGGCATCCTGATGGATGGGAAGTGGTATCTCACCGTGGTTTTGATTTGCATTTCCCTAATGATTAGTGATGACGAACATCTTTTCATGTGTTTATTGGCCATTCGTATATCTTCTTTGGAGAAATATCTATTCAAGTCCTTTGCCCATTTTTTAATTGGGTTGTTTGGTTTTTTCGTTGTTGTTAAGTTTTAGGAGTTCTCTATATATTCTGGATATTAATCCCTTATCAGTTCCATGATTTTCAAATAACATCCTTCATTCTGTAGGTCTCCTTTTCACTCTAATGGTGTCCTTTGATGCACAGAAGTTTTTAATTTTGATACAGTCCAGCTTGTTTCTCTTTTTCTCTTGTTGTCTGTGCCTTTGGTGTCGTATTCAAGAAATCATTGCCAAATCCAATGTCACGAAGCTTTGCTATGTTTTCTTCTAAAAATTTTGTAGTTTTAGGTCTTACAATTAGGTCTTTGATCTGTTTTGAGTTAATTTTCATATATGGTGTTGGGTAAGGGTCCAACTCCATTCTTTTGTGTGTAGATCTCATTTTCCCAACACCATTTGTTGAAAAGACTGTTCTTTCCCTTTTGAATGGTCTTGATGTCCTTGTCGAAAACCATTTGACCATAGACGTGAGGGTTTATTTCTGGCATCACCTATACTTTTAACCGCTTTCTTGCGCTGCATCTCAGCACTGTGCAATGCCTCGTGGATTATGGAATATTGAAGCTGCAGGAGACCTCCAACAAGTCAGGAGCGCTCCCCCATTCTGTAGGTGGAAACACCGAGCCCAGTGGTCAGAGCACCCTCAGTCCAGTGCTCATGCCAGTGCAGGACTCTGGGAGAGTCCTCACCTCTGGAGTGAACGGAGCGGTTGCTGGGATACTTCTCGTGCATTTTAGCAAATGCTCCATTCTGTGGGCAAATGCACTCATGTGTTTTAGACACCTAAAGTGTAGGAGATGGAGGAGGGAGAGGAAGCATCTAGAGTTGGCCCAGGACTGAGGTGTGCTGGATGGGAGGCCACTTAAACCACCTGAGTCAGGATCCAGGACCACCATCTTCTGGGTGACTCTGGGTGATACCCGCCAATCCATGCACAAGTGCAGCAGGCAGCCTTAAAAACCCTGCACGTGTGCAAATGCTACTGTTCCTCTATGCCAGGGCCCTGCTTAGCCCCCAGCACATCTCCTACGCTTCACACCCACCTCCACCTCCCTCCTGCCCTTCACTGCCCTTGAGTCCCATGCTCCAGCTGTGCTGAAACACTCTATTTTCCTGAACAAGGGCCAGGCTGGTTGCGCTCCCGTGTCCAGCTCGCACAGATGCCTTTACGACTGCTGGATTATCCTCTCTCAGAGAAGCCTTCCCTCCTACCTCCTCCTGTAGAAGTCGTCTCTCCTGCCCCGTCTACTCATTCCCTCTGTGCCCCTGCTACAGTCACCCGGAGTTACAGTTATGCATCTGTCCTCCTGCCAGTGCTGAGATCTCTTGAGCCAGGAAGGGTGTTGCAAATATTCAAAGAAATGCCCTAAAGAGCTTGTGTGTGTGTGTGTGTGTGTGTGTGTGTGTGTAATCCTCTGATTAGTTGTGTAACACAAATTTGCTCAACACACTTTTGTGAATCCAGTTCAGAGAGGGAGCAATGACTAAAAAGTCAGGCTGTGATGGGAGCTGATGGATCAGGGGTGGGAAAATGAGGGGCTCACCAGCCAGTATTTCACAGTATTTAGGAAAAAGCAATTGGGTATCTGTTTGGCCACCACATCCCGCTAACTCCAGTGTAAAATTGGATTTTCATTCTGGGAAAGGGGCCACCAGTGAACTTGTTTTTCCAGGGCCCAGGAAGGAGTGAGGAGAAGGGGGTGGTTCCCCATCCAAGAATGATAATCAAAGTCAGTCTCAGGTTTAATCCGCTTTGACCTCATGTCCCTGACTGTCACTGCCACCAGGCGGTCCCAGTGCCAGCAGGTCACCTCTGTGTGCCAGTTTCCCATCCCTGCCCCTCTGCAGGAAGCTGGCGGCTCTGCGCACCCCAACACCGGCTGGGCCAGCTGGAAACAGCTGTGCGCAGCACAGACCCCTCCCATCACACGCCGGGCACTGACCTATGCAAACACGAGCAGGATTACAGCCGCCCATAAACAAATTAGCATCCTTTAAAAGGTGAAAAGCTCCATAAAATGTCTGGGTTTTGTTTACGGCTTAGAGGTGGGGGTGACAGGGAGTTGGCTTAAATCACCGGGGTGCCCGTGTGGCGCTGGCTCTCCTGCCCGCCTCCCGCGTCCCCCCACCGTCGTGGGCACACGGACCCGGCGCGCTCGCGCGCACACAGCCCCGCCTAAATGGCCGCTCCGTCCGTCCTGCCGTGGTTCCTGCCAGCCCGGGTCCCAGCAGGTGTTCCCTAATTAGCAATCTCTTCATTTCCAATCAAAGCACAAAGCGGCCCCAAAAGCCTGTCTTTATGAGGGAGCCAGCAGCGGCTGGGGATGTGCGGGGGGATAATTGTCTTCGCCAGTGGCGGCAGTAAGCGGGCTGGCTAATTCATTATTGTAATAACTTTGCTTGTCCTTGGGGAGGTGGGGGTGGGGGAGGGGGGAGGGGACGGGGGAGGGGACAGAGTGTGGCTGAGGGTGGGGCGGGGTGAGGGTCCGGGGCAAAGGGGTGGGAAACGGAAGAGCGAATGAACGATGCACTTGCTCGCTCCCCTTCTCGCCCACTGGCTCTGCAACCACGTCCCCCGCCGCTGAGTGACACGGCCTGCCGGCCCTCCGCAGCAGCCACCCGAGTGGGAAGGAGTGCACTTTCCACGGGCCGGGAGGAGCCCTGGGTTCTGAAGGAGGCTCTGGGCTCTGGGCGGTAGATGACGGCTTACCCTCCGGGGCCTGAGCGGCTGAGCCCAGAAGAAGTCTTAGGGTCAGGTCTCCTGAGAGGGGCCTGGACCTTGACTGTCCCTGCCTGGGCACAGAGGGCCACTAGTTAGAATGTCCCAAAGAGCTGCCTTATACTTTTGTTGGCAGAACGATATGGGTGACAACTCGAAGACCCCTCCAAGTCTGCAGGATTACAGAGGTGGCTGAGTGGGTCCCTCAAATGGGGCTGAGGTGGCTGCCAGCCGTGGTTGCCCCCTTGCTCTGTCCTGGTGCACTTGCCCTGAACCCTTTCTCCCACAGCGAGCAGAGCCTCCTGAGTAAAAGGTTGGGACAGGGAGTGTCCTGGCACTGCGGGCTGGCTCATCAGGTGACTATGTGGGGTTCAGGACTCCAGCTGAGCCTCCATCCAAAACAAAATACAGGTATAGAGGCCGGAGGGGAGGGTGTTCCCAGTGGGGGAACAGCAGGGCAAAGGCACAGGGTGACTCCTGGGATTGGGAGTAAAAGGAGGCAAGTCTTGTGGGATGGAGGATGGGTGGGGGTGTGCCAAAGACTCATGGGAAATTCTGGGAATGGAGGGTGAGGCAGCCCATGGTGGGCCTGGCTGGTGGGCTGAGGGCTTAGTCTTCATCTCTTGTGCTCCCAAATCAATAGCAACAGCAGGGCCAGCCCTGTGGCCTAGTGGTTGAGTTCAGTGTGGCCTGAGTTCGGTTCCTGAGTGCGGACCTACACCGCTCTGTTAGCGGCCGTGCTGTGCTGGCAGCCCACATGCTAAAAAAAACAAGATTGGCACGGATGTTAGCTTGCTCCAGGGCGAATCTTCCTCAGCAAAAAAAAAAAAAAAAAAAAAAAAAAAGCTGCCCCTGCTAGGAGCCTATGGACAGCCTTGCCCTGCCCTAGAGGGCAGGCGTTAGGGTGGACCCTTGGCTTCCAGGTCAGCAGTCCTTGCCAGACTGGAACTTGAGGGAAACGGCCTGGACCGGGAACAGGGACCTTGCAGGGGGCCAAAGGGAAAGGGATCGGCTCCCCAGACTCCTCCCTCCACCCCAGCCAGCCGTGTGGTACTTGCCTTGGGACATTAGAAGCTGTGTGGTACTTGCCTTGGGACGTTAGAAGTGGATCCTGACCAGCCCTCGTCTGACTCCTCCCAGCCTGTCTCTGAGCTCTGTGCATTCCCCGGGCCTTAGTGCACAGTGGTGACCACCCGGCGTCAGGACTGTGGGCTCCAGCATCAGAAGACCTGATCACAGGTCTGGCTCCATCAGCTAACTCACCTGTTCGTGCCTCGGTGTCCTCATCTGTAGAATGGGGGTGTAGGAGTGCCTGCCTCACAGGAGGTGATACAGGTGAGGTGCAGAGCACAGTGCTGGCTGGCAGTGAGGGCTCCTGCGCTAGTCCCTGCTCCTAGAGACAGCGGAATGGGGAGGGGGAATGCGAGGGGCCTGGGGAGGGGGTAGCAGAGCTTCGTGCTCCTTCTTTCACCCGTTTTTCTCCTCATCTGTGAAGTAGGATGGGGGAGGCTGAACTTGGACCCTCTAAGGTTCTCTGGTTGAAGGATCCTGGAAGCGGGAAGGGGGGGTGGTGTTATGCTAAGCAGCAGCCTGTCCTCTTGTCCGGGGTCTAACTTGGAGGTCTCTACAGTGACCTGGAACCCGAGGCCCAGCCCTGCCCCTGTCTGTGGGTTCTGATGGGGAGGCCCTGTGGCTGGTTCCTGGACCCTGCACCTGTGGGGGCACAGGGGCACATCCCTGGCTGTGCTGGCTGCCCCATAGAACAGAGTTCGGGAGGCCCGGTGTCCAGCTCCCAGCCCTCTCAGTGGTCATTTCCTCGGGGCATTGTGGCTTTGGTCCCTGCCTGTCACGCTCGCTTAAGAGTCAGGAAAACCAAAAAGCCAGCCTTCCCCCTCCCCTCCACCCTGAATTACAGATCATTCTACAATGGCCTTTCAACAAATATTTATGAAGCATCTATTATGTGCCCAGCAGGAGAATCCGATGCTGCACAAGTAAACGAGAGGATGGTTGGGGCGGCCTCTCTCTGGGGATGGAAAAGGCCGCTCTGAGGAGGTGACATTTAAGCTTCAGCCTGAGCGACTAAGAGCTAAATTAGGACCTGTATGGGCTGGGGCAGTGCTGTCCAGTGGAGATAAAATGCAAGCCACAAAAGGGAGCCACTAGGGTAATTTTACATTTTCTAGCAGCCACATTTTTAAAAAGTCAAAAGAAACAGGTAAAATTAATTTTAACAATATATTTTGTTTAACCCAATATGTCAAAATATTATCATTTCACATGTACTCAATATAAAAAACTGTTCCTGAGATATTGGACATTCTTTTTCTTGTACTAAATCTTTGCACTCTGGTGTTTGTTTTACCCTCACAGCACTTTTCAATTCAGACTAGCTGTGCCTGTGGCTAGTGGCTGCTGTATTTGGCAGCACAAGTCTAGAGGCTAACAGCACAAACTCTGGAGGCACTTACTAGCTGTGTGACCGTGGGAAAGTTGCTGAACCACTCTGTGCCTCAGTTTCTTTACCTGTAAAATGGGGTAGTAAGAGGACCTACCCCTTGCAGTCGTTATGAGAATTAAATAAGCTCATAAACTTAAAGAGCTAAAATAGTGCCTGGCAGGCAGACAGGGCTATCTAAATGTTAGCTATTAATAAGAAGAATTAGAAAAGTGAGAATGATAAATCTCCAAAGGAAGAGCAGTGGAGGCAGAAGTCAGAGAGCAGAAGGCAGAGCGGGAAGGCGGGGCCGGGGGGGGGGCGGGGGCTGGGCTGGGTGTGGTTGGGGGAAGCATAGGAGGCCAGCAGGGTGGCGACCATCACGTCCAGCCTTGAGGAGCTGGGTTTCCTTTTCAGCTCCGTGAACAGAGCCTGAGAAACCCGAGAGAAAATTCTAGGAGCTGAGATTTGCCTGACACCTGTTTCCATCTCGAGGGACAGGGTGCGAGCCCTGGGTGGGGGGCCTGGTGTACCCCTCCATCTTCCGCATCTTGCTCTGACTCCAGAACTGTTGCATGCCTGCTGCTCACAGCCGTCGGGGAAGCGCCAGGCATCAGCTGGAGGGGAATATTAATGATTCAATTTTCAGCCGGGTTCCACTCCAGGGCCTCGCCTGCGACATGCATTTTTAATCATAACAAAACAGAATGACAAAGGGAGTCATTTGCAGCAAGACAGCCCCTGCTGGCTGGCGCCCCCTGGAGAGTCTCCTGGGGGGAGGAGGAGCTGGCTTCCCAGCCCATAAGACAGTCCCCATTCTGGTGCCAAGACTGCACCCCAACTTCAGAGAGGGTCTGGCTATAGGCCATGCTGTGCGGGTCATGCTCTCTGAGCTGTGACTCTCTTCCAAAGGGGGCCACTGGGCTGGGGGAACAGAAACCCTTGGGTGCCCATCGGCTAGGGCTGGTAGCAGAGGCTTGACCATCTCCCCAAGGTTCTGGCTGATCGGCCTCGGGGACAGGAACCACGGGGGTGACAAGGGGCCATATGGGTGTGGAGGGTGCAGAGGATTCTACCTGCCCATCCCGCAAGGCCTAGGGTCCTTCTTCCTTCTCTGAGCCTCTGTCAGGCTTGGGGTGGGGTGCCCTCGGGGCTGAGCTCCCCTTGGTGGTGCCTGGGGACTGGGTGGCCCCTCTCTGATGGGGCGGCACCTTAGTGCCCGGTCGGATCGCCCTCTGCCGGCTGTGGGTCCTGGCCCATCCTTTGGCAACTAGCTCTGCACTGAGCCCATCTGGAATGCTCTCCTTCGCTCTTCCTGATACCCCTGAGGGCCCAGCTTGAGTCCCTTCTCCTCCGTGAGCCCTCCCTGACTGCCCCGCCACAACGACCCTCTCCACCAACCAGTCTCCCTGTCTCCTTCCCAACCTGTTACCCGTGTCTGCACCCCTCCCTCGGCACTTCTGCTGCCCTCTGACCGTCCCTCCGTCCGTCCTCCCGATCTCTGAGCACCCAGTGTGTGCCAGGCGCTGTGCCTGCTCCCTCAGTCTGGTGGGGAAGGCAACGGTCTGCCTGTAAACCCTTTCACTACGTGGACAGTGCTGCAGTAGGGGGTGTAAGGGAAGCTGTGGGGGCACGGGGGCCAGTGCACTTTGATGTGTACGTGCTATTTATTCCACCAACATTTACGAAGAGCCTACTATGGTGCCAGACGCTGTAGCACAGTGGCAAAGAAGACAGACACAGTCTCCGCCTCCACAGAGCTTACAGTTAGGTGCAGGAGATTAAACAAACCAACGGGGCCCTGTGCTTCTTTCATATCTCCTTTGTGTCATGTACACAGCAGGTGCTCAATACATGCTTGCTGGCTGTTGGTTCTAAGTTGGCTAATTCTCGGCCTGCGCCGCTTTCTTCCCCCTTGTTTTATGTTCGTGAGGCTGGTTCCTAGGTTGGGCCTTTACCTACTTCCTGCCAGGAAGCCCCTGTTCTGATGCAGCTGGCTCTGATCTCAGGTGTAATAAATTAATAATAGGTACCGCCAGCATTTATTAGGTGCTCCCTGGGTGACAAGTGCTCAACACTTTGCTGATACAGGTAATGCAATCTTCCTTCATCTTCACAACACTCCCATGGACTACATGGAATGTACCATTATTCAATCCATTTTACCACAGAGGGAAATCAGACACAGAGAGGTTAAGTCACTTGTCTGAGGTTGCACAGCAAGTAGTGGGCAGATCTGGGATATAAATCCAGGCAGTCTGGCCCCAGTGTCTGTGCTCTAAACCACTCCATCATCCTGCAGCTGCCCCTTATCATTTAGAAAACGGGTCAGAAAGACTTATTTGCACCCCATTTGCAGAAACTTGCTGGCTTCTAGTTGACTGGGGTACAGCTAGACTGTGCACCACAGCCTCCAGAATCATGGGATGGCAGCGCTGGGGGCCCTCGGAGGTCTTCGGCACCCCTCTCATGTTTCAGCCAAGGGAACCAAGGCCCAGGGGTGGAGAGGGATGGGTCAAGACCGTCTTGACTGAGCGGCTCTCCAGGCCCTGGCTGTCCACAGCCCCGGGCTGCCTTCCCGAGGTTGTTTTCCGTGGGTTAGCGGAGACCGGGCGGCAGACAGCTGGCCTCAGATGGGGGGGACGGGGGGCAGAAAGGCCTATGAGCAGCCCGGGCCCCTCAGGTCTGCGTCTGCCTCTTGGCAGTCCTTACAACTCCACGGATCCTCCTTCCTGGGCCCCGGGGGCCGCTGCGCCCTGCCCTCCTCACCCTGTGCCACCCACCTCATAGCCACCTTTCCGTGATCTTCCCCCTGCGGTGCCAGACAGTGGCAGCCTGTGCTTCTCCCCAGGTCGCCCAGGGCAGGAGTGGAGGCTCGGCTCGTCCACAGGGGAGTCTGCCCCACTGACCCCCTCACTCTTCATTCATCCAACATGTGTGCTAGCATGTTCTGGGTGTGGGGGATACAGCAGTGAAGAAGACAGACAGGAGTCCATGCCCTCATGGATCTTACATTCATGTGCTGGGGGCAGAGGGCAGATCAAAACAAAACAAAACCTAAGATAATAAGTGCATTTAGTACATTAAATAGGTAAGTTCCATGGAGAAATAGGAAAGCAAGGGAACAAGGGAGCCCTCACTACAGTTGAGTAGACACCTGAAGGAGGTGAGGAAGAGAGGCTGCAAAAGTCCAAGAAGAGCATTTCAGGCATAGAGAATACACAGCAAGTGCAAAGGTCCTGAGGTAGCAACAGGCCCAGTGTGTTCAAGGCCCGGCAAGGAGGCCAGGAGCTGGTGTGGAGCAAATGAGGAGACATGTAGAAGGAGATGCGATGAGAGACTGAGGGCAGACAACCACTGATGCCGCTGACCAAAGTGTCAGTGAGAGACAGAAATCACTTACAGTGGCAGACTCTGCTGGGGCTGAGGCTTCCTGCCCCGGGGAGAGAGGAAGGCAGATTTGGCATCTAACTGGGTGGAGGCAGAGGACTCTCACCATGGAGTCAGTCTCCCTGAGCTGCCCTGGTTGGCTCAAGATGTCCGAGAGGGTTTGCGGAAACCACTGGTAGGTAGACAGAGCACGCAGTGGTCGATGTTTCTGTTCTCGCTGACCCCGGCCTCTTGACCAAGGGAGTTCCAGAAAAAGACTGGTCCACTTAACCCCTGTCCTCCTCTCACCTTCCGTGGTCCTGTTGGTGGAATCCGTAGAACTTTCTAGGGGGTGTGTGGGGGCGGGGGCAGGTGCTTGATTTGTCGTCTGGCTGAAGCTCCATCACCTGGAATCCTTTACGAAGGAAAAGCTCTTTCTCTTCTCTCCAGAAAAGGACTTTTCAGAGCTCTCGTTCCCACAGCTGCCCCAGGAAGGGGGCCTCAGTCAGTCACTGACTTTTCTAGGAACTTTCAGATCCTGGTCATTGTTCTGAGGGGGCCTGTCCCGAGGGGACACTCAATGAACAGCCTCATTTTGACCCCATCCCCTTGTCTCCCACTGGCCGCCTTGGGTGGGAGTCCCTGTGTGACACAGGGTCTTGTGGGGACACAGCCACAGGGTGAAGACTGTTTTGCCCGGTGGAGCCCGAGGCTGCTGCTGTCTGTGCTTCTGTTGTCACCTCCGTCCTGCCTCCAGCCGCCCCTCTCTGATTTAAGGGCAGGTTTTATTCGCGAGCTGCCTGAGGGTTCCTCTCTCTGATTGTATTCGAGTCTCTGTAATTCTCCCCTCATTAATGATTGGCATATTTTTACCTCTCACTAAAGGAGCTTCAAGGCGGCTCCCGGGGGGGCCCTACTCTCCGAATGAAACAATTTCATCCTGCTCCAGAAACGCATTAAAAGGGGTTTGTCAGGATCTTATCACCGGTTAGAGAAAGCTAATCAAATTACTTCTATTTATTAGCCGATACAGCAGTGTGTCATTCCATCAAGCCCTGGTCCCGGCCCCGGCCTGGGGTGGGCATGGGCCGAGCACCCTGGCACCCTGGCAGCTGGAGGAGGGCAGTGCTGGCCGGCCGGCCACTGCCCAGCCTCTCTGCTCCAGCGGGCAGCTTTGCTCCAGCCCTGCCTGCCAGGAGAGCTGGGGTGAGCTATAGGGACAGGGAAACCCTAGTGCTTGTCAGTGATGGCTCCTCACAGGTACCTGCATGTTCTCATAGCCAGAGGGCGCATCTCAGCCCAGACTGCCCAGCCTTGGCAGAGCTGGGAAGGAAATCGCAGTGTATCTATAAAACACACATATTCTCCCCTACTCTGGGAGAGAAGAGTATAGGCTATTTTTGTTTTCCTTTGGGGAATAGATTTTTTTTTTTTAAAGAAAATACTACAGAAAATAGTATGTATCTACCACCCCAAATTGACAATTGGTAATATGTTGCGATATATGTTTCATGTTTTAATAACAGAATTAACATTTCGGGTAAGTTAGAGACTTTTGTGCCCATCCCCCAGTTGTATTAGTCTCTCCCCTCCCAGTGACAAGTATCATGAATTTATTATGTGTCTTTCTTGGCCCTTAAAAATTCTTTTAGGGGCTGGCCCGGTGGCGTAGCGGTTAAGTTCACGTGCTCCGCTTTGGCGGCCCAGGGTTCACAGGTTCAGATCCTGGGCACAGACCTACATATCACTTGTCAAGCCATGCTGTGGCGGCGTCCCATATAAAGTAGAGGAAGATGGGCACGGATGTTAGCTCAGGGCCAATCTTCCTCAGCAAAAAAGAGGAGGATTGGCATGGGATGTTAGCTCAGGGCTGATCTTCCTCACCAAAAAAAAAAAAAAATCTTTTAAATGACATATGTGTATCCAAGGATGGTGCAATTATTGGGCGCAGTTGCTGCGTGCAGCTCTGTGACCTTGGGCAAGTAACCTAACTTCCCTATGCCTCAGTTTCCCTACCTCTGAAGTGGGGATAATAACAGCACCTACCTTATGGGATTTGTCGTGAGGATGGCATGAGATAACTAAAGCACTCAGCGAAGTCCCTGGCATGCGGTCGGTGCTCACAGATGCTGGACATCATTGTTACCATCCTTTCTCCCTCTTCCACCTGCACCTCGTGGGGGGGCCCAGGTGGCTTCCGGGCTCCGCCTCGCATGTACGTGGTCATGCTGCCCCTGCTTTAGGCTGCTTAAGGATGTGTGGTATACACAGTGTCCAGACAGGCCCAGCTGTGTGGACACGTGTGTGCTCTACAAGGAGCCCCAGAATCCTACAGTTCACTGTATGGAGACGGTGGGCTGGGGGAGAGAATCTGGCCAGTCCGGCTCCTTGGCCGAGCACCCCCTGAGCAGACCCAGGGTGGAGCAGAGGAGCAGCCCCCCTGCCTGGCCAGCCGGACGCAAGGGGCTCCGCCAGCTGCACCGCAGCCTCCACGGCCCCAGGAACGGTTCAAAAGGCTGTGCCGCGTGCCTCGTCACGTCGCACAGAAGGACATATTGATTGGTTTGTGGGAGCATTTCCTGGGGTCCTTTATATCTCTCTCCCTCGCCGCCGTAATGAAGAGGCTGAGTGCACAGAGGAGGGAGAGGCCGGCACACATTCATCCGGGTGGGATTTCTTCATCTTATCAATCAGGACTTTAATTAGACACGTCCGAGAGGGCAGTTCCATCTTGGGGCAGGCGGCAATCTTTATCAAGCATGCCACATCTCTAATTACTGTGTACTGACAGATAACAACTGGGGGTCAGAGTGGGGAGCCCAGCAGGCAGGGAAAGGACAGTGGGGCCGGGAGACTGACCATTCACCCAAGGAGAGCATCCTTCCTAGACGGCCTGGAAGGAATTGCTGTGGCTCTGAGACCCGGGGGCAGGGGATGCGGCCCCAGATAACCACCCTCAGAGTGATTGCAAGGAGGAGGCAGGAGAATGGCCGGGTCAGCAGATGGACAGATGTGAGGATCCCCATCCCCAGCCTCCCGGCCCTGGCTCATGCTCCTGATACACACTTTTTTCCTTTCTTTAGCTCGGAATTTCCTTTGTGCTTTGTGTTTATAATGACCTAGTAGAAAAAGCCAGGAAGTTCTAGGTTTGAATCCTATTGCTTGGCTTCTTGGCTCATGTCAACCAGTTTACGTGACCTTAGAGAAGTGGCTACACCTCTCTGGGCTCAATTGCCTTCAATGCTAAAAGGGGGTAGTTACACCTACTGGTAGGATTGCTGTGAACATGCATTGACATGAGGTATGTGCACGCAGGTATGTTCTCCTTCGCTGCCTTTCCCTCCTTCCCGACCAGCAGGTGAACAGCTTTATTTAGGGAGTGGGGACAGTTTCAATAATCAAAACCTAAAGACAAAGGCTCCCGCCTTTCCAGGTGAGTTTTGTGCTCAGCAGGGTTGACAGCTCGTCAGGGGCCATGAGTCTGGGGTGGGAAACGAGCCCAGAGCAGCAGGTGGGCAAACTCTGTCTTGGGTGGGGTCCGCTGGTGTGGAGGCGATGGAAGCAGCACGCGCAGAGGCACAGGGCGTGGACTGGAACATGTGCGCTCTGCTGTGAACTGAGTGAGTCTAATCATTTCTTCTTTCTGAGCCTCGGTTTCCTCGAGAGCAGAATGGGTGCAATCGTCCCTCCCTCAGGGCTGGAGAGGGGGCACGAGAAGTACCCAGGCTCGGCCCGGCCCTGCACCGAGGTCGCTGCTCAGTGGGTTAATCAAGACCAGGGTGCCCCGGACCTCACTCTAACCCACGTGCTGCCCCTCCTGTACGTGGATCTTCCCTTCTCCTCTCTCCCTCCAGCGACTGGGTCTCCTGCCCTGGGCTCCACCCTCCCCGGTCCTGAGACCCGGTGTTTCTCAGAGAAGCCTGCGTGGCCCTCACCCTGTCTGGACACCATCGCGCACTTCGTTCACTGCTTCCCAGGCCGGGGCCTTGTGTCCTGCTGTCCCCTCCCCAGCACCACATTCTGACCTCTTTCAGAGATACTGCAAAATTCACACTCCTTTGACCCAGCCTCCAGTGACCAGTTCCTGTGACCCCCTCCCTGTGGCCTCCTGTCTCCCAAGGCCTCCGGCTCTCCTGACACCATCAGAGCCCTTGTTCCCAGGCCCTGGGGGCCAGCATTTCTCTCAAGAGAGAGAGAGATTTGGCTTGAAAGCTTTAAATGCTCTGGCCTCCAGGGTCTCAGGTATGTCCCAGGCAGGAATGGGCCCTAGGGTTCCCAGGGGGAGAGTGGAGAAAGAAAGGCTAAGTTCTTGTTCTTTATGAATCATTTATCAAAACAGCCTTGCTAGACAGCGATCTTAATCCCCGCTCAGAGAGGGAAATAAACTCACCCACTGTCTCTCGGAGCCAGAGTTTGAACCTAGTTCTGGTGGTCACTTTGGTGTTCTTGAAACTACTCGGGGAAGTGAGGATGTTCAAAACTGAGTGAGACTGGGCCCCACAGGCTTGGGGCTATCTGAGAATGTCCCTGGATGAGAATTCTTGTGAGACCCTTTGACAAACGAAGACATGCCTTTCTCCAAAATCTGCCCGAGAATAGTGTGGGAGCGTGGTGCTCTGGGTGGCAGGAGTTAATGTGTCCCTGAGAGTGCCCCATGGGGCCACTGGCGTGGTTGACCCTGGACTTGGGCTGACGGGGGTCCCGGGTGGAGTTTCAGGATGCCAGGCTGGTTGGGACACGGGAAGGTGATGGAGGCGGCGATGGGGGTGTCCAGAAGGACAAGGCGCAGTCTCACCTTAGAGGCATCAGGATGTACACAGTGGGGAGAAGGAGCGATCGCACAAGGCCCCGCGAGAGAGCAGTGAAGGGCTCACGGGGGCCAGAATGAGGGTTCACAGGAAGGAGCCGGCACCAGGGGCCACAGTGCCCAGGAGGCCTTCCCTGGTGTCAGCGACCTTCTTCCCCTGCCTCTCCAGACCACACACCTTTCCGAAGAGGTGGCATTCTAGCAGGGCAAAAGGAACAGCAGGAGCAAAGGTGGAGGTCAGAAAGGAACTGGGTGAGAGCCCTAAGCCAGCCTGCAGGCGAGGCCCGCGAGCTCCGGGGCCCTTGTAAGAGCAGGGAAACACTGCTGGTCACAGGAAAGGAGTCCCTTCACCTGACACATCACACGTTACAAGTACTGCCACTTGCATTCTTCCTGGGTCACTGGCCACCCCGAGAGGTCGGTGATAAGATCATCCCCATTAATCCAAAGGAGGAAACCGAGGCGAGTGAGGAGATTTGTGCAGGGGAGATGGAGGGTTAAGAACACAAGCTCTGGACCCAAAGCGTTCCGGTTTGAATTTAGTCCACTTGGGCGTTGATTTGCTCACCTGTAAAATGGGAATGTAACGTTCATGCCACAGAATTATTGGATGGTCATCGCTTAGCTCGTTTCCTGGCACAGAGTAAGAACTCGATAAACAGTAACTGCCTGGATTCTTCATTCATCCGTCCATTCATTCATGGAGAAAATACTTGTCAAGCACCTATTCTGTGCAGAGCATAATGCCAGGTCCTGGGATGGCAAAAGTGAACTTGACAGCCAAGTTCCTACTCTCAAGGCGCTTATGTTCTAGTGGGGGAGATGGGCAGTGACAGAGTAAACAAAGAATGAGAACCTTGCAAAGTGGAATGGGAGGTGATGAAGGAAATAAAGGGGGTGGTGGAGGGAGGGTAGCCGGGGGAGATGGAGGGATCTTCTAGGGATCCTCCCTTCTGTTCAGGGAAGGTCTCTCAGAACTTGACCTCAGGCCTGAAGGGGGAGAATGATTCAGCTGTGCCAAGAGCAGCCCAAGTAGAGAAACAGCAAGGCCTGGGGTGTCCAGAATGTGAGAGGAACAGAGATGAGTGGAGCCCAGGGAGTGGGAGGGTGGTCCAGGAAGAAGATGGACAGACAGAGCAGGCAGGACCCTGTAAGTCATGGTGAGGAGCCGGTGGTTTATTCTAAGCACAGTGTGAAGTCCTTGAGTGGTTTAAGTAGGCGAGTGATGGCATGATGCAGTGCTTGAGGGCACGGAATCTGAAGCCAGGCCGTCTGCATTTGAGTCCTGTGTCACCAACTCCTCCCAAAACTTAGTGTCTTAAAACAACAAAAGTCATTAATCTTGCTCACAAATCTGAAATGTGGGCAGGGCTTGGGGAGGATGGTTTGTCGCTGCTCTGAGGAGCATCAAGCTGGGATGCAGCTGAGTTGATGGCTCCCTCACATATCTAGTGGGTGGTGCTGCTGTTGACTGGGAGCTCAGTGGAGGGGACTGTCAGCCAGGGGCCTCAGGTCCCCTCCACATGGCCTCTCCAAAGGGCTGCTTGGGCTTGCTCGAAGCATGGTGGCTGAGTTCCAAGAGCGAATGTTCCAAGCTGCACGGCTTCCTCTGATCTAGCCTTGGAAATCCTGCATCACCACTTCTGCCTTATTCTGTTGATTAAGCGAGGCTCTAGGGCCAGCCCGAATTCAAGGGGACAGGAATTAGACTCCATTTCATAATAGGAGGAGGAGTGAAAAATTTGTAGCCATGTACTAAGCAGTTTGGAGAGATAGGTTAGGTCAAAGACAGATCAGGAAAAACCTTGTCGGTAAGTTTTTATTTTATTCTAAGTGCAATGTGAAGTCACTGGGTGATTTTAAATAGGGGGGATGGCAAATGTAGTGGGTGACAGCATGGATTCTAGAATTAGGCTGCCTGGGTTTCAATGGTGCCTGTTCTACTTATTAGCTGTGTGACTTTGGATGTGTTTCATAACTTCTCTGGGCTCTGTAAAATGGGATTAGTAATGGAACCCACCTGAGAGTGTTGCTGCGAGGATAGAATCAATTTAATTCTTGGCAAGAACTGGAACAGTGCCCGGCACATACTGTATGTTCAAAACGTTCTCTTTTGCTGTTGGATTTGTGCTTTTAAACACTCGCTCTAGCTGCTGTGTAGAGAAGGCATTATAGGGCCACTTAAGTCAGATCAGGGAGCCCCAGCAAAGGGGTAGAGCCAAGACTGGAATTCAGACCTTTCGGGTGCTCTCACACATTTGTTTGATTAGGTGTTTACTGTATTCAAGATACTGTCTGTGTTAGCGTCCCAAGGCAGCTGTAAGAAATGACCACAAACTGGGTGGCTTAACACAACAGAAATTTATTCTCTCGCAGTTCTGGAGGCCAGACGTCCACAATCAAGGTGTCTGGCAGGGCCGTGCTCCCTCTGACGCTCTAGGGAAGGATCTGTTCCAGGCCTCTCTCCTAGCTTCTGGTCGTGGCCGGAACCCCTTGGCCTTCCTTGACTTATAGTGGCATCAATCACTCCAGTCTCTGCCTCTGTCTTCACCGGGCCTTCCTTTCTGTGCATCTGCGTCTGTGTCCAAATCTCCCGCTTCTTATAAAGACTTTAGGGCCCACTCTCATCCAGTGTGACCCCACCTTAACTTGATTACATCTACAAAGACTGTATTTCTAAGGAAGGTCACACGCACAGGTGGACATGAATTTTGGCGGGACAATCCTCCATCCAGTGCACTGTCAGGGCTGTTATGGGGGCTAAAAGGATGGAAGGGTTACAGATCCGGCCCTTAAGGTGAAGGAAAACTGCTCCCCTGATTCCTGTAATACCTGGTAGGGAGCTGCTGTGTGCCATCCCAGGAAGTCAACACCCCCAACCCACTGAGCTGCCTAGAAGCCGGCCTTCTCTACGTACCTCCCCGGCCAGACCCCGAATGAGCGCACCCAGCCAGGGCAACACACTTGGTTTCCTGAGTTCTAAACAGGAGGCAGAGAGGATGGGAGTGTACGGGCTGCTGTTGTCTCCCAGAGGGACTCCTCTGGGGCTGGGCCTCAAGATGCCCCAGAGGCTGGGTGCTGGGCAAGCTGGCCTGGGCCGGGCAGAGCGGGCTGGGAACGCCCCCCACCACGCCCCTCCTTGCCATTTCCCAGGCAGCCTGGCTGGGCCCATGTACCTCCACGGGGGTGCTGCCCCCCGGGGCCCGCTGTCCCCGTGGCCAGACCCTGGGGACGTCTGCCCCGGCAGCTCTCGGCAGGCTGTCCCCAGCCAGGCTGAGCCAAGGCCCTGTGAGGTCCGAGGAGCATGCCTGGGATCAGCCAGGATTTCGTAATTGGACTGTTGTTCTTTCATTTTGCCACGTCGTCGCGTGCGGATTATAGACACCAGATGCTATAGATTTCCTGTCAGACCTCATGAATCAAGCCCCACTGTCTTATTTACTGTGGGCCAGCGGCTGTGAATAACATCACCCCCAACACACGCGCACGGGCACGTGCTTGTGCAAACACAGCCTGCAGAGCCGGGCCTAGGCTGGCTCCAGACACCGCTGCCGGGGAGGCAGCAAGGCGTGGGGCTCCCCCTTCCTTCCCTGCCCTGGTCACTTTGGAACAAGCAAGAGGTCTGGTCGCCTGGGCACAGCCTAGCTCTGGAGGGAGATCCCTTCATTCAGACTTTATTTTGCCTCATCCAGCTTGGCGTTAGTCTCTGTGGGCTTAAGGAGGAACACAGACCCTAGACCAGCCTGCTGTCAATCTATGCCTATGCATGTAGGCAGTGAGAAAAGAGTAATACTGTGCACGCGCTCTGGGGCCAGAGCGATGTGCCTCAAATCCCAGCGAGGTCTCTTACTACCTATGCAACCCTGGGCTGGTTACATGTTCCGAGACTTCTTTCCCCATCTGTAAAATGAAGGAATAGTAGCATTCGCTCATGACTGTGTGTGTGTGTGTGTGTGTGTGTGTGTGTGTGTGTGTGAGAGAGAGAGAGAGAGAGAGGGAGAGTAAGAGTGAGGGGGTAGAGGGAGGGAGAGGGAGAATTAAATGAGAATGCATGTGAAGCTAGACACTGTTAGATATTATTGTGGCTGCTGAATGCCACTGCAGGGGCACAGAGGGCATATCATAGATCTTGAGCTGGTTGCTAATCTGCCCAGCAACTCTTCCAGGTGGGTATGGCTCCATTTTGCACATAAAGAACCCAAGGCTCAGAGGGGTTAAGTAATTTGTCCAAAGCTGCACAGCTGTTAAGTGATGGAGCCAGGATTCAAATCCAGCTCTGTCTGGCTCTAAGGTCCAGGGTGTCTCCATTAGTCTCCAAGGACTCCAAGCAAATAGTTTAGAAAGAGCCTTTTCACCACACTGAGCTACCAACCAGTCCAATTATCAAGGCAGCTGCCGCGTCCTGCCTCTCTCCTGCCCATGCGGGGGCCGCTCAGGTGGACGTTTATCCTCCTCGTGGAGCTCAAACCCTGATCTTGTTGCTCAGGGCTGATGGAGGGTCAGGGGTAGAGCTTATTCTGTTTTTGCCTTTTTATACAGAGTGTCTTTATCACTTGTGGCTCGCACATCAGCCTGTGAGCGTCTGCGGGTATGCACCACGTGTGTCTAGTTCACTGCTCTCCCTGCACATGACACCTGGATGGGAAGTGTCTGGATGGGTGGAGGGGTATGTCCCTACCAGCTTCCTAAGAAAAGTGGCTGAGTGCATTTTAAACTAAAAACGTGCCACATCTCTCTTGTCCAGTATCCTTAATAACAGCCACTTCAAGGTGGCACAAACCTGGGAAAATCATCATTAAAATACAAATTCCTCTGCTTGAATTTAAACAGAGATGCTGGCTCCCAGCAAAAGCAACACCAATGACCTTTTCCCCAGACGCAGGGCCGGACCCAGCCCCGGGGTGGGTGTCTGGGGCTGGTTGCTGCTGGCCCCCAGAGGCTTGCAAGCGGCTGGACCGGGAAGACAACAGGACTTTTCCTACCGGAATACTGCTTCATCACAGCCACAACAGGCTGATTTCTTACTTTTCTCTCCGTGAGTCTTTAAAATGCAAGTCAGGAGAGGGGACTGGGGTTTCCATTTTTTCTGGGCTGTTCCCCAGTCACCTGTGCTAGACCTCAGAATGATTTCTGACTAAATTTCATTCTTAAAGGCAGTGTGGTTCCTGGGAAAGCAGGTCACTTGGTCTCTCCGAGCCTCGATTTCCTGATCCATAAAATGGGACTAAGAACACCTGTGTCATAGGGATGTCATGGAGCTCAGAGACTTGGATTCTTCCCCCAAGTCTAGGATGAAGGATCATATTTCCTGTCTTCTGTGTCTTGACAGGCACATAGAGCATGTTAAGTAAATACAGGTGATCCCTTGAGGAGCTTTTGGTTGCCACCTGGAGCTTCAGGAATTCTCAGCACAGGTGCGTTTCCAGGGCCTGCTACGCCCCAGGTTAGTATGTGTATTCGCCTGTTTTGTCTGGGAAGGTAGACACACTTTCTTCCTTCCTCCAAGGAGAGAAATTTCCACAGAGCAATAAGGCCCACTGGGCATAGACCGTGTGAATGAGACGCACCCGCCCTTTCGGGAACCACGAACCTCAGGCCTATTCTGTGAGTCATCTCCGAATTGGCCCCCCCCTTCCGCCCCCCAGAAAAGCTTTCACTGGCTTGTTCTGTGCCCAGAGGAAATGCTTCATCCTCAAATGTAATTGTGTCTGAGGAGGTGTCCTCTGCAACCAGGCAGGTCATGGAGCCCACGAGTGAGTCAGCGCATCCGGGCTGAGTTAATTAAGGTGGGAGGGCTGGCAGGGGGCAGTGGGAGGCTGGAGCATTGGCTGCTGCAGGAGATGACTCCTATCAGGAAAGGGGCCGACCTCGGGCAGGGCTTCTGGCTGCAGTCTGCTGGGCTCCAAAGGGTGAAAAGGGGGCCACGGTCACCAAAGGGGTGGTCTGGGTCTTGGGGGGAGGTGGAAACAAGGAGGGAGGTCGAGGCCTCAGTCGCTTTCCAAACTAGCTCAACACTTGGGCTTAATTTGGCTGTTTCCACTTTCCTTTGGAAATTCACAATATTCACAAATAATCAAGAGTCCCCTGTGCCGTCTCTGTGCCCAGTGAGATGGACTGGTCTGGCGGGGAGGGGGAGGTTGTAATTCTCTTAGATTGCTATTCACCCAGGAGGCGTGGCCTCATGATAGATGCCCGAGATGGCCAGAGCCTAGAATGGTGCCCAGCACATTGTAGGCATTTCACTGAATGAATGAATGAGATTTAGACTCTCCAATAGCTGAGTAAGTGCTAAGAGAAGAGTGGAAAGAAACGAATTGTTAAAACGGAAGGAGAGAGATATATCCATTAGAATGTAAATTCCACAAAGCCTGGACTTTTTGTGTTTTCTCGCTGTTGGGTTCCTAAGACCTAGAACAATGCCTGACTCAGAGTAGTGCTCATTCAAGGTTTGTTAAATGATGAGCGAATAGAGGAGGAAGGAAGGAGGAAAGAAGGAAGGGAGGGAGGGAAGGAGAGAGGAAAGAAGGATGGACCCATCCAGCTGGAGTGGGTCTAATGGCAACCCGGCAAGCTGGAGGAGAGCAGTGCTATTCTCTGTACCACCCTTCCCTTTGCGCCCCACTTCTCGGCACCTGTTCAAGGGGAGACCAATGTTCCCTTAGTGAATGAGGTCAGAGGTTTCTCTTCTTCCTCTACCCCTTTCCTGCCACCCACCAACCTGCCCCGATTCTCCGCCACCACGGGAGGTTCCAGCCAGGAGCTGTCTCCAGTCCCAGACAGGACATCTAAATGGAATCTCGGCTCTTTTCCCTCCCTCATAAGCTGGCCGGACAATCCAAAAGGAACCTCTCCTTCTCCCTAAAGCATGTCCTCCCCCGAGCCAGCGGGGGCTGTGGGTCAGGCGGGCCACGTGCCAGTTTCCTGTGATTGTGGAAGGCACTGTGCTAGACCTGGGATGATTCCGAACAGCCCCTGCCCTCACAGAAGTCTGCTGCCTTCCTAGAGCGACAGGGCATCTGCATGTGAAAGCCTCTATGCCCAGAAGAATTTCAGTGAGCGGAAAGAGTACAGAGAGGTTTGCAAGGCTGCCCAGGAGATTCAAAGTGAGCATGCAGGGGCCCCAGCCTCCCAGGAGAATAGAAGCCACCCGGTCCCTGGGTATCGGCAGCTTTACCACGAGGGACTGGGTCACTCCAAGGTTTTCAGATTGGCATTTTGTGCATTTCCAAACCAGAATATCCTAAGCCAAGTGAATCAATATTCTGCCTCCCAGAACTTGGAGCCCTCGGATGAACCAGGCACGATGACAGCTGTGTCAAGGCACTTTGTGGGGTGACTGCTGAATGAGAGGGACTGGGCCATGCATGACTCCCCACAGGCTGATGCCCTCTGCCTGCCACTGTCGTGGGCCACCTGGACACAGCTGGATGGACTAGCACGACGCTGCCCCTCCCTTCGCCCCTCCCCTGTCCAGGAATCAACGAGAAGCACGTCAGCGACATGGGGCTTTGGCAAAGCTGAGTGAGGCTGGCAGAGCTGGACTGGCAGGTGAGGTGTGGGGGCCTGGACGCACCTGCCTGCTGTCTGCCCTGCCTCTGCCAACTGGATACACCTGTGTCATCCTGACTGGGAACCACGGGCTAGCTCAGACAGGTAGAGGACGGTGATGATAAGGCCACAAGCTTGGGATCAATGCCACTGCAGCCCGTGAGCTTTGTACCAGCATATGGCCACAGTGATACCCCTGACCCTGGCCATTGTGGGGATGGGATGAGAAAAACAGTGGGAGGATAAGCCAGGTTCGTCCCCATTAGTGGGAAAAAAATTAAAGTTAACACCATTATAGTCGTTTCCTAGGGCAGCTGTAACAATGTACCACATACTGGGTGGCTTAAAACAACAGAAATTTATTGTCTCGCAGTTCTGGAGTCTGGAAGTCTGAAATCAAGGTATCAGCAAGACCCTGCTCTCTCTCTGAAACCTGTAAGGGAGAATCCTTCCTTCTTAGCTTCTGATGGTGGCCGGCAATCCTTGAAGGTCCTTGGCTTACAGCTGCCACAATTCAATCTCTGCCCCATTGCCACACGGCATTTTCCCCTTGTGTGTGTGAGTATGTGTGAGTGTGTGTCTGTCTTCTCTTCTTATAAGGACACTAGTCATATTGGGTTAGAGCCCACCCTACTCCAGCATGACCTCATCTTCACTTGGTTACGTCTGCAAAGACCATATTTCCAAATGAGATCACATTCATAGGTAATGGGGGCTAGGATTTCACATCTCATTTGGGGGGACACAATTCTACCCATAATAACCATCATACCCTACCTTCCAGGTGAAGGTCAGGAATATTATCTCATATATGGCACCAAATGCAAACAGCTTGTGCTCCTTTCTGTTCAAGACACATGGCCTCTTCTCATAAGCCTTCTAGAAACAAGAACTGGGTTAATGTCCCTGGGGGACTCGCTATAGCTGATGAAGAATGTGAGCTCCAAGAAAGCAAGGGTTTTGATGTGTCCTGTTGACTGTTGAGTCCCCAGCACCTGAAAACAGCTGCTCAATAAAGGTGCTGAATGAATGAGTGGATGGATGGATGGATGGATATGGTGGTGGGAGCTCCAAAGGCTGTCAGGGTTTAACTGTGAGACCCCAGGAAAATCACTCCTCCCCAACTTTGTTTCCCCAGATGTACAGTGGAAATAGGAATGAGCACACATCATCCACACGTTTTTGGGACGTCGCATGAGAACCCGTGTGAATGCATTAACTCAGTTCCTGGCACATAGTAAGTGTTGAATGTTAGCTAAATCCAAATCGGTTGGAGGCCATGGTGTGGGCTTCGAGTTCTACAGCTGGAACGATGCCAACCTGCTGAGCTGAAATGTAGCTACACATGCCCTCTTTTCTGCAGGGAAGGGTGAGCTGACTTAACCAGTGATCTGCTAGTGAGAAGGTGATTAGCCCTCAGGGGGAAGGAGGAGAATGGATTACTAGAGAGAGATTGTCCTGGAGTGCCCAAGGGCACAGGCTCTGGGGCCGGTCCCTGCGGATTCAAATTCCAGCCTGGCCCTTGCCAGCTGTGCGACCTCTGGCACACTGAGGCTCAACTTCCCCAACTGTAAAGTGGGGCAATAACAGCTTCTCTTTCCGGGCTGTAGTGAGGATTGCATTCGAGTGTCCGGCGCGTAGTGAGAAATATGTAAGTTTAGTACTGTTAGTGTCATCTGTCTGAGTCCTCTGCCCTGACTGCTCGGAGCTCAATCATCGGAAAACCTAACCCCCGAGTTCTGGGCTGACTTCTGGGAGCGCGGGCTCTCTCCTTTCCCTCGTCCCCAGCACCCCACACCCGCCCGACACGGCAGGCCGGCTGCGCGCACTCTGAGAGCCAGCGCGCCCTCTGGTGGCACTCGGCCGGGAATCGGACGCACGGTGGTCCCCGCGGCTCTCCGGCCGCGCCCAGGGTCACCCAGTGGGCACATCCCGCGTCTGTGACGCTTCCCGTTCCGAGGCGCCCTTGAGCGTGGCTCTCCTCCCCGCGTGGGGTCTGTAGGGAAAGCTCTCTCTCTCTCTCTGCGGCCTCCCTCGCGCGCCTGCCGCAGTCCCAGAGAGCCCGGGAGCCTGACCGGCCTGCAGGCAGGGAGAGGGAGGGCAGAGCGCACCTTCATCATCCCAGCGGGGTCAGGGTCTGCCCTGCCCATTCCAGCCGAAAGGAGGGCACAGAGCTGAGGAGCGGCTCTTATACAGTCCCACACCCCACTACTTTTTTACTTAATATGATGTCGAAACCAACCCGGCAGCTAAAAGGGTGTAACATCTGCAAATTTGCCTGTTTTAAGGTTCTCCCCATATATCTTGGACTCATCATCCATTTCCAACCGGTAAGACTAGAGGATTAGAGGTCCGGCCCTGTCTGCTGCTGTGTGGACCCTGTTGGCATTCCAGCCCCATGAGTTCAGCATCCTCATCTCTAACGTCTTTTAGCACTCGGCCCCTGCACTGTTGTGCTTCATGGGTATAGCTCATTTTGTCCTGACAACAGTAGGACCGAGAGGTACAGTAGCACCTGTGGGGAAACCAAGGCTCAGAGAGGTTAGTGATGAGGTAAGATGGCACAGAGAGGGGATTTGGATCCTGGCAGTCTGGCTGCAAGCTGATGTCACTACCACACTGTCCTACGGCCCCCTACTGAGTTCTGTGTGGCTGGTCCTGCTCCCCTGACCTCTCTATCTAGAAAGCCCTTCCTCACCCCCAGGGCATCCGCTTGGCAACCTCTTCTGTGAATTCTTCCCTGCCTCTCTGTGGCCCCCAGGACCCCAACCCCATCTCTCCATGTGCCTGCTTGTCACCCGGGTTGTTTGCCTCTGCTCCTAGCCTGTGAGTCACTGAAAGCTGGGACTGTGTGGTATCTGTCTGCTCTCCCGCCACCTAGCACAGCTCCAGGCACACAGCAGGTGCTCATAGGATGCAGGCAGCCTCAGGTAGCAGCAGCCTTTTCCCAGGGACATATCTCCCACTCCTCTTTTGATCCACCCCCCTGCACACTGAGCCACGTCACTGAGCACTTGAATGAGAGTCAACATGGATCGTTTCAGGCATTTCTTGGGCCAGTCCTGTTTCTTCCGCAGTAGTGGACGCCTCTTGAGAAGGATCAGGTCTTCTGTCCTGTCTGCCTCCCCCTCAGGGGCCAGCACAATGCTGTGCACTACTAGATACTCAAGAGGAGGCAAGTTGCTTAACTCATCTGAGCCTCAGTTTCCTCCTCTGTGAAATGGGGATAACATATCCACAAGTGTGAGGCTGTGTACATCCGAGTACCTAGCACAGGGCCCAGCACCCAGGAGGCAATCATTTGATGTTAGTTTCTCATCTTCCCTGTCAACACAGTCCGGCTCAGCCCCCTGACTTCCTGCTCTGATCTGGAATGACCCATGGGGAGGAGCACATGTTCTCTCTCCCTCCACCCTGGGCGCAGGTGACTAGTGTTCAGAGGCTCAGATGCCCTCTCCTCTGCAGTCTCCCCGCCCCCACCTCAGGGAACTGGAGGGGACTCTGGGCTCCAGCAAAGGGGAGGTTGAGTCTTGATTATCCACTAATGCCCAGCTGGAGTCTGGAGGAGCTCGAGGTGGTGGTTGCAGGCATGGCTGTCATTGACCTGCCCCAGAGCCCCTTCCCACCGTCCCCCTAAGTGGCTCTGTGAATGAACGGATGGAGGAGCTGGGGACAGGCTAGGATTTCTTGCTGGGCACTTGTGTTCATGAGTGATGGTGCGGAGGGCATGAGCCACACCTCTTACCCCTTCTCCACCTGGCTGTGTCGAAGCCAAAGCATTGGCTCCCACAGTGTGTGCAGGGGTAGCTTTAGTGAATGTGCCCGTTTCTCCTATTAACTCATTTAACCCTCACCGTAACCCTATGAGCTAGGTACTATATTTCCCAAATTTTACAGATAAGGAAACTGAGAGAATCTAGCCCTGGAGCCTGTGCTCTCTACCACTGTTATACTGTCTCCAGGATGACAGAACAAACATTTAATTTAAACCCTACAGCCTGACTTCTTCTAGTCCCAGCCTGCTTTTCTGGCCTTCTCACATGGCCCCATGTGAGTGCTCTGTCCTCAGACCTCCCAGCTCTGAGCCCACTTGCTGGGCTCCTCCTGCCCTCTGGGCGCCACCCAACTTTCAAGGGGAAGAGGAAAGTCCCCTGGGGATGGAGAACAAGCAGCACATGAATAAGTAACCACTCTGTCCGGCCCCATCAGCGCACAGCCAGTGATTGCTGTGGGTGGCTGGACTCTTCTGTGGGTTTTAACTCAGTCTTACTCTCTTGTCCAACTTTATGCTCCCTCACTGCACCCCCCTCCACCATGATTTTTGTCTCTTCTGAGGAGAGAAAGGGACTTGGTTGAATTTCTGATGGCCACTAAGAGCTTCCTGTGGGGATCCCCAGGGAAGGTTTACACTCTCCTTGAACCACCCCCTACCAAGGGGAGAGTTGTCCGGCTCCTGCCTCCTATCCCTGCCAGGCTGCAGCCCTCTGATTGGGGGTAATTTACTAGTGTTCTCCACTCCTACCCAATGTTACCAAAAGTATTTTTCTGAGTTCGCAGGAGGATGGGAGAGAAGAGTCCATATCCAGAATTCTAAGATGCTGGGAGGAGCTCAGAAATGCACCAAGTATTACCAAAATGAGGTGGGATTTGCATTTGAAAAAACAGTGTAAACAATAAAGAGCCCTAATAGAACGTTCAGGCCTTTGACTCAGTAATTTCACTTCTGAGAACTGATTCTAAGGAAATCATTCCAGAGAAGAAGGAAGCACGAGGTTCATGGCAGAAGTGAAAAATTAGAAACAGCCTAAATTTGGGGCCATGGTGAAATAAATGAGCACTTTGATGGGATGGTATAATGTGGGATCATTTTAAATGGTGCTTATGAAGAGTCTGTAACAACAGGAAATGTGTACATTGTATCCATATAAAGTACAAAACTGCATAAAATATATGTGCAGAAGGGAATGAGCAAAATTGAAATAATTTCAGTGTGAGGTGATTAGGGTGGTACCTTTCCTTCTTTAAAATAATTTTCCTTGTTTGAAATATTCCTACAATTAAAAAAAAAAAAGAAATGGGGGGCCGGCCTGGTGGTGCAAGCCGTTAAGTGCGTGCGCTCCGCTGCAGCGGCCTAGGGTTCACCGGTTCAGATCCGGGGCGCGCACTGACGCACTGTTTGTTAAGCCATGCTGTGGTGGCGTCCCGTATAAAGTGGAGGAAGATGGGCACGGATGTTAGCCCAGGGCCGTCTTCCTCAGCAAAAAAAGAGGAGGATTGGCGGATGTTAGCACAGGGCTGATCTCCTCACAAAACTAAAAAAAAGAAATGAAGGGGGGCAGGGATGGTGACTGGAAGAGGGGTACATCTGGGGTGCTGGCAGGATTCAGTGTCTTGATCAGGGTGCTGGGTACATAGATGTGTTCATTTTATGAAAATTCAGTGAACGGTCCACTTAGATATGTGAACATTTCTATATGTATGTTCCTTCAATTAAAAGTTGAAAAATAGAAAAAAAAAGCTTTAAAAACAGAAAGAGTCATCACCTTGTGTTCAGTAGGACACACTGTGAACTGCAGTCTACACAGTCAATAAGGTTTTTTTTCCCCTAAAATGTCCTCTTATTTTTTTTTTTAAAGATTTTATTTATTTTTATTTTTTCCCCCCAAAGCCCCAGTAGATAGTTGTATGTCATAGCTGCACATCCTTCTAGTTGCTGTATGTGGGACTCGGCCTCAGGATGGACGGAGAAGTGGTGCCTCGATGCACACCCGGGATCCGAACCCGGGCCACCAGCATTGCAGCGCACACACTTAACCACCAAGCCACAGGGCCGGCCCTAAAATGTCCTCTTATTAAAAATTAGTAATGACTGTTTTTAAAAGTCCTTTTCTCTGGGATTATTTGAAGCTGAAGACATGGGCTGCAAGAAGAGACTTAAGAGCTTATAATACTTAATATTTGTGAAACCTTAAGTTAGTGGTTCCCAAACCTAAGTGTGCATCCGAATCTTCTGGATGACTTGACCTCTTGTTAAAATACAGATTGGTGGGCCCCTCCTGGGTCTGGGGTGGGGCCTGAGAATTTGCATTTCTTACAAGTGACTATGGATTGAGGCATGGTCTTCCTTCTGAAAAATCAAAGCTGGTGTTAGGTCTTTATGGTAATAATTCCCTCATCCTAGAAGACGTTAAGTGCCTACAATCCTCTGGCACTCTGCTCTGTGCAGAATGAATGGATTTTGACTGGCCCTATTGATGCCTTCCAAAAACTCTAGCCAAAGCTGGTATTGGTGTTGCCCGGTGCAAAAGGGACATAGAGGCAAAATCATTCAAGCACGGGGAATGTACAAATTAAAACTCTTGGCATTGTGTCTTTAAACACAAGTGAGTGCCGTTAGGGGTGAAAAAACAATACACAGGTATTGAGCAATTACGCTAGGCCAGGCACTATGCTGGGAGCTTTATCCACCCTGTTTCAGTTCATCCTCGGGACCACCCTCTGAGGTCAGTACTATCGTGATCCCCATGGCCCACCCAGAGCCCCACGGCTTATACATGGAGGAGTCAGGATGGAGCCCAGGTGCAGAGCCAATGGGCCCACAATCACCCCCTCTTGGAACCACTTGCAGATGTGGCGGGGGAGGAGGGATGCCAGGGCTGTCTGCAGGGACAGGGATGGGTTTGGGTGGGAAGCGATGTAGAGGAGGTAGGCTTTGGGGAAGGTAAGCATGAACATGGAGGAGAAGGAAACAATGTGGGGGGCAAGATCCAGGAAACAAGGTAACATGGGCTGTATTTGCCAGGACTCAGGTGTGAAATAATGCAACTCACAGCAGCAGAAGCCCCAAAGGCTCACTGACCTGCAGATCCTGTCCTCAGGTGTGGCTGGATCCAGGGCCATCAGGACACCGCTTCTTATTTTCTGACTTTTCTACAACGGATATAATAGAAAAAGACAAAAAAAAAAAAAAAGTGGTTAAATTCAGGTGGCCAGGGGTCACATTTTTAGTTGCCTGAGAATGCTGCTGATGTGCATTGAGTGGTGGGACTCACCTCCATTGCACCTCTGGGTGGCAATGGCTGTGCTGGAGGCTGTTCTTCCTCCCTTCTCTGGGTGAGGGTGCCAGGTTGAGAGTGCCCTGCTGGCAGCCTGCATCTCTGTCACACTGTCATGTTGCTCTGCTCTGTGTCCAGCCTGGTGTGTGAGGGTGGCCATCCTGTCCTGTGCAGCACATCCCGACGGTCGTGTGCCTCCTATTGGTACCATCGGGTTTTCTCCTGTGGGTGCTAGCTTTTCACTCCTGCTCCCTACTCCCTCCCCACTGGGTCTCTGGAGCAGACCCTGGCCTGCTCACTTGAGACAGAGGAACTGGACAAAGAGAGAGGAAGAGTAGGGACAAGCCAGCTTTGCCTGTAGGAGGCTGGAAGCCCTAAAGATCAAGTGGGCAAAAGAGAGCCTTGGGCAGGTGTGCAAACCTTTAACACTAGTGGTGCTGCCACTAGTAGAACATGGCCCAGAAAATGTCCTAGCACTGACCAATCAGATTAACTACTCTTCCTTCCTTTCCTGTGGGCAGAGGTGGCAGTGTGGGGAGGGGAGGTGACAGTCTCCCATTCTCTTTAGTATCCATCGTTACATTAGTTGGGGCACATCACCAAGTCTACTGCCTTGCAGACTGCTGTATCATGGGGCTCGATCGTGGTAGCTAGCATTGAGTATCACAAACCTAACAGATGAGAAGGATGCACTATTGTTCTGTCCCCCTGGTCTCAGATCTGTAAGCACCTGCCTACCTTTCTGGGTTGTTCCATCCTGAACTCTGAAGACATGCTATTAATCTTCAATATCTTTTCATTCTGCGAACCCTCTCCCCCGACAAAGGAGGGACCCAGGAGTGTCACATAGAGGGTAGATTGACTTTATTTATTTATCCCTTGCCAGATGGGAGGAACTGTTCTGCCTCTGATTGTGACCTAACAAAATCCACAAGACAATATCCAGGAAGGGACTTGAAATGGCAAACCATCTTATACCCACAGGGCTTCTGCCCTGCTTGGAGGTGCTGCCACCTGCCTCCTCCTGCAGACATTGGACAAGGAGCTCTCTCACATTGTTGGTCATGGAATCGTGAAAGGACACATTTGAGAAGCCATCCCTGTATTTTCATTACACGGAGACCATCCTATATTGGAGATGGTCCTGACACATCCCAGATGACTTGGCTGCCCAGTGACCAGACAGTGGGGTCAGGGGCTCACACGCCTCTCTGCCTGGGCTGTTGTCTGAGGCCATTCAAGGTGGCTGCATGAGATGTCGCTTGAGATGGGAGGCTGAGATGGGAAGGGGACCTCAAGGTAGTCAGCTCTCTCTGCCGCAGCAGTGAGGTGAGGTGAGTTGAGCTGTGGAAGATTAAAAAACCCTGGTTTCTCCATTACCTCCAAAAGGTCCTTTGGAGAAGAAATGGCCAGTGTCTGGATTTTTACATATTGGTGACTCTTCCTCCAAGATTAAGAGATGGGTAATATGCACACTTCTGAAGGTTGCCTGGGCAACACCTGGTGTTATTAACAGATGTGGAGGGGAAAGGAGGATTTCCAAGGATGGAGTAAGCCTCAGAGGCTACAGGAATGGCAGTTCCTTTTACCCCTGTTGAAAGACTCAAGTCCCAGTGGGTGTTAGGTTGCCATGAGATCCCATGTTTGAGTCATAATGAAGACTCAAAGTAGACCCAAGGGCATCTCTGATGGGTGGTCGTGACTGTGTGGCCTTGACCCCGACATTGCATGAGAGTCTGAGGCTCACCATGGGCCAGGCATTCAACGCTTGGGTTATCTGGTTGGAGAGCTCATGGCAAGGTGGGCAGAGGGTGGCTAGGCTCTAAGAGCTGTGCTCTAATCACAGCTGGGGGAGATGCTGCTCCAGATCCTCCCATCTCCAGACTCCAGAGGATCTGGAGCAGCAATGGGGCAGAGAGGAAGATTGTGAATAGGACTCGTATGGGCTGTCACAGTGAATAAGCTTAGCCACTGGCTAATGACTCTACTCCAGAGGGCTGAATTTAATGTGGACAATGGATATGTTATAGGGGAGAAGATCACTGTGAGAGGCAGGCTTCCCCTCCCCAGAGGTGAGATCAGGACCTTCAGTGAGGAAAGGACAGGGTGGAACCAGTGTCTGTTGACCACCTACTATGTGCCAGGCACTATGCAAAGAGCTTTATACACTCCCATACAACAAACCATTTTAGAGACAGGAAACATGGACAGGGGCTTACATGTTGTCCCAGGATCATAGAGCTATGAAGGGCAGAGTGAGGATTTGAGCTCAGGTCTGCCAGACTCCAAAGACAGTGCTCTTCTTTACTCTGCCAGTGCTTCTCAACTGCTTCCCCCAGACACATACAACAGAGACATTTACCTGGAGATGCTCTCCCACCAGCACGCGGAGTGTTCCTTGTAATTCACAAAGCAGTAGCTATATCTTGATTTGCCCTTTTGCTCCCATTCAAAAAAACACATCCCATTCAAGTGAATGAAAGTGACATTATTAAGTATTTTTTAATAGTATTAAGTACTTGGCCGGCCCGTGGCTTAGCGGTTAAGTGCGCGTGCTCCACTACTGGCCGCCCGGGTTCGGATGCTGGGTGCACACCGACTCACCGCTTCTCCGGCCACGCTGAGGCGGCGTCCCACATACAGCAACTAGCAGGATGTGCAACTATGACGTACAACTATCTACTGTGGCTTTGGGGGAAAAAAAGGAGGAGGATTGGCCATAGATGTTAGCTCAGAGCCGGTCTTCCTCGGCAAAAAGAGAAGGATTAGCACGGATGTTAGCTCAGGGCTGATCTTCCTCACAAAAAAAAAAAAATAGTATTAAGTACTAAATAAGAAAGAGTATTGTGCTTATGAATTTTGGTACTTTACCAATATTAGCATTCCTAGTAACTGACTTCATACCTGATACCTGATAGAAATCCACCTGTCCATCATGATGCTGGTTGAGAACCACCAAGCCACGCTCCCCATGATGATGCATTTGGTCCTTGCTTACAAGCGTGCTGCAAGCCCAGCCACGGAAATAGGGTTGGCCTCACTCTGAATGGCAAAGGACATTGATACCAAAAGCAAGGATGTTTAGGTAGGTTGCTACCTTTTAACCGCAGCCTCCTCTAACACGGCCCCAGGGCCTCCAAAGAGGATGTTGTTTGTTCCAGTTGTGGGTCTGACTTGTAGTAGCCATGCTTCTTATTCTATTTATTTATTGATTGGTTGATTGATTGATTCGATGCTGTTTAGGGAACACTGACGTTAGAGGTACCATTTTGGCTTTCAGAGCGTGCTCCAGGGGGCTAGGGGCTCTATAGAGGTGGTTCCTGGATTTCCTGGGGGTGGGGGTGAAGGACCGAGAGTGGAACCCACTTTCCTAAAACAGAACAGCTACTTTTTTACTGCTTTATATGACAGAGTTCTATGTACAGTTCCATCTGAAGAAAGACTCTTTGGGGCTCTTTTTTAAGTTTGAAAAACATTGCTTTAAAATGATACTTTCGTGATCCCGTAGGCAAAAACATTCCTCCTTGTGGGAGAGCCTCTCCCCCGTGGACCAGCCGACTGGCTGTTATTGAAGACTCGTTAAGGAACTAAGTCTCAGTAAAGACCCATACTCTAGCCCATCCTTTGATACTGAAGCAAGAAGTGAGTCTTCTTTGTGGGATGGCTAGGTCAGCTAGAATCCAGGGAACTAAAGGAAGTGTGCATTGATGGATGTTGGAAGAAACAGGGAAATAAAACCACCAATTCAGTCTCGTGGTAGCCTTTCAAACTGGAAGGGGAAGTAATTGGAGGAAATGGGCCCTCCTTGTTTTATCAGGGAATATATTCTCCCTCCAGAGGGGACCTCCTAATTTCTTGGGTGTGTTTGTGGAAACCATTCAAGCACATCCAGCTGGTTTCAGAATTGCTGTCCATTTGAACCAGCTCCAACCAAGCAAATTGGCCCTAATGGGGAAATTTTGCTTAGCAGTAGATCGTCTTCCTTTCCATCACCTCCTCCTTCTTCTTCCAGCTGCCCTTCACCTTCTCCAAGTCAGAAAAAGTTAAAATTTCCCCTTTGGCGTCATTCCATAAAATCAATTGGTTTCTTCTCCAATGTTTCACTCCTTCTCTCCTTTTCTCCCTTCTGTGCTGAGAGCATCTCATTCTGATTTGAAAGAACTTCTCTATTAGGAAAGAACATGTCTTGCTGAATACGTGTACAGTGGGGATATGCCTGGCCCATACTGACTTCCCAGAAGCTATGTTCCTAAAGTCCTCTTATAAATCAGTTAATTGGACCTAAGCACATATTTTCCCAGTTACCTATTGTGCTTAGTTCCCAGGCTAGCCCACAAAAGCCTCCTCTTAGTCACAGGATGCGGCATTGGTGTGGACTCCATTCAAGTGACATGGTGGAATGGACAGAGAGCACAGGTTTGGAGTGAGCTAGAATTGGGTTCAAATCTCAGATTGTCTTCTGGCCTTGAGCCATTTGCCCTCAGAACTTCGATTTTCTCCTCGATAGATAAAATAAGAGTGATGATGCCCACCTCAGATGGCAAGTGGGCTTGATTGTCCCGTGTTAGGGCCAAATGGCAGGGCAATGCCAAGTGCCCAGCACAGAGTGGGTGGTCAGTAAGTGGCACTCCCCCACCAGCCCCTTTCACCCCCCTCCACCCCGGAGTCATTGAGTCTGAAGAGTCATACTAGAGTTGGCGTTCTCCGATGAACAATGAAAAAAAGGGAGAAAATGAAAATGCTATAATATTAATGGTGCACCAAAAGAGAGAATTAACCATATAATGAATAAGCAATAGAGTTTCTGTCTATATCGCTAGTATTTGATAAAACGTGGGATTAATCAATTAGAGGAAAATGGAGTAAATGGAGAAATGATGAAGATGCTGAGCAGATTTCCAGACACTTTTGGGGCTCAGGGATGGTTACTACTATCTGTTTGGAGATGAATTCACTTAAGAATATCCTAAAGAAATGTGGACATTGGCCTTTTTCTGTTTCTCAGGAGCACTAGCCCAGCTGGGGGTGGGATGAGACAAAAAATAACTGAGTAAAAGAAGGGATGGTGGGCAGACCTTGAATATTTGACACCTGGGTCCACCCTCCTCTGTACAGGAAAATTATACTTAGTAATAATCATGACATAATTAATAGTAATAGTTAATTTCCTGAGTGTTATTAATTTAAAAACAAACCATAAACACTTCAAAACAAAGAATAAATTTCTGTTAAAGATATTATTCAAATTCAGTAAAATTTGTCATGTAGGAACTAATATTTGAACTTACAAGTATCACATCTCACAGTTCTGCTCTATCACTGTTTTACGTTTTAAATGCAAATAAAAACTCAAAGTGGTCACATAGAATAACAAGATTGAGGTACCTCAAGTTCTTTCTCTGTCTCTAGAATCACTGTGCCATCACTGTTTATTTTGAATCTACCATTTGAACAGGAGGATATACAGTACCAGGGAACAAGAACACAAGCTGTGTCTTAAGCAAGTTTGACCAATCCTGCACCATTATGAATTTACTCTTGAAACACCCGTGTAGCTAAATGTAGCTAAGTTTGTATGTATGTCACTGATGTTATAACTTCCTCGTGGAATGTAATTTGTATTAAAGAACAGGTAATAAGAACGTGCTAATTTGAAGCTTACTTATATTATTAAAACTCAACAGCAGTTGCAACAATTGTTTAGAATGTAGACTGACAAGAGATTTTCTTGAGGAGGATATTTTATCAGTGACATTATTTTGACTTGCTAGAGCAAGATGATAACAAAAAGTCCGCCTTTCGGTTTTATTATTGTTTTCATGTCTGTACAGACGATGACCCTCTAATTGCCTGCATCCATGGTGGTCTATCACCACCCCCCCCAATGGTACACCACCAGATGTGGCAGACACTGTTGGCTGCTAACCCAACAGCTATTCCCACTAACAGAAGTGGATTTATTTGTCACTGAACATTAATGTAGTCAGGAAAAGTGAGCCTCTCCCCCAGCTTCAGGGAGTAAACGTATTTTAAAACAATCATGGTGATCCATTTCTCCTTTGACGGTGACTGGTTTGGGGTGAGCACGTGACTGGATTCTAGCCAATAAGATGTGAGGATAAGTCTGCTGGAGTGGGGAGGGGGAACTCCTGGGAAGGATTTTCCTCCAGACTAAAATCAAATCAAAGCAAACAAGTGAAAAATAAACTAGAGACATAAGGAGTGACATGTCCCCCAACACAAGCACACACCTACATACAGCCTTGTCCTGGATTGCGACACACTGGGTGAACAAGCGATGCCTAGGCCACAAGAACCGTCCTTCAACCGTGGGGGGACAGGCTGAAGGTGACAGCCAATATGCTAAGGATGACAGGCCAAAAAGATGAGACCGCCTGTCCGTAGAGTGTTTATTGTGTGAGATCACAGCCTCCCGCTCCTTAACCCACTGGACTCTCCTGGTGCTTGAAGCCAAAAGCAACTTAGAATTATCGTTGGATGGGTGTGCTTACAGAGAAGAGGTGGTCACCCAAGGAAGCAGCTTGGCTCAGTATGGAGAAGACCAGGGAAAAGGGAGAGCACAGTATATACTTGGCCTCCCGGGTGTGGAGGAAGAAGGAAGAAAGGAGAGTGGAGAAGGGCTATGGGGCCAGGTGGTCCTGTTGGTTGGCTTCAGTGACACCATTGACCTGAACGTCTTGGCAGCTGAACCAGAAACAGAGCATCTGGGTGGATGGGTGAGTGGGTGGGGCAGGGTTTCTGCGGGCCTTTGTAAAACACTGAGTCTGTAACTTAGGTAGTGACTGCCCATGGTAACCCATCAGTCATTGTTCTCTTATGCTCCCCCTCCCTAACCAGGGAAGGGGGTAGTAAATAATAAAATCATTTAAATCAAGAGAAAGGCAGTGGCTGTGAGCCATTTGCTGATTCAGTCTTTATCTCAGCCCTGGTGCCCCCAGAAAACAGAGCCTGAGGCAAGCATTAAAATGCTGAGGCTTCACTTGAGAGGTGTAAGGCCAGGGAACTGAGGCTGATAAAAATGGGGAATTGAGGTGAGGACAGAGGCCAAGCAATGTGATGTGAGGTGCTACTGTGCTGGCCACCACTTCCTCTCCAGCCTCAATGAGCCTTAGCAGGTCGCTTGGCATGCATGTCTTTTCTGGAAGGTTTATAAGAAGAAATCACACCATGAAACAATGCACAGAGGGCAAAAAAAAAAAAGGGGGAATTCAGGGAGCTGCCCTCCTGCTCTTCTGGGATGTATCATCAGGGTCCCTCAGTAAACCAGATCTCATGCACTGAAAGTGGAGGTGAGACTGGGCCTGAGCAGGATGCTGCCAAGAGAGAGAAAAAAGGAAGCAGTCGAAGGGACCTGAGTCGACATCCACAGTGTGTGTGTGACATGGTGTCTGGACCCTGGTATTTGTCCTTCCTTGCACAGGGACAACCCATCCCACCTTGTCCCACATTTCCCTCTCTTCCTGGGGCTCAGACACCCTTCAGGAGGCCTTTGACACTTCTCCAGCTCTCTCAAGTCCCTTCCACATTACCCTTCCAGTTTGCTTTCGAAGCAAGTCCCTCAGGGCTGAGCATAAAATTCCATCTGTGCCTATAGTAAGAGAGAGTAAAGAGGAATTATTGCTGCTCCTTGCTCGGCTGGGTTTTGTAGAATTACCCCAAAGCAGTGTTTATCATGCCATTGAGCTGGAGGCCCATGCTTAATGTGCTATCTGTTCTGACCCCAGATGTCTCTCTGCATCGCTGCTCTCCCACCAGCGCTCCTGCAGTCTGGCTCATTCTAGGGTCACTGCTGACAAGTGTATTACTGGTGTTTATCCATATTAAATCTTGTATTGTTGACTGCTCTTTTCTCATTTCTCTAAACTCTCTCTGGTTCTTCTACACTTTCGCTTCCTGCCTTGTCTTGTCCTTCTAGGAAAGGCAAACACTTCTAAGTCTGGAGTTCTACTGAAGGTTCATGTTCCCAATTGTTTATGAAGAATAAAGATGTTAGAGATGGCCCTGCTACAAAGCTCGAGCCTTCATCTGGATTTGGTACTGACCCATTCATAATTACATCGTTCAGAGCAGTGGGGGGCTCACCAATGGGACTGGTTTCATTACAATACTCATTTGCGAAGGCAGTGGTTAGCCAGCACTTTTCTCATGGAAGAACACAGTCAAAAGCTATCATCTTAATCATGTTTGATAAAGCCATAGCACTTTAAAGTTTATGAAACTCTTAACATTTGATTTTTCCTAAAACCTAAAAGCATTTTCTGTTTTTTCCCCTCTCCATAAAACATTTTATTAGAACAAAAATAAAGTGCATTTTATTCCAAAAAATAATGAAATAAGAAGTTCTACCTTAATTGAGCCATTAGGAAATGAAAACACATTTGAAAGTTTCCAGTTTTGAATTTCACGCGAGGGAGACAGGCTCAGCCAACATGTTTCTTTGTTCTGACTTAATAGCAACACTTTACATGTGTGTTGTACTTCAGAATTAATTTTCCAAAAGTTTCAGGTATTTTTATGGTTTCTCTAAAATAGTTATCCTTGAGAATAGAAATGTACATGGAGACATAATTTATGAGTTTGCAGAGCATGTTGTTAATTCTTTTTGTGGCCAGTGTTGATATGAAAATTTTGCAGTTAAAACTATTGTCAACCAAAGGGAAGTTTTCCTTTTACCAACGATGAGACCCTAGAATCAAATGTTTGCACTACTATCTGAAACCAACTATGTTTTATGCTTAAATTGATGCAAAATTCACAAGAAATTGGATGATAAATTAATATGTGACACAGATGAAAATAAGGTCAAATTTCTTTGTTATAAGGATAAAGCCCCCACAATCCATTGCAATGGGAAATATTTAATAAGACAGAGCATTCCTTCAGTCAACAGCTAGTTGTTCAGGGCCTCGTAGGTACCAGGCACTATCAAGCCATGTTCTTCTTTTCTCTTCCTCCCTCTTCTTCTCTTTGTACTCTTCCTCCTCCTTCCTCTTCCCCCAGAAATTTGGCAGAGGACAAAGCTATTACAGTCATGATGTGTTCCTATTCTCCTGGTGATTAGGAAGTAAAAAGATCTTTGTTTCTATGGAGAAAAATATCTCACTTTCCTGACCCCCCCAACCTGCCTGCTCACACAGCTGCCATGTTGCATCGGGCCTGCAGGAACAAGGAATCTTTTCGGTAAACAGAGAAGTTTAATATACTATTCAGTTGTGTTGGTGAGAATGGGATCTTGAGGCTCAAAAAAAAAAAAAAATATCGGAGCTTTGAAATATCTGGAAGTTATTCCAAGACCCCTGGTAGGGACTTCCGATAATGAAATAGATGGTGGTAGTGGGAGGAAACCCAAGCATTTATCCACTCAAGATGTCCCCTTCATATTTTATCTTTGGTGTCAGGGAGGCAGTGCTAATAGTACACGAGCCTTCTTGCCCCAATAATGGGCCATTACAGCTTCAGGAAAAGCCATCATGTTTCCGCAGCATTTATCTGTCAGCAGGAGACTATTATGGGAGCACAAACTCACATTGTATTAGCGTTATCAGTTAATTATGATCCTTGGGACATGTGCCAGCCAATGGGCTGACGGTCTGCTGACCACCACTCGGGGATATAACTCCACACCCCAAATTCAAGCATGTGAGAAGAGAGTGGGCCCACAGAGGTATACGGACAGGGACATTTTCCCTGGCCAGGAGTCCATGGAGCCCTGGGGTGATCAGCACTGTCCCCAGAGATGCACAGGTTAGGCTCACCGTCTAGGCCAGGCCCACCTTAGTCACCATGGAGGGTCAATGGATGCACTTCCCCGCTTCGCCTCCCCCAGCCATCCCCCTGGAGTGGAATAGAAACGAGCTTGGACTGTGATTCCGACAGCTCCACAGAGGCATCCTCTCCTTCCTGGGCCGGTGGTAAGAAGTGGCTGCACACCTTGTGTGTCTCCCAAGGCATCATTCTCACCTGGAAACCTGGGTTCAGGGAACGTGGGTAAGGGTGAGGGACAGGGATGGTGTAACCAAACGATTCGTGTCCCACATTCACTGGACTTAGGGAGCATGGGGCAAGACTCTCCAAAAATTCCCGTTCAGTCTTATCTTTTAGCGATGAAGCCATCAAGTCCTCTGTTCTCCTAGGGCCCCTGCTGAGTCTACCAGCTCCTGCTAAGTTGCTTGGCTTGAAAGATGAGAAAAGCCTCCTCTTATTGTTAGGCCAAGAGCAGCCTGCCACAGGGAGGGGATTCAAGAATCTGAGAGAAACTGCTTGCTGCCGCCTTATGTGTGCAGAAATGACTGGTGTTGGGGGAGGCTGCCTCAAGAGAGGGAAGATACACACCAAGACCAGGCTTTCTTAAGGGTGGGGATTTTCACCAGACCTATGGCAGGGAGTGCTGGGGTCAGCTGCATAGACCATGGCAAGGCCACTCGGGGGCCCCTGGAGATCAGGTGCAGGCATTGGGACAGCCCATACTAGGGACTTAGCCAGACTAGGAGGGCAAAGAGTGGGGGTTAGCGTGGACCTGTGTTCAGCTATCCACCACACACTCGGTGCTTTTTGACCTAGAGAAACACAGGTTTGGGGAACAGAGTGGGCCAGGCTGTGTCTGGGTATGTTTTCCTACTTACCTGCCACCTGGAGCATTCTTCATGGCGGGACGGCAGGTCATGATATTGGTGCCACCAATCAGTGCTTCCTTTTCCTCCCAGGGAGCCACGTGGGACACAGAAGCCTGGGTCCCCGCCATCCACCAGGTGAAGTGTGCGTGGAGCGTGTTGCCAATGGCACTGCTCTTATTTGGCTTCATATTCCTTGGGAAAGAGCTTGAACTTGGGGAAGGAGGGAGGAGGGAAAGTGAAGAGACTTGTGTGCAAAGATTTCGCAGTCGGATAAGTAGAAATCCAGAGACCACAGATGGCATGCTTTGCCAGTTATCCGCCGTGTGACCTTGGGTAGGTCACCTCAACCCACAGGGAAATTTACAAATTTCCATAGTTTTAAACCGTCTGATGACGGTTCTAAATGACTCCCTGAGCCCCTCCTAGATGTAAGGTTCTGTGAACATAACAAATATCTATTTAAAGGAGTTTGTCACAAGAACATCGTGAGCTGCTGTCCCTTTACGCCCTCCACAGTTACTGCGTCTAACTCCTTTTGTCCCACTCCCTGTTGGCTAGCTTGCCCATCTGGGAGTGCCAGTACTGGGACACAGGATAGCCAAGGGGTGGCTTAGAGCTTTTTGCTAGGGGTGGATTACAGCTAGCACCTGCTCTAGGTGAGCGGTGGAAGTGTGAAATGATGATGGGGTGAATGAATTTAGCTTGAAGGAACCCCAGAGCCCTCCCCACCTTATTCTACCCCCCGAACCACCTTTGTTTTCTGGAGAAGAGATGACTTTGACAAGGTCACATGGAGTAGTCAGGACCAGATCCTGGAGTCCCTGCATGCTCCCACAATGCCACCTCTGCAGCTAGAGGCGTGGAACCTGACCCTGGCTTTGGGAAGGAGCTGGCTGAGGAAGGAGGGAGAAAGGCTGGTCCCATGAACAGTGTATGACCAGCCACGTCTGCCTGGAGAACCACAGGAGAAGCCTGGACCCCCCAGGCTGGATCAGGTCCCCAGGGTGTCCTTGCCGGTGGGCCCTCATTTCCCCTCCAGCAGAGTCTGCAGGCTCATTCTTGCCAGGGAGGGAAAGGAGAGAGAGCTCTGCCCCAGGGCTGTGTGCGAGGAGGCTGGACAGGCCTGGCGGAGGAGGACAGTCTGAGGAGGACGGGGTCTCAAGGACCTCATTCCGCCCTGAAGGACAATCAGCTAGTGCCCAGAAGTCAGGCCCTCCGTTACCTTTCTCCCTGCCTCTTGGAGGCAGACAGCAATTATGTGTGGGCATTAGCCTAGCTTTTTAACCCACATAGACCTCCAGTTTTCCCTCATTTGCCCCCAGTGGCTTTGGATCCACTGCTCTGGGCTGTGAAGTTGTCTTTCTTTGCATGTTCCACCAAGTGTGCTCTGTCTCCAGCTAGAAATGGTCATCCACACAGAGCCAGGAGCCAGCTGATCCCATACAACCTGTCAGGACCTAACCCCCTTCTGGGGTAGCCATGTGGTGTCTCAGCAGGCTCTGGAGCTTTGAAATATCTGGAGTTTATTCCAAGAACACTGGTAGGGATTTCTGGTAATGAAATGGATGGTGGTGAACATCCCACCGCACCCCAAACTGCTGCGCTTTTAACAATTCCTTCAACAAAATCTTTATCAAGCAACTGCTATGTGCCAGGCACCATTAAGCACTGGGGATTCTCCGATGAACAAAACCAGACATACCTCTACCCTCTTAGAGTTTACAATCTGGTGGGGGGGTGGGTATTACTCATACCGGTACATATCTCACTGCAAACTGATACATTACTTGAAACAAAATGAATAGCAGAAGGTTCTGGTGTGGTCCAGAAGGTGGGGTGTTCTAGGTAGCAGGTGCAAAGACTGAGGGGAGCATGGCATGGGCTGGGGAGGAGTGCAGAGGGACGCACAGGAGCCCGTTGCGTGGGGCCTTCCTTGTGGGCCATGGGAAGGACTGGGGCCTCTTTCCTAGTTGCAACAAGAGGACACCGGATGTGCATTTTACAAATGTGCCCTGGCTGTGGTGCGCTTCGAAAATGGATTTCAGGGGACCAGAAAGGATGCGGAGAAACCGGTCACTGAGGTCTTGGCGAGAGATGTGGTTGTGTAGAGGTCATGGTTAAAGAAAGTGTCTCTGTACCCCCCTTTCCACCTCGAACGCAACCAAGCATCTCTGTGATTAAAAAAAAACATCCGAGGCTGCTGGGGGTTCTGGCGACAGAGCAGACATCTTCATTCATCTCTCTGTGAGATGCCTGCCTGAGCCCTGCGCCCGGAGAATCCCACGCGTTCCTTCACTTCAGCACATATGCACAATCTCAGCTCTGGTTCCCAGCCGGCACAAGCTTGCATTTATCCAAGTCAAGTATCATCTGCAGTCCTGCTGCCCACTCCCCAGCCCCTCCCGAGCGGCTGGCCCCTCCTGGGGGTTCTCACAACCCTCCTCGCTTTTATTCCTGAAGGGCCTGAACACTGCCAGCAGTCACACTCCATTTAGACATTATTTTGATGATAAAATTATGTTTGCCGCCTACCGCTCATTGTCTTCTGTCGAATCTAGGAGAATAAGGTGCTAGTCTCTCCTGGGGGCTTTTCCCCCCTTTAAATAATTCTATACCTATCCCCTCCCCACACTCATTGAAATCATCAAATTGATTATTGTCCTTGTGGCTGGCACATCTCAAGAGCTGACAAGCCCCAGAAGAAGGATTGGGGCTTGACTTATAGCCTGTTTCAGTACAGCGGCAGCCCGCAATCTTCGGGTTCATGGAGGGAGCAGCAGACGGGGATGCAGGTGTGTTCGTAGCTGGGGATTCAGGTGTGTATTTTGAAGTGTCTCCTTGTGCGCCTCAAAGTGGATGCGGCACATAAGTCGGTTGTTTTAACCACGGTTGTATTTTCCTAAGCAGGCAGGAATTTATTGGTGTGTGTCTGTCCTGGGTACACTTCTGCGAGTTGCCAATGAAGGGAGCATCATTTTATGCATCTAGAGAGCATTTTATAGACACACATCCTGTATCTAGCCATACGAGACCAGTTCAGGACCGGCTGGCCGGGCGAGGAGAGCTGGGAAGGGAATCTGTTTCCTTTTCTCTCACCATGCCTCACCTGCTGGCCCGATCCTTTGCACTTCTGCTGCACCAAACACAGGGTTTGACGCTGTGAATTTCTAAGGGGCTGGCGTCTTCTCCCTCGTGAGAGAGTGGAGGAATGTGACTCATTTTTAATTTGTAAAACAGACCCATTCCAAAAGGCTGCGAGTTGAGTTTGCTAGGCCTGCCTGTCAAAAGACAGGATGGGAGGTGGGGGCGTGTGTAAGCAGCACATCTTTCAACCCCCAGTCCCACCAGCCAGTTGGACAATTTTTTTTTTTTCTTTAATGGCGAGATTTCAGGCCTTCCGGCTCTACAGCCCAGTCCTCCCACTCCTCAGGAGGTGGGGACCTCGCCTGAGCGTCTGATTCCATTGAAGTCTCTCTGGCTCACCCCCCTCCCCCCACCCCTTCTCGATTCTGTCACTTTAAGTCCAGCCCCTGAGAGATAGCCAATAGGAGCCAAACCATACATCAGTCTCCCAGCCTTAAAGCTACAGTAGGGTTAGTGGGCTCGCAGTCTCTGGTGCCCGAGCCTCCTCCACGGCTTCCCATCCCCTCTGCCGGCTCGGAGTGTGTGCCTGAGTGGGCACGCTAGGCTGTGCGCGCACGGCTCTCTGCCTCCCTCTCGCCCCGCCACGGCGCTTCCTCCCACTCTGCCTGCTCCCGCTCTCTGTGCCCCTGCCCGGAGTCGCACCTCGCCTGTGCCCTTCACTCGCTCTTCCGCGTGATTTCCCCGCCGCCTTTCTCTACCAACTGGGAATGCTAAAACGGGCCTGATGGACGTGTCAGAACTCTGCATCCCGGACCCCCTCGGCTACCACAACCAGTAGGTGCTCTGCTTCTCAGCCGGTCGGTCTGTCCTTCTGCCTGTCCGGCTGTCTCTGTCCTGGGTGTCGCAGTTCTTCTTCGAGGCATCCTTGAAGCGGCGGGGACCCCGGGGGCACTTGGGGGCCGTCGGAGGGGGGGAAGTCGCACACTTCCTGGGTCTCCTTCTCGGGGGTAAACCCGCCTCTAACTTTTCCCGCACCCCCTTTTACGAACCCTTACTTTTGGGTAAGAGCAGCGCTTTCTCATTCACTTTCTCTCTGATCTTCCCCGGCGGCGAGAAAATATTTGAGTTTCTGGGGAATGGGGAGGAGCTAGCCCAGAACAGGTGCGAGAATGTCGCAAGGATGTCCTGTCCCGTTCGAGAAAGTCTCCTCGCGTGCCCTTTGACTTTAATATTTGTTTCCATACCGGGGACCAAAAATGATCCGGGCAAAGGGGCGAAATCAGACGTGCGGCGCGGGTTTGGAAACTGCAGGCGGCCAGCCCTGACTGCCCCGTGGTCCCAGTGTGGCGCCCCGAGGGCGCGCGCGGCGCAGTGAACTCGAGGCGCCCAGGGGTGCGGGCGGCGCGGCCGGGAAAGCACTGCGCCCTGTCCGCCGTGAGAGGGGAGCCCGCATCCCGCCGGGAGTGGGGACTGCCGGCCCGGCGCTGCGGCGCAGGCAAAGTTGGTTCGCCGCTTTGAGGGACGCTGCGCCCGGCGGAACAGACGGATGCGATTTCCGTGCCCAGGGGCAGCTTTGCGCTCGCCTCGCGGGAACCTGGGGTTGTCCGAGCGGCGTGGGCCTCGGCGGCGGGCCGGGCTGCGGGACCAGACTCCAGGAACCGCCGGTCCCCGGGCTTGGCAGCGCGCCGAGCGCGCAGAGTGGGAAAGTGAGCACTGATCCCCCGCGGGGGGCGAGAGGCTGCACCGCACGTCCAGCCCGGGCTCTCCGGGGTCCTGCTCTGGCCACCCGCGATCTCCCTCCCAGGGCTCTCCGCGGTCGTCGCCCCACCTGCCCGGGTCTCCCCTCGGGCGCTCCGCGTCCCGCCGCGCTCTGGGCTGATGTCCCGGCGTCTGGGTGTGGGCGCGCGCAGAGTGGTCTCTCGGAAGGCTTAAAATAATATAATAAAATGAAAAACTCTAGGTTCTCGCGAACCTGCTTAACTTCGTGCTCTTCTTCCTTCTCTTTTTCTGAAGCAAACTAAACTACCACAGTCAGTGCTCGCTCCACCATCCTTTCGTTTTTGTACACTGCCCCCCTCCCCAAACCACGACATCTCTAAAATAAATGCTCTGGATAATGTGGGGTTCCAGGAAGTGTGCTTAAACCTCTCCTCGCTGCACAGACTACCTCCACCCCGGGTGGACCACGAGCGAAAGAGGAGGCAACTTCACAGCGGCATCTCCTGTCGATCACCGGACTGTCCCAGCCTCCACGCTGACCCTTTTGATTCTAGTTTTAGGATTTCCCTGGGAGGAGGATCCTTTAGGTGCCGCCAGAATTTAGACAGAGTGTCGGAAGAAAGCGATTGGGTTGGGAGATGAGGGGAATCCTTAATTATAATGGATTTAGATTTCCATCAGCTTGAAAAGTGGCTTTTCATTCTCTTTAAAGGTTACACTGATCCCCGCTTGTATGGCTGGTGGGGGTGGGGGTGGGGTAGTGTCCTGCGCTGCTCCCTCCTAAAGCCGGAGTGGGAGCCCAAAGAAACCTCGGGGGTGGGTGAGTGAGGCTGTGAACAATGTTTGATACTTGTGGGGCATTTCCTCACATAAAATTACCAAGTACAACAAATATTGGATATTTAAATTATTTAGGCTCCCTCTCTGCAGAGGTGACTTCTTTAGTTGAGCTGGAAATATCTACGTATTTGTCCCTGGCTCAAGTCATAATCAATAAATATGAAAATTCGTATGGGGGAAGTACATCCTTTGATTATGTTGACCAGGAAAGCAAGGAGAGATGGAGGATTTAGCAGCTGGATAATTCATCCAGTTGACGGCAACCCTGGCTTGAGTTTGAGGAGAAATATGGGCAAAGAGGGAATGTCAGGGAAGCAGCAAAGGGGAATGAGGGAGCCGAGGTGCTGGGTGTGTGGGGCAGATTTGAAGTGGAAATCATTTACTATATATAAAGTAAGCCTGACGGTAGTTTGGATTCCCTCCCCTTCCTGGTTTCTTTGCAAAGAATTAGCTTCTCACTCCGTGGGGCACAGGAAAAGCCAGAAATATACCCGCTAACCGCACTGGGGAGCTAAGCATCCCTGTGAGATGCTATTTCTTAAATCCCAGGACCTGCTGGGCAGCAGCCTCAGGCATTGATGAGCTGGCCCCGTGTACAGATGTGTGCTTCCTGGCAAGGGTTTGCATCTGCTGGGTACAGGGGTACAGAATTTCCAAGGATGGGCTTGTGGAAGTTAGAGGCTGGTGTCAGGGGAGGCGTCTTTCTGACCTCAACTCTGAGGCTTCATGACAAGTAGCTTTATAGCCATTGGTAGCAAAGTAACAAACAGGACTGCACTCCATGGTCTGTTGGAAGGACAGTAGGATGAATCCATTTATTACAGGGCTGATGTTTCTTGTGGAACATATACACAAGTGGGTTAGTGTGCTCTGTACACACAGTTTCTACCTGTGTGGCTTAGGCGACATTCCTGGACTTGAGAAAACCCGAGGGTACAGGGACCACATTTCAGCGAGAAAGCACTCTCCAGCCCTCCTTCTCACCTGCTCACATACAGAGAACATGTTCCAATGTTTTCATGTTATTCTCACTTTCCCAGGTGAGAAATTAACACACACACAGATACATTCCTACCTTCATACCTTTCTCTCCTTCATTTTCATTTCCCTGTAGCCAATCCTGTAGGTGACTCCATTACCATTTCTAATCAATATTTTATGTAGATGTATAATCAGCCAGAGTGGGAGTGAGTGTGCTGGCCTGCATGTGCCTGTGTACAAATGTGTCTGTGCCGGGACTGTCTGGAGACCCTGGGCATAAAACCCAGGGAGCAGGGGGGCTGCCTTCCCCACCATCCGATGGCCACTTTGCTGTTGTTAAAGAAACAAAGAACAGACTGTCCTGAAGGTAAAATATGTGGGTTCACACGTAGGAAAAAATGCCACATGGTAATTCAGAATCAGTGACCCAGAGAAAAACAAAGGGGGAAATTAATTTTTAATGGTACATTTAAAAGTAAATGAGAGCGAGGACATTAGTCTTGGTTTTCCAAGGGAGGGGCTCTAGGAAATAAACCTTTATGTGCCTGCCACCCTTCTGGAGGTGTGGGCCGCGTGGAAGAGGCTGGGGTGACAAGAGGCTGGACTTGCTCAGGCCCGAGGGCGGTGAGCTAGGAGGAAACAGTAGGTCAATGTGGAGAACCCCAGTCTCGGGTAAGGCCCTTTCCAGCTCACTGACATCCTGACATCAACTGGAAATTTCCTCTTGGAACTTATTATTTCCCCAACTCCCTTCATTTTAGAAACAATCTTCTCTTTTTCCAATAATTAGGATATACAAAAAGATGTTTCTTAAAAAATATATATAAAGAAACAATCTGGCCCACCAAACAGGAACCTTTTCATTGTATTGATTTGGAGTAATCAATAAATATTCCATTTAGTCAGAGAGAGGAGGGACAGAGGAGACTTTCAGGGAAAACTGCTGCGAGGGAAGTGGCAGTGACAGAGATTTCATGTCACAGCCCTGCCTTCTCAGAGTGCCCCGGCCCCAGCGCAGGGGCCCCTGTAACTTTGTCCTGCATGCTTGATTCGTGTTCTTGATAATTGGACATTTTGCCAAATGGTTTCTAAAGAGAATCCAAACTCATTGGAAAAGTTTGTCTCCTTCCTCAGTCCTCTGCACAATGCCTTGTTTCTTTTGAGCGTTTGGAACAGGCCAAAGGAAGGATGTGCGTGTGAGAGAGAGAGACGCGGAGAAGGCGTGTGCATTGCAGGTGGGCGATGGTGTCGGCTGTGTGAAGGAGCAGGGTTCCAAAGGAGAGGGAATTCGGAAGACGGTCAGAAAGAGATAGGATGCTTTTGATGTAGTTCTGCAGAGCCCTTCTCTAGAACTTGTCTTCCTGGATGCTTAAAATTATTTGTGGTTCTCATTTAAGGGGAAGGAATAGCAGATATTTAGACCATGATCCATTCCTTCAAAGTAAAGTCCAACCCACACCGTGAATACACCATGCGCTGCCTTCCCACACCTGCCGCCGTCCTCAGGCCCTGTCCATCCATCCCTGAGAGAGAGGCCCTCCGGTGGTCTTCCAGCTTGAGCAGGAGGTCTGACCCGAATTAGCCAGAACTCCTCACAGCTCCGCTGGGAGCTTCTGCTTTGGAGTCTGGTGGCTCTTACTGACTGTTCCCGTGGGGACCCCAGCATGGCTTGAGTTCTCAACCTCTGATGTCCTCTGCAACTGCTGGAGTTCCTAGAGGGTGCGTGGGCCCAGGAGGGGGCTTCGAGTGGAGGGTCCACAGACCATGATGTGAAGCAGTGAAGGGCACAACTTGGGGCTGGGCTGGAACCAGACAAATCTGAGCCCACATCCCACCTGTTTGCCCTTGAGGCCATTTGCCGATTTCGAGGGATAACTCAAAGATCTTTTTAGCACTGTAAATTGCTGGTGACCCCTGACTTGGCTTCATCTCTGGTGAGGTTCCCTCTCTCAGTCCCAGCAGCCTCAGACCTCCGGGGGACCATCATAAGCATGGTCATTCCTTGCAGGAGGGGCCCATATGCTTCCACTGGCCCCAGTGTCCCCTGGTGTGGCCGGGGTGGCCTGGGGCGGGAGTACATCCTGGTTGCCCCATAGGCTGGTGTGGCCTGGTCCCTGTGCAGGGAGGCTGCGGTGTTTATAATTGCAAATGTAATTAGCAGACCAGCTCTGGGGGACTGGGATGCGCAACTTCTCTGCACATCACGGTGACCCCTGTGATGGCTGGCCGGGCAGATTAACCCTTGCTGGGCCAGCCTGCCCCCAGCCTCTGGTGAGGCTGCTGACCTTCCACTGATAATGGCAGAGCTGTCCTGGGTAACGGGTGGCAGGGCCAGACCCCCTTCTCGGAGGGAATGTCAGGGCAGTGACTGAGAGAGGTCAGTAGTTGGGGAATTTCTTCCCTAGGCCACTGGGCAAGTGACCCTTGCCTCTTGTGACAGCGTGACCCTGTGGCAGGCTGCTGTGGGGCATTTCCCTCCCTCACTTTCCCAGCCACACTGGAAGGACGTGACTCAAAGACTTTGGGTGCATGCTGGTCTGTGGCTCTGGGGGCCTTGTTGGAGAAAGCAGGGCTCTCAAGGGGACACATCATGACTTCCAGCGCGTGTCCTGGGGCTCAGCGGGCAGGGTTGGTGACTGCTGGCTCCTGGGTTCTGCGGGAGTGTTCCACAGAGCTGGGCAGCTACGGGCGGGTGGTCCCACTTGGGACGTGCGGGGAGGCCAGCCATAGGAGAGCATGGGCTCACTTTGTCTCTGGGAGCAGAGACCCCGAACCAACCACCCAACAAAGACACCCAAAAACCAGACAAGTGGGGAAACATGGAGCCGCATGTTCTTTTTTTTTCCCCCTCCTAATAGTGTACTTGTCTGCCTATGTAGAGCACCTTTCTGTACCGATCAGGATTAGAATAGAAAGGATCTTAACAGCACCTTTATTTATAAGCAATGGCTTAAGAGAGTGTCAAGCCCTTTCCTGTTGCTATTAACGCCCCTGTTGTAGAGGATATCTCTGAACCCTGAAACATGAGAAGCCACATCCATTCCTAGGAGAGGTTCCACCGTGGACGGTCTGTGTGCACATGTGTGAGAGTGTGTTACTGTGGTATTCCCCTTTAAGACGGGAGTAACAGGGGGCAATGGGCTCTGCTATTTAAACACAGCCCCTGCTGCCTGCCTACCCCTTGCCTGGGCTGAGGTCAGGCTGTGGCCACATTCCAGTGGGGGCTGCCAAACCTTGGGGTTTTTCCATGGTGTGAAAGGGAACACAGAGGGACCCGAGGGCTGGCTGTCCCTGCAGCCAGAGGAGTTCAGTCTTAAGAGCCTCTCTTCAGTTTTCTGGCCTGGGTAGGGCTGGACAGACCCCAGAGAGGGTGAGAAGGCAGTCCTGCCCTTCTCTGGCATAACAGATGGCCACACTCATAAGGAGCATTTGGGCAGTTCTGTTCCAGGTTCCTGACTTCTCCTCTCCCTGGATATAGCCATTGACAGTCTATAGCTTAAAGGGTCAAATGTTTTCTTAAGTCAAGGAAAATCATACTGATTAATCTGCTCATGGGACTTTCAGTATGGAATCAGACAAGGTGAAAAAAAAAATCTATTGGCTAAATGTCTTTAATTCAGAGTTGGATGAGCTTGAGTTAAACTAAACCCAAAACAGAAGTTGTTCTGGGGGTTAGAGACATAATTTTTTTATCTTCATTTTGCTATGCTTTTTGACCTATACACGTTTTACTCTCAAAGAAGTTTTTTTATTTCTTCTTCTTATCTCTTTTTAAATTTCTCTCCTCTGTTCCTTAGGACTTGAAAATATTCTATTCAGTATTGCCATTCAGTGTCTCCGGGATTGAGCCTTTTCTGGGAATGGTTTTCTGGATAATGTTATTCTATTTCTCAATGTCATTTCATCCAGAGGTCAAGAGGCAGTTAAACAAACTCCGACAAGGTTTTGTTTTTATCTTCTGGTTTCAAATGTGATCAATTTTCATTTAAAACTATATCAGGGTCCTCTCCCGCCAATTACAGCCGCTGGCGGCCCCACGCCTGACCGTCGGCGTTCACTGAGAGACTGCATTTAAAATTGCGCGAATGTGGAGTGCCCTGCGAGAGGCAGGCTGTGTCTGTCCAGGAAACTCGGAGTTTCAAAACCCTGAATACCAAGAGTTATTTTAACTCAGCTTTTTTTTTTTTTAATTGCTTGAATTAACTTGAATTCATCAGTTTTTTTGTTTTATTCTTCTTGTTAATTTTTAAATTTTATTATATTTACAAAGATGTATATTTTTAGTATTTTCACCCAGTTCGTATTTTTAAAAAGATACGTGGAAAAAGGCTTTTGAGCATCACTGGCCTTTTCATGTTCTTGGCTTCCGAAGGGCAAAAAACAAGGAAATACAGTCGCCAGGAAGTGCTGTAGGGGAGGGTGGAGGGTGTAAAGGCTGATGTTTTAGTTGAGATTTCTCTCCTGTCTTACAATTTAACATTTTCCTTTGTCTTCACTTATTTTTTTTTTCCTCTGTTTTCATTCCAACTTGCTCTAGTTTGACCTTGTCGTTTTATCTCTCTTTGATTTTATAGGTTTTGGAGGAAGGAGTGTAGGGTGTGTGGGTCTGTGTGGGTCTACCTGAGCGTGTGTACGTGTGTATACGCCAGTGTATGTGTGTGTGGATGTGTCCGAGCTGTTTCTAGGCGCTGACCACGATTAGCGGGTTGAAGGCCCAAAGCAGAATGCCTATTAAGGGCCACCCTGTTCTGTTTCAGCCATCAATGCCTTGACCCACTGTCCATGGCCTGTTCACATGTTTCAGTGGAGACAGCAAGCAGTGTAAAGACCTCCTGTTTACAGGCACATTCCAGGTTGGTTGTGTCTGTTACCTGAGGAACAAGGCTGGGGGCTGGAGGTGTGGGTGAGGGCATCAAGAAGCACTAAACTTTGTTCAAACCAATTTTCAGCTCTCCCCATTTATCTCACTTCCTAGCGCTTTGAACTCTAGTTTGGGATCTTGGTGAGGCAGAGTCAGTGAGCTGGTCTGTGCTTTTGTTTTGGCCTTCTCATCGATCAGCAGAAAACATTCCCTTTTGATGGTGCAACATGCCTTCAGCATGCATGCAGAGCACAGTATTTATCCTTTTCCTCTTCACCTCACTCTTTGTCATTTGTCTCTTGGGTGTGTTGACATTGTCTACCTAAGCAGTCAAGCTAACAAGCTTTGGCAGAAAGTACACCGCTTTTACAGAAATAATAGCAATCGTGAGACGTTGTAATAATTATAACGGTCATAACAGCTTGCAGCTTTTTCTTTCCTAAAAGCACGAGGCAATTCTCATAACCGGTTTTCTCGTAGTAACTGGATGCCCCCAAACATGTTTTTCTGCAAATGGCGTGCAGAGGCTTCAGGTTTGCATGTCTAAATTCATCCAGGAGCTAAAACTGCCTGGTCTCTGAAATATGAACAGACGGGGAGAGGAGAATACGGTGTTAGCCGCGTGGCCTCCCTGAGAAATGCTGGGTGTGTTGCCTTTGAACTAGGAAGGGAGAAATGATTCTTGTAAAGGATGCTGTGTTAGGTCTGACCCCACTGCCACGAGCTTCTGAGGCCCATGCCCATGCTCTGCCTCTCGGTCCCACCTCGTTCCTTGGTTCCTCTGGCCGAGATCTCAGGAGAGGTTTGCAGACCAAAGACAGACAGATGACAAGGGGGTTAGGACTTGGCGCATGTGAGTAGCTGAGAAAAGAGCCGTGTGAGGAGAGAGGCAAAGTCACTCCGCCATCCCTGCTCGCCTTCTTGGCCATGCAGCTTCTCCAAGGCTGCTGTCCTCTGCTCCTGGGTACCTCAACCTGCCCTCTGGAGGCAGAGATTAGAGGGAGGGCACCAGGGAGCTGACCCCTCTGGATCCCCACGCCCCATCTTCTGACTCTTCATGCCGACTCCCATACCCGGACCTGCTCATCTGCAGACTCTGCTCATCTGTGCATTACTTTTGAAATCGGCTCTGCCTTTGTTATTTTCTCTCTCATTCCTTTTTTTTTTTTTTTTATGTCTTGGAAAAAGGAGGCAGCCTAATACACCAGCCTAATATAATAGGATGCACCTAATATACCAGGGTCCCACGGCTGTCTGTATTTTTTTCTACTTTAATATTCTTACTCATGTTTTTACTCAAATTTTTTCCTCTAAAAAAAAAAAACCCAAAGCCTTGGGTTATTAATTGATTATTAACTGATTTAACAACAAAACATCCTACCCCAAGGAATCCCAGCAAGAGTCTGGCTGCGTTGCTCAGGTCGAGATCTGCTTTTCCCCTCAATCGGTGAGAAACATTATAGCTTCAATTCCCTTGCTGGACACTGAGTAAAAAATTAATTCATGAATAATAAAAACCAATCAGTCTTGTTGAGTTTAAGAAGGATTAGGAGAAAGGGTGTTTTTTCTTACAGAGAACATTTGGAATCTGTGTGTCATTGTCCCGGAGTATTCGAGGTGGCTTGAGCGTGCCTTTATTCACAGCAAATGAGCTGTTTATTATCCTGAGGTGTAACACATCTTCCTCAGTTGTAAGGCCAATTTACTGGAGACTGTTATGGGTTTCCCACCCACTTCTCTCCCACAATCCCATACCCCAAGCCAGGGATAATTCACTGAAATTAAGACAGTTTCCTGTGTAAGTGGCACATAACCAAATAGCAACAGATCCGGCATTGCATTAGGAATAAGCCTGCTTGTTGAGGGGATGGAGTCCTTGGTTTTCCTCTCCTTTCTTTCCCTGGGAAGTAATTGACCAGAAATTTACATGCCTTTGCAAGAACTACAGAAATTAGACTTGTAGATACTCTTCTTAGTTTCCACTAATAGTATCTACCTCCCAGGGTTGTTGTGAAGATTCCACAGAGGTAATTCACAAGTGCCACGCACATAGTGGGTGTGCATTAAATGTTCTGTGTTCTTAATTCTTGGATGTTATCTTTTGGAAGTTAGTTTTCATTCCTTTGAGGTAACCTCACAATGAGACTCCTCTTCAGCAGTGAGATTGGGGTGCTTGAACTGATTACTTCATTTAATGTGATCAATGTGGCTTGGGTTTCCATATGTAACACAAGGGGATTAGAGAAGGAATGACAATTTGGGGTGGGGATGATGAATAGGAAATTTCCTTTGAATGAATCCCTAGATCCTTGGACCAGTAGATAGAGTTGCCTGATAAAATACAGGTCACCCAGTTATTTGAATTTTAGATAAACAACGAATAATTTTTTTAGTATAGTATGTCCCATGCAATATTTGCTAAATCTGGCAACCCTGTCCATCCGTGTTTTTCTTAAATTGGTCTGATTAAGAAACACATTTCCTTAATTTTTTCTGCTTTTGATGAAGCCCAAGAGAACGGTGATGTGTTTAGTTTTATCAAGTTGTTTTTTAAATGACTATCTTTAACTTTTTGCCAATATTAACTTGTTAGGTTGGCCATGTCCTTAGAAGTTGGGTACAAGTGATTTCTGTGATCCACATATATTGATGGAGTTGCAATTAGGTAAATAAATCTGGCGGATGAGGTCTCCTAACATAGCACCCAGAGCTATTGAGTTTTGCCTTAGGGAGGAGCAGAGTAAGCCTGGTCTTTTCGGGTACCTGTCTCGGCATGAGGTTTCCCTAACAGGCAGGTTGAGGGGCTGGACTGCTGGAACCTGAGACCCCAGTAGCTGGAAGCTACCTTTGCTGCACGTTGGAAGCCAAAGCAGCGGCCTCTCCCTGCCTTCCCACACAAGGGCAGGAGGCTGACCCCTTGGAGGCTTCCCCTAGGAGGCTGTGGGGGAAACCGCCCCGATCAGTGTTAAGTGGTAGAGTAGGGAAGACGGGGCTGAACCTGAAACAGCCAGTTGGGAGCATGGATGAACTGGGGCTCACCAGCGCGGGACCAGGAAACCCCAGCTTTTCTTCACTCGCCTCTCAGAGCAGCACAGTCGCACAGCCCGGGTAAACACAACCATTGTTTTAAGCGAGGTACCCTCACAGCCCAGAGTATGGGAAATGGAAGAGCACTAGAGCCCCCTACAGGCCGTCGACGGCACTGCACCTCATGGGTGACAGTCCCACTACAGAGCCTTCGGAGGGTGAGAAGGAGAGTGGGGGACCCCAGTGGGTGAGGTTGCAGAGACGCAGGATCCTGGAGGAGTGAGCGCTCGACTGCGGTCTAGTTTGGGAACCGCGCGCCTTTCAGAGCCATGCTTCGTGCTCTTTAGCATTGCAGCTGCCTCCTAGTGTGATATGCCGACCCCCCCCCACCACACACAACACATACACATGCACACACGCACACATACACACACAGCACATTCGGTGCCTCAGTGGCTTGTCTGACCTCCAGACAGGCCGGAGAGTGCTCAGGCCTCGTTAGATCTGAGGAAAGCCCCCCCAGCTGCTGGATCTGCAGCAGCGATGCAGCCAGCACCATTTCAGAGCCCGGTACTTGTGCCCAGATTCTCCTCCTCCAGACACAGAACTCCCTGGGGATCATTGTAGGGTTTGCTGGAAGAAAAGTTTTGGGGGAGATGAGAGAGCTAAAAATAAACCATAGGGTCAGAGGTGGACAATCGTAATAACAGCAATGATAGCAGTCATTAACATTTATTGAGCCCTTACTGTGTGCCAGGCTTTGTCCTAAGCACATTCCGTGTGTGAACTCATTGCTTCCTCACAACAACCCTGGGAAGCAGGTCCTATTACCCTCCCCGTTTCATAGGAAAGGAAACTGAGGTACAGAGACATTAGATCCCTTGCCCAAGGTCACACAGCTGGCAAAGCTGGGATTTGCTCAGGGGCAGTCTGGCTGTATGCCTGCACCCCTCACCGCCACGTTGTATGTCACTCATGCATCTAGAATTTCAGCTTTCTAATGCCGGCTTTCAGAACACCCCTTCTTAGCCACATGGGTCAGACACATAGGTCGAGTTTAGGGTGGAGGTGGAAGGGGGCAATTGAGCCCCTGGGCTTCTTCCTAAGAAGGCAGATGGCAGAATTGGCGCAGCGTGCTGGGCCTCTCTCTCCCTTAGCCTGGGTCACTGGCAAAGGGGAGGCTGGAGAAAGGAAGCTTTGGTAGTCCTGATCTTATCCTCCAAGGCCACTGCCAACCTCCAGAGGCCCCTGAGGGTCTGACCCCTTCGTGCCTCCCTCTGAGTCTGTCATAACGTATTTGGAAGCTGAATCCCTCTCTTTGCAGCCTGTATTTTCTCCCATCTCGTGCCCTCCCCTCGTTCCCTCATCACCTGCTCTCCCGTGACTCCTAATCTGAATCTCAGTGTCCGACTCGGATTCCCAGGGGTACTTCACACCAGCACATGCGAACAGAATCGCAGCATCGCCCTCCAGACCTGCTTCTCCCGTGTCTTCCTTATCTCTCCCGCCCTTGACTCAGGGACCGCCAGCCAAGATGAGGAGCATATCTTCCGTTCTTCCCTCTCTCTCCTCATTGTCCAACCGCCTCCTCAGCCTGCACAACTTTTACCTAACTATACACCTCAGATCCGTTCTTTCCTGTTCCTACTGTTGCTTACCCCCCAACCGCCAGTCTGCCTGGCGAACTTCTATTTATCCTTTAAAACCCCACTCACATATCCCACTCTGGGTAAAGCCATCCCTGACCCTCTCTCCTTGCAGCTGCAATTCTGGGCCCCTGAGTGGTTGTAATCTGTTGGATTTGAATATATGCTTATCTTTCCCCACTAGATCACGAGCCCCTACAGTATAAGCTCATGTCTGTGTCCCCAGTGCCTAGAACAGTGCCTGGCACGGAGTAGGTGTTTAATAAATGTCAGTGGAGCTAACCTAGGGAGATTGGAAGTGGGCGAAGGGGACTCCAGGGGCCATAAGAAGGAGGTAGGAGGCCGTGGAAGGGACTGGGTCTGCAGGATCTGTTGCCTTGTTGATTGGGGCGGGGGGTGGGGTGCAGATCTGGCTGGCCAGCTGGGCATCTGTGCCGTCTCCGGGCAGTGTGTGTAGTGTTAGGAGGAAACGCTCTGGCTCCAGATTGAGTCTCAATCCGGGCCCCGGCGGTGTGCTGGAACCAGCTCAGACTGGCTTGGGAGAGCCGATCGATAAATTTTCGGGGATTTTGTGAGCTGATTGTTTAACACCACCATTATTAAAAATGAATTATCTAAACTCACAATTAAATACATCGTGTTGAAAACAAAGATAATAAGTACTCAAAACTCAGCACTTCCTAACATCTTATTACTTTTAACTATGTTCTTGAAGTAAATTTACATCTAATGTATCTGGATGTTGGAAATACTACGTGACGGTTTGTGATTGCCCATCTCTTCCCCATTTGGCACTCAGTGATGTCTCGTTGGTGGCTTGAAACTGGCCACGACGGGAGTATTTACGCCAGGGAAATCGGCACGTGCTACAGACCAGTGCCCCTCCCCCGGCCAGTTGTTAAAGTAACCCCCCTGCACTGCCCGGCTGCTTCCCATTCCGCTGTGTGACCCCGGATAAGTGACTTAATCTCTGTGTGCCTCAGATTTCTTATCTGCAGCGATCCCCCTCATTGTGTTGCTGTAAAGATTAAAAACTGATAAACATAAAGTACTTAAAGCAGAGATTGGTACACAGTAAGTGCTCAATAAATACCGGCTTTTTGGTATTTCTTCCTCTCTGCTCCAGGCATGTCCCGGTCTGAATTCCATGGAGACAGATGACCTTCCCAGATAGAGGAATGTGAGTTTTATGCCTAGAGTGTCAGGTTATTGCTCTCCCCTGCTGGCCCCTGGCCCCTGGGGTTTAAATGGAGTAGCTAAAAGCAGGAAGCAGACAACACGGTTTTCCAGGGGAAAGGCTCTGGTGGAGAGGTATGCACCAGCCTCCGGGCCAGGAGAGGACTGTGCCCCAGGCCTGGGAGGAGCTGGGACCATAGCAGCTGCCAACACGGCTGAGCAGGTGAGGAGGGCACAGGTGAGGTCAGGGGAGGAACGGAGCAGATGCTAAGAACTGCCAAGCTTCAGGGTGAAGGGGGCTCTGTGGGTGGCGGCAGCAGGTCCCCCAGACCACGTGAGGGGCAGCTCCTCTCCCTGGGAATGCTGGGGAGTGCAGCCATGCCGGCGAAAGCAAGGGCCCCTGTGGCTTTGGGAGTTGAGGGAATATTCCGGACCATTCCCATGTCAGCGCACATGCTGTAAGCAGCTGGAGCTGGGGTTGCACTGGCTGTGCTGCCGTCGTTTGGGATGCCACGGGCAAGTGGGATATTGAGAGGAGCTGTCTGCAGGGGCCCAGGAGAGGGCCAGAGTGGCCTGGGCTCTCCCAGCCCCTCCCCAGCAGATTCCTCAGGCCCCAGCCGCCTCTGCCCCTGGAGGAGGTCTTTGCACGGGCAGTTGCCTGGAAATTGTCTGAGGCTCAGACCCTTGGCATCAGGAGGCCCAGCTCTGTGACTCAGTTATGTAACTCCCAGGCCAGCCAAGCCCGCTTTCCATGGTAAGTGAACAGCAAGCCTCCAGACACTGGGGAATGGCTGGGTCTGCACAGCGTTCCAGGCCAGAAGGTACATCTCATCGCTGGGGTCTCATTTCATTCTTTGAATCCCTGGTCTGTAGAGAAATGCCCTTGGAAATGACCTTGCCAAGGAGAAGGCAGCCTTGAGAATTAAACCCTCCTTCCCACCTGTCCATGAAAGTTGTTCCTCTACCCTGAGCCCCTCAGGGGCCTGGGTCTGATTTATTTGTGAATCTGTAGCACACGGCCGGGCTTGGAAGAGCCTTCAGGAAACATGAAATGAAAGCTTGGATACATTTTGAGAAAATTTGTGTGTGGGGCTGAACTGCTAGTAGACTACTTGGACAGTTGTACAGGTTGTTCACTGACCAAGAGTGCCTGGTTGAGGGGTTGGGTGAGGTCTGAACCTAGTTTTTCTAATTCACACCAAGGCATACGTGGCAGGGAGGAGAGGGGGTGAGTATCCCAGGGGTTCAGGGTCTAGAAGGGGCTAAGGAGTCCCAGGCCCTGACTCCTGCATTTGGGGCAGCCCCCCTAACATGTGCCCTGGTTTTCTAAAGACCACTGTGTTTCTGTCTGCCCAGCCTTGTCCCTGCAGCCTGAATTTAGAGCGTGATAACTCTTCAGAAGGCTTTCTGTTGTGTTCAACTGCAGTTCTTAGTAGGTCCCCCACAGCTCTCAGCAGGCACGGAGCAGCAAGGGGCAGCCAGGCCCCGCTCCTGCTGCTGCAGATAATTCAGGATGTGCACGGGATCAGAGACCTGCTGGGACCCTGTGTTCCCAGCCTCAAGGGCCAGGTGGTGTGGGGTGTGGGTGTGGGCAAGCCGGGGGGCCCTGGCCGGCAGAGGTACGCTGGAGGGAAGGTGTCATGTGGTCCCTGGGCTCTAAGGGATTTTGGGGCGTGCTGGAGCTCAGCATCTTAGAGGGGGTGCTGGAGGGGAAGGGAACTGCTGGGTTAGCATCTGATTGGATGCTCACAGGCATGATCACTTTATCTTTACAGTAACACCTAAGTCGGGAGGCCCTGTCCCCACTTTACAGAGGAGGAGCCTGAGGTCCAGAGGGGTTGAGTGACTTGCCCAAGAGCCAGGATACAAACTCAAGTCTGCATGAAATAGCTCAGAAGGCCAGGGGCCTGGAGATGCCCGTTCCTCTCACAGATCCCTGTGGTTTCACACCAACCCTCCGGACATTTTTCCCGGCACATTAACATGGTCTCAAGCTGAACCTCTCAGCTGACCCTGGGCTCAGGAAGGGGGGCTCACAGCCCCTGAGAAGGGCATGTGGCTCATGAGGCTGCCACCAGGTGCACATCCCGCGACAGCTGTGCAGACGTCAGGGCATCTGGAAGTGTACCTGTCTGTGTGGGGCTGAGGGACGTGCCTCCCCTGCCAAGAACGAAAGAGGCAGATGAAGCACAGGCCAGCCCCTCGCTGCTCCCTGGCTCAGCTGCCCTGGACGGCGTTGGCCTTGGTGGAGAGGAGCCGCTTGAAAGTGGTCAGTGTGTTTGAGCTGGAACTCGGGGCCTGTGGTCAGCGCCTCGGAGGGCCTCTGTGCAGGTCTGCGGGGCAGGGAGGCGCCTGAGGCCAGTTTCCTGTGTGTGGCCTTCAGGGCATGGAGGAGGGGGAGGCCTGCTTTGGTCTGAGTGGTGCGGTGGCCAGTATCTAGCAGGCCTGGACTTGGGGTTTTATCTCGCTTGTCTAACGTGAGCCCCCCAGCTCCACGCCTGACCAGCAGAGCAGTCCCAGGAGGAGACCCTGTATGCTTGACTTGGGGCAACAGTGGGGGACCTGCCCTGCCCTCCCTAGGGACAGTCACTCTCAGCAGAAGGGCTCTCATCGCCCTGGGAAATGCCCCAAGTTGGCTCGAATAGACGCCCCACGTGTGGTTGTGGCCATGGGCCTTGCTCACCCCTCCCCCACTCCCCGCAACCGCCTAAGTCTTCACTCTGCCACGTACCTTCCTGTGGTGATGGTAATAAAAACAGTTGCAGGTGGTCTGGCAGTGGATCATTTTTTTTGGTCTGTAAATGTATTTATCTAAAAAATTTTACATTTTATGACATCTAGACATTGCATGAAATGTCTTTATTGCTAAGAAGGATGTTACCTTCTGGGACTGGGATCAGAGCAGTCCCAGAAATTAGGGACCCCTGGCAGCCAAGCCACGCCCACCAGGGAGTGGCGGTCAGGCCAGGAGGTGGGTCCCCTGGGTGGGCCCATGTCGAGCGTGTGGCCGGGTGTGGGCAGCTGTATGTGGCGAGCAGGAGCCCGGGCCGGCAGCAGGTGCCCACGTACAGAAGACACCTGCATGATTAGAATCAGAGGAGTCTCCATGGGGGACAGGTGGGCTGAGAGAGAACATTTTGGATTCTGGATTATGCGGTAACCTCAGCTCCTGGCCATGCAGGTGAGGCCAGAGATTGTGCCCATGATGGGCAGACTTGGCCACTCCAGGCTGAAGCAGTTTCTCTCCCATTCTGCAGCTCCGTTCTTTTTCTCTGTCATACTTTGTTCCTAGCCCTGTATTTCTGCCTCTGTCGTCCTGGGCCTGTTTCACTGTACTGTTCTCTTCCTGCTGCTCGTGACAGTAAGAGTCGCTAACATCTGCTGAAGGCCTGCTCTGAGCCGGGCACTGTGCACAGTGCGTCTTGCGGCTAGTCACACCTTTTGCCTCCTCTCTTCCTGGGCCTTCTGTTCTAGAGACTCACCCCCGGGAACCCCTGAGCGCCCTGCGTGGCTGGTATGCGAGACTTCCTGCTTCCCAGAGGGAGAAGGCAGAATGTGGGGCTGGGGAAGACCCAAGAGGCTCATTGGCGACTAAGCCCTCATTTTACAGATGGGGAAACTGAGGCCCTGAGCGGATGAGGGCCTGGTCCAGTCCTGCAGCTTGTGTGCAGAAGTAAGCCCAGGCCCTGGTCTCTTGACTGCCCCCAGCACTTTGCGATACCCTGCCTGTCTTTCTGGATGTAGATTCTCTTTGCCCTCAGCATCAGTAAAGGCCTCCGTGGCCTGCTGGTCATGAGCACTTGAACTGTGAGCCTCAGGGCTGAGCGGTGCAGGTCACCAACTCCACATTTCACTGTCACATTGTGCGTCCACTCCAGGCCATGCCAGGCCACGAGACTGCAAGAACCAGGCGGAGAACCAGAGGAGGAGGGCTGCACAGAGTGACACAAACAATTCCGATTTTTAAAAAGTCAGAGAATTGAAAGGGTTTCAATCGATGGAAACTGGTAGGATGAAAATAGGATGAAAGATGAGCTGATCGTTCTGGGCAAGGTGGCCTCGTCCTCCATGTGGTTCCTTGGCCATCTGTCCCCCGATGCAGGCCTGTGGCCCCCTTCCCGCCTCTCTCCCTGGGCCATCTCTTTGGGCTGTTCTCTGCTCTTGGTGACCAAGGTGGAGACACAGCCAGGAGCTCCTCCTCCAGTGGGCGTGTGGAGGACAAGACAGGAGATATGAGCTACGTGACGATAGGACCATGCGTTCTGTCTGGTCACACTGGCCTTTGGCTGCCTCGCCCCTTGGCTAGCACGAAATAAGAACGCATTGCCCTGCGGCCAACCCTGTGGGTACTTCAGGCAGCATCTCGGCTGCTGCAGCCCACGTCCACGGTCAGCGCCTAACAGGCCCTCCCTGATCTGAGGTCAGAGTCAGGGTCTGGCAATGTTCTTGTGTAATAAACACAGCTGGCCGAGCGGGCAAGGCTGGAGAAGGGCTCCGTGGAGGAAAGAGAGGGGGTCCTTCCTGACTCGTGAGTCACGCTAGAGGGACGTGCAGGAATAGACAGCCCCCGTGTGGCGTGGTGGAGAGGGTGGGACCTTTATGTCGGACAGGTCTGAATTCACCAGGCGACTCTGGCCCTCCCTTGCTGTGTAGCCTTGGGCAAGTCACCTAACCTCCCTGTGCCACGCTGGCCTCATCTGAAAAATGGGAATAATAATTTTTCCCTTACGGGGTTATGGGAAGATTTAATAAAATAATGCTTGTAAAATTCTCACGCAGGGGTATTGTCAGGACCTCACAACGTCAGCCGTGCCCCAAGCATTCTCTGTAAACGTTGCTGTGGTCATTGAAAGGAAGAATGCAAATTCATTTTAGAGTATTACTGAATTTAAATTTAAGTTTAAAGTATTACTGAGTTTACTATGTATTTTTCCAACCAATGAAGAATAAAGGTACCAAGATTATGAGACGGGGCATCAAGAAATGTTTTGATATCAAAAAGAGGCCCGCATAGATCATATGGACTGATACCGAAATATAGACAACATGGAGTTAAGTGGAAAAGCAGGTGGCTGAACAGAATATATGGTAAAATCACATTTATGGTTTTTAAAGTTTTAAATGCTGGGCATATGCTTTGGAAACTTCTGGAAGGAGACACCAAAAGCTGTCATTTGAGTTGCCTCAGGGGAATCTGCTTGGGAATCCTGGAAGAGATTCCAGGATTGGGAGAGATTTTTACTTTTGACTTTACCCTTTTGATCGTATGTGAGTACGTTTTCTATAACGAAAACAATTTTAATTTAAAAGCTAAGGAGGCCAAAGCACGCAGGTGAACTAACAAACTCTCCTAAGCAAAACATCCAAGTAAAAGAGGGTCCTTCTTGAAACTTGGAAGCCAGTGCTCCGGACAGATGGACTTCCAGAAACGGGGTTCTGTCCTTGCCCCGGCTCCCCGCCCACCTGTACCCCCTGGTCCCCAGCATTCTCACCAAGCCCAGCGGTACCTCTGCCAGCCGTAGCCACAAGGACAAACCCGAGAGGGGGGTCAGCCCGTGGGCTGGGCTCGCAGTGGTGTCACTGACAGCGGACCAGGCAGCCGGGCTCTGCCCGGGTTGGCAAGGGCTGGCCTCTCCAGCGGATTCTTTCCACACTTCACGCCTCACAGAGCCAGGCCAAGGGAGTCGCTGGAGGATCGTGACTGGACGAGTGGGCGGCTGCCCCCCTGCCTAGGAAGCCATTAATCTTGTGTCTCTGTGGCCTCACGTGCCCCCACCCCAGCCACCCTGGCACGGACTGACTCGGGAAAGGACGTGAAAGGGGCCCTGGGCCTCTCTCCATGGTGGACCGTGACCCTGGAAAATACCATCTGGCTTTTCTGTGTGTCTTGTGACACCAATTTCCTAGGTCGGGACACATCAGAGAGAGCTGTGTCTGGTGACATTTCTCATTGTTATTCCTTTGGCAGGGCCTTCGGATTCAAGGTCACAGGTAGACACACGCTTTCAGAGGCTGCCAGTGGGGCCTGGGGCCTCCCTGTCCTGTGGATGCCTCAGGAGGGGGCTTGCAGAGGGTGACCCAGGATCACCGAGAGGGCAAGACCCTATTCACTCCAGTGGGCAGGACAGTCCCACGGGGCCAGGCCAGGCAGCAGAACTTCGTGGCGCTACCAGCTCTGCATTCCCTTCCCTGCAGTCTTACTCTTCCCACGCAAAATAGCCAGAGTGCCAGGTACCCAATCTGGGGTGTCAACAAATGTGTAGAGTTTGACCTTGACCCTAGGAATCTTGGCTTTAGTCTCTGATTCATATTTTCTTTAAGACGACGGAGGTTGCTGGCTTTAGAGTAATTCCAAAAGAGAATTATTTGGGGTAAGATAATTTTGTGCAAAGGAGAGGGTCTTTGATTAACCTAGATGTTTAGTTCTCAGAAGTGGACTACCTGCTGAGCAGTGAGTCGTCTGTTGCTAGAGGTATATAAGTGCAAAAGGGACCTGTTTGGAATGTTACAGAGGATACAGCATCTGGCAGGGCATTTGCCCCTTTAGAGTAAGCCCCTGCATCTCATGTCAGTGGGGAGCAGATGGGGGCCTGGGTGGGGCTGCATTGAACGTCATCTCGTTTATTTCCTTCTGATCTTTCCAGCGTGGGGCAGTGCCTCGGGAGCCAGCTTGCCCTTGTTGGACAATTGGTTCAATAAGCCTAAGAGCTGACACACGTCCACGTGTTTACTCTCTGCCAGGCACAGCGCTGCATGCTGTTACCTATTTTTTGTCTTTGAATCTCAACTGTACTGCAAAGTAGCCACATATATTTTCCTCATTTTACGGGTGAGAAGATGGAGGCTCAGGTTGAGTAACATCCCCAGAGTCACAGAGCTAATAAAAGGCAAAGTCCAGATTTGAACCCAGATCTGCCTTCAAGTCTGCTATGCTGGACACACCTGGAAAATAGTTGCCCCATATCGTTTTATCTCTTTGTTGGAAACTGTTTGGTTCTCCTTTTGTCATTGTTGACTCCGTCTTTCAAAGACAGTCAAGAAACTGGGTGGTCTCTGCTCTGCTTCTTCCTACCTTGGCAGGTCCAGTGGGGGAAGAGGGCAGGGCTGCAGGGGAAGGGGGTCTGAGGATTGGGCTCTCAGGTACCACCCTAGGCTAGGCAGTAAGACAGCTTCCATCTGGGTGGGGGGTTGGTTGGTGTCAGGCATCTTCTTCAGGGTCAGCCTTCCCGGGCGTCAGATACCCGAGGTGGTTCAGCTGGTGCATGGTGGAGTCAGACTCAGGTCAAGGGCAGCCTGACTCCTCATCTCCTCACTGCCACCATCATGTACAGTTCAGCCTCTGCTGTTTTGTTGAAGGGATGTAGGGGAACAGAAAGGATGCAGTTGCATAGGTGGGTTAGGGGCTATTCCAATGCTCCCCTTACCCACGGAGCCCCTGAGGCCCCAGAGTGCCATGTTGAAGTCACTAAGCTGGGGACCGAAGTTATCACCAGGCCCCTCTGTGTCCCCTCCAATCTGCCCTCTTTGCAAATGAGTCCGAACAACAGATGCTGATCATCTGGGAGGAAATGGTGACGTGGCTGTGTGCAACAGGAGGAGACTGGTGATTTGTTAGCTGGCTGGCTGTTTTTTGAAATCAGTGCACACATCTTTATTTAAACAGATGAAGTGCTTTTGACCAATCCAACAGGAAGCTCCCTGTGGTGGAGTCTGAGGTCCTAGTGTAACCCCTTGGTAGACCTGTGATCTTAGACAAGTCACTTAGCCTTTGAGCCTCCATTTTCTCATCTGCATAATGGGGATAATAGCATCCCTGCTCATTGGGTACATGTGAGGGTTGGGTGAAGTCAGGTCTGCAACAACGGTGAGATCTGAGTCCCTGGGAGGCACCTTCTAGCAGTGCCTCCATCCCTCGCTCCATAGACTCTGCGTCATCTCTGAATATGCTCGCTGGTGGTGAATCTTCTTCCTTTGGGGATGGATTTAATTTTTAATGTAGCCAAGGTCATTTGGAGGCAAGTGGAGGGAATTAGCTGGGTGACAAAGCTGAGCAAAGCGATTTTTGATTAAAAGAAAAATGGGAATGTGACTCTATTTCTCAGATAATCTGGCTCTCAAGGCAGTTCCCAGGAGGAGCTCCAAAAATGCTTTGACCAAAGACAGCGTCCCTGGGAAGAGATGCCCAAGGTGACCATGTTGAAGGGGACAGCACTCACGGGGTGTGTAAATATCTGTTGGGCACAACTGGTCCCCTGACTTCACGGTCACACCCCGCTGCTCCTGCCCAGCTGCCACTGCTCTGTGGAGCAAACTCAGTGGGGCCTCACGTAGGTATCCAGGGAACTTGAGTAACTATGGCAGCCCCGGGTCAGGCTCCATCCCTGCTCCATGCAAAATAAGCAACAGCCCAGCAAGATGCCTGTGACTTGCTCGTCTTACCAGCTAGACCTGCAAATTACCCAGCGGAAACCACACGCTGCTTCCTGCTTGGCTGCTTTGGCCAGGAGAGCCGGAGTCTAGCTGGAGGCGAAAGGGAAGAATGACACACATGCCCTCTGCATCCCCGGGACATCATTTGCTCTTCAGAATTAGCCTGGCAGTAGGGGCCCTAAAAGTGGGCACTTAATTCCCCTTTTCTTGTAGGGCCATGCCCTGGTGTTTTGCTCCTGGGAAAACTTCTAGAGAAACCGTTCTGGGAAAGGTAGAGATTTAGAAGTTTTGAATAAGAAAAGAGCAAGGCAAGAAGATAATTTGGAGAGAAAGGCAGAGAATGGGGGTGGAGACCTCTGAATAGTGGCAGGTGGGCCTCAGATGTGGGTCTGAAGACTGTTAGAGATTAGAACAGAATGAGGGAAGTAGAGCACACCGGGAGCCTTCCAGAAGTGCTCACTCCAGTGGAAGATGGTCCTCTGTTCTGAGATTATGGCCTTCGTCATCTGGGGTGTTAAAACGGCTTTTCTTTTATGAAATGATAGTTATACTAGGTGCTTCTTTTTTCTTTAATGTTCTTACTTGACAAAATAGTCAACCTTGTGTTGGTTCCCAAATTTGGGGGTAGTGGGATACAGTGGGGTTTGTCCTCTGAGATTGAAAGACGAGAACCACTGACCTAGATCTCAGAACCCAGGTGTCCTCAAGTTGGACCACAGGCTCCATAGGGAACCTGAGGACAGAAAGTGCGGGCACGGGAAGCAAGTGTCCCCGTGCCGTCCTTCAAGGGGGAGGCTTCTACGAGATGGGGCTCCATCCACCCGGGATTTCTCTTCCTCCATGGGGCTCTGCTCTTTGTGCTGTTCAGAGGGCAGCTGATTTGAAGTTTCAGAGACAGAATTCTCTGCTTTGGCCGAGCTAATCAGAGAGCTCCGGCCTCACCCTGCCTGGATTCCGCTCTGAGGTCTGACCTCCTGCAGGGACATGTCTGAGAAGAAAGGCTCCTGTTCCCCTTTGTGGGGACTGCAGTCCAGGGCCAGGCCACTGTTGAGGCCGGCACAGCCCCAGATACTCACGTGGGAGAACAGAGCCCAGAGAAGTGCTAAACTCCTTGTGTCACAGGAGAGGGGAACCAAAAAGGAAAATCTGAAATAGATAGGGAATTGTCACTCATGAAAGAGCAGGCCTTCTTAATGCTCATTCCTGTCTTTTCAGCCTGGAGGACTTCAGATTAAAGAGACTGTGATGAATGGGGACCACAATGATACACTACTTCAGAGAGCACCCTGGAGTTTAGGCTGGGGTAGCCTCATTTTCTGGGTGGGTGGGAACAGGGGCCTACAGCCCTCTTAGGTTCTGACCCTCCACTGCAGCATTCCTGAAGCATTCGTGGGACTTAAGGACTGCAGGATGCTCTTCAGGGGAAAAAGGTTTCTGTGGTTGTATTAGTCTGGGTTCTCCAGAGAAACAGAACTAATAGGGTGTGTGTGTATGTGTGTGTGTATATATGTATGTATGTGTATACACACATACGTATATAAAGAGATATTTTTTATCTTATTGAGGTCATAATAGTTTATAACATTGTGAAATTTCAGTTGTACATTAGTATCTGTCAGTCACCGTATATATGTGCCCCTCTACCCCTTATGCCCACCCCCAACCCCCATCTCCTCTGGTAACCACTAATCTGTTCTCTTTGTCTATGTATTTGTTTATCTTCCATATATGAGTGAAGTCATATGGTGCTTGTCTTTCTCTATCTGGCTTATTTCGCTTAACATCATACCCTCAAGGTCCATGCATGTTGTTGCAAATGGGAGGATTTTGTCTTTTTTATGGCTGTGTAGTATTCCATTGTATATATATATACCACATTTTCTGTAAAGAGATTTTAAGGACTTGGCTCATGCAGTTATAGATGCTAACAAGTCTCAAGATCTGTAGGGTGAGTTAGCAAGTCCAAAGGCCTGAGAACCAGGAGAACCAATGGTGTTCCAGTCCAAAGGCCAGCAGGCTAGAGACCCAGGAAGAGCTCATGTTTCGGTTTGAGTGTAAAGGCAGGAAAAAACCGATGTCCCAATTTGCAAGCAGTCGGGGGGAGGAATTCTCTCTTACTTTGGAGAGTGTTGGCCTTTTGGTTCTGTTGAGGCCTTCAACTGATTGGATGAGGCCCACCCACATTAGGGAGAGCAATCTGCTTTATTCAGTCTACCAATTTAAATGTTAATCTCATCCAGAACCACCTTCACAGAAACAGTGAGAACAGTGTTTGACCAAATGTCTGGACACCTCGTGGCCCAGTAAAGTTGACAGGTAAAATTAACCATTACAGTGGTCACATGAATTTGGGAGACTGTATATGATATCCCCATCTTAGACCTTCCAGTGTGTGTTAGTGCGTTAAAGGTTCTGAGAAGTTCTGCAGTAAAGAAACCTATTTGACTTGTCCACCAAGTGTTTTCCTTATTTGTTTGACAATAGTACTTTTGTTTTTTTTTGTGGAAGGGATGTGGGGAAGGGGCAAGATTAAATTCCCGTGGAACTGGATTCTGTGGACCATGTATTGGGCAACACTGCCCTGGAGACATCACTGGTCATCAGAACCTCCTCTGCCGTAACCTGCCTCCCTGCAAAGGCTTGGTTTTGGCTTCTTGGGCCTCTCCTCCCTGCTCTCTGCCATGCCATGTTGGCTATAAGAAGGTGGCCTGTCCGTGGCTGGGCTCTTGTGCGTGTTGAAGCTTCCTGCACTGTTGTGGTCCAAGAGTAGAAGCGCTCAAGAGAGAACATTCTGCAAGTTCTTCACTAGGCTGCACTTACTGGGTGCTTATTCAGTGCTAAGTGCTTTATATGCATGATCTCATGTAATCTTTCCAACCACCCTTTGAGTTAGGAATTGGTATCTCATTTTTTGTTGTTTTGTTAGTGTCATTGAGTTGATTCCAACTCCTAGCGACCCTGTGTACAGCAGAGTGGAACCCTGCCTGGTCTTTTTTGCACCATCCTTCACCCTCTGGTGCTGTATCAGACAATGCTCCGCTGCTATTCATAGGGTTTTCATGGCCAATTTTTTCGGTGGCCAGGCTCTTCTTCCTAGTCTGTCTTAGTCTGGAAGCTCCACTGAGACCTGTTCACCATAGGGACACTGCTGGTATTTGAAATACTAGTGGCATAGCTTTCAGCATCACAGCAACACACAGCCACCACAGTACGACAACTGACAGATGACGGGTGGTGTGGTTCCTTTACCAGGAAATGAATCCAGGCCGTGGTGGTGAGCGCCAGATCTCAACCCCTAGACCACCGGGGCTGGCTGGTATCTCAGTTTACAGATAAAGAAATAGGCACAGAGAGTTTCCGTGACTTTCTACCAAGTGGGAAGCAGGATTTGAACTCAGGCCTGTGTGCTCCAGAACCATGCCCCTTTCACTGTACCGCCCTGATTCCCACCGTGTGGCTGCAAAACCTTTAGGAGCAAAAGGAAGCAGAGGCCTCACCAGGCATGTAGTTTAAAATCCGTTTATCTGAAAGCCCTTAACTGACAAGATGCATTTTGATGGCAAAAGGGAAAAGTGGAGAGATTAGGGAAGGGGAGGAAGCATAATGCTAGTTAGGGAAGAGAGACTGTGTGTGTTTGTAAAATGTGGTCATGTTCCAGAGGGAAAGGCAGAAGAACATCGGCTCAGACCGTCCTGGGCCGTCGTCCCCCTTGCTGGTGACAGACAGGCCCTGCTCAGCTCTCTGATTCATTTGGTGCACAAATGGCAGAGGTGATCCCTGAGAGCGCCAGATGGGCGGAGAGGGTAACAGGCAGCAAGACCCTGCTAATGGGAGCAGGACTTCTGGTCCAATAATCGGCGTGACTTGGATAAGTCTGGGTGCTCTCAAATATCTGGCGTGCTGTCTGCCTGTCTGCTAAGTGAGCGAGGTTGCTGCAGCCTATTTTGCATGAGGGTGTTCCATAGAGGAAGAGTACTGTGTGTGTGCACGCGCGTGTGACTGTGTGTCTTCAGCAGCCGGTGCTCCTTGCCCTGCCACAGAGGTGCCCATGAGCAGTGTGTCTGCGCATGTGTGTGTACATACATACCACACGTAAATGTATTCCCGCATCACACAGTACTTGTAAACTACTTACGTTACGTTATACTTACACGTATGTTATGTTACATTACGTTACTTTATGTTACGTTACATTACATTATATTGTATTGTATCCTTGTTAATCATCTGTCTCTCCCACTAGAATAAAAGCTACCTGAGGTCAAGAACCTTATTTTCACTGCCAGACAGTGTCCAGAACGTTGAAGTACCCAATAAATATTATGAATGAATGAATGAATGGACAGACTACTAGGCATGCTCTTTGAGTAAATGCCCTGAAATTTATACCTTATATGAACTGCACCCCTTCAGCAGAGCCCCTCATGAAACTGCAGTTAGCTGTCCCAGCCTCCTTCGCCTCCTGCTCCCCCTCCTCCCCTTCTTCCCCTCTTCTCCCCCTCCTTCCCCTCCTTCTCTTCCCCCTTCCCTCCTCTCCCTCTCCTCCCCATCCCATCCCCTTCTTCCTCCTCCCTTCCCCTCTTCCTCCCCCTCATCCCCTCCCCCTCCCCCTCCCCTCCTCTCCTTCCCCTCCCCTCCCTCTCCTTCCCCTCCTTCCCCTCTCCCTCCCCTCCCCTCCCTCTCCTTCCCCTCCTCCCCTCTCCCTCCCCTCCTCCCCTCCCTCTTCTCTCCCTCCCCCTCTCCCTCCTCCTTCTCCTCCCCTCTTCCCCTCCCCCTCCTCTTCCTCCCCTCCTCCTCCTCTCCTTCCCCCACCCGTCTCGTCTCCTCCCCTCCTCCTCCTTCTCTCCCTCTCCTCTCCCTCCCCTCCTCTCTCCCTCTTCTCCCCCTCCATCTCCTCCTTCCCCTCCTGTTCTCCCTTTTTCTCCCTCTCCCTCCCCTCCTCCTCCTCTCCCTCCTCCCTCCCCCTGCCCCTTCTCCTCCTCCCCTTCCCACTCCATCAGTATCCCCCCACGCCCCTGGTGTTCAGAGTCATCTCTGGCTCCAGCCCAGCCTCTTGAATATCCTTAATGATGATTTTGACTTTTTTTTTCTTAGAGACAAAAGTCATTTGGAACCAAGCAGATGAGCTGGTTTGTTGGCTAAGTTGGTCACTAATCCAGAGATGATAAATGAGGTGTAGTAATCAGATTAGTATTTTTTTGAGGAAGGCCCATGTCCAGAGGGGGGGATGATCCCCCTCTGAGTTTCCTGTGAGGTAGTGTGGGAGCCTCGCCTGCACACTGACTCCATGGGTGTGTTCAGAAGAGGGTAGAGTGTGCCCGGCAGGTTTTCCTAGTGAACCTGGGGGTGAGGTGTCAGTGAACATCTGAAACAGATCCGTGAGGAAAATGGACAAAGCCTAGAATCTCCAAGTGCCTGCTGGGTCAGTCAGTAAACCACCCTTAGGATTTAGCTCTTCTCCTCTGCCAAGCCCTCCCTCTGGCTTCACTGTGTCACTGTGGGACCTGGGCAGGACCCCCCCCCAATTTCCTCTCTCCTGTGCTCAAGCCCAGCCCTGCCCTTTGATGGGCATCCTGTTCCACCCTGTGCTCATTACCTGCCTGGGAGAGCAGGGACCCAGGAGGCAGGACCCTTCCCCTGTGATGGATGGACTGGCCTCTGCAGGGGCCTCCCCTGCTCCTCCTGGGCATGCAGGGGGAGCAGGACAGAATGGCTGTGCCCCACCTCGCAGACTACCCCGTGCTGGGCAGCCCCTCATTCTGTCCCCAGCACTGGCCCTTGGGCTGCATTTTCCTTTCCTGCCCAAGCCGCAGGATCCCTGGTCCTGGGGCACTGGGCGCTGAGCCTGGCGTGGAGCCATTGCCCCTGCTGCTGCCGTGCTTAGCACAGAGCCGTGCACGCTCCCGGCCGAGGCTGTGTGAAGATCTTCACAAATCCATACCATCGCATACATATTAAATGCCACACTAATGTAACCTTTATTGTAAAAGTTATTTGGAAGGATTAAAAAGTATGTGGAATTTTTTGGATGCAAATAACTCATTGAATCTAAAATAGACAAAATGACCCAGTTCCAGCCCTGGGGAGTTACAGGGTGGAGAAGGGGCATGAGGAGAGGTGGAGAAGAGGGAGGTGTTGACTGTGGAAATCCAGAGTCTCTGAGAGCCAGCTGGGGTGGTGGGTGGGGCTGGGGCTACGAGTCAGGGCTGGGTTCTGGATTCTTCTCTGATGTTTAGTTAACTTAATCTGTAAAAGGGTTTTTGAACCTTGTTCCTGTTCCCTAGGTGCCTTTCCTCTACCTCTCCATTTACCAGTTTAGCCCCCTCCCTCTCTTCCTTCAGGTCTACTACTCAAATGTCATCTTAGTGAAAATGGCGCCCTAGGGACCGGCCCCGTGGCTTAGCGGTTGGGTGTGCGCGCTCCGCTGCTGGCGGCAGGGGTTTGGATCCCGGGCGCGCACCGACGCACCGCTTCTCCGGCCATGCTGAGGCCACGTCCCACATACAGCAACTAGAAGGATGTGCAGCTATGACATACAACTATCTACTGGGGCTTTGGGGGAAAAATAAATAAATAAATAAAACTAAAAAAAGAAAATGGCGCCCCAGCCTTCTCTAACGTATGGGGTCGTGTTAAGAAGCCACTGATGCTACGAGGACGATAAAGGAGGACAAGGGAATAGAGAGTGTCCTCGGTCAGGTGTTAGTTTGCTTGCTTGCATGTGGTCTGTCTGGACCCTCTTGCTGAGGGCAGGACAGTGCTTTGTTCACAGCAGCGTCTCCAGCACCTGGAACAGAGTATGGCACCTAGTAACGCCACACGGTAAATAGTTGTTGGCTCCATCAATAAGCTAATGAATGAATCTTTGCCCTGCCTGTCTCCAGTGGCCATTGGAAGAATCAGTTGAGAAGAGATGTACTCTTCAAACGACAGACTCGTGTGCCAGTGGCCCCAGGAGTCAGAACACGTTTTCTGTTTGCAGAGAGCTTTCCAGGTGTTCCCTATGGGGCTCAAAGAAGAGCAGTACTCAAAGTCCCGTCTTGGTAAGAGTCACTTGGAGAGCATGTTAACGTGCAGGTTGAAGCCAGAGATTCTGATTGTGGGGCAGAGATTCTGGGTCTGGGGCAGAGCCTGGGCATCTGAATTTAACAAACCCTCTGGGTGATACCGATGCTGCTGGTACCAGACTCGCTGGGAGAAGCCCTCATCGAGAACTAGTGACTTTCGCTTCATTTTGCAGATCAAGATGGGAACCTAGGCTCATGGGCTGTCTCGAGCTAGACTGCACTGTGACCCTGGAGCCCACGGTTCCAAAGCTGGTGGAGGGCTGGGGATGGGGGCTGCCTTCCTCTGTGCTTGAGGGCCAAGAAACTGCACGGAGCAGAGCCACTGGTTTGACCGTGGTTTGGGCACCCTCGGCACTGGAGTTCTAGTTCTCCCACTTCTTTTTAGACCAGAGGGTTTGGGAGCTGCCAGCCGCACAGGCTGCTCAGTGCACACGTGGGGTCCTGCAGGGCCAGCCGGGCCATGTGGCCCGGTTCACACACTCAGCCTGCAGTCTTTGTTGCTGAACATTGGTGGGGGCTGTCAATCTTGCAGGAGTGGGTCTGGGTGCCTCCAGGAGGGCAGGGGTACCACATCACTGCCTGATGACCTTGGAATGGGGTACAGAGGTGCTGGCATTGGAGGCTGAGCAGCCCGAAGCTAGTGAGCCCAGTGTGGATGGAGGGGGCCAGTTCGCTGCTTCCCCAAAGCAGGACACATCCTCCCAGCCTGTGAATTCCCCTAGTGGAGCCCCTAGGTGGGTGACTGTTGATGCTGGACTACAGGTCCTGGCTGCCCAGCCCTCTGACAGACCCCAAGCAGCACACGACGTGCAGGCCACATATGCACCAGCAATCTGCGGGGATAGGGTCTCAGGCTGCAGTTACTTACATCTGCAGAGCAGACTCAGGACCCCTGAGGCAGGTTTGAGGAGCCATCAGGCCTTGGCCCAAAGAGAATGCAAAAAACCAGGCCCGCAGTTGCCTCGGGTCATCTGGCCCCACTCATTGATTCATTCTTTTGTTCATTTCACAAACATTTATTAGGCTCCTTCTATGAGGACACAGAGATGAATAAGACAGCCCCTATCCTCAAGGAACTTAACTGATAAGTGATGCCCCAAAGCAGAGGCACTTTATAGAGCAACGGGCACCCCCTGAATGCACAGTGCTGGCAAAGAGTGGGCAGTCAGTACATCTCTGTTGAATGAGCGGGTATCGGGGAGCATGGAGGAGAGAGGGAGGAACTCCCCAGGGAAGTCTCTTCATGAAGAAAGAGTGAAAAGGCATTCCAGGCAAAAGGTATGAAAGTCAGAAAATATTTGGGAAGTGACAAGAAATTTGGTGTGAGTGGCAGTGCAGAGAAGAGAAGTAGGAAGTAACTTTTATTGGGCCGGCCCCGAGGCTTAGCGGTTAAGTGCGCGCGCTCCGCTACTGGCCGCCCGGGTTCAGATCCCGGGCGCGCACCGACGCATTGCTTCTCCGGCCATGCTGAGGCCGCGTCCCACATACAGCAACTAGAAGGATGTGCAACTGTGACGTACAACTATCTACTGGGGCTTTGGGGGTGAAAAAAAAAGGAGGAGGATTGGCAATAGATGTTAGCTCAGAGCCGGTCTTCCTCAGCAAAAAGAGGAGGATTAGCATGGATGTTAGCTCAGGGCTGATCTTCCTCACAAAAAAAAAAGAAGTAACTTTTATTGAACATTTAGTCCTAACCAGACCAAGTTCTGAGCCTATTACAGACATCGTCTCTTTAACCCTTTAGATGGCTCCTATTGCGATCACTCCCATTTTACAGATGCATACTCTGAGGCCCAGGGAGGCTAAGTTAATGCTCCAGGCCATGCAGGCAGTAAGCGGCAGAGCCAGGTGTTAAACCACTCACCAAGTGGCACTTAACCTATCTGAGCCTCCATTTCTCCATCTGGAAGATGGGACACCCAGGCTTGCCTTGCAGGTTTCTTGGAGGGATTAAGAAAGCTGTGCATGAATACGCATGGAAAACCTGTGAAAAGATTACAAGGTTCACAGAAAATTTGCTAACAGGGCTACTTTGGGGAGGCTGTCAAGGGGACCAAGAATTAGGGGAGAAGGGATAACGGACCAGTCACTGGATCACTTACTGGGCCTCTAGTGCGTTAAGGTTAAAGGACAAGGAACCTTAAAGGGAAGGAGTTGGGGTGGGGGTTCATTGTGAAGGAGAAGTCGAGGCTGGTGTTCCTGGAGCAGGGATGGCATCTGTCTGCGGTGGACACTCCCCCCGAGCCCCCACCCCTCTCCCTTTGAGGGGAAGGACACCGTGGCGACAGGCTTCCTCCTCCATACAGTCTGTACATTTTATCTCTGCACACTTCTTGCAGACTTGGTTTAAAGATCTCAGCTCAATACCATTAGTGTATATCTGCGGAGGGCCCTCTGTAAAATTGATTAGAAAGTGGGCTTTTGCATGTGGGCTGGGGGGTGGGGGTGGGACCTAATCGGATTTGAGCACTAGATGGTATCTAATTCCCTGCATCTAGCAACTGGCTTGGGGACCTCCCGGGGAGCCGGGGCCCCTAATTTGGTTTGCGAATACATTAGCCCAACAAGCTGAGGGGGCTCCTTTGGGGAGAGGGTTTTGGGGGATGGGGCAGGGAGACGTGGGAAGGCTGAGGAAATGAAGGAGGAAATGCTTCTGCACAGGTCCTGGGTGTCAGCTGTACCTGAGATTTCCAAGGATGTGTGTTTCTGATGGTGGTGCCCAGTCCAGGAGAAGGAAGCAAACTTTTAAGGGGAGTTGTTATTGTATTGCTTGCCTTTACTGAGCCCTCTATATATTTTTTTTCCATTTTTAAGTCTTTTAAAAAAAGTAATATTCACATGTATAGTAAAAAAGTCAAACAGTACGAGAGTATAGGTAATGACTGTACATTATTCTTTTTCCTCTAATCCTTGGTCCCCTGGTAGCCACTGTTACCAAGTTTTCTGTGAATCTTGTATCTTTTCACAGATTTTTCCAGGCACATGCACAGCTGTCTTAATCCCTCCAAGAAACCTGCAAGGCAGGCCTGGGTGTCCCATTTTCCAGATGGAGAAATGGAGGCTCAGATGGGTTAAGTGCCAGTTGGTGGGTGACAGGACCAGATCCAAATTGTCAGTGGTCTGGCTTTAAATCCTGGAGTCTCTCCACGGAATCCTGTGCCCTTCCTGAAAACAGAGGGGGCTGCTCAGAGCTAAGCACGAGGCACCTGGACTTTTAGTTCTCCAACTCATTTCTTGGGTCCACTCACGTGCTGTCATTTTGTCCCCTTATACCCAAGTATCCTCTAAACACGGTGGAAACTTCCAAGGGCATCTTTCTTAGAGCCTCCTTCAATTCAGCAGCTCTTCATAGGAGTGAATTGAGTGACTCCTTGCCTTGCTTTGTCAGGATCTTGGGGGTGGCCTCCTTCTGCCCACTCCCCCACCAGGCACTTCTGTGTAGGGGACTTGGGGGGGTATGAGTGGCAGTGCATGCTGCAAAGTGAGCATGGCATCAGGACCCAGGGTCAGCGCCCAGCTCCATCACAGATAATAATAGTACCCACCTCATGAGGTTCTCGGGAGGTCTAAATGATATGATGGCATGGCGCCTGGCACATGGCAAGCTCTCAATAAATATTAGCAATTGTTAGTATTACTAGCTAGATAACCTTTTATACGTTACTCATCTACTCTGCTAGTTATTAGTCAACCAGAATATAAGAATAGTATTGTTCTTATATTATTATACTATTGTTTAATATCTAATATTATTTAAAATATAATTCTGTTTACATAATAAAATTGTTTTAAGTAGAATTAGTGTGATGCCAAGCATACAAGAGACGCTCAGTAAATGTGATTTCCCATTTTTGTTCCCTTCCCTTTACTAGCTTTCAGTCAACATCTTGTTCTCTTCTATGAACATTCTGAATTTAATTTCTGTAAAGTCAACTGATTTTAATTCCCACTCAACACATTTATTGAGCACCTGCTGTTTACTTGGCACTCTGCTCTGTGCTGGGGGCAGAAAGTAATATCGGCATGGACTCTGCCCTCAGGGGGCTAATAGTCAGATAGGGGAGAACAGGGGATCCAATTGCAGTCCAGGCTGTTTAGGGGGAATGGGGAGTGCCAGTGGGTGAGAGAGAGACTCACTGACTTCATGCTCTCCCGTGCCTCAGTTTCCCTTCTGAGGAGTGCAGCCACCTCCCTCTCTTGTTCCTTGGTATTGGGAAGATGTGGAGCAACTTGGCTGATGTGGTTTCAGGCTGGTGGAGGCCAGAAGGGCTGAACCCCTTTCTTCTTCCCACTGCCTCTCCCCGTCACCAAGTGCCCCATACCCCACCCGCCACCTCTGCTGGAAGCCACGAGGCTCTGGCTCATTCCAGGGCTGCAGGAACCCATGGGCTGCCACCCAGGAACCTCCTTCCCCCCTTTGCCTCCTGCCCGTGACTGTAGCATGTCCCACAGTGCTCCTGGCAACTGCCCCCCCTCCCCATACATGCCGCACCTTGTCACGGGCTCCTTATCCAGCCCCTCCTCTCCCCACCGGGGGGTTTGTAGGGACCGGAATACCTCAGCCCTGATGCTGTACTGTAAAATCCAGAATTATGTAACAGCTGGATTACAGGGCGATTATTAGCTTTGCTTAAAGATTTTCCGTTTATACAAGGATTAGCTGTGGGGTTCCCTTAAATAGCTAGCTTTGCTAATGCACTTGTACTGCAAAGAAGGATGACGGCAGAGAATGGGACAGGACTGTGAAGCAGAAGGCCCTAGTTCTAAGGGTCGTTTTACCTCTGGGAGCCTCAGTTTCCTTGTTGATGAGAGTGAGAAGCGGCGGCCCTGCCCAGCCCCGACAGAAAGAGGCGGGGGGACTGCAAACGCGGTGGGTAACCCGCTGCCCTGCAGATCTGAGGCCGCATGGTTCTAACCACAGGACCTTTGCACATCTGGTGGGGCAGACGTGCACCGCACGGGGTGGGTGTGACGCAGCCAGCCCAGCAGACAGACGCCCCAGGATTCCCGAGGCCGGCCCCACAGAGGTTCCAGTGTGCAAACCCATTAATTTAGCACCCAGGGACTTTGGGGAACTGGCTGCTGCCCACCTCTCCATCTGGATCCAGGATCCGGATCTCCTGCTCTGCCCTCACCATCTCCCTGGCCTGGCCCCCTGCCGCACACCCCTGTCCCGGATGTCCCAAGGTACCTCCACTTCAGCAGATGTGTACTGCTGTTTCCCACCTCTGTGATTTGCACGTGCTGGTCTCGCTGCCTAGAAGGCCATTCCATACCTGCTGCCCTTACTGGCTTGGCCAGCTCCTTACTTGTCCTTCAAGACAGCCTAGAGTTCTCCTCCAGGAAGCCTTCCCAGACCCCTTTCACCTAAGTAGGGATAAAAACCCCTCTCTGCTCCAGGTCCCGTGAACATGCGGGTGTGAGTCCATCGTGACACGTTTGCACACTATTGTCATTGCTCACCTGTTGGTATCTGCCGTGAGCTGCTGCGCTTAGGGGGTCCCTGTGGTGTTTGGCTCAATAAATGTCTGGTAAATGAAATTAAATCAGTAAACGAGTGGTAACTGCTTTTTATAGGAGGTAAATGTGCTTTATCCCCAGGCACATGGAGCACCCCCAGCCCCCAGGAAGCACGTCCTTAAAGGCAAAACCCTGGTGTTAGACCACAGGAATCGGAATAAATCCTGACTCTACCCCAGCTGTGGTCCAAAATTATTTTGCCCCTCAGTTTCCCCATCTGTACAATGGGATTGTAATAATTCTGACCTCTCAGGGTTGCTGTGAGGACAAAGTGAGTCAATGTGTGTGCCACACTTAGAACAGTGCTTGGACATAGTTTCGTGTTTGATGGTGGATTTTATGACCTAGGGCCCTGGAGTTCTGCCCCTGCGCGTCCTCCCCTGGCCCCCAGCGTCTCCGGGTTGCTGAGCGGGCTGTTTCTCTCTCTTCCCTCACTGCAGTGAACTTTCCCACTTCCAACCCGCCCCAACCAGTCAGCACAGAAATAATGCAATTTTACTTGATTATTAGTCATTACTTTCTGCTGCTGTTTTTGTTTATTCCTTTTTTTTTTTTAAGCACTCTAGATTTAATTGAGTTGATTGATTAGCACAATCACTGGTTGGAAGGAGGTACTCTGTAACCCTCTCCTCCCCCAGCCCTTATCTGCCCCCAGAGAGGCCCCAGGCTGACTGTAGGCCCCGGGGCTCAGCCCTCCCCGGGGCTCCTGCCCCAGAGCTGCAGGGGCGTGGTGTGGTGGGCTGGGAGCCCGGCACCTGGCCCTGACTGGCTCAGTGGCCTGGGCAAGTTCTTTACCCTCTCTGAGCCTGCGGTTCTTCCTCTGTAAAAAGGGATTGAACTAAAATGAGCTTCTGATCCCTTCCCACCCTAAAATTCTATGAAAACTCGCATCCAAGGCCCGTCCCCCGCCCCTCCCGCCTTGGTCTGTGAGTCTTTCATTCATTCAGCATCTCTGAGAGCCTACTCTGTGTGCAGCACTTAGCCAGGTGTGGTGGGATCCAGATGTGAGTAAGGCAGAGGCCCTGCCTTGTAGGAGTTAGCCCCCCGGGGCAGGGCGGTGAGGGGGGTCCCCCGGCTGACTGTAAGTCTAGCATTTCCAACTTACGTGTGTTCTAACTTTAGCAGAGTTTCGGAGAAGGTCCCTAACTCTGGAAAGTTGTAGAGGGGGTGACATTTGGGTTCAGTCCAAAACAAAAACAACAATACAAAACAAAACTGAACAGACTGTGGTGGGGGAAGCAACCTTTATAGAGGCCACCCCTATGGGCCGAGTCCTGTGCTAAGCACGTTCTTCTCACTTTCTCTTTAACCCCCGGGCAATCCTCTGAATAAGGGAATGCAATAGCAATTTCACAGATGAAATACCTGAAGGTCAGAGAGGCTGAGTCGCTTGCCTAAAGTCATATAGCAAGTGAGTGGGAGAGGTGGATGTTGAAATGAGATCTGAACGATATCAAAGTGTATCTTTTTTTTTTTTTCGTGAGGAAGATCAGCTGTGAGTTAACATCCATGCCAATCCTCCTCTTTTTGCTGAGGCAGATTGCCCATCTTCCTCCACTTTATATGGGACGCCGCCACAGCATGGCCTGACAAGCGGTGCATCGGTGTGCGCCCGGGATCTGAACCCAGGCCGCCAGCAGTAGAGCGCGTGCGCTTAATTGCTACGCCACAGGGTCGGCCCCAAAGCGTATCTTCTTTATTTAGTTTCAGACCATGTTCCAATTTGATTAAATAATTTGAGAAAGGTAAGAAAAAGTTCAGCAAATTTCCCCAAATATCACTTCTCTTTGCATTTTTGCTCATTGTCTTCCATACATACCCTTTTTTTATTGTGTATCCTTTTTTTATTGTGTATCTGTGCAGCCAGTGCAAAGGCCCTGAGGTGGTAATGCCCTTGGGATATTTGGGAAAGAGCAAGGTGGCCAGTGTGGTGGGAACACGGGAGAAGGGTGGAAGGTGAAGTTGGAAAGGTAGCCAGGGCTGGTCGTGGAGGGCTTTGCAGACCATGGTAGGGACTGGATTTTACTTCCAACATATTTCTCCATTGTCTTCCAATTCCCGTTGTTTCAAGTCCACAGTTCAACCCAGTGGATGTGGCATTATTTACCAACGATGAGGTTGTTTTAGCAGTGTTTGCGTGTGTGTGCACACGTGTGTGTTTGACGTGAATACTGCAGGTCTCATTTCAAGCCTGTGGCTTTTTGCTTCTGATGAACTATCCAGCTCGATCGATAGGAGTGTTTGATCCTCTGTGTGGCTCTGGTCCAGTCAGGCTGCATTGTGACTGCTGGTGGAGAGAGAAGGCATTCCAGGCAGCGGACCTGTGTGTGCAAAGGAGCTGAGCTAAAGGGCCAGGCTTGCGCAGAGGCCTCTGGCTGTGAGGGAGGAGCGGTGGTTGGGATGTAGATGCCTCCTCAGGACAGGTCAGCACGTGGCTCCTTACCTGCTCTTCAAGGGGCAAAGTTGGGGCTTCTACATTTTTTCCAGTTTGTAAAAAAGTTTTTATTAGAGTAGTTTTGCATTTCCAAAAGAATTGCAAAGGTAGTGCAGAGCATTCCTGTGTGCCCCTTGTCTGGTTTCCCTCTCGCTAATTTCTTCATTACATGGTATGTGTGTCACAATGGAGAAACTGACATTGGTACATCACTGTTACTAAACCCGGTCTTTGTTCAGATTTCATCTGTTTTCCCCTGATGTCCTTGCTCTCTTCCAGGATCCAGACTGCAATCCCACGCTGCATTTAGTTGTCGTGTCTCCCTGTTCTCCTCTGGTCTGTGACAGTTTCTGTGACTTTCCTTAGTTTTCATGACCTTGACACTTTTGAGGCATGCTGGCCAGGTATTTTGCTTTTGCATTTTTAAACTTTCTGTTTCTATTTGGAATTGTGATGTTGAGAGGCTGTGAAATGTTGAGGTCAAGCTCAGAACTCAGGAGTCAGAGGGGCCTGGGTTCAAATCCTGGCTCTGCCCTCAACCGGTGACACGACGTTGAACAAGGAAACCTTCCATCCTCAGTTTCTCCACCCTTACAGTACATGGTCTCCCCCGGGGGCCTGGAGAGGGTTGACTGGGATGGACGTGTAAGTGCCCATCAACTCGGGCTTCGTTTGTGGGCGGTGCCTGGTGGGACTGACGGCCCTGAAGATCTCCAGGAGCCAGGGTTGTGAAATGCCAGAGTGAGGTTGCTGGGGAGGGCGTGACAGCATTGCTGTTGCAAAGTTTTTTAAAATAATATCTTAATTTGATCCTTATGGTAACTCCATGAAGTTAAGATGGGTTGTCCCTGTTTTACGGATGAAGAAACAGAGGCTCAGAGAAAGTCAAGACCCTGCTGAAGGTCACGGAGGAAGGGAGGGGCAGAGCTGAGACTTGAAGCGGGACTCGCAGAGCCCGGATTTGGTGCTCTGCCCAGTGTCGCCTGGCCTGAGCTGGCCAGTGCATGGGGCAGGCAGCCCTGGGGTGGATGTGGTGGAGAAGCCCTGCTCCCCTGCTCCCGGGCTGGAGAGGGTCTGTCCTATGGCACGGGAGGACTGGCGTGTGGCTGGGCAGACACATCAGGGTGGGAGACTGGAGAGATGGAGTCCCAGTCTGCACACATCACATGGATCTCAGGCCATTGTGTTACAGGGAGTGTTTCATTTTGTAATGTGGATTTTTTTCTCTAGGTGATTCTGTTTTTAACCCTTGAGTTACCCGTGAAACCAGCATGAGCAAAAAGCTCTTGACTGGCATCTAGCTTCCCAGGTAAATCTCAGGACCAGTGATGGAGATTCCTTCCAGAGGGCCCCCTGTGTCACTTCCTGTTTCATGGGTCCTCAGGCCTCTCTGGCAGATGGGCGCTGTCTCCATTTTCTAGAAAGGGAAGTAGACTGACTGAGACCAGACAGGGCAAGTGACTGTCTCAAGGACACACAGCCTTGGGGCTGGGTCAGAAGCCAGATCAGTCACTGGGCTCTTTCTACCAGGCATGACAAGAACTCAGAAGACCCTTGTGCTGTTAATTCTTTTTTTAAAAACCTGAAATGTAATCTACAAAATTGCAGCTCCACCCTTGACAGGGGAGCTGGGAGGGCATGTGTATGTGTATGTGTGTTTGTGTTTGTGTGTGTGGGCACGCACGCACACTATGAGCACAAAGGACAAAGCAAGTTTGACACTTAGGCCAAACGGCCAAAATTTAGGCACACAGAAGTTGGAGGGGTGGGCAGTCCTTTCCGAAAAGAGGCCCCTGGGGCCTGTGGCTGCCATTCCCTTGGTATTGGGGGTTCCCTTTTCCATTCACTTTGAACTTTCTACATTCAAGGCTGACAGGAATGTAGCTCTGCACACGGGTGATGTGGCCCTGGCAATTCTTCTGGTTCTAAGTGACATCTCTTCTGTCTGTCCCCTGTCACTGAGGTGTGCCCAGGTTGTCAGATCTCTGAACAGCCTCGTGTCTCACTGAGCAGCCCAGTGTTCACAGCCCCCGCATCCTTTTGGTCCTGGTGACTGGCCTTGGGACACCGGTCTCCATATTTGGATGGTCCAGAGAAGGGTGTCTTCAGGCCTGCTATCTTAGTCCATTCGGGCTGCCATAACAAAATACCATAGCCTGGATAGCTTATAAACAATGGAAATCTATTTCTCACAGTTCTGAAGGCTGAAACTCCAAGATCAAGGTGCTGGCGGGTGTGGTGTCTGGTGAGGGCCCAATTCCTGGTTCGTAGGCAGCCGACTTCTCACTGTGTCCTGACATGGAGGAAGGGGCGAGAGAGCTCTCTGGGGTCTCTTGTGTAAAGACACTAATTTCATTCATGAGGGCTCCACCCTCATGACCTGGTCACTTCCAAAAGGCCCCACCTCCTAATCCCATCACATTGGGGGTTAGGTTTCAACATATAAATTTTGGGGGGACACACACGTTTGGTCTATGGCACCCGCCATCCTCCTTCTGGCTGTCAGCAACCTCTGCCCCTCCTCCCAGTCCGGACCCACCAGGAGGAGGACAGAGGCCATTTCAATTCTGCCAGCTTTAAAGGCCGGTCTGGCCAGGAGGGGCAAGAAGTAACCATTTGGAGCCACACTTCTCCAGAGACAGTCCTTGATCTTTGTGGGGAGTGACCCCAGAGTGGCTGAACCCCCAGACGTGCGTGTCAGGATGGATTAGAGTTCAAGACGTTATCCTTCAACGTACCGTAGGGGCTGTGCAGCCCATGAGGCTCATCTGTGTGCCTCGATGGGTTTTCCCGTCCATCAAATAGGACTCAGACCCCAGAGTTATTGCGAGGATGAAATGAGCTTATATGCGTAAAGCACTTTGCACATGGTAAGTGCTTAACGAGAAAGGAAATCTAGTCATATTATTCCATTAAATAATCCAGCAGCATTAATGTTTTTTTTTCCTCCAAGGGGCTTCCGCATCTGTTTTCTCTTTGCGTCCTTCCAACAACCCAGCCAAGTAGGGTAGTTTTTCTTGGATCCAGTTTACGGATGCAGCAGCTGAGATGCAGGGATGTGAGGTGATGTGCCCAAGGCCACCCAACAAAGCATTGGGGACGCTGAGGCCTGACCCTGAGGTCCCAGAGGGCCGCTGGCTAGGTCAGGTGTGTCCCCATCTGGCACACCTGCAGCCACAAGCGCCTTTCCTGGCAGGCCTCAGTTCTCCACCAGGAAGGTCATTTCCTTTCCTCCTTCTCCTCCCGCCCCTCCCCAAGAGCAGCTGTTGTCCCCCCCTGCTCCGACTTCCCGAGGGGGAAAGGGAGTTGGCTCCGCCTCTCAGCCAGCGGCAGGGCGGGTGTCATAGGCAGGATGAAGGTTGCATTAGTGAGCAGTAATTGAAATGCAAAATAACATTTTGATCGAGCCAGCAGGCTGTTTATTTATCAGATCAATAGTCAGAATGCCCCATCTGGAGAAGTCAGCCTGATAAGTGACAGCATTTCCAAGGGCAAGCCTGGGGAATCCGGCCTCCCCCAGCATCAGCTGAGGTTAGGGGAGGCCCAGGAGCCTGGGAGTGACCCCCACCTCTGCTTCCTCTTTCCAGAGTGTAAGCACTTAGGCCCCTTTCTTCATTGTCTTCTTATATCCAGTTTATAGAGGAGACCACTGAAACCCGAATGGTCAGACCTTCTTTGCTGCTGCCGCTGGAAGGAGCTGCACCCAGGACAGCTGAGGAATCACAGTAACAGCTCTCGTTTATTGAGCACTTACTGCGTGCAGGCACTGCTGACGGTCCTTTATATTGATTGTGTCATTTAATCCTCAGAAAAATCCTTTGAGGTTTGGTATCTTTATATTACCCATTTTACAGAAGAGGAAACCCAGGCGTGGAGAGTGTTACTGAACAAGGGTCTGCTACCCAACGCACATAGAAGCCAATACTATGGCACCGGCTTCTGAGAAGTTAAGTGACTGTCACGCAACCAGGAGGTGACAAAGCCAGGATTCAAACCGGGAGATCGGGGCCATGTTCTGTCCCCTCCCTAGAGGGCGGGGAGTGTGCTGGACCACGTTCACTTACACTGCTACAGAGTCAGGGTTCTGCTCTGAAGTCAAGGCAAGCTTTTTCCAAACTTGCTTCCCGCAGGTTTTCATAAAGTACATTGATTTTTTGTGTTAAAATGTCTTTTTTAACATTGCAAATCCAGATTTTTTGAAAGGTGGATCTCAGACTGTAACCTCTCTAAATTGCTTCCAAACACATTATGTAGTTTTGGGTGCTTGAAAAAAACAACAACTCGGGGCTGGCTGACTTAACGTGGTTAAGTTCACACGTTCCCCTTCAGTGGCCCGGGGTTCGTGGGTTTGGATCCCAGGCGCGGACCTACGTACCGCTCATCAAGCCATACTGTGGCGGCGTCCCATATACAAAATAATAGAGGAAGATGGGCACTGATATTAGCTCAGAGCCAGTCTTCCTCACAAAAAACAAACAAACAAACAAACAAACAACAGCACAGAAAGTAAGAAAAATCCACACATCGTTTGTAAAGTCTTTAAGCCAGGATTAGCGGAATTGGATGGAAACTGGCAGGTTGGTTCTTTGGGTCCTTTTGGTGGGGACTCTGGGACTTGGGTCTCGGGGCTCTGCTCCTGGGGCGCTGGCTGGATCCCTTGCTCTGACTCTGGTCCTGTCCTGTGGCTTAGGCCTGCGACTGTCACATCCTTGGAGGGTGAAGGCCTTGGGGACCCATATCCCACCCACCTCTCAGACCTCTTCATTCATGTTCACTCAGCCAGTGTGTACTGAGCACTTACTGTGTCCTGGACGTCCTCTTGACACTGCAGAACAGAGGGAAGAAAGCAGACACAGCCCTGCCCTCATGCACAGAGGCCCCGAGGTGGTGTAGTCAAGAAACAGTCAGGGCTGGTGCCGTGGTGTAGTGGTTAAATTCGGTGTGTTCTGCTTCGGTGGCCTGGGTTCACGGGTTCAGATCCTGGGCGCGGACCTACACCACTTGTCAGCCATGCTGTGGTGGCGACCCACATATAAAGTGGAGGAAGATGGGCATGGATGTTAGCTCAGAGTCAGTCTTCCTCAACAACAACAACAACAACAACAAAAAAACAGGAGGCCAGTGTGGCTGGCACGGAGTGACCATGGGGAGAGTGGGCAAGGGGACAGCATCACAGAAGTGGCAGAGCAAGGCCCCAAGGGCCTTCGGAGCTGCCATGAGGACTCCTGCTTTACTGGGAGTGCCATGGGAAGCCCGAGGCTGTTGTGAGTAGAGCAGTGTTGTGACTTAAGCCCCTTTGCTTTATAACTCGCTCCAGCGCTTTCTGGCTGTGTGATCCCCGCCAAGATAGTTAACCCTTCTGGGCCTCAACTTCTTCATGTGCAATATGGGGAAAATGATAGCACCTACATTCAACAGGTTGTTGCAAGGAATCAATGACTTAAAGCGTATAGTTTCATGCCCAGCATAGAGTAAGCCCTGTGGGCACTATCTTCATCATTACAGAGGTCAGAAGCATGTCCCCAGTTAGCTGCAGTGCCAGGTCCCCACCTGTCCACCTGAGTTAAGATGTCTCTTTGTCGTCTGCCCAGGCTGCCCATTTGCACAAAGACTGAAAAATTGAATCAAGAAGAGAAATGGATGTTGGGAGCCTCAAGCTTCCTGTGTCATCCCTGCTGTGCATCAGGCCACATAGAACGGGCCACTCCTGTGACCAGGCAGTGGATGGAAACATTGTCCCCCTCCTTGGGTCTTCACACCACCCTGCAGGAACACACATGAGGGGGAAGCAGTGAGGCCCAGCAACAGCACACGCAAAAGAGACTCAGATGTGTGGTTGGACAAGGAGCAGAGTGGAAGTCAGCACTGTGAGCCAAGTGCCTTAAACACTTATTCCATCTTGGGTTGCATCAACAGAAGTATAGTGTCTAGGTTGATGGAGGTGTCAGTACTGCTTTGCTCTGCACTGGTCAGAACTCACCTGGAGGGCTGTGCTCAGTTCAGATGTTCCCCTTTATGAGGAGTAGACAGAGCATATGGATTATTTTTAGAGGGGGGCAAATCGTGAGGAGAGGTGATTCTAGGTCCAGGGGATGTTGATCCTGGGTAGGAGAGGGCTCATCAGGGAGCAGGAAGCTGCCTTGAGCAATCTAGAGGGCTGTCATATAGAAGGGGGGTTAGTTCTGTAGGTCCTGAGGGAGAGACTTGTATAAACTATAACTGGGAGCTCCAGAGAGAGGAAATATTTTGGGTCTTGACAAAGAACTGTCTTTTTAAATAATCTGAGTGACCTAAAGATGGAAGCAGCTGCCTCCTGAACGAGCGACCTCCTGTCACTGGGGTCTTTGACACAGCAGGCAGCCAGGGACAGACCAGAGGCCCTTTGAGGTTCTGGCCTGGCTGGGAGAGGGCCTGCCTGCCTCTCCCTGCCCAGCTGCTGTTCCTCCAGCACAGCTCTTTCCCGACTTTCCTCTTTCTTCAGGCCTCTGCTTAAATGTCACCTCCTAGAGAAGCCTTCTCTGGCCCCCTTTCTAGCACTGCTCTAGCCTGCCGTCTGTCCCCTTCCCCTGCTCTTTTTTCCTAACACTCATCACTAACTGAATTTATACTATCTGGTTGTTTACTTATTGCATTAGTTAGGCTGGGTAACACCAGCTATTATTACATACAACCCCAGAGCTTCAGTGGCTTAACACAACGCAAGTTTACATCTTGCCCACGTGACATTTTGGTGAGGGTGTTTAGCAGACAGCCTTTCATGAGGTTATTCAGGGTCCCAGGCTCCTTCTAATGTGTGGTTCCGCCTTGGAGCCCCTTCCTGGATCCTCTGGAGCCTCTGCCTAGATCCTGTGGGTGCTGCAGATGGGGGAAGACAGAGAGAGGGAGCGAGTGGGGGGCGGGGAGTGCTGTGGGAGATTTTTATGGGCCAGATAGGGGAGTGGCTTACCTCACTTTGCCCACATTCCATTGGCCAGGACCCAGTCACATGGTCACAGTGAACTGCAAGGGAGACTGGTAAATGTAGTCTTCCTTGTGTCTAGGAAGAAAATGAAATTGCTTTTGGTGAACGCATAGCAATCTCAGCTCTACATATTGATCATATTTCATTGCATCTATGACATCATCTGTTGTTAAAGACACCATTAGTTTTGGAACCACTAATTAAATTAAACTATGACATGCCATCGATTTACGATGCATTCTGATTGCCAAGATGTTAAAATGTGAAAAAATGGTGTAGCTTAGAGTCAATGAAATACGGTATTTTCAGTCCTAGAGGGCAGGAACCTGTCCACCTTGTGCACCAGTCCGTCCCCAGGGCTAGACTAGTGTCTGGCACACAGTAAATATTCGAGGGATAGTAATGGCATGAATGAGGGATGGAGGGAGTGGACAAATGCATGAGATGGCGGGTGAGTTGCTCTTTTGGTTAAGTGTCAGACCCCCCCTTGTGTGAGCTACGATGTCAGGGAATCAGGCCGTGCTCATTCGCTTGAGCAGAGGTGCTGCGGGGCTCAGGAGCAGCTGCCAAGAGCGACTCAGGCTCCCAGGACTCTGCCCCTGGCCGGCACCCTTCTCTGCTGCCAGCTTCAATATTCTTCTCTCTCGCTGCACATTGGTGCCAAGTACGACCTTGCTCACACCTGAGCTGTCCATCTTACTGCTTCTGTCCCTGGAGAGGCAGCCCTGACACCACAGCTCTCACGGGAGAGACTCGTTGGCCCAGCTGGGGTTAGGGGCACACCCCTGGGTCAATCAGCTGGGCCAGGGGGTTGGAGGTCTGTAAGAACGTAGCAGTTCCTGCGGGAGCTCCGTGTGTGCACACGAGTAAGAGAGAGAGAAAGCTGGGGTCAGATGTCAGCTCCCAGGAGAGAGACTAGTTAGTTCTAATGGTTGGTTCCAGTAGTGCCTGAATAAGGAGACTTTTTGCCTGAAAAGGGACATTCTTGGTGGAAGTGCCAGCGTGCAGAGTGGGCAAATGCATGATGAAATGGGTAGACGGGTAGAGGCATGGACGGGTGAATGATGGAAGGAGAGAGGGAGTGAGACAATCTGGCTTGCTGTGGGATTGAACTTTTTGGAGACTGTAAATGGAAGCCATCTCATCATCACCAAGAAGGGATGCTGGTAACAAGTGCTAAAATTTATTTATTGAGCACTTCCTGTATGTCAGGCACTGTCTAAGCTCTTTTCTGTATTAACTCGCTAGTCTTCAAGATCACTCTATGAGAAGAATACTATGATTATCATCCCCATTTTGTAGGTGAGCAAACTGAGGCACAGAAAGGTTAAATAACCTGTAAGGGACAGAACTGGCATTCAAACTCAGGCAGTCCAGCTCCAGCCATTAAGTTCTATGGCCCAGCACTGTAGCCACTGTGAGGATTAAATGCCATCTAGAAGCTGCAAAATCTGTTCAATGACAGTGGGTGGGATGTTTATGCCCTATCATGCTTCACATAGGGTGAAAATAACAGGTTCAAGAAGAGTTAAGATAAATTCACAGATGTCAGATCTCTAATAGCTATTGAAAGAATGCTAGAGGTGTGTTGGGGGCTTATTCTGAATTTGTGATGCTGTCTTTCCCCCAAACATACCCCTTTGTGGTTGTCAGAGCCCAAGGCTAATGTAAAAGCCACTAGGTACCTTTGGGTTCTGCATGAGGGCACAGGACTGAAGACCATGGTGAGGGCTGAAGTTTCATATTGGTCTCCCCAGAGGTGGCCCCTTTTTCTAACTTTCACAAAGTCACAATGTGAGCCAGCAGCGGCCGTTCACTGTGGGCCGGGCCCTCCCAACTGTCCCAGGGCAGCCACTCCGCGTCCAGTTGTCTCCTCCTGCGCTGGCAGAGCCTCTCTTTTCTCATTATGATGGATGCAGCCTGGAAAACCATGGATAAAAAGCCCCGATTGAAAGGCACTAATTACTCATCATTATTTTCCATGCCGTAATTTGTGTGGAACGAGATTTCAATCAGTTGTCCGGGATCAGCCTGGTTTTGACTAATCTTTCAAATGACAAGATGCTTAATTACAGATTTTTGCCTGAGCTCCAGCGTGCAGGGGGATGCGGGCTCTCAGTAAAGCCAGTTTGGTACTGGGTCATTTTAAAGTCCTGGGTCCCTGAGGGGCCTCCAAGGGGAGAAGGAGAAAGAGAGTGTTAGGAAGATGTTCCTGAAAAGACAGATAAAATTGTACCTGGATGGTCCTGGGGTAGCGATGTGGCCATGTAGGGTGGTGAGTGGGCCACTGCCTGAATCAGCTCATTCTCCTGGACAGGTCACCAACTCTCTGTCTGTAAACCCCCAGCCAGCCCCCAAACAGCCCGGCTCTCTAGTTAGAAACTTTGTGTAAGTCACTTAGCTTCTTGGGGCTTCAGTTCTCACCTGAAAGTCACCAGGGCAGGCAGGAGAATCTCTGAGGACTTATGATCCACTGACTCCAGCTGTGCTGGTGTGTCTGTCCAGAGCAATGGACCTACTGTTGAAAGATGCACGTATGAAAGGTTTCAATCACACAGAAATAGTAAAACACCATTTATTAAAATAGATGATTCAGACTACTCAGGGGGAAGGTCAATTTGAATTAATGAAATATCTGAGTTTAAGGAAAAAAATATATAATTAATGGGCCTTAGATGCACAGAATTGGATTAATCATAGTCTTTGGTTCATAACACTTCTCATCATTGGCCTCTTCTCCCTCCCATCCTGCCTGCCTCCCTCCCTACCTACCTACCTTCCTTCTTTCCTTCCTTCTTCCCTCCTTCCCTCCCATGTAATAAGTGCTCATGAATCCATGTACCAACAGGAACGCTGGAACCTTGACAATTATTCGCATCTAGCCATGTGGTCTTCCCCATCCTGTCCCTCTATTAAAGGCTCATTCTGCATCCTTTAATAATATTTTTAAAGGAAGTTTAGTTGTGTTTCTTTCAGGTGCCTGAGGGGCTGATTTGTACCAAATAAAGCCTTGCTGGCGGGTCTGAGGTTCTGCTCTAATGAACAGCTCCGGTGGCCCCTGGTTAAGAAGATTAATTACAGAAATGTACGTAAGAGTCTCTCAAGTATTCAGAGACCATTTTTCTTCTGTAGAGTGGATTCTCGTTTCGGGCTTATTTATCCTCTTAATTTGCCTAACCCCCCACTTTCCCTCCTGGCAAATAGCAAGTTCCTTGTGGAATTATCCTCAATTCTAGATCTGGGGACTTGGTTGAGGGAAGAGCTTAGCTGGGTTTAACCAAAGGCTGCCAGCTGCTGAATTTTCTGGAAGGGGCTTCCTGGAGAATCACAACAGCAGCCAGTGTCCACTGACTGCTTGCTGGGCACCAGCATGTTCTAAACGTTTTGCCTGCGTTAGCTCATGCTCACCCAGAACAGCCCTATGAGAGAGGTGCTCTGATTGAGCCCATTTTACAGATGAGGACCCTGAGGCCCAGAGGGGGTGATCTGTTTACCTAGAGTCAACAGCTGTCGTGTGGTAGAACTGACTTGTCTGATGCCAGAGCGCAGGCTTGTAGCCGTCAAGTGACTCAGCTGCTCGTTTCCGCTCTTCCAGGGGTGGCCTCTAGGGGGCAGCCCCTCTGCGTGTGCCCAGGTTCTTCATGTGGTGGGGTGGACTCTACTTCGCAGAAGAAAGCAAGTTGGGTCCTAGGCTAATCAGGCCAGTTTGCCCTTTTCCCTCCAGGAGCTTCTCTTCCTCTAGAAGCTTCTCTTCTGCCGCCTGCCCACCAGCAGGCCACCACCTTCAGGGGAATAGATCCCTGGAATTCTAGCTTAAAGATTTATGATGGCTCTTGCTGATATCCTGGAATTTCTGTTCCTCTAGAGGTTTGGGGCAAAATTGCTCAATAGCTTGGGTTTCATTCAGAACTTCCAAGATTCTGTTAGTTTCTGAATTAGGAAAATCTTCAGCCCACTTTGTTGGCCAGCAGAGCAATGGCCAGCAGAGGCAGAGAGCCCCCCAGTAAGCTTGGGCATCTCTGAGGCACCGCTCTGGGGTACAGGGCCCCACACTGGACGCTACGAGGGCCAGAGGCAGGGCCGGGTGGGGGCAGGAGGGAGGCCTTGTCTGATCAGATGGTGGTGAAATTGAGGCCAGGGCAGCTCTGGCTGCCCTCCTGTTACAAGATGGATCAAAGGGAAAATGATGCCTCGAGGGGCTTCGACCACTGACTGCTGCTCTTTCAAAGGCTGCTTAGATGGGGCCTCTGTCCCCTCCCCATAAAGTCAATAATCATCGACCCAGTTGGGAACTGGGTCCCAGCCAACCACAGATGATGGACCGGACAGGACTCCCTCCTCCCAGAGCGCCTGTCAGCCACCTCCGCCTGCACCCCGAGGCTGCACTCCTCCTGCACATCCTCCTCCTGGGCCTTGGCATCAAGGGTCCACCTCTGAAATCTTCCCTGACCCACTCTTCCATCCTCCAGCCTCCACCCCCTGGAAACTATCACGCTCTTGGCCACTCCGTTTTCTCCCAGTTCCGCCCTTTCTGACATCACTCCCCTCTATCCCGAAACCGCACTTTTCCTTTGCCCAGCCTGCAGCTCCCATGCCCCTGGTGCACCCTCTTCCCTTCTACATCTAAGTCAGTGGTTCTCAGCTGGGGGTGAGTTTGCCCCCCCTGGGGAACATTTGGCAATGTCTGGAGAAGGTGTTTGTTGTCATAGCTCCGGGGGAGGGTGCTATTGGCATCTAGTGGGTAGAGGCCAGGGATGCTCCTAAACGTCGTGCAATGCATAGGTCGGCCCCACAACGAAGAGTTACCCGGCCCCAAAAGGCAGCAGTGATGAGGTTGGGAAACTTAGATCTCAGCTGCTGGAGGGGGCTGGCCTCCCCCCTGCCTTGGTGCCCCCACAGACTGAGTGAAGGGGCCTGGTAAACCTTTAGGCCCCTGATTTCTGATCTTCCTCCTCCACAGTTGCTGTTGCAAACTTTCTTCCTTTTGCTAGACCTGCCGCCCTCAGCTTCACTCCTGCTCCCACTGCATGGAGTGAGTAGAGGCTGAGTGGGGGTGATGGGGTGGGAGACCTCTCAACTCTCCCTCTGCCGCCTGCATCTTCCTCTCTGCACCACCAGCCTTCCCTCCCCCCTCCTGCTGCTAAAGTTAATTTCTCTTCCTGCATCCCAGATTCCTTTCAAACTCCTACCAGGTCCCCTGACTGCATCAGTTGTTCCCGTGGGACTCAAACTTGATGCCGCTAAGAATCACAACTAGGGTGCTAAAAACAAACCAACCCCAAAATGCAGATTTCTGGGTTCCATGTGCAGAGACGCATGTTCAAATTGTGACTGGGGTGGGGTCAGGTCCAGGAGGTGACCTGTTCAACAGGCCCCTCAGCTGACTCTGATGAAGGCTGAACTAGAATTTGAGAAAAGCTGACATTTCCCTTTTGTATCTTCATCCTCTCCATCTTGATATGCTCTTTACCATTAACATTTTATTCATTGTCTGCTTCGGGGAGAGACAGGGGGAGTGATGGGTAATTATATCGGGTCAGTAGATGGGATTGGGATTGCCCGGGGCAAACTGGAAATGGTGTGGATTCCATAATTTTTAAATACCTTAAGTTCATTCCATTCTTAACACAGCCCCTTCTCATCCAAGAAACCAGCAGTTACGGACAATAACAACAAAACGTTCCTTCTGCACCCCCACCACCCCCAAGTTCAAGGGGATGGTGCTGCCTGAAGGTGTACAGGGAGGCAGCCCACCCTCACCCCCTCCTCTGCCCTTTGCCGCCAAACTGCCTGAAAGAATCGTCTGCCCTCACTGCCTCCTCCAGCCATCTCATTGTGGCTTCCCTCCCCGCCATGCCATGCCATGCTCTGGCGAAGTCCCCAGCCCCCTCCTGACTGCTCGCTGCAGTGGACACTGGCCCATCTGACCTCCCCTGACCCTGTAGCTTCGTGTGACCTGCTGCCATCCCCTCTTCCTTGCATTTCCACCACCTGCCCTCTTTTTCCCCTCTTCCGACTGCTCTGGCCACTTCTCTGTCCTCTTCCTGGACTTCTTTCTGTCTGTCTTCCCTATCAGTTTTGCTTTTGGATGAATGAACGGTGTGCTGTACGTGAAAGACAGACGGAGGGAGGGGCAGCTTTCCTGGAGGGTCCTGTCTCTCCAGCAGCGTTCTTTCCCCTGCCCTGTTCTGTGCCCCAGAGAGTGCTTGATGCTCACACTACAGGTCAAGAAGTGACGGCGAGGAGCGCCCAGGGCTTGGGAGCTCTTCTCTGCAGTTTTTGAGGGCTGTGAACATGAGACGTCTGCCAGGGGCGGCTCTTCCCTGGTATCGGGGAGGCGGGTGCTCCAGAGCACAGAACTTGGATCTGCAGCCGGACAGTGCTGGTTGGGAGCCCAGCGTGTCCTACCACTCAGGTGACCGGGGACAAGCTCCGAGCTCCAGCTCTTCTCTTCTGTAAAGTGGGGACAATAGTGTCTGGCAGACAGGTTGTGAGGATTAATTACGATGGTACAAAAGAAGGTGTCCAACATGCTGGGCTTGATGAACGGCCATTAGTCTGGCTCAGCCCCTGGAGCAGAGGGGCAGCCTGGCGGCCCCTGAGAGTGAAAACCCAGGCAGAAGAGTCTGGAAGGAACTTGCAACACAGAAAAGAAGCTGTGCCCCCGGGCTGTTCCTTCAGTCTGCAAATATGAATGAGTGAGCGATGGATGAATGAGGCAAGACCAGCGGGCTGGGCAGGGGAGCCCCCTCAGCGCAGTACCCCCTGGCCCCCTCTGGCGCTTTGCACACTTGTGTTTGTTACGTGTCTGTCCTTCCTGTGAGAGGATGAGCTTCTTGAGATCCTGGGCTGTGCTGGTCACGTCCTGTTCTCTGGCCAGCAATTAGCATGTAGTGGATGCCCGAAATACGTATTGACTCTCCCTGGAAAAGACATTCTAGTGGGGCCACAGTGATGGTTGCAGACATGAGACAGCTGTAGGAATAAAATCGTTAGACCCTCACAAGCTGGGACTCAGGCACTAAATGAGTGGCCGGCTTTCCATGCAAACTCTGACTGGGGTCAGGGTCAAGTTTGCTTGCTTCCTTCCCAGCCCTGGAGTCTCTGACTAGGGCCTGGAGGCGGGGTCCAGCAGGGTGCATCTTGGCTGCAGAGCCCACCACAGGATGTTTTGTGCCCTTCTGAGCCAAGAAGAGGGCAGGAGGGGAAACCAAGGCTTAGGGGACGAAACCGCTGCCCGCCCTGGGTGTCCTTCAGGGTTGGCTGAGCCGTGAGGCGGAGGGAAGACAGTTGGGAAAATTGTGGCTTGCTGTCCACTGGGAGTAACCGTGGGCTCTCCGTCTACTTCCCTCAGGGCGCGTGGTTCTTGTACATCAGACAGATCTGAAGCGTGGCGCATAATGCATGCTCACTAAATGGTGGTTGCTGTAATTACTGTTTACATCAAGCGTATCTCCCGAAATCTGCAGCTCTCACAAGCTGGAGGGTGGGGTGGGGATGGAGGAGTGAGGTCTGGGGGCTGTCTTGCCCGGCAGGGTTTGTCACAGTGGGCCTGGGGATGTCCCTGTGAACTGCAGAGCCTAAAGCAGCGAGCAGGAAGCGCTGACAAATGAAAGAGCCCTGGTCAGCTCCCTGCCTGCCGTGGGGGGAGGTGACCCAGAGGCCAGTTGTGCCTGCAGGCAGAGTCCTCGTCTGGAGTATGCCCTGCCAGGCTGATGGCGTTTCCCGAGGACACACCAGGGACCCGCTGGTGGATGGAAGGAGGCAGGTGGCCACGCAGAGCCCAGGGAGGTGACAGGGCACCCACCAGAGATATCAAAGGGCCCAGAGGAGACCCAGAGGGGCGCCCTCTGCCGACGTGAGGGAAACTTGAGGAGAGGAACATTCAGGTTGGAACAGAAGAGACTGGGAGCCTCTATCTTCAAACACTACATTCCAGTAGATAATAAACATCTTGAGAGTGGGAGCCTCATATGTATCTTTTATATTTTTATCGGAAGCAGCTCTCAGTTTCTGATTAGAACTGTCTGTGGGGCAATGAGTTCCCTGTCTCTGGACGTGTTCATGTAGACGGATGGGGCAGCCCCTTGGGAGGTGTGTTAACTAGGAAATCATTAGTGGGACCAGGGACCATGGAGGCCCCTCCCCATCATCTCCCCATCATACGATTGCATTTGGTGGTGTGGGTGTGGGCCAAGGTTTTGTGGGAGTGGGCTTTTTGGGTTGATAAGGCAGCCCCTTCCCCAGGTGGTGACCCATCCTTTCCTCAGTGGGCTGCTCACAGAACATGGGCTACCTCTGGGTGTCACTGGAGGTGGAACCGTGGCCGCTCTCCCAGTAGGCCCTCCAGCATTGAGACCCTCCCTCCCAACGCGGAGCCATCTTTCTACCAATGAGGCTGTACTGCCAGCCTCTCCAGCCCTTTTCATTCTCCAGGACCTTTCCCTCTTTCCTTTCACCTCCTCCTCAGGCATGAGCCTTGGCCGTCTCTATACCTCCACACAGCCAGCCAGGCCAGAGACAGAAGGATCTCGACCTGGCCTCCTGACTCAGGTCCTGGCTGGCTCCAGAGGTCTTGAGTACAGGCTGCAGCTGGACTGCTCTGAACCACACCTTCATCTTGCATGAGCTTTTGCCCGTGCGGAGAGCGGCCCCTCCCCCTGTCCTGGGAACTGGGATGTGGGAGGGTCACACCTTGCCTGTCTTCTCACCCACCCAGCATGGTTCTGGGGGGAGGGCCTTTCATTACGGGAAACATTTTGTGAGTTTTCATAGTGCTCCTGCCATGTTGGTAATGCTCCCTCGACTTATGGGTGAGGCAGGGAGACTTAGAGGTTGAAACTTAAAGTGAAGAAGCAGCTGGGGGAGGCACGGAGTCGGGTTGGAGGGCTCCCCCATGCTGCCTGATGGAGGCACAGTCTTTTAGAGGGGGAGGGCCTGGGCAGAAGCCGCCGGCTCAGGAGCTAGGAAGGGAAATGAGAGAGCAGGCCTGGAGCCACTCTCCAGATGTGCCCTGCGCCACAGGCAAAACCCACAGGGCAGCCAGTTTGGCTGGGGCCTTCGCCACAGGCACTGCCTCTTGCCCTGCCACGTGCGTTAGCATCTCTGGGCCCAATCTCAGTGATGACGGCGCGGTGGGAGGGGAAGCGCCGAGCTTGGGCTTACCTGATGGCCCAGTGGGGCCAGGTGAAGTGGGTTATCAGGTCATTGTACTGAGGGTGTTTGCTCCAGGGCCTGGCACACCCGGACTTTCAGTTGTAGCCAGCATGTATTACTGTTGCGCGGGAAGATTGGCCAAGTATTTTGGCTGAGTTGTTACCACTTTTTGTCACCCTCAAGCCAGCAATTTGCAGAGGGCTGGGAGCCTAATCTGAAGTTTGTTGAGCAAACATAGCTTCTTCTTTGAGGACTCAGAAGGTTCTGGGGGGTCATACCAGAAACTTGCTCTGGGCTGAGCCGGTTCTTGACCAAAAGACTTTCTCTGCCAGCATTTTATCTCATCAACGCCTCAGTCTAGGCTCAGCCCCTCCCCAGCCGCCCCACCCACTTGGTGCCGGGAGCCCAAAGCTAATTCCTGGGACAGTGTCACGCCCACCGCACCCTCCTGGGAGCTGACTTCCCGCGCTCTGTGTCCACAGGCTGCTGAACAGAATGTCCGCGGACGACCGGCACCTGAGCTCCAGCTGCGGGTCCTTCATCAAGACAGAGCCGTCCAGCCCGTCCTCGGGCATCGACGCCCTCAGCCACCACAGCCCCAGTGGCTCGTCCGACGCCAGCGGCGGCTTCGGCCTGGCCCTGGGCGCCCACGCCAATGGTCTGGACTCGCCGCCCATGTTCACAGGCGCGGGGCTGGGGGGCACCCCCTGCCGCAAGAGCTACGAGGACTGCGCCGGCGGCATCATGGAGGACTCGGCCATCAAGTGCGAGTACATGCTCAACGCCATCCCCAAGCGCCTGTGCCTCGTGTGTGGGGACATTGCCTCTGGCTACCACTACGGTGTGGCCTCCTGCGAGGCCTGCAAGGCCTTCTTCAAGAGGACCATCCAAGGTGCGTGGCCGCAGGGCAGGGCCGGGCGGGGGGTGGCTGGGGGCCCTGTGGCCGGAGGGTCCAGCAGGAAACTGGGTGATTCCCGCCAGCTGCGAGGCCAGGTCTGGGCACCCCTGGAGCAGAGGTTCCGTAGGCTTCCTTTTCTGTCTCCCAAGGTTTCTCATCCTGGGATTCTGGACAGGGACTAACTCCAGCACTGTTGTTAGAATGGCATGCGCCCCCATACGGCGCCCCAGAAAACCCACACAAATGCCTCACCACGGGTGCGCCGCTCACTGGTATGGGGAGCACTCTCAAATGTGTGTCCCTAAAAAGCTGATTTTTGGGAGAAAAAGAAAACAGCATCATTCGCCTTGCAATTCCAGACCTCTTGCAATGTAAAGGGTCTCTCGCTTTGTTTTGATATTTTTTAATTGCACAAGTGAAACATGCATCTTTTCTTCACTGTGAAAGAGTCGGGCAGACAGAGCAAGGGAAAGTTCCCTCTCACCACTCACCCTGTCTGATCCCACGGTGGCCTGTCTTCCAGGGCTTTTCAGTGCCTCTGCATATCAGCTGAGTCATGGCCCGACGGCCCTGGGGGTGGCTGTTTCTTTCAATGGGTGCCTGAGTGAGTGATGCTGATGCAGGTGCTCAGGAGCCCCGAGAGGCGCCCCCTGTAACGTCAACCCTGGGTAAAGTGGGGGTCAGGACAGGTCCACCCTCACAGGGCTCTTGTCAAGTTCCTGGCACAGGGCCAGCGCAGCGGAACGGCCCCATACAAGGCAGCCGAGATTCTTACTGCAGCAGGCTGGGGGTAGAGAGAGCACTTCATGCATTCAGCTGAGTATCTGTTGAGCACCTACTAAGCACCAGCCAATACTCCAGGTGCTGGTGATGAGATAGAGATAGACACAACCCCTGCTCCTGCAGATAACTGAGGTGAGCTTATGAGGTCCCCCTGGGACAGAAACTGCAAACCAGACTCAGAAAACCAGACACCTGTCCTGTCCCTGGCCCAGATCCCTCATCCAGGACCCTGCCTGGCTGTCCCGAGAGTGTCCTCCCCTCCCCCTCCCCCCACCCATTTCTCTTTTGGAAGAGGCAGGCTCAGCTTCCCTGGGATGATTCTCAGTTGATTCATTCAACAAATATTTGTTTCAATTTCTTGCGACTATTTATTTATTAAACCAGTTGAGGATTAGGCTTGGCCATGTTTCCAATTCTACGTATTAGTTGAGACGGTGTGGTGGAGTGGCTAAACTCCCAGCTCCTGGTCCCATAGCTCCAGCCGGTACCTTACAGCTGAATGCCCTTGGCCACGCTGCCTCAGTTTCTCTCTGTGCTTTAGTTTCCTCATCCGTAAAGTGAGATGATATCATTCCTACGTCACACAGAGCTGTTAAAAGAGGATTAAGTGAGTTAACATATTTAAAGCACTTAAAATATTGCCTGGCACTTATCAGTGCTAACTAAATATTTGCAATTACTACTTTCACTTTTACAATATCACTTAAGACATATTACTAAGACAACAGACATACACTGTGCTTTATCTTACAGAGCAAGCTTTTGTAATTATATTTAAATAAATAAAACAGAATAATTATTATTTTGACTTAACAGGATTTAAATCATTTTAGCTATTTTCATATAAATAATATTTACTTTTTAGATGAACCCTTTTTTAAAAAATAAATATGGTAAAAATTCAAACAGTGCAAAGAGTAAGACACAAAAAAGTAAGTTTTCCTAAAACCCCAGACCTTGGTTCCCTGTGCATTCCCCAGAAGGAGGCATGATACCAAGTTCTTTCAGCAAATATGTATTGAGCCCCTTCATATTGGGCACTGTGCTGCCTGCCCTCCAGCACGGGGAACGAAAGCACCCTGGTCCCTGCCATCTTCATGCCCCAAGTCTGCGGGAGGGCTTGGAATCTCTGTATTTGAAAAACACTGCTCGGTGACTCTGAGTCTCTTGACTCAGACAGGGGTGAAAACCTCCAGTTCTCTATCCGATCAATATCATTGGATATTTGACAAATAAACATGAGATATTCAAACCAATTTAAGTTACCTAGATAGCAGCGTTTTTCTTCCCAAATTGGGAAGTGGTCTTGGTGAAGTTGCTATTCTTTGAGACTCTTTGAAGTCAGTTTTTTGAAAAATTGGTTTTTAGGAGACAATTACATTTTCTCCTCTCCGTATTGTTCTTAAATGAGCTGGAGAGTTCTGGGTCCAATTTTCTGAAAGCAGAGTCTCAGAAACCCCACTCCACCCTCAACGGATGTCCGCGCGCTGAGAACGTCCTTAGCAAGTCAGGAGCCTGCTGGAAGGATTTGTAAATAGTCTTATTATTTGCTCCCACGAACAGGATAATGATCTCTTCCTAGAAGTCCAAGACAAACAGCAACATTTAGTGCAATCGGAACAGAACTGCTCAGGTCTCTGATCTCTTTCTCGAAAGAAACATTTCACATTTATAACCAGAAAGAGTTTCTATCTAGAACAGGAAAGAGTAAACTCTAAGGCTGATGGATTGCTTTGGTTATTTTATTAACTCTTGGCTTTGTTCTAACAAAAATTTTGATTTTTTAAATTTATTTATTTTTTCCCCCAAAGCCCCAGTAGATAGTTGTATGTCATAGTTGCACATCCTTCTAGTTGCTGTATGTGGGACGCGGCCTCAGCATGGCCAGAGAAGCAGTGCGTCTGTGCGCGCCCGAATCCCAACCCGGGCCGCCAGCAGTGGAGCGCACGCATTTAACCACTAAGCCACGGGGCTGGCCCCTCGATCCTCCTCTTTTTGCTGAGGAAGACTGGCCCTGGGCTAACATCCGTGCCCATCTTCCTCCACTTTATATGGGATGCCGCCACAGCATGGCTTGACATGTGGTGCATTGGTGCGCGCCGGGGATCCGAACCCGGGCCCCGAACCTGGGCTGCCAGCAGTGGAGCGCGCGCACCTAACCGCTACGCCACAGGCTGGCCCCAGTCCCTGCTCTTGATACCGAGCAATGGGCTCGCTCTGCTCGCCGCGATCTGAGCCAATTAATCACAACAACTTAGAGATCAAGAAACAAAGTTTAATTATACTAGCCGGCAAATTGGAAGACAGGTGACTAATGTCTCAAAAACCCATCTTCAAAGATTATAGAATCTTGAGACAGTTATATAGGGAAAATGGGCAGTAAGGAGGTGGTCCAGGGATGTTGGTCTCCAGGCATGTTGGTCTCCAGGCATCTCATTGTTCCATTCTTCTGTCAGCTGTGATGGATACCTTGTAGGTGTGTTTCCCGCCTGTGGTCAGCCTGTTCCTGGAGAGAAACTCATAGAACGAAGTTTTTAATTTATCAAGCTATTGGGGAGTACATATGTAAGTGGAGGCCATAAATCAGGAGAGCATGTGAATTTTTTGGAGTACATGCAGCGTAGCGAGTAGTCCCACGGAGGAGGGGCTGGGGCCATTTAGTGTAACAAGATGGCCTCACTTACGCTCACTTATACTGAGGAAGGAACTGCAGGGGAAGCAGGAGAGAAGGAAACCAGTAACTGCCTTCAAGAAGCTTAGAGGAATAAAGTCTGCAGGCGTAGCCCTAGGCTCCAAACCAGGGCACCAGCTCCTAGGCACCTAACCAATTAACCAGGATATTTAGGCCGTTTTTGAAAAGTCCAGTAACTTGGACTGAGAGTCTTTAGTCATAGAATGTTCCATTCACAAATACATGGAAATGCTTGGAAAGTTCTGAAAATGGTGCTAGCTCACGCTCCACCTCCCTCCTTCGATCACTTCAATCTGCTCAAGTCAGTGGTTAGGCCAATATGGGAAGACACGTTGCAGAAACAAAGATGTCATGATAGATTTAGGGAGAAAGCGCTCAGCCAGCCATCCCTTCTCTACAAGCATTTCCTGAGCACCCGCTGTGTGCTCGGCTGTCCTAGGTGCTAGCATTAAGGGGAGGGGGGAGGGGGGAGGGGCTGGGACAGGTGGGCAAAGTACAGCCTGCGGCCAGCCTCCTGCTTTTGTAAATCAAGTTGTACCGGAACACAGCCCCACCCATTCGTTTACTATTGTCTGTGTCTCCTTTGGTGCTTTGGTTGAGTAGTGGTGACAGAGACCTTCTGGCCACAAAGCCCAAAACATTGACATTTTTCTGGCCCTTTACAGAAAAATTGGGACTCCCCTGCACGACAGCATTGAAAAGGTAGATGCAGCCCCGCTGCCCTCATGAGGCTGAAAGTCAGCCCTTAGTAGTATATGCTAAGGGTTTATTACAACTTTGCCTGCCCAATTCAATGCTAAGAAAGGAAGTTTGCTGTCGGTGCTGGGGATTATGACACTCACCCAGAGCAGATGAGCTCAGAGATAGACAAAAAGAACTCCAGAAGGGACAGAGTGGCTCCCTGGCAAAGGAGATAACCCCCACCCTGACTGAATTCACTAGCAGATCTAAAGAAAAAATGTGCCCACGGGACAGGATTGATCAGCCCTGGAGGACCGGGAAAAGAAGGCAGGCCTTGCAAAGGCACCACTCTAAGAGAGGGGAGGTAGCCTGGGGACAGCCTGATGTGATTAAACATTCATTGATCTGATTATGATCTAGCTCCCCTGTAGGTTTTCTGCTTGGAGTGAACTTGCTGGTCAGGCAGACTGCTGGTTAGGCAGAGCAGTTTCTCCTTGTCCTTGAGTGTGCTGGCATCCCTGGGCTTGTACATGAGATTCCTGAATTTGGGTAATGTGAGTCTGCCTCTGAGAGACGGAGCCCTTTTCCGTGGCTGGCAAAGTCAGGCTTCTGGATCGTAGGGCTGAGTGCCAGATTGTGGACTGTGATACTGATCCCACAGTAAAGAAAACCTTTGTAATGAGTACCACATGGCCTTTTGGGGAGCCACCGGGGGGGCCTTTTCCAAGCTGTACCCCAAAACCTTGACCCCGTCACCCTGTCTCATTCTCAGCAATGACCTTGCCTCCTGTTCCACTGAGAATGTAGAAGCCTCAGATGGGAACTCCCTCAGTTGTTGCCCCGCTCTCCCCCGGGTCTGCAGTATTTTTCATTCATTAATCGCATAGTTATTCATTGCTTCTCACTCCTTCTGGAAAAGACATCTCCTACTCCAGGCTCAGCTCTTCTCAGGCTTTGAATCCATCTCTTCCCAGAGACCCTCCTACCCTTTATGTCCTCTCTTTTTTCTTCTCGTTTTCTACAGTCTGCTTCCTTCCATCAGCATTTAAATACCTCTAGTATCTCCAATCCTAAAAAAAAAAACACCCATATCCTTTCAACCTTCAGGTTCCAGGTCCCCCCTTCTCTTCCTCGTCTCAGTGCATGAGCCATCTTATGTGCCCAGCATCTTCTGCCCGTGGCTCAATTGCCTCTGGAATCAGGATGGTTCAGCCACTTCCATCAGCCGGTTTCATAGCTCTTGTCCTCAGCCTCTCCCCGGAGCTCTCCGGTGCCTGTAACACCTAATGGACATTTCTACTTGGATGTCCCAGAAACACCCCAAAGACAGCAAGTCCTAAACAGAAGCTGTGTCCCTGCCATCAGATGTTTCTCCTCGAATTCCCAATTCAGTGCCTGCATGTCTCCTCCGGCTCAAGCCAGAAATGAGCCTTATCCTTAACTCTGCTTCCTGCTCCCCATCCCAAACCAACATCCCAGCAGCCGTATCCTGTTCACTCTCCCTCCTTCATATCTCTTGACCCCACGGCTTCTCCATTGCCCCTGCATCATTCCAGGCCACCCCTGACCACTGACTACAGTAACTCCCAGACTGGTCTCCCGGCTGCCAGGCTCCCCTCTTCCGGGTCTGTTTTCTTCAGTGCTGCCAGAGGGACCTTTCTGAACACACATCGGAACATGTCACTCTTCTATCTTGCTTGTCGGTAAAATCGAAGCTCCAGAGCGTGGCTGAGGACGTCCTCTGGGATCGCCCCCGTTGACCTTGCAGCCTCATCTCGTGCCACTCTCCTTCGCAGGCTGTGGGGCAGCCCGCCTGCTCTATCTTCCAGCTCCTAGAACCTGTCACAGGCTTTCAATATCTAGACTTTGCACGTGGTCTTCTCTTTGCTCTCCCTGCCAACCTCCAGGCCCTGCTTTTGTCCATTAGGTCTAAGTTAGCTGGCCTTTCCTCCAGGAACCTTCTCTGACTTCCTTCTCTCATTTGACATAGGTAGCGCCCCCCCGGATGCTCCTGTAAGTCTTCTCCCAGCGCACCAACACTTATCACACCGTGTGGTTATTGCCATTACTAGTCTGGTTCCCCAAGAAGATTGTAAGCTCCTAAGGAACAGCGTTACATTTACCTTGATTTCTGCTGAACGCTATGTCCTCCCACGGTACCTGGCACGTAGGAAGTTCTCAATGTGTCTGAATAGAAGGTGATCCCCAAAGGGATCCCCCATTTTCCCAATGAGGACGAACCAAAGAAGTTTGGCCAGTTTGCATATGTAAACTTTTAGGGATCTAGATAAAATAGTCGAATGTCTACTTATAACAATATATTAATTTTAGTTATAGTTGCATATTTTAAGTCACATTAGTAAAACAATGTATTATTTTTTGAAAAACTTTTTCTGTTCACATTTTGTAAAGCAAGGTTTATCAAACTTTTCACATGAGTGTTTGATGAAAGTGTCTTTGCCTTCTCTGGGGCCGCTTTTTGAGTCATTTAACACAGTGTTTCAGAGCACACTGTCTTCACTTCCATCTCCGTTACTTGAGATTTTATGAGTATGTATGTTATGTATGTGCCGCTATCCCTAAAAATTTTATTTTGAGCCAAAAGTACAGTTCTTAGACCATTAGGACAGGTCTTTTTTATTTGTGTCCATTTACAATCATGATTTCCACAACGGATCAGGTACTGTACTGCATTTGACACTCAACATTTGTAATTGTGAGGTTGTATTCCTGGGAATAACGAAATTTGTGTTAAATTTCTTTACCCCCTTTGTTGTTGATTCAGTCGGGTGACTAGCATTGATTGAGGTCTTCTTAGGGCAGTGGGTCTTCCCCATGGTAGTTGTTCAATATAAAGTGATTGACCCAGTGCCTTAATATGAGACCTCACGAAGACTCAAATATTAAGCAACTCCCTCTTTTCTAAAGGACAATGTTTGGGAAAAACTCCTGCCTGACATTGGAGCTTATGAAGCAGTTGTTCAGTTCTTTGGTGACTATTTATTGAGTCCTAACCATTGTGCAGGGAGGTGAGGATGGGGCAATGGTCTCTACCCTGGTGGGCTTGTCTTCTAGAGGGGGAAGGCAGACAGTAAGTATGATAACAAAGAAAGAAGCGTAGTGACAGACTGAGACACATGCTGTGAAAGAGAAAAACCAGTGATGAGATCAAAGGTGACCGAGAGGGGTCTAATTTAGAGGGAGAATTAGGGAAGGCTGTGCCACGAAGGTAACTGTCGAGGTAAGGGGACCAGCATTCCAGGCGGAGGAAACAGTGGATGTGTTTCAGGACTAGAAGGAGGGCCAGTGTGGCTGGGGTGAGTGAGTGAGGGCAAACTGGAAGGCTGGAGATGTTGGCGAAGTTTAGGGCCATGGTGAGTGTCACACTTGGATTTTCTTCTGGTGGAATGGAAGCCACTGACAGCACATGAACACAAGGTGCGTGGCCACAGCAGCTGTGCGGAGGGTAAAGCCACCCTTTACCCCTCCCTACGTTCCCAGGGCATGTGGCCAACTTTGCAGGTCACTGGGAGGCCCCTCCAGCAGCTCCTGGGTCTGTGACTTAAGATGGGGAGGAGCAGGCGAGAAAGAGGCTCTGGCAGGGAGCTCTCTCTGTTCATCTGGGGCCCAGATGTGGGCTTGGAAGGAAGCTCCCCAGGGCGAGGGGCAGGGGCATGATTGATGGGTTATCCTGCCTTGGACCACCTCCAGGCCTTTTGTCCTGGAGAATGAGGCCGAGGATCCCAGGAGACACAAGCCGATGGGGATGCAGAGACAAAGCCAGGAGGGAGTGGGAGTCAGAGCCCAGTGCTGTCCCAGCCATGCCGCTCGCCAGCTGCTTGACCTTGGGCAGGGACTTGGGTCCTCTGGTCTCAGTTTCCACATCTGTACAAAAAGAGTCAATTAAACCCACAAACCGTTTGCTGTCTGCGGCACACTGGGGGAATGAGAGGAAGCACAGATCACAATTCCTCTTTTCAGAGACACAGAGCCCAGACAGGGCAGGGAGGGCTTCCCAGAGGAAGGGCCATTTAAGCAGCAGTGAAAGATGGACATGCTGGGCAGATGGAACAGCAGGAGCAGGGCCCAGAGGAGTTGAGTGTGCTCTGCTCAGGGACGCGGGGGCTCAGAGGTGGGTGATGGGCTCGAACAGCAGAGTGGGGCTGGATGTCAAAGGCGTCCTAGGCTGTGTTAGGAAGAGAATAGAGTAATATTTAAATTTGAGGGCTGTTTCACTGGACTTAGAATCCCAACCTTACAATTTCTTAGTTCTGTCAACTTGGGCAAGTTACTTAGTTTCTCTGGGCCTTAATTTCCTTGTCAATAAAATGGGACTAAGGGGACTAATAAATAGTTCCTGCTCCTAGAATGTTATTGCAGAAATTAAATGCGACATGCTTTTGAAGTCTTTAGGTTAGTGCCTGGCATAGGATAACCATTAGAGAAATAGTAAGTATTTTTGTTATTTTTGCTTGGCAACAGAAAGCCATTGGAGGTTTTTGAGCAGGGAATTAATCAGATCTCCTTTTAGCAAGATAATTCTGGCAATGAGAAGGAAGATGGTCTGCATGAGCGAGAGTCTAGAGGCACGCAGACCAATTACCAGGGCCAGGTGAGAGTCCGTTTTAGAGACATCGAAACCAGGACAGGGGCAGAGAGTTAAAAGGAGAGGTTTGGCTTGAGAAACTTGAAAGTAGATTCAGTATAAGAAGAATAGTGACTGGGTTATGAGCCTGACTCTTAGATTTCTAGTTTAGGCTACTAGGGAGGTGGCAGGGCCATTAGGGGGAAAGAAACCTGGAAAGAAGAGTTTTGCTGGTGGGATGGGGGCTGGGGGGGGGGGGGGGGGGGAGTGGAGGGTTTGGGATTATGGATAAAGTTTGGGATCAGTTTGCAGGACTTACCCTGGAGAGTTGGAAATCGGGGCCGAGAGCCCAAGAGTGGAATCTGAGTGGGGTTTGGGGTCTAAGGAGGTCTTCTAGGTCAGTGGTTCTCAGAGTGTGGTCTCCAGACAGGCAGCACAGGCTTCACCTGGGAGCTTGTTAGAAATGCACATTTCTCCCCCGTCCCAGACCTGCTGAATGGGAGGCTCTGGGGGGCGGGGCCCAGGGATCTGATTTAACCTCCTTTCCAGGTAAGCTAGTTCTGGGGACTGCTGTTCAGAAGGAGAGGGGAAAGGGCTGGGGGCAGGAGGAGGGACCCTGGTGAAAGGAAGAGGAGTGAGAGCCTTGAAAGGAGAGGAAGTACCAGGTTTCCTCCTTTTTCCCATATGACATCTCTGCATTGGGCTGTGTGTGGTTACCATCCATTAGGTGACCACCGTATGCAGTTCTCACTGCTCTCACTTGCACATTAAAACTTGCAGAAAGGGGCCACTGGCCTGGAAGGAAACCCCTGAGACCACGATGGACACTCGTAAGAAACACAGCATCGTCAGCTCCCTTGTTAGCAGAGGGGACGATTCTGAAAAAACATGAAGATGATACTTCGATCAAAAATGATCGGCCGGGTGGCGCAAGCGTTAAGTGCGCGCGCTGCGCTCTGGCGGCCTGGGGTTCGCAGGTTGGGATCCCGGGCGCGCACCTACGCACCACTTGCCAAGCCATGCTGTGGTGGCGTCCTGTATAAAGCAGAGGAAGATGGGCATGGATGTTAGCCCAGGGCCAGTCTTCCTCAGCAAAAAGAGGAGGATTGGCAGATGTTAGCTCAGGGCCGATCTTCCTCACACACACACAAAAAATGATTAAAGTGAGTGAGACCCCTAGAAGAAGTCTTATAGCAAAGTCTTCACCAATTTACTTTTCCTATATTTTCTCTTTCATGTATGCATAAGAATGCTATAAGATCAAATCTATATCTAAATAAATCTCAATGAGCTCCTTTAATAAGAAAAAAATGAAAATGCTAGTGGCAAGGAAGCAGATTTCTCTTTTGTTCTTGGTGGTACATAAAATAATGGTGCCATCTTATCATCAAAAGCATCTTAGATTCAAGGCAGTAAATACAGAAGTGGTCAGAGGTGTTGCAAGAGTTTTTGCAGAGAGAAGGGAGATGAACTCTAACAGGAGCGGGTTTTGAGGCGATGACAGGTGTCTGCTGCTTTAGGAAGGACCAGGATTGGGAGGACCCAGGGGAGGCGATGCTTTTGATAACTGGAGGTTACTGTTGAATTCTGGGATTCTCTAGGTGGAGGTTCTTGTTTCTGATTCGTTGCTTTGATCACAGATATTTTCAAGTGCAGTCACTGTTCTTGAGATATAAAAATGAAAGACCTAACAACCTGTATCCCCGATAAGTACACAGTTCAGAAGGGAGGATGACACACAAAATCCCGATGATGAAGCACTAAACTAGCTGTTTAAGTGTCGGGGAGATGGGTGGTGGATGAAGTCTGTGGGGGCAAACAGAAAGGAGCATGTAAGCCTCCTTGAGACAGAAGGGAAGAAGGTGTCACGGAGAAGGTCATATGAGAGCTGAGGCTCTAAGGATGTGGAAGAGTTTGCCAGGAGGAGTTTTGGGTAGAGGAAAGTATGAGATGGCTCGGAGGCTCCCTGTGGTTTCTTGGAGCCTACAAACTGGGGGCCAAGGTTGGGGGAGATTAGGGTGGACTGGTCAGAGGTGGTCGGATCATAAAGGGCCTGCTGGGCTTTGCTGTGGAGGTTAGATTTCATTTTTTACACAATGAGGAGCAATTGGATGATTTCTTAAATTTAAATTTTAAGTTAATTTTTAACTTGATAAGTAATGTGTGCACATAGTTTAAAAAGTAGAACAGAAGTGTAAATCTTACAATGAAAACTAGCATCCCTGGCCCTACCCATTCTCTCCCCTCCTCCCTCCATGATGCAGAGTTAACCATTTAAGAAAATCTTTCTTCTAGCATTTAGCTTCCTAGTTACTAATACGATTTTACAGCCATATTTGCTGACTGAGCAATTTTGACATTTTTTTCTTGACTTCCTGTTATGGAAGATGAAGAGTTAGTTCCAATTGCACAACCCATCCCAAGACACACACAAACACATTTCCCATCTTCCCATTGTCCGAATATGGTCAGATCACAGTTTTTGGTTGAATCTATTTGCCTACTGCCAGTTCCTCCTTGATGTGTCCTTGGCTTTTCTTCTGGGCTGGAGCCCCTATTCTCTGGATCCTCCGTCTTCCTGTTTTTGGTCCCTCCCTTGTTGGGGGAAGCACATTCTGGAAAGCACAGGAGAGGGAAAATTGTTGACACCTTGGATGTGTGGAAATGTCAATCCGTCAACCCACACGTTAGATTCATACCTTGGCTAGTGTGAAATTCTAGTTGAAAATAATCCCCCCCTCCCCCCAGAATTTGGACACCATTGCTGCTTTATCTTCCAGCTTCTAGTGCTGCTGTCAAGTTTCATTGATTTATTTAGAAACTGTATACGGAGGCCTCACTCTTTCCCAGACACAGTTCTAGGTGCTGGGGAAACGGCAGTGAACATAGCAGACAATAAACAAGAGAAATGAATGAAGTCAGGTGATCAGTGCAAAGTAGAAAAAAGAGCAGAGAGTATGTGCCCGAGGTGTGTGTGTGCGCGCGCATGTGCACACATAGGGCTTTTTTTCCTCGTAGTTTGAGATATGGTGGCCAATCTTGTTCTTTTTTTTTTTTTCCCCCCCAAAGCCCCAGTAGATAGTTGTATGTCATAGTTGCACATCCTTCTAGTTGCTGTATGTGGGACGCAGCCTCAGCATGGTCGGAGAAGCGGTACGTCGGTGCGCGCCCGGGATCCGAACCCAGGCCGCCAGCGATGGAGCGCGCGCACTTAACCACTAAGCCACGGGGCCGGCCCCCAATCTTGTTCTTGATCCTTTGTATTTGACTTTTTTACTCTCTGTGAAAGTTTTCAGGATTTTTTCTTTGTCCTCCGTGATTGAAATTTTATGATAAAAATCTACATTGTGTGTTGTAGGTCTTTTATTATTATTTATTATTTTTATATTTTTGTTTTGAGATCATTGTAGATTCCCATGCAGCTGTAAGAAATACTACAGAGAGATCCCATATACCTTTCACCCAGCTGCCCCCGTGGTAACGTCTTGCATAACTATAGCACAGTATCACAACCAGGAAATTGGTGTTGATACAATCCACACATCTTATTCAGAGTTCATGAGTTGTACACACTGTGTGTGATGTGTGTGTGTTTAGGTCTATGCAGTTTTGTCACTCTGTAGATTCCTGTGACCCCACCACAGTCAAGACACAGAACACTCTCATGACATCAGATTTCTGGCACTGCCCTTCTATAGCCATCCCACCTCCCTCTCTGCCCCTTCCCGACCCCTGGCAGCCACTCATTTGTCTTCACCTGTATAATCTCGTCCAAGTCTTTTTTCATTCATTCTTCTGGGGTCTCAGCAGGCCTGTTTGGTCTGAAAACTCACATTCTTCAGGTCTTAGAAATTTTCATCCCTCCCTCCCTCCCTCCCTCCCTCTTTCCCTCCCTTTATGGTAACTTCCTCTCCACAGATTGTTTTCTCTTTCAGAAACTCCTCATGGTTTGATATTGAGCTTCCAGGATCAATCTTCTCATTCTTACATCTTTTATAGCCTATTGTCCATCTCTTTGATTTTTATTCTGTTCTAGAGTAGCTTCTTAGGCAATTCTTTGGAATTTTTTATGGCTATATTTTTTATTTCTGTGAGCTACATTTTATACTTTCTTTTTATTGCATACTGTTCTTGTTTCGTGAATGCAGTATTTTTTTCTTCTCAAGTCAGCAGCATGCTGATTATTGCTTTAGGAGGCTTATTTCTGCCTTCTGCTCTGTCCTGGTCTCCTCCCACACACTTCCCCCCGTTTATTTTGGTCTTTCATACTGAAGGCTTTGTGTAAATGTGTTGGTAATCCTTGGCTATCTTAAATTCAAACAGGGAGAAAAAGCATAGAAGGAGCATTCTCTTGGCTTATCTTTATCTGCTGGTCTTTTCTCTGATGCTGTTGGTTCTTCCAGAGAAGAATCCTACAAATTCCTATCTTCAGGGATTTCAGAAACCTTCCAGATTTCAGGGAGGTGGTTGAGGTGGGTGGAGTGAGCATCTGGCAGCTGGAATTCTGGGACTGGACTTGGGGGTGGGCTGGTCTCACATGTGCAGTATGCAGTATTCAGCCGTCTTTTTGGCCTCAGCGTCCCTTCTGCCCTCAGCTGAGCCTAGTGTCCCTGAGCTCAGAACTTCACTGGCTTCTATTCTCCAGAGATTAGGTTGGCTTCTCTTATGCAGGTTGTGGGGAGATCCTGGGTGGCCACATGGAGTGGCAGCTAGGCACTCGTTAAATACAGACTTCCAGCAAATTCCCCTGTGTGCAGCCCCATCCCTCACTCCACCTCCTGCCGTATCTCCAGTCTTCAGCGCCTGAGGCTTTCCGAGGTTCTGCAGTACAAATGGCTTATTTCTTATCTGGAGCCCCTCTTTGGCAACTTTGGTTTCTACTTCGTCCATTCTTCTGTCCATGGAGCGATTTTGCACAGGAAACGTCCCTCCAGGGGCGGTGTGGGGGATAGATTGATTGGAAAGGGAAATGGAGCCGAGAGGACGCGAGTGCATTAGAGGGGAGGCAAGAGATGGTGAGTGTGGGAACTTGCTGCGGCAGAGGGGAAGGAGGGAGGAATAGCAGGGCTGGAGGATGGAAAGGACCTGCGAAGCTAAGGAGGGGGAAGAATCAATTCCGGATGCCAGCGCGGTTTCTGACCTAGGCATTGGGGTGGCTAGTGGCCCCTTCACTGAGACAAGGAGCACAGGAAGAGGAGCAGGCTGGGTGGGGAGGGGTTCAGCTTGAGGAGGTGTGAGGAACCCAAGGGACTTCCGGTGTAACTGTGCAGCGAGCAGATGGAGATAAGGGTGTGAGGCACAGGCCATGCATCTTGCTGCCCATCCTTGTCAAGTATGTGCTCCCTGAAGCCAGTGGCAGGAATGACATCATCCAGGTAGTGGGTGAGGCGGAGGGAAGGGCCGAGAGCTGAGGACAGCGGGCCACGCAGAGATGAAAGGCATAGTCTCTGTCCTCCAGGAATGAGATAAGTGAGGGAGTGGAACCAAGTGAGTACCAGCCCAGCCCTTTCACGCCAGCGGCTTAAAATGGCCATTCAGGCTCTGATGTTAGCCAGCAGCCTCTGAGCCCACGCATTTCCCAAGAGCCATTTATCTAAGCTCTGCAGCCCCCGTCCCTGAGCCCCAGGAGAGGACTGCCCGCTCCCTGCAGCTGTTCAAGGACAGCTGACCGGGATGCCCCGGGGTTTCCTCCTGGGGCACAGGATCAGAGAGGTGATGGTGTGTATTTCCTCTCTGTCTGGAGGTCACCCAGAATCCAGGTCAGGTTCTGGGGTTCCTGCCTCCCTCCAACAGGCACACACAGCATCCACTCTGAGGTCTGTCTGTGGGACCCCGATCTTAATGTTGTTTTTTGTGAGGAAGATCAGTGCTGAGCTAACATCCAATGCCAATCCTCCTCTTTTTTGTTGAGAAAGATTTGCCCTGGGCTAACATCTGTGCCCATCTTCCTCTACTTTATATGAGACACCGCCACAGCATGGCCTGACAAGCGGTGCATTGGTGCGTGCCTGGGATCCGAACCTGCGAACCTCAGGCTGCCGCAGCAGAGTGCGCTCACTTAACCTCTACGCCACCAGGCCGGTCCCCCGATCTTAATGTTCTTAATGTCAGAATGGGTGGCTGGCCTCAGGTCTGACCCCTAGAAAAGAATTCTCTCTCGGAGTCTTCTGGCTGTATCTACCCTGGTAGCCCTATTTGGATGTAAAAATAAACAGAGTAAGCTTGACCATTTTCTTTTCACTGCATGCACTTCACTAAGCCCTTTATGAGCTTTCTGTCACTGAACCTGCACTTTATGAGATGGGAATGTACTGTGCCCATTTTACAGATGAGGAAACTGGGGCCCAGAGAGGCTGGGTGACTTTCCTGAAGTGGAGTCTGTGTATGTCTGCGCTGGGCACACTCCCAGGTTAGAACCCTGAATTTACGCTAGCCATTGGCCGTGTCCCTGTCCTACGAGAGCTCACCCCCAAACCAGCCACACTTCAGCTGGTGGTGTGTGCGTGTATATGTGTGCGCGCGCATGCCACAGATGCCGCTCCCTGCTCCTGAGCTCTCCTAGACTGCCCTCAAGAGACCACAGGAATTCGGATGAATTAATCTCATCACTTTATCGAGGAGGCACTTAAGAAATTACAAGGCCACCAGCCTGGCTTTGCTGGCAGCCAGCCGCTGGGGCCATAAAACAAATTGAAAGGAACAAAAATAAATAAATAAAATTAGAACTCTTGCCCTCTCTCTCTCTCACACACCCACACCCACACCCACACCCACACCCACACCCACACACAGGTCAAGAACATCGCTCGAGTTCTTGTTAACGCTCAGTCCTCTTGTCCTGGGAGAGCACCAGTGCCAAATCAATGGACACTTAGTGACCCCCGGCTGGAGCAACAACCCTGCAGAACCTGGGATCGGTCCTCCTTCAGGGGCTGACAGGCTGGCCGTGCAGCTGACCAGCGAACGTGAAGAGCTAGCAGCGTGCAAGTGGTAACCCACCCGGCACGAGTTACCCTGCCAGGTGAATGCAGGCCCCCGACGGGCCCTGTGAGCTCTCTGCACAGTGGTTCAGAGCGGAGACTCGAGCTAGGCCGCCTGGGTTCAAGTCCTTGCTCTGCCTCATCCTGGACTCTGCTCACCTTTCTCATCTGTAAGATGGAGAAAAAGATGTTTACCTGCAGGGTTGTTGGGAAAATTAAAGGTTCACTCTGTGCAAAGCAGAACTGCAGCTGCTTCATAATGGGCACTCGTCGGTGTTAGCTCTCGGTGTGGACTGAGCAGCTTGTGTGCCAGGCGCTTGGGCTGCAGAGGAGCTGGTCTAGGGGGAGGAGACAGGCAATCACAACACAGGCGATGGGGAGAGAAGGAGTGCCTGCCTGAGTGGGACCTGGAGACGGAGGCAGGCTGGGCGAGGAGGTGGAGGGAACACAGTGGGCTTGTTCTAAGCAGCCGGAGCCAAGGCCTGGAAGCCTAGGAGCTCATGGAGTTCTAGGAACTGATAATTATGCAGAGCAACGGGGATGTTGAGGCTGAAGGGGGGGGGGGCTGGGGGGGGCAGATTCCACAGAGCCTTCTAAGCCAGGACAGACTTGGATACATTAGTTTATGTATGTGTTTTCCTCCTTTCTGTTTATCTTTTTAGTTTTACCATACTTATGTGAATACCGAGAAGCCACACAAGCCAGAGTGACCTGAGAAATGATGAGAGTTGGATAAAGGGCGGGAGGGCGGGGCACAGACTCTTCATCCCTTCCCTTCCTGTCCCCTCCCATCCTCCAGCCCAGAGGATGACCTCCAGCCCCTCTCCCTGCAGGAAATGGGACCGCTGGACATGAGAGAGAGAGAGATCTAAGGTGTCCAGGGGAAATGGACCTCTGAGCCTCAGTTTCCTCACCAGTACAAAATGGGGATGAGAATACTCAGTGCCCTGTTGTGAGTACTCAGTACACTCAGTACTCAGTACAGTTAGGCACGTTGGAATTGGGGCTCAATAATTTTATTACTTCAAAGCACTTTGTCAGTGGTGGAAAGTGGTTCATGCTGGTTCTCAGAAAATCCACTAGTAAATGGTTTCCATATGCCACCCAGGGAGGCTGAGGCACAGGGACACCTGTGGACAGCCCCTCCCCACCTTCCCCCAGACCACCTCAGCTGCTGGGTCAGTAACAGGGGCCTGTCTGATTTCCCCAGGCTGCTTGTTGGGTGCAGGGGGGGCACAGGGCTCTGTGTGGCCCTGGGTAACTCACTTCAGCTCCCTGAGTCTCAGTGTCTTGGTCTGTGAAATGGGGCACCATGAGCCCTTCTCAGAGGGTCGTTGTGAGGACTGAGGGAGCTGATGCAGATTATGCACATGGTAGATACACAGTGAGGGTGGCTGTTATTACTGCTGACGTGAATGAGGTTACGTGTGGAGGACAACCAGGCCTGGAACTGCCCTTTCAAGCCCTGTCCCGGGCTGAGGATGGCCTTTCAGAGGCTGGTCTGTGCCAGGCAGTGTCCTTGCTCAGTGAGGTGGCCCAGCAGCACCCCTGGCTCAGAGAAAGTTCCCTGGGCCCGAGGTGGGGAATCTGGGAGACCGTGTTCTGGGTATCACTTCTCCCTGCTCCCTCAGGAGGTGGGGTCTAGCAGGAGAGGGGATGGAGGTTTACACCAGTTCAGGGAGTCTGTTCTCTAAAACCACAGGCTTGGGCAGACCTCACTGACTTTGGGACAGGGGCCAAGGAGAAAAAATAAAAACAAAACAGCGCTGGGGTCTGCTGTCTTGCATTTATACCTTCCAGTTGCCTTTCCGTTCTCATGTGACAGGTGCACAGTGCATATGTGTGAAATAAGTGTAGACAGGTAAGAGTGTGCAGGACGGAGGCGATGTTCCTCTATTAGGAAGGCAGCCACAGCCTCTCCTGACCATACTGTGAGCCCTCCCAGGAAGAGGCACTGAAAAGGGACATTGGCCTCCCCAGGGGCATTTGAAGATCAAGTCAATGTAAATAAGACCCATATAGTTCTGTTGCAGAGAACCAGTCTGTAAACCTCAGGTTTCTCACCTGTAAAATGGGGATAGTGTCGGTGCCTCATTCATGGGATCGCCATGAGGATTCAGTAGACTATTCATTCAACGAGTTTTTCCTGCATGCCTTCTGCGGGGCAGGGGCGGATCTCAGTGTGGCTGGAGATTGAGTGGTGAACAGGACGCGTTCTTGTCTTCGTGGGACCCACAGCCTACTGGGAGCATGGGATCAGGATCATGGTAGTCATTATTATAACCCATTTAAGGGGTGACATCGAAAATTAATCACAAGTTCCGTCTGCAGCAATGAACTGTGCTTATAAAACCACCCGCTCACGTTGAATAGCGCTTTACAATTTTTAAAGCAATTTTACATACATGATCTTGCTTAATCCTTCACTCAGTAGATATCACACTGTTTTGCAGATGGGGAAACAGACTCAGTGAGAGGAAAGTGATTTCCTCAAGGGCAGCCGAGCTGGGTGGCCTGGGCCTTTGTGGTGGGCTGTGGAATCCAGGCCCTGGTCCCTGTGGGCTCAGAGCTTCCAAGAGGCTTCTCTGATGAGTTGGGGCCCTGGGCTGGACGGCAGAGGGGCCGTGGTCTGCCCTGATGTTCTGGTCAGCACAGGGGCTGTTCTCTTCCTGGGATAAAATGCCAGCTCAGCGAGATTTGATGTCCCAGCCCGGTGGTGGCTTCAAAACGGTGGGTGACCATTCTTCAAAGCCGTGGCTGCCTGGCCCACCCAGACCTCTGGAACTGGATCTCTGTATTTAAGAGAGTTGCAACACTTTGACAAGTACCCTGGAACATCTACCTTGAGACCCACTGCACTGTGGGAACCTCGGGGTCGGGGGAGCAGTGGGTCCAGCCGGTTAATCGCCATCCAGCCTTTGGCCGGTGGGTGGGGGCCCTGGATGGCACCTGGCAACCCTGTCTGTGTCTGGTTACAGGGAACATCGAGTACAGCTGCCCGGCCACCAACGAGTGTGAGATCACAAAGCGGAGGCGCAAGTCCTGCCAGGCGTGCCGCTTCATGAAGTGCCTCAAAGTGGGGATGCTGAAGGAAGGTAAGAGGCCCGCATGCCCACGCCGCCGAGGCTTAGCCCGGGCCCGGGGTCCTGCGCGAGACCCTTCCTCTCGTTAGGGGTCTCAGACCCTTGGGAGAATATCTGTAAGCTGTGGACCTTCTCCCCGGGGCAGCGCGTGTGCACATGGTTCCTCGGGGTCTGCAGACCCTAGAAATCCCTCTGTGCATCCCAGGTTAAGACCCTGCCCTACTTCGGCCCTGGAAAGCTGTCTTGGCACTCTGGCGAAGGCCCTCCTTTAGGGCCCAGCCCCTGCTCCACCCTGGGAGGGTAGGCATGAGGCGCTCTATTACCTCTCCACGGTCCATGGAGTGTGGGGTGCCAAGAGCGGAGAGGCTAAGGCCGAGAGTGACACGTAATGTACTGTTCAACTGCGAACCACAGCCTGTGCTTTCGGCAGGTGGACAGGACGTGGCCGTCTCCTGGCGGATGTCGCCCCTCCCCTGTTCCCCGCCCCCCATCCTCTCCCTTCCCTTTCCTTTCTCTGCCTTGGCCTCTCTTTCTCCTCCAGAGCTGTGCCGTCCAACACGGCAGCACGAGGCATGCGTTTCTGAGTTAAAATACACGCTGGATGTTGAAGACTTAACTAGGATGATAAAAAGGAGCATAAAATAGTGTAGTAAAAATTTTTGAAAAATAATTGCCTGTTGAGATGATAATATTCTGGATACATTGTGTTAAACAAAACATAATATTCTGGATACATTGTGTTAAACAAAACATAATACGCCAGTAATATCACATGCTTCTTTTCACCTTCCTTGTGTGGCTACTAGGACATTTAAAGTGACATGTGGCTCTCATCACTAGGGCAGCGCTGCTCTCAGGCTCCTCTTCATCACCTTCCCTGTTGATCTGCTCAGGTTGATGACCCTCGTTAGGTAGCATTTTGGGGGATATGGGTAGTTTGTGTGTGTGTGTGTGTGTGTGTTTCTCCAGCTTTCAAGAGGAACCAGTGGTAATTCTTAACAGATCAGCTTTTATGCTTCTGGGCCCTGAGATCCTTCCAGAAGTGGGAGGAGGCAGGAAGAGAGGTGTGTGCTAATGATTGGATCATCTGATGATTGGGAGGGGCTGCGAGAGAAAAGGAAGGGGCAGGACTGGAATGCAGTCCCTCACTGGGAGGGGGCTTCTGGAAGCCCAGCCCAGCCTTTAGGAGCCCCAGACCCCCCCACCCCACCCTGGCTCCATGCACACTCTGGGGAAGAGGGCCCAGATTTAAGATGCTTTGTCAGTAGGATGACGTGGGACTTGGACGTTGTTGTGTTGTGGAGGTTGGAGTCCCCTCCCTCCGTTTTCCATTCCAGGGTCCCCCTCTTCACCTTCCCTCAGCCGGGCGTCTGCTCCTGTAAAACAGAGGCTCCTGAAGCACTTCCTCAGCTACCCCTGTGTCTTCAGAGCACGATGGCCTTTAAACTGCATTTCTCATTAGTCGCTTCATTTAACCCATTTGAGATGGGGAAGGCCACTCAGCTCTTAAACACCTGCCAGCTGCTACATTGGGGGATCAACAGAAGAAACAGCCCTGTTTCTAGATTGAAACTGGGCCATACTGGACCTGCTGAAAGACTATGTGTGGGTTCATTTTGATTCTACACTATTTGCTCTATCCCTGTGTAGGGTGTGACCTAAACTGAATCAGGTCCCCTCACTCCTACACCTGGCCGTTTCTGCCCCTCCAGAGCATCCTGGGGTTCACAGATGAGGAAACTGAGGCACGAAGGCCCTCAGAAGCATGCTTCAGTGCTGGTCTCTTGACTGCCCCTCCGTGTGGGAACCAATCTGAGGGTTTCTAAGTCGTGGAGAGAGTCCTTGCTCTTAAGGCCGCGAGGACGGGGGCTGCCACCTTGTTCTGGGAAGCTGGGTGTGAGGACACCGGGTCAAACTGGGGATCAGCTGTCCAACAGCTTTTCCTAGTATGGCCTCTGTTTGCTTACTTTGCAGCATCCAATGAACTTAGAGCAGAAGGAGGCTGATTGCTCTCAGTATACTCCTGAACTTTAGGGATGACCAAATTGGGTCCTGCAGGGGTTGGTCAAGATGACTCTCCACTCTCAGTCATGTGCTGGTGTGAGGGGAGCTGGGCCCACAGCCTGGAGCTTCCTCGTGCTCTGTACTGTGTCTGCCCCCCATGGCAAAGGTCAGGGATAGGGGAGGCCACCCACCCCCAGGATTGTGAGCTAGAGCAGGGGAGGGAGAGGGAGAGATGAGGAAAAAGTAGGGACCACCGTTCAAAATCTCTGGACCGTCTTGCAACACTGAAGAGTCTCCTTAGGCACACCCAGTGTTTGGGAGAGAGTGGGGGTACGTTCTAGTAGCCCCCTAGAAAGGAGGAATGATGGGGGGGGATTCACTAGTGGCAAGGAAGTGAGTGGCCAAGTGCGTAATTGGTGGCAGCAGCTCAGGTCCCAGTCCACCGACCACTTAAGAGAAGTGAGATGGATGCTGTATCCCAGGATGATGGTGGGGGGTGCTGGGGGGACACGGGCCTGAGAGAAACGCTGCCTTGGGTGGGGAGGACGTGCAGGGTGAGCCCCAGCCTTGACCCGTCCCCCCGTAAATAGCCATGTGATTGGCCCAGGAGGCAGGATGGGACATAGGATACAGGATGTCCTCTAACCAGGGTGGCAGCCGGGGCATCCGAGGTTGTTGGCAGGAGCCAGGCAGATGTGCTGAGGTGGTGAGCTTTCTGGGGCCCAGCCTGGAGAGACCTTTTCAGGAGCTCTGCCTAGAGGAGGAAGGGCCATCACCAGAACACTTCTCCCCCAGCGCTGGCAGGTCTAAATCCAAAGGGGAAAAAATGACACAAAGGCTCCTGTGTAGACAAAGCCAAGCCTCCATTTGGTTTCCGTCCCCCGCAGGACAGAGCCTTGGCGCGATCCTGGGATCTGAGCTCCACGGGGACTGGCCCCTTAGGAGGAGCGTGCCTCACCAAGGAGCCTGGGTCCCTGCAGGCAGGGCTCTTGGCAGCTGCCCTGGCTTCTGTGGTTTGGGTGTCCCCCCCTCTGTGTGCAGGAGCCCAGGACCCCCAGACCAGCGTGGGCTGTGCCTCCACCTGTCTTCCCTCTGATTCTCAAAGACAAACTCCAGCCTTCCTCGGGGCCGCTCCCCCTCTTTAAGGTTCCACGGTGGGTGGGCCTCGGGCCTGAGGGAGCTGGGGGCTGGGTCCTGGGTCTTATTGGAGGCAGGGGGCTGGGGCAGGGGAGAATATGAATCCTGGCTGCTCCTTCCTCCCATCTCACCTCCACATCTGAACACTGTTTCCCCTCCTCTCTCCAGCAGCTCTGGATACCCTTACAGTTTTTCCTTTCTTAAGTACAATACCCTGGGAGACTGCCACATGATTTGGGGGGCCCAGCAGCTGCCGGGGAAAAGGCCAGACGTATGGCCTCCTTTGCCTCAGCCTCTGCCTTGAGGCTGCTGTCAGCTCTGGAATCATCGACTGTGGAATGTAGGTGATGTCCGAGGGTCTGTCTCGCTTGGAGCAAATCCAGTGTATGAAAATCTGCATTTTCAGGGAAAGAAAGTGATTATTCTCTTTATAAAAAATTGAATACAAAATCTGCCCTGGGCTGGGAGTTGGTGCTGTGTCCTCCTCCTGGCTCCGAGGTATTCTTGCTCTGTGTGTTATTTCTCACTTCTGCTGCTGCACTCCACATCTTCACCTGTAGAGAAAGGTCTCTGCAGCAGCAGGTCAAAGTGGGGACCAGATGGGACAACTCCTTGGTGGAATCCACTGTGAGATTGATTTCAGATGTCAGTTTTCTGGGCATGTTAAAGTAGTATTGGATGCAACTTTCAGCAGCCCGCCCATTGTGTTAGGGGAGGCAGACTGGTGTCTGGCTGTCTGATTTTCCTCCTGGACTTGCTGGTGGGAATCTTAGAGGTGGCATCTGTCTTGGGCTGGCCCCCATCTGGGGTCTAAAATCAGGATGAGAGGTTCCCCTGGGAGGACAGTGGGGAAGCTCTCCCCTGATAGGCAGGCTTCGCAGCCTGGCCAGGGTATGGCCTGACAGCCTCTAAGCCAGAAGAACCTGGAAAACCATTTGCTGCATTTCACGGGGGCCCCCAAGTCTTTACTACAGCTCTGGGGTTGCAGCAGCTCCCTGGACAGCTTGTCCCTGCAAACTTCACCTTCTCCTCACCTTACGTCACCTCCCTCAAGCCACCAGCCTCCTGTCCTGCTCCATTTCCTCCTCCCCTCAGCCCCTTGCCAGCCTTTCTTCCCAAGTGTTTTCTAAAAGATATTTGATTTCAGTGAAAGCCAGGCTGACATCCACGCAATATGCTCTCACTCTCTTTGTGCTTGTTGGGAAGGCGGAGGGCTCCTCCGGGGACTCTGGGTAATTGGGTTAGTGGCCAGCTCATGTCAGGAAATTAAAAGGAGGCTCCGATCAGGTTCCCGCTGCCTGGGATTTAATGGCTTTGTATTTATAGAGTATTCTGCCTGTAGCCCATGCCAGAAATACCACTTTTCTGGCCCCGTGAATGAAGAAACAAGATGAGAGATGACTTGCCTTTAAAAATTCTTTTTCTTTCCCAAAATACATTAGTGTTCTGAAATTAACCAGCTCTCCAGCACTTCAGAGAATAGTTTTGAACTAGAGCCCAGGAACTCTGATGTGTGTTTGTATCCCCCCGAACCACTTTCCATCCTATATGTGCACACACGTGCACACATACACACACACACACAAGCACATATATGTCTGATGGCTCACAAGATCTTCCCTTGTGGTCTGAAGCATCTAGGCCACTCAGGCACGATGACCTGGTGACCTCTAGTTGGGGAAGTGTTGATTGAATGAAGTCATAGGAGATGATCTTGTCTGTGCTGAGCCCTTTATTACCGTTCATTTGGGGCTTTTGGTGTGTCAAACATTGGATAACAGGTTCAGTGGTCATACAGAGCCAGCAAAACCCCAGGGTCACCATTTATCAGCTCCTTGGGTAATTTACTTAAACCTTTTTAAACCTCCCTTTCCTCCTCTGTAAAATGGAAGTAATAATAGTGCATTTTCCTCTTGCTTCTGACTCTTCAGGTAAAGCCCCTAGGCTTGTACCACAAAGTAGGATGTTGGTCATTGATTCGAGGTAGATACTCATCACGTTATAAAATTGGTTTTCCTCTGTGGTCCAGGAGGCAGTTTTGAACCTCCCATAGCCTCTCTCCCCACTCCTTGGCTGATGACCTTGCTTCACATTTTCTCGGGAAAATAGAAAGTCAAGTGAGGAGTTTCTTACCCACCTGCTATTGAATCCACAAACCTACTTTGCTTGTTTTATGCCTTCACTCCTATTACAGATATTTCAGCTTCTATCAAAAGCCAGTCTCCCCACTTGTGCTCTGAATCTCTCTCCAATTCTTTTTTTTTTTTTGAGAAAGATTGGCCCTGAGCTAACATCTGTTGCCAATCTTCCTGTTTTTCTTTTTTCTCCCCAAAGCCCCAGTACATGTCTGTATATCCTAGTTGTGGGTCCTTCTAGTTCCTCTGTGTGGGATGCCGTCTCAGCATGGCTTGGTGAGCGGTGAGTAGGTCCACGGCCAGCATCCGAACTGGCGAACCCCGGGCACTGAAGCGGAACATGCAAACCTAACCGCTACGCCACCGACCCAGCCCCTCTCCAGTTTTTTATCAGGGAGTTCACTCCTGTAGTATCATCTCTGCTTTCAGCATCATCAAACTCAAATTTCTCACTACTGGATCATTTTCATCAGCACACATACTTTTGTCCTCCCATTATAAAAACAAAATTAAGTTTCAAAAACCCACAACTGTATTTTAATTCTTCACCTCTATCCAGCTACTGCTACTTTACCCAGCTCCCTTTCTCAACAAAACTTCCCCAAAAAGTTGACAGCCCTTGCTATATCCACCTCCACTTTTTAAAAAAACTTCCTTAAAAAGTAAACATTGAGTAGATCCAGAAAAATCTTTATGGTAACCATATATATGGTTAGGCTAAGGCTAAGCTTCTATAGAAGACTCCCTTTTCCCTTCTCAAAAACAAAACAAAACAAACAAAAAACCAGAAGCTTAGGCAGGATAGAAGTTGAGTTCTTTCTCATCTTTCATGTAACACCCCAAAGGTCAAAGGTGATGCGAGACTGGTTGGCAGCCTTGCCATCCCTAGCAAATGGCTTCCATTTGTGGACCCAGTCCTCTCCATCTCCCAGACATCCAGAAGGAAGGTCATTTGAAGGGCGGGACCCAGAAGTGGCACATATTCCTTCCATTTACAGCCCATTGGTGGAACCTAGTCACGTGGCCACCCCTCTCTGCAAGGAAGTCAGGGAATTGTAGTCTTTAGGTGGGACACCATGTGTTCAACAGCTAAAACTCTGTTGGTATGGAAGAAGGGAATAATGTATTTTAGAGGACAAGCATTGTTATTTGCCAAAAATATATGGAAAGTATGAAGAATACTGCTACCTTCCATCCAATGTAAGAAAAAGAAAACTACCCCTACTTTTGAGGTTCCCTCTTTTTTTTGAGGTTCCCATTTCCATTACCCTGAGAGGTAACCATTATCCTGATTTTGCATTATTTTCCCCTTGCCTTTCTTTATAGTGTTATGATATATCTGTATCTCTAATGATATAGTGTTTGTTTAGTTTTAAATGAAATTATACTATACATATCCTTCTGCATCTTGATTATTCTAGTCAATATTTCTGAGATGAATGCTTCTTGTTGCATGGTGCTATAATTCATTCATTTTTCATTTGTGTATAGCAGGAGTCAGCCAGATAGTAAATATTTTAGGCTTTGCAAGCCATAAGGTCTCTGTTGCAGCTACTTCACTCTGCCATGGTAAAGCGACAGCAGCCACAGACAGTATGTAAATGAATGAACAGGGCTGTGTTCTGATAAAACAGGCAGAGGGCTGGGTTTGGCCCACAGACCTTAGTTTGCAGACTCCTGCTGTATAGTGTCATTGTATGAGTTTAGTACAGTTTATTTATCCTTTCTACTACTGATGGACGTTTGGGCTCTTGGTTTTTGCTGTTACAAATAGTCCTGTGCACAGGATTCCGGGTGCACATGTGTAAGGGCTTACGGGCCTCGGAGTAGAAGTACCAGGTATGTGCATCATCAGCTTTATGGGATGAAATGAAACTGCTTTTGGTTTGGATGTACTGATCTACCACTGTGTTCAAATGTTCTGGCTGCTCTATATCCTCACCAAGACTTTTTAATTTTTGCTAGTGTGTGTAAAGTAGTGTCATATTATTGCTTAATATGTATTTTCTGCACTATGAGATGAGCATATTTATGTTTATTAGCCTGTTGGGATTCCTTTTCTGTGAGGTGCTTGTCCGAGCCTTTCCCCTATTTTTCTACTTTATTTTTCTTATCAATTGGTTGTAGAAATCTTTATATATTCTGGTCATTTTATTAGTCATTTTTCAGTTGTTGGTGTTGTAAAAATCTCCCCATTTGTGGCTTTCTTCTCTTTATGGAATCCTTTGATGATCAGAAGTTAGTAATTTTAATAAATTGAATTTATCAATCTTTGCCTTTATGGTTTGCAGTTTTATGTCATTAAAAAAAAGATCTTGGGCCGGCCTGGTGGTGTGGTGGTTAAGTTCGCGTGCTCTGCTTCGGTGGCCCAGGGTTCGCAGGTTCAGATCCTGGGTGCGGACGTACACACTGCTCATCAAGCCATGCTGTGGCACCATCCCACATAAAATAGAAGAAGATGGGCACAGATGTTAGGTCAGGGCCAATCTTCCTCAGCAAAAAGAGGAGGATGGGCGATGGATGTTAGCTCAGAGGTGGTCTTCCTCACACACACACACACACACACACACACACACAAATCTTTTCCTAACCTGCTCTTGTAGAGATATTTTCCTGATCTGCCTTACCCAGTAGGTCTTTGATCCTGCTGGAGTTGATTTTTTGTGTGTGTGTGTGAGGAAGATTGGCCCTGGGCTAACATCCGTGCCCATCTTCCTCCACTTTATATGGGACGCGGCCACAGCATGGCTTGATAAGCGGTGCGTCTGTGCGTGTCCAGCATCCGAACCTGTGAACCCCGGGCCCCGGAAGCAGAGCGCATGAACTTAACCACTACACCACCAGCCGGCCCCTGGAGTTGATTTTTGAGTATGATGATCTCATCACCCTCAGTCTGTCCCAGTCTGGCAGGACTCCTGACCACACCCTCTCACGACCACACCCCACTCCAGACCACACCACACCCCTTCTGACCACACCCTCTCCTGACCACACCACACCCCTTTTGACCACACCACTCCTGACCACACCCTCTCCTGACCACACCCCAGTCCTGGCCACACCCTCTCCTGACCACACCCACGCCTGACTACACCCACTCCTGACCACACCTCAGTCCTGACCACACCCCGACCACACCTTCTCTTGACCACACCCCACTCCTGGCCACACCCTCTCCTGACCACACCCACTCCTGACCACACCCATGAGCCTGCCCTTCACGCCCCTGAGCTGCCAAACCTGGTACTTCTCTGTCTTCCACTTAGCCCTTTGGCAGTATTCCAGCCGGTTGCCCTGCCCTCCCTTGACGTCTTTTCTCTTGGCTTCTCTGACACCCTGTCTGCCTAGTTTTCTCCTTACCTCTCTGACCATGCTTTTTAGTCTTATTTGCAAACTCTTCCCCTTCCTGACCTTTACATTTTAGTGTCATTCAGGACTTGGAACAGGGCCCTCTTCTTCAGCTACACCCTGCAGGTGACCTCTTCTAGATCCAAGACTAGATCCAGGTGACTCTCAATCTCAGACCTCCAGTTCCAGCTCCTTCTCTGCATTCTAGACACCAGTATCTAACTCGCCTCCTGGCATCTCCCCTTGGGTCCCTTATGAGGCATCACAGATTCAACAGGTCTAGAAAGGAACTCTAGATTTGTCCCACCCCATCCTCCACCATGCCCAGTCTTCCCACCACAGGAATAGCACCCCCATTTACCTGGTGCTCAAGCAAAACCTAGAACTCATCCCGGACTCTTGCTGAGTCAATGTCCACAGTGTATTTCAGATCCTCCTGCTTGTCTTCATCTCCATGGCCATGACCCTCGTCCAGGGAAGCACCGTCTTTTCCTGGACCATCTCAACACTTTCCTAACTGGACTTGTGATTCCACTCTTGGTCCTGTTTAATCCAATTCCCATAGCAGCCAGAATGATCTTTTTAAAACACTAATATGATTCTGTGGTTTTGCTTCACATCATTCAGTGGCTTTCCATTGCACTTAGAATAAAATCTAAAGACTTTACTCTGATCTTCAGGACCCTGCATGATCTAGCCCCTCCCTCTCTCTTCAGGGCCATCTCTACCATTTCTCCCCTGCCCTGTCGCTCATATGCACTCTGCTGCAGCCTCACCGGCCTACTTTTGATCCTCAAGCATGACCTTAGGATCTTTCCCACCTTAGGATCTGCAGGCTGCTCCCTCTGCCTGAACGCTGTCCCCATGGGGGGCTCCTCATCCTTCCGGTCTCAACTTACATGTCATCTCAGAAAGGCCTCTCTTCCTACTTCATTACTTTCTGTCGTATCCCCTTGTTTACTTTCTCATTGGACTTCTCCCAGTCTGAAACGATCTTATTTATTCATTTGTTTGTTTGCGTACTTGCTCACTCTGACAGCCTCTAACACAGTTGCTCTTGCTTCAGGGACTCACAAGTTCTTTTGAAAATCCAGTGAAACTTGACCATAAAACATACACAAATACCTACGCAGACAATTGGAGCTTCACAGCACCGCTGAAGCCCACCTAAGAAGTTCCTGAAACCAGATTAAGACCTGTCATTGCAGAATCCGACTTTTAGAGGTAGAAAGGATCTTGGGAACCATCCAGGCTCCAGGATGGCAAGTTGCTTTTAGTTGGACTGTCAGCTGTAAGGTGGGGAGTGGCTGCCTAGAGTGCATGATTGAAAGACTTCTTACGCAGTGCCTGGGATCAGTAGGCAAGCGTGATGTGATTGATTAGCAATGTCTGCCACAGTCTAGGAAATGGAGGGCAGTGGTACAGCTGACAGCTGTTTGCCATGCCCGATCTGGTGCAGCTGAGTTTAAGTGATTTGTCCAAGGCCACACGGCTAGTAAATAACAGAGCTAGGTGGAATCAAGCCTCCTTGGTTATGCGAGAATTTCTTCTAAGCAGCCCATTCCAACTCAGTGAAGATGGTGTGGCCAGTAGCAAACCCTTAGTCCTTCCTCAAAGGGGAAAAAAGAGGAAGGGAATGGACGGGGAGGCTGGGCTGAGATAACTTTTCCCTGTCAGTTGTTCAGTTTTAGAGACTTCTTGGCAGCTGGGAGTCCAGGGATGGTTCCAGCTTCCTGAAATGTCCTTGAGACATGGTGCTCTGGGAGGGAAGGTCCAGAGGAGAGAGCAGCACGAGATGGACACTTCTTTAATAGACAGAGGCCAGGAGCTCATCACTCTGTACTATTTGACCCACCCTGGAGCAGTTGGTGCAAACCCAGGAATATTAGGTGGCAGGTGTGCTTATCCACCCACAAGGCTCTCTCTTGGCTTTTAGTGAGTCAGGCATGAGGCACCCTTCACCATTATGACATGGCACCTGGGTCAGAGGCAGCCCTAAATAGCCATCTGGTCCGAGGCAGCAAGGCGAGCTCACCTGTCACCCAGAAACCCCCTCAGGACAGGTGGCTGAAGGAAGCCCCACATGTGCAGGAGATGTGGACGACGCTTAGGGCATCCTGCTGGGCTGGGTACCCATCAGCATGCCCCCACGATCCACAGCCTCTGGGCCCTCAGGAGCTCAGGGTACCCGCATCATCTTTTGGGTGGTTTTCTCCCCTTTCTGGAGATGATAGTTTGGTAAAACTTACAGGCAGAGAATCAACCCCCAAGTACCCCAGGAAGAACGCTAGTTAGATCAAAGTGTTGAATACAATAGGTTTAGTGCAGCGCTCCCCAGACCTGGCAGGTAATCAGAATCACTAGAGGAGCTTTGAAAAATTATCCATTCCTGGACGTCACCCTGGACCTACTGACTCAGAACCTCTAAGGGAGAAGTCCTCAAGGTCTCTGCAGTTCATAGGCTTTCCAGGGCATTCTGGTGATCATACAGGACTGGTGCTTTCAAGTTCAGGGCAAAGGAGATAGGACTTGGAGATCAAGGTTCAGATCTTCCCTCCAACATGTCCTGGCTGTGTGATCCCGAGCAAGTCACTTGACCATTCTGAGCCTCAGTTTTCACGTGGGAAAATAACAATCATGTATTCTTCCTCCCTCAACATTGCTATGCAGACCAAATGAGATACAGAAATAGCTTTGTAAGTGGTGAAGCATTGCACATGTGAACCTGCTTACATCATCAGTAAACCAGGGACAGTGAATTTGGGGGAGGGGAGTGGGATTTCTGGGTAAGGGGAAGAGAAGGGTCTTGACCGTGAAAACTTTGCAGTGTGGGGAGAGATCTTACCCTTAGAGGTGGACAGCTGCTCTGCGGAGGAGGCAGGAGAAGGACGCCAGCTCAGAGGCTGTTCCCACTCTGGCCTTGTCTGAGCCCTTCCTCTGGGAAGAGAAATGTGACAGGGGCAGCGCCCAGGCCAGGCTCTGGGCCAGGTGCAAGGACCGGCTTTTCAGAGCTTTAGCTGGTTATTTTTAGTGCCTGGGTATAAAAGAAAGAAACTTAAACTGCCCCCCGCTGCTGGACCCCCTGCATCCCGGGCTATTTTTACTTCCAAAGACTGGGATCTCGTCCAGCTTAGGGAGGGAAAACGAGAAGAAAGGAGGGAGGCGGAGGGGAGCAGGAATTGTTTTACTTCCATTAAGAAAAAAGTCAGAAGCCTGATCTTATCAAGTCAGCAAGAGGACATCTGATCCAGGACGTGGCTGCCGCCGGCTCTGGATGCTCCATGGTGCCTGTGGTGGCTTGGAGAGGTCAGCAGATGGGGCACGGGCTCTAGAGGTTTGGGGAGCCCCACTCCCCTCCTCCCAAGGAGTCTCTGCCCCAGCGTGGCCCTACAGCTTCTTTGCTGTCTCCTGTCCCCTGAGCTGGGAAGTGAGATTGGACTGTCGATACCGGGACAGCAGCCCAGTGAGGATCGGGGTGGGGGTGGGGGCGGTACAGCTGCAGCCCAGGGCAGCACCTGTGTGCCTGGGTCAGACAGGGGCAGTGCTCCGCCCTGTGGGCAGAGTCAAGAGAGTGCCTGTGTTGGAGCTGCGCGCCCCCAGGCACAATATTTAACCTCTCTGAACCATAGTTTCTTGAGAGTTTTTGTTTAACGCATCTGACCCATGGTAGTTATAGCTAAAGGGGCGTGTTTCTCTCTCTCCCCGTGAAGAAAGCTGGCAGTTCAAGGCAGACCCTACCACCTTCGGTAGGCAGATAAAAGGAAAGAAATGACTGTTGAGTGCCTACCACGTACTAAGCACTTTGCTATGTTTTACACGTTTTATATTATTTAATTCCACTAACCTGAGAAAGGTGAAGTATTTTTTTAAAAAAATCTTTGACGGCTTTATTGAGATAAAATTTGCCCATTTAAAATGTACAATTCAATCATTTTAGGTATATTACATTATTAATTTTTTTAATTGTGGCAAAAATATATATAACAAAATTTGCCATTTTAAAACCATTTTTAAGTGTGCAATTAGGTAGCATTAAGCACACTACAGTGTTTTGCAATTATCACCACTATCTATTTCCAAAACTTTTTCATCATCCCGATTAGAATCTCTGTACTCATTAAACAATAACTCCCTATTCTCTCCTCCCCTCAGCCCCTGGTAACCTCCAGTCTACTTTCTGTCTATTCTAGGTATTTCTTGTAGGTGAAATCATACAACATCTCTCCTTTTGTGTCTGGCTTATTTCACTTAGCATAATGTGTTCAAGGTTCATCCATGTCATAGCATCAGAACTTCATTCTTTTTTTGTGACTGAATAATATTCCATTGTGTGTGTATACCAGATTTTGTTTATCCATTCATCTGTCAGTGGACACTTGGGTTGCTTCCACCTTTTAGCTATTGTGAAGAGTGTGCTGCCATGAACATTGGCAAATAAGTATCTGTTTGAGTTCTTGATTTCATTTACCTAGGGGTGGAATTGCTGGGTCATGTGATAATCAGGTATAGCTTTTTGAGGAACCACCAAGCTGTTTCCCACAATGGCTGCACCATTTTACATTTCTACAAGTAGTTAAAATTTTTTTAAATTAAGCTTTTTATTTAGAGATCATTGTAGATTGACGTGCAGTTGTAAGAAATAATACAGAGTGATCTCACGTGCCCTTTACCTAGTTTCTCCCAATGGTAATGTCTTGCAAAACTATGGTACAATATCGCAGCCAGAATATTTACTTCGATACAGTCAAGAGACAGAAGGGTTTCCGGGGTGAAGTATCCTTAATAATAGTAACAGTAGCTAACATTTATTGAGCACTTACTGTGTGCCATCTATGATATTTTAAGTGCTTTTCATGTATTAACTTGTTTAATCCTCACCATAATCCTACAAGGTCAGTACTATTATTATCTGTCAAATGGGCTAATAATAGAAGCTCCCTCATAGGGTTGTTGCAATCCCTAAGTGAGATAATAGACATACAATGCTGAGAGCAGGGGCCAGCACCAGGTAACAGCTGGTCAGTGGATGTGAACTTCTGCTTATACTTGTGTCTACATGATTCAGGGGGCTCATCATGTTGGCCAGGAAGGGGGACAGCTCCTTATCCAGCCTTGGGTTCAACTAGAGGACTCAGTCTGCACAGGTACGTGTATTCCAGTGATTCTCAGTCTTTTCTGTATTCCTGGCACCCTTATGAATACTTACATTTTGGCCTGCCCATGTTAAGGGATCAAACAGGGTTGAACAGTGGTTAATACAAAGGGTATGTATTTATGACAGTATTACACTTTACATTGGTGGACTGGTGGTTAAGATTCGGCGCTCTCCCCACCGCGGCCCAAGTTTGATTCCCAGTCGGGGAAGCACCCCACCCGTCTGTTGGTTGTCATACTGTGGCAGCTGTGTGTTGCTGTGAAGCTTAAAGCTGTGCTGCTGGTATTTCTGTTAGCAGCAGGGTCACCCAGGGTGGACAGGTTTCAGCAGAGCTTCCAGACTAAGACAGACTAGGAAGAAGGACCTGGCCATTCACTTCTGAAAAAATTGGCCATGAACACCCTGTGAATAGCAGCGGAGCATTGTCTGACACAGCGCTGGAAGGTGAGAGGATGGCGCAAAAAGACTGGGCAGGGTTCCACCCTGCTGTCCACAGGGTCACTGGGAGTGGGAATCGACTTGACAGCACTAACAACAAAACATTTTACATATGAGAATTATTAATGCTTTTGTAAATTCAGAAAATATGAATAAGATGATACAATCTAATAATCCCGGATAGTAATTATAAGTTGATTAGTATTTTAATGTGCTTTCTGTGTCGCCTTTTAGATATTTTGTTAATATAGGAACAAAGGAATGATGCGACCCCTATTTCAAGTTCAAGTCTCTTTTTTTCCCCATTTGGTGTTTGTAAGACTTAAGCATCCTAATTTAAAAAGTAATTGCCCATTGTATCAGTGAAAATTGCTTTCTGCTGCGAGTGACAGGGAACCTGACTGTTAGTGGCTTAAGCATCAATAAATGAGGTTGATTCCCCACCTCACAAGAAACCTGGTGATGGGTAGTTGCTGGCACAGGCTTCTCAGCCATGGTGTCAAGGGCTCGGGCTCTTTCTCTTTCTTCTCTGGTGTTCTTTGGTGTCCTCACATGGCTGCCTCATGGTTGCAAGGTGGTTGCCACAGCTCTAGGCTTCACCTTCCAGGTCAGAGCAGGAGAAAGGCAAAAAGAGCTGCACCAAACATGTCTGTCCCTTTTATCAGAAAAGCAAGACCATTCCCAGAAGCCCCCACTGTGGACTTCCTCTTACATCCCTTGGCCAGAACCATGTCGCATGACCAGTGCTAACTACCAGGGAAACTGTGACAGTCGGGGACAGGATTGCTGGGACTGGCTAGGGCACGTTGTCTCCACAAACAAAATCTGGGTTCTGTTAGCATAGAAGAGGAGGAATGGAATGAAAATTGGGTAGACAACTAATAACGTCTGCCAGACCCACGTAGAATTGGGTGATTGCTTCTCAAGAGTTCCTGATACGGCGTCTTGCTGGAGCACTCAGGATGAGAACCCGGTCCATACCATTCTCTCTTGGAGAGGGACTTCTTGTTTACTAAAATTATGAACAGCATACTGAAGAAAATATAGAAACACACTGGCAGATAATAAGTATAAGCATAGTTGACCAAAGCCTGTTTAGGCAGAGTGCAGAGGAATTCAGACCTCTGTCCACTGTCTCTGCCCTTGAGAAGCTGGCCCTTCTCAGTTCAGAGCAGATCACATCAATAAAGACAAATGTGTAGAAGGCAGGGAGGTGACTGCCCTGAAAACACTTTACAAATATAGAAAATAAAGGGTACTTGGCCGTGGAAGGAGGATGCCCAGGGATGTTCAAGTCCATAAACGGTTGTCTTATGGAAGGGGGCTAGTCTTGTTGGATAGGACAGAGGGTAGGAAGTGATCTGGAGACAGAAGTTAGCTCAATACAAGGGGAAACTTTCATGAGGAATGGACTGCCTCGAGGGAGTGAATTTCTAGAGGCTGGAGGGACAAATGGAAGCTGGGAAAGGACCCAACCCTGAGATTCTTTTGTTTCCTGAGTCTGAAGGGCTTCATTTTAATGGGCCACACCATTTACTTGGCTGCCTACCATGGTCTGGGAGCTGAGCGTGGGCTACAAAGATGAATGAAGTCCTTGCCCAGGAGGTGCCCACAGTCCCCCAGGGAGATGGGCGTGTGGGGTACCCTGAAGAGCTGTTTTGGCTGTGGTTGCTGTAACAGAGAAGGAGCAAGGGAAGCCCAAGGAGGGCGTGGCCAGTGCTGCGGGGGGAGGGGAGTCTGGAAGGGCTTCTCAGCAGAGGCCATATTGATCTGGGCCTTCAAGGGAGCATCCAGGATATGAATTGCCTCTGGGAATAGTGTGGGCAAGAGGAATAGGCCACTTCGCTTGGGTGGGGGCCCATCTGCCACAACCCCAGGCCGTGGGAAGGGGCTCCTTGGGTTGGGAAGCACGGGTCTGTGCCACAGGCCCCTTCTACCCTCAGTGATCATTAAGGAGGCCTGACTGTGGGACAGTGTATAGGGGGAGGGAGAGCTCAGAAAATGGAGTTGACCTGGGCCCCGTCCTCTGAGAACCCACTGAATTGCTGAACTGATGGGAATAAAGGGAAGCAAGCGTGGGGTGACATGTGAGGTGCCCGGTGAATGCTGACGCATGGAGCAGCCACAGAGTGGTGGGAGTGACAGCCTCGCCCGGCCAGCTGGAACCACTTTCCAACTACCAAGCATTTTCCCAGTGGTACGTCATTCGGTTGTCAGAAAAGCCACATGCGGTGAACAGAGTTGGTATTGCCATTGCCTCCTCCCCGTACCTGATGATGAAACCAAGGCTGTGAGAGCCACCTTGGCCAAGGCCACATGACCCACAAGGGGCAGAGACAGGCCTGGGACCTTGATCACCAGATCCCATGGGCTGGAGTGATTTGGGGCCGGTGTATGGGGTATGGGACTTGGAAAAGCAGACCGGAAGCAAGGAGAGCAGACACATCTCACACCAGGCATCAGTTTGTGCATAATCAACCCCAACAGGCTGCTTTTTTTTTTTAAACAGAATAACCTGATAATTGATAATTGATTGATTGGCACCATTGACCGTTCTGCTGTAAAGATCTGGAGGAGAAAAGTTAGAGGAGAGAGTGTCCTGTTGGGTGCTGGAGGTCGTATCCTGACATGGCTAGGAGCTGGGATGCTGGCTCTTTTATTGGGCAAATTACTAAATCTCTCTGAGCCTCAGTTTCTCTTATTTGTAGAATGGGGAGAATAGCACCTGCTTTGTATGCTGTGGATTAAATAGGGCGACACACACAGCAAGTCCTCTGTAAATGAGGCTGTTACCGTTATTAATGTGATTTGCCAGAGACTTGTACACAGTGCTGGGGAAGAGTAAGAATGATGATGGTGATGATGAAGACAACAATAGCTCCCATTTTCTCAGCACCCACCGTGCACTGGGTGCCGTGACAGACCTGGAGGACAGTCAGCAGCCCCTGGCCAGAGGGGCGCCTGGCGGGTAGGGGAAGCCCTGTGTGCTGTTGGAGCCCTGAAAGCAGCACCCAGCCTGGTGGGAGGGTGGGAAGGAGGCACATCCATTCCTGTATGCCTCAAGACTTTCTTGAACACCCACTAAGGGCCACGCCCTGTATCAGGACAGAGAACATTCCAGATGGACGCAGCAACAGAGGTGGCAACTGCCCATCTCCTTGCCTTGCTAAGGGATGGGCGCCTGTTTTTATTTTTTGTGGGGCAGTTCCCACTGCTCTGGGGTCAGGCAGGTGGGGTGGGAGGGGAGAGCTCATGAGACTGGCTTCTAGGAGAGAAGGTCAGTGAAGTGGGGAAGGGGCTCATCCCGGACTCCCCATCAGACCCTGGCGCATAGTAGGTGCTCAGGAAATGGGGGCCTCACCGTCCTTTATGAATGAAGCTTGGCATTTTCACTCGTGGTCTTGCCAGCTTTCCCAGGGGAAGCAGAGCTTGGTGGAGCCTGGCCCACCTTGGGTGTAGTAGGCAGAGGTGAGCTGCTTTGTGGCTGCGTCACAGGAGGGGGTTGGCAAAACTCTTCTAAACAGGGAGCTTTTCCTCAAAAACCTTCAAGGGAAGAAGCATCCTTCCTGCCTTTGTGTACCCGCTCCTTCTGCCGTCACTGAGGGGCTGGGAGAGGGGAGGGGGGCAAATAAGGGCGGAAGTCCTACCAGCACAGGTAGGTCTTGTGCTGGATGGGATTCTGCTCTCCCCTTCAAGGTCCAAGTAGTGATGGAAGTTGGTTAGGCACTGGGATGCTGTGGTGCAGCTCTTCTCAAACTCTCCTGTGGATACTAATCGCCTTGTTAAAATGCTGACCCTGATGGAGAGGGGGTACGGGGGAGTAGACCTGAGATTTTTGCATTCCTAACAAGCTCCCAGATGATGCTGATGCTGATGCTGCTGCCCGTGGACCACACTCTGAGAAGGCAGCAGTCGGTACGTCACCTGCATTTACTCAGCACTCTATCACGTGCATGCTGCCCTGCTGTCTAGTAACTGCAACTCTGCCTGGGGCTTTCTCTGGCCAGCAGAGTCTGCTCAGCCTGGACCTGTGAGCTGCCAGTGACTGCCAGGAGAGGTGGCTCACTACCCCAAGGCCCTCATCCACAGCGGGTAGCAGAGGCGTGTTCTACACTGTCTCCCAAGGTCCTTGATGAGGTTGGGCATCAGTTGCCCATGGCAGTGACCTACTCAGGAACACGCTCGTTTATCGGCTTTCTTCCTGAGCTCGCCTCCCCAGTCAACTGCCTGCACACACATCCTTGTCTCAGGGTCGGCTCCTGGAGAACCCACCTACAGATGTGATCAGTTGCAACCCATTCTGACCCTCAAGGCAGAAGGGGAGTTTATTGGAAGCCTATCAAGAGGTTCAAGGAGCACACTTAGAAGCCAGACAAGGACCAGGAAGCCCCAAGAGCCCGGCACAGGAGATGCAGTCACCAGGAATCTGGCCCAGGGCTGCCCACACCCCTGCTGCTCGGGGCACTACTGCTGCCCTGAGCACTCCTCACCCTCCCTCTGTCTTTGTGCCATTTGATCACAGGCTCCAGCTGGCTGTGCCTGGGTCACCAGTTCATGCTTCGACCCCCAGAGGGTGGAGAGGAGGAGGACCTGGACCACTTAGATATCAATAGTGGTGGGTGGGCATAGGACCCCAATGAGTTGACCCACAGTAGGGGAACTACCATTAAATAGAAAGCAGGGGTGGGATGCTGGGTAGACCCGCTCCTCAAAAAAAAAGTTCATCACAGCTGTATTCAGCGTCAAGTACAGAAGTGCCAAGATGTGCGTGAAAAGGTCGCTGCTGATGAAAGTGCCGAGCGGTGACTGGCCCCAGAGGGACAGTCCCCTCCCCCTGGGCGGTCTGCTGGGTGCGGTCTGCTCACAGCATCCTCCTTGCCCTCTGGGAGGAGGGTGTGGTCTGAGCCATCACTGGAAGCCCGTGGGGATGGCCGCATTCCTCAATCCAGATTCCTCCTTCCCAAGGGCAGTTAGCATTTAAAGGGACGGTCCTTGCCCATTCAGTAAACAAAGTAATTCTACTTGCAATTGCTCTCGTCGCCCTAGGGAGACTTCCTCTTTTGTCCCAGGGACTTAAATTTAGTAGCTGTACGTCCTAAGAAACAGCCAGAAAATCACCCCTGGCATGAATGGGATCTAAATCCTCGCCCCGCATAACGACTTGACTTAAGGACCATATGGATGAGGACTGCATAGACGATGGTGGTCCTGTAAGATTAGTACCATGTAGCCTGGGTGTGTAGGCTTTACCATCTAGGTTAGTGTAAGTACACTCTGTGATGCTCACACAAGGATGAAATTGCGTTTCTCAGAATGTAACCCCGTGGTTAAACGGCGCACGACTGTATTCCTGCGTCTCTCTTGCCTCTCTCCAAGAAAGGGCTGGACTGATAGGAGCGGCTTGCACCATCTTGTGCTAGGAGGATGGGAGAAGCAAAGGACGGGCAGGAGGAATCCCAGAGGGAAATGCCCGGCAGGGCCCTGAAGATCGCTGACTGGGGCTCTGTGAGGTGATGCTGTTGGCCTTTGGGGAAGGAACAGGAAGTTGAACGTGGCCCATCGCCTCAGAGGCTGAGGGGGTCACTGCGAGCTGTCTTCCTCTCGGGACCGGCTCTGTCTCTGACTTCTTATGTGTTTTAGTCAAGGCCCGTTTCATGGTAAGGAAAGGAGAGCTCTGCTCTCTGCCTAAGTTCATATTTTGGAGCTGACTTGATGGGTCCCATCCATCTTTTCAGGTTGGACCACACATGTAGGTGGTCATCTGAGCTTGAGTGCCTTTGGCTGAGGAGCCTATTTGAGGTCTTGCCCACCCTGCCTGCTGGTGGGAGTGTCAAATGGTACCCACATGTCTGTGTAGACAGCAGGAGCTGGGGTTGGGGCGAGTTTCTTGAAGGCGGTATGGACCCAGAGACAGGAACAGATCTCTCTAGGATAGGGCCTCACTCCTGGAAGTGGGTGTCCGTGTGGAGTAGCCACAACTGCGTTTGCACCTGCTATCAAGATACTTCTAGGCATTGATTTTCCAGGTGTGGCTTGACCACCTGCATGCACCCCATCTCGTGGGGACTTTGTGTAGAAAGACAGACTCCAGAACCCCATCCTGGAATCTCTGAAGGTGAGAAATTGACATTTGTAACTAGCACCATCCCCCCCAGTCTTCTTACGTGAAAAGTTTGGAAATCCTTCTTTTAGCTCTTCTGAGGTGCCTGCTAATGGCAGAGATTCCTTCTTTTTCTTGGCAAACTAACTCAAACCTCCCTGGATTCACAGCGGATCTAAAATAACGTGTCTTCTCTCCCCAACACTTGGAGGAGTGCTCTTGTGGTGCTTTCTCTTTTGGGGACAGAAAGACTCAAGGACGGAAGGTTGCTTAGGAGGATTTCAGGAGGATGCTGAATCCAAGAGGTAGGACCAGGCCTGGGGCAAGTGGGATGGGCCATTGTTGTTAGACAATTGTTTTAGGATTGTCTGACCTCTTGGCCTGAGGCTGGTAATGAGGCAGCTGTAAAAGGCCATCTGGGTGTGGCCCTGAAGGATTTAGCCAGTTTTGAAATTCCAAAGTCTGTGCTACCACCCCCGTGCTGTCCTGTGCGTGCCGTTAAACAGCTCTTGAGACCTTCTCCCTTTCCCCTTCGGCAGGTGTGCGCCTAGACCGAGTGCGTGGAGGCCGGCAGAAATATAAGCGACGGCTGGACTCCGAGAGCAGCCCCTACCTGAGCTTACAGATTTCTCCACCTGCTAAAAAGCCATGTGAGTGCCAGGGTAGTCGGGGCCCCTTTTGTTAGCATTTGTAGCCAGAACATCTGGCCATGTTTGGGGAAATGCGATCTTCCCACCGCTGAGTCATGGGACAGTGTAGATCTTGGGGAAGTGACATCCATGCCTGGCGTTGGTGTCAGATACTTCAGAGTGATACTTCGTTCAGAACGCCTTTCTGTATGGGATGTTACAGAATGTGGCTCCACACGAAACATGGTCCTAAGGCGGCATGGGCCCCCGCATCCAGAACATGCGCCCCTCACCTCCCACCTGAAGCAGGTTCCTCTGGGGAGAATTCACCAGGCAACTTCCCTTGGAGGGATGTTCCTCAACAGCCCAAGTCACTACTACCAGCAACTTTGTGGAGTCAGAAAGGGAGGGGAGATGGCAGCCACGTGTGACCTTCCTGGGGCTCCTCAGAACCTGACTTTTCTTCCTGAGCCATCCCAGGCTCCACCCCGGCCCCTTTCCTCTGTTCCCAGGCGTTTACATTCTCCCTTTGGTCTTCACAGTGACCAAGATTGTCTCCTACCTGCTGGTGGCTGAGCCGGACAAACTCTACGCCATGCCTCCCCCTGGCATGCCTGAGGGGGACATCAAGGCCCTGACCACTCTCTGTGACCTGGCCGACAGGGAGCTCGTGGTCATCATTGGCTGGGCCAAGCACATCCCAGGTGAGTCACGTGTGACCAGGGGGCCAGTGCAGCCAGGGACTCTCAGGGGTGCTGGTGTGTTGATGCGTGGCAGCGCGGGACCCAGGGGCCCTGTGGAATCCTGTTCTCTGGGCTCCTTTTGTCTGCTGGGGGGGGGTTGGAGGGGAGCTGGTGTTTGGAAGGTCCTGTAATGTTCCTGAACTGCTGGGGGCTCTTCAGAACCAGTTATCATTCTAAAGGGGCTATGATTGTGTCCACAATGGATCATATTCAAAGAACAGCTGCTTTGATTCCTTAAAGGCCGCAGAGTAGTGTTTTCTTGTAGGCCTTATTGGAAATATGCTGGAATACAGTGCAGAAAAGGATTGGCTCTCTTGCTTCCTATTAGAGGAAGGGGAAGTGGAGAGGTGAAGAGCATGGGCTTGGGATCAGATTGGGATTCAAGTTCTGGGTCTGCAATTTACTAGCAGCACAACCGTGGGCGGGTCACCCGACCTCTCTGTAAACGGAATAACAGCACTGCCTCTTTCCTGGGCTTTGATGGGAGGATGAAATGTGAGCATGTGTGTGAAGCGTTTGGCACATGTGAACATCAGTTGCATGCTCACTACTGCCGCTTGCCTGATTTTAACAGAGGCCTGTCTCTTAATCTGGATTCTATGCTTTTGTGTGTGTGGGTGTGTGAAGAAGATTAGCCCTGAGCTAACATCCAATGCCAATCCTCCTCTTTTTTTGCTGAGGAAGATTGGCCCTGGGCTAACATCCGTGCCCATCTTTCTCTACTTTATATGGGATGCCGCCACAGAGTGGCTTGACAAGCGGTGCATTGGTGCGCACCAGGATCCGAACCTGTGAACCCTGGGCCGCCAAAGCGGAGTGCACACACTTAACTGCTACACCACCAGACCGGCCCCTGGATTCTGTATTTTTTTTTTTATTGTGAATTTTTGTTCTACATTATTGTTTGTCAGTCACCATATAAGTGCATCCCTCCACCCCTTGTGCCCACCCCCCACCCCCCTAGCCCCTGGTAACCACCAAACAGTTCTATCTGTCCGTGTGCGTGTGTTGGTTTGTGTTCCACATATGAGTGAAATCATGCACTGTTTGTCTTTCTCGTTCTGGCTTATTTCACTTAACATAATACCCTCCAGGTCCATCCATGTTGTTGCAAATGGGACGATTTTGTTTTTTTTATGGCTGAGTAGTATTCCATGGTGTATATATACCACATCTTCTTTATCCATTCATCAGTCGAGGGACACTTGGGTTGCTTCCATGTCTTGGCTATAGTGAATAATGCTGCGATGAACACAGGGGTGCATAAGCCTCTTTGGATTGTTTTTTTTTTTTTTTTTTTTTTTAAAGATTTTATTTATTTTATTTTTTCCCCCCAAAGCCCCAGTAGATAGTTGTATGTCATAGCTGCACATCCTTCTAGTTGCTGTATGTGGGACTCGGCCTCAGGATGGACGGAGAAGTGGTGCCTCGATGCGCACCCGGGATCCGAACCCAGGCCACCAGCATCGCAGCGCGCGCACTTAACCACCAAGCCACAGGGCCGGCCCATCTTTGGATTGTTGATTTCAGGTTCGTTGGGTAGATACCCAGTAGTGGGAATAGCTGGATCATAAGGTATTTCTATTTTTAATTTTTTGAGGAATCTCCATACTGTTTTCTATAGAGGCTGCACCAGTTTGCATTCCCACCAGCAGTGGATTAGGGTTCCCATTTCTCCACAGCCTCTCTAGCATTCGTTGCTTTTTGTCTTGGTGATGATAGCCATTCTTACGGGTGTCAGGTGATATCTTAGTGTGGTTTTGATTTGCATTTCCCTGATGAGTAGTGATGTTGAACATCTTTTCATGTTGGATTCTATAATTTTTAAGATCATTTCTAGCATGATGTGTAATGAACGTGTTTCAGGCGGTATGGACTTGTCTTCGTTGCATGTGGCCCGCAGCCCCTCTTTCAGCTTTTCTCCTTCTGGATACACGGTGGGAGCTGATTTTTAGTTTTATTTTTGTAGACACCGACACCCACATATTCTGCATGACACACACGATGGGGCGCTTTCTAAAGTGTGTGCAGTTTATTCCTTGAAGGTCTAACAGCTTGGCTCGTAGTGTGGTGGAGACATCCTGTTCTCCTCTGGCAGTGGTCCACCATGGACTTGGATTCTTGCTAGCTCAGTGACATGGGGCGGTTTATCTTCCTGTCTGTAGATCCTTTCTGTGTTTGTCACCGGCTCTGAAAGATGTACACGGTGTGCGTGGTTATGTAGCACAGGTGTCCTGGACTTTAGATGCCAAGGCCCACAGTTGATTGGGATAAGTCAGAAGGCCCTTACATAAGACGTTGTGTGCACACCTTACAGAAGGAACCTTCCCGGGGACAAGGGCTGGGAGCTGGTGCTGGTATCCCTTAGCTGGCAGGACAGCTGGAATTCCTTCCACAGGGCCTCCCTGGTGGCCCTGGCATTCTGCCTCAGGGGTGGGCTCACCGGGATCTGGGCTGGAGCGCCCTTACTAAGGAGCTCAGCCTCTCGGGATTACACACTCAGTAGTTTTTGAATCTGCCCTGTGCTGGTTCAGCACAGATGTGGGGTCAGGCCACTGCTTAAGACACCTCAGCCTGGATTGCTCCACTAACCCAGGGCCAAATCGGGCACAGCTCACCTTGTCCCTCACACCCTGCCCCCGCTCCCATCACACGCTTCTCTTCCTGGTGGATAGACTGCATCCTAGCAGTGGCTCAGGAGTGGCTCCTGGCGGTCCCCTGGGTCACTGCTTCCTTCTCCTACCACCCCATCCCCTTGATACCTTCAAGGGGGTATGGAACCAGAAGGCACTGTCTCCCCTGCACCCATTTCTCTCCATGCCTTCCCACCTCCCAGCTCCATCTGCTGTCTGTGCCCAACCAAGAGGGCAGTGGGCAGAGCTGATGGTTGTTAAGGGCACAGACTTTGGATTCAGACAGATCTAGGCTCTGTCTTGACTGGCCTTGTGCAAGATGTTTCATTTTTCTGAGCTTCAGTGTCCTCGCCTGTGAAATGGGAATCATAGGGCCCCCTCCCCCGGATGCCAGAGGATATGACTCGCTTAGCCCAGCCCCCACACAAAGTGTGTGTTTGATAAATGGTGGAGACTGTGACCATGGTTGTCGTTGTTCCTAATAGTATTAAAAGCCTCCCTTCACATCATCATTTTTCCTTGTCCAAAGCTGAATTCTTTTTGATTAAAAAATAAAATAAACATAGGGGCTCATTTGTCTGTCTCAAACGCTAATTTGCCTATTTTGCATAAATCTGCATGCTGAATTATTTGGGGCTGACCTTCTAGTGTTTAAGGTAAAATTAATTAATAAAGTCTCCTGCCACTGCATGTAAACCTCCTATTAAGGGTGATGACACATCAAGTGTCTGATATATTTAAACTAATCGACTTAATCCCATCTCAGATTAGATGGAAAACGCCTCTGAAGACCTGCTCACTAGCCCTTAGAGAAAGAGAGAGAGGTTGAAAAGGGAGCATGCAAGCCAGGGCCCCACCCTGGGACTTGTGTCAGCTCCTGTGCTGGTTCCTGGACAGACAGAGGACCGGCTCCTTAACAGCGCTCAAGTTAGAGCTCTGGAGAGGAGCCTAAGCTGCTGTCCTTATGCACAGGAAACCGCATCTCATGCCTCAGCATCCTCCTCCAGCCTCTAGTCCAGAACCTGGCACACAGACGGTGCTTCATACTTGCCTGTGCATGCATTTATTGAGCATTCACTGTATGTAAGGTCTCTTGCTAGGAGTTGTGGCTGATACAAAGAATTAGATTAATTTCTGCCCCAAGGATCTCATTTGGGAATAAGATGAATAATTAAAAAAAAAAAAAACTTTTTTCTGGAAAATTTCAAACCAAGGTAGACCAAATAGTATGATGAACCTCCGTGTATCCATTACCCTGCTTCAGCAGCTACCACCCACGGCCAGTCTGGTTTCATATCTACCCACCAACTTCCCACCTCCCGTTGTTCATATGTGATAAGGCAGATACCTAGGATGCAGCGAGAAGAGCCACAGGGCGCAGTTCAGAGGCAGGAGGGATGCCGTGGCTGCGAGGGGAGAGAGCAGAACCAGAGTTAGGCCTTCGGGACTGATGGGCAGTGCCATGGAGGAAAAGTCCAGAAGGGCGTTAGATGCTGTGAACACAAGTTTTCATGCTGCGACACGTGACGTATTCGTGCGGTCCCTGAGCGACCATATTGGCCAGAAGGAAGGATCATTGGAGCACAAACTCATTCCCAGCAACCTCTGCCTTTTACCTGTATTTTGAACACACGCTTTCACAGGGTGAGTTCCATGGGGGAACTTGGGGCCGACTGTGGTTTCCTCAGAATAGCAGCCACTCCTTTGTTTGAGTCGCCTGAAGTTGCCCTACCCCAAATGCAGGTTTTTACCTTGAGTTGATTTTCCAAGGATTGGCTTGCCCAGAGGACGCGCCCATGTCTTGAGCGTGCCTACCTCTTGTTCCCAGTGAGCAAGAGATTAAAACAAGAGGCAGTGGGGGTCACTTGATGGATTGCAGCCTCCAGATGTTATTAGCCCGTTATCCTCCCACTCGGGCAGCCTGCAGTCTGCCCCAGCCAGGAGAGCCTCCTCCGGCCAGCCCATGGGAGTCATCGCCGGCCCTGCCCAGCCCAGGCTGACATGAGCCCGGCCTCTGCAGGGGACCCCCCAGACGCCTCTTCAAGGAGGGTCCCTCAGCAGCCCTGCTCCCAGGTAGCCACCGTCTGGCTCACGCTGGGGAGAGAAGAACACCAGCGGCCGATGAAATATGGGCTGCCGAGTGACAGCAGCTGTGTCTGGAGTGGCCTCAGATCCTATAATTACATCTCCCTTTATTACCTCTGCTAATGGCCCTCCAGGTCGACAGAAACGATAATAAATTAACAGATTATGAACTCCACTTGCCACAAATTATGTGCTCTTTTTTTTTTTTTTTTTAAATTCTAGGAGCTCGTGCTGTCAAATCACTGGGGGATGGGGGCTTGGGAAGAGCCTGAATGTTATTAGATCAGTTGGTGCAGATAAAGCAACTTTCCAGGGCAGCAGAGCTCAAGGTGGGAGACCTGCGGAGAGAGGGGCCCGAGCAGCCAGCTTGGGCAAGGCCGAACCTCAAGGGGGCAGTGCACTCCAGGGGCACGGGCCACACTCAGCCTCTCCCGCACCAGCCCCCTCTGTCCCAGAATCACCAATTACTGGGCTGGAGGAGGAGACCCGGCCGGGCACAGAAAAGCGGAAGGGAAGGATGTTTTGCTGAAGGGCAGGGAGGAGTACGTGAGCCCCTTTGTTTGGGTTTAAATAGAAGAAAGAATAAATGCTTCTAGTAAAGATGTCAGATGTGACAGAGGGGTGGAAATGATGTGTTCCAAATCCCTCATCTTTCTTAGGCGTCCTTCTGGGAATGTCCTGTACATGTACAACCACTGTGTGTGTGTGTGTGTGTGTGTGTGTGTCTTTTCTCCCTCCCACCATGGGATCATACTATAACACTGCTGGACACCCTGCCTTTTTATATAATCATATAAAATAGTAGCACTCACCATGTGCTAAGCAGTGTTTTAAGTGTTCCACACGTTAGCTCATTTAATCCAAACAAACCCCGTGAGGAAAGTACTATTATTATTCCCATTTTACACATGAGGAAACTGAGGCACAGAGAGGTAGACTTGCCCAGGGTCGTGCACAGCCAGTGGTCAGCAGAGCTAGGATGCTAACAGATCTTCTGGCTCTGGTGTCTGCCCTTAATGGTTAGTTCCTCCTTAAGCTCTTGGGTGTCTTTCCACATCTGCTTAAACAATTCTCCCATGTTCTTTCTAGCGGCTTCTAATGTGCCGTTCATTTAAATAATAATTACATTTATTATATTTGTATAATAATTACATGTACTAGATTAGTTACATTTAGGCTGTTTCCTGCTTTGGTTCATTACAAACTGATCTAACAAACACCCTTTTCACATTTATTTTTGTGTATTTATGCATACTTTTCTTTCTAGGAGAAATTCCTAGTGGTGGAATTGCTAGGTTGAAGGGAACATGCCTATTATTTTATGTGTGAATTAATTTATTTTTGGACATTTTAAATATGGACAGGTTCAAAAGCCAAAACAAGACAAAAATGTATACGCAGACGTGTCACCTCCTGTCCCCTCCCCCTCCTTCCTCCTAGAGGTAGCAGTTTTCATTTCTCATTTTTCCTTCTAGTGTTTCTATTTTCAAACGTTAGAAAATATTTGCACTTTTTCAAATATTAGAAAATATCAAATATTTCCCCCCTTCCTTACACAAAACAAAGCAGCTTCTGTACACTATCCAGCGCTCTGCAGTGCATGTTTGGATTTTCTTTTGTTTTTCCCCAAAGCCCCAGTAGATAGTTATATGTCATAGCTGCACATCCTTCTAGTTGCTGTATGTGGGACGTGGCCTCAGCGTGGCTGGAGAAGCGGTGCGTCGGTGCGTGCCCGGGATCCAAACCCGGGCCGCCAGTAGCAGAGTGCTTGCACTTAACTGCTAAGCCACAGGGCCGGCCCTTATGTTTGGATTTTCAAAGCTATTTCCAGCTCCTTTTGAAGATGCTCAAAGAAGAAGAGAGAAGTCAGGGGCTGAGTCCACCAGCCTAGCAGAGAGGTTTGGACACAGGCCTTAGAGGTACATCTTCCAGTGGTGGCACAAAACTCTCCAAGTCGCTGTCTCCCTCCCTCCTGCCACCTGCCCTTCTCCCTAGAAGGCAGGCCTGGCTCTGACCATACACACAGGCAAAGGCTGCTAGATCTGACTCGTGTCTAAAGGACTACGAGGGTTAACCAAGTTCTTTTGGCACGTTTTCTTGTCACCTAGGAGTCGAGGCCCAGTGGCATTTGTCATTCTCTGCTCTGTGCCAGGAATGTTGGTTGGGCATCTTCTTTGCACCAGGCCCGGTGCTCAGCAGTGGAGGTGGGAAGATGACGGTGGCCGTGCTCCCGGGGAGCTCGACACAGCACGGCGCCGTGGCAGTGCCTGCAGATGCACGGCCACGTGTGCTGTCAGGTGCCGTCGCCGCCCCCTCCAAGCTCAGCCCCCAAGTCTCCTCTTCTGCAGGTCCTTGCGGCCTCTCTCATTGGGACCAAATAGCCCCGTTGCGTGCTCTCAGAGCCCTCTGTCTTGCTGTAGCTCTTAACAGTCATGACTTCATGGTGACATGTGGTACTTGGGGTGCATCTTTTCCTCTGGACTGCAAGCTCTTGAAGGCAGGGGCCGGTTCTGGTGTGAGCTCGCCGTTCCGTCCCCAGTGCCTGCACAGGGCCTGGCACTTAGTAGGTGCTCAATAAATATGTGTGGAATGAGTGAAGGGGCAGAAGCACGCTGCTCTCATTTTTCTAGTGGTCGTACCTGCGTGATTAGCCTCGCAGGGTCTTTACTCCTTCGTTTCCAGAAGCCTAGCTCTTACCTTACCCTCCCTCTCTGCCACCTTCCAATTCAATTGTCTATTAATTTCGCCCCGTCCACCTCCTACATCTTCCCTCCTCGTCTGTCTGCTTTCAGACCTCCCCATGCAGTCCTCCACTTCTCCACATACACCACCCTCATGTGCCGGCTGATTGGTATCTGTTAATTAATGTCGCCCAGGGCCTCTCCTGCTCAGAGACCCGATAAGGGAAATTGGATGTCCATTTCTATCTATCTTTTATTACCTCCCAGCTCTCCCCGCCACACAGGCAGCCACACACCCTCTCCCACACCGGGATCCGGACAGCAACCCACATGCACCTGACCCCTCTGTGCCACAGCCTCTCCCCTGAGAAGGCACGTCCATGCAGGCTTGCCCCTTGTCAGTCAGTGTAATCACTCCAGCTCTTTGTCGGTCACCCACGGAGGCCAGCGGCCAGGTGGTGATCCAAGGCCTGGGTTATACAGATCGGGCCGGCAAACTGCGATGCTCAGACTAAGAGGGTGCTCACGGGGAAAGGGCAGCCTGCCGAGTGAAGGGGCCGTCAGCCCCGGCAGTGCCCCCTCAAGTTGAACACTCCTGTGCTGGTTGGAAAATGGGAGGGACAGTGGATTTTAGAGACAAAGAACAGGAGATGAGGGTGAGATAGACTCCAGGGAAACCCAGAGCGAAGGGCCAGTCCAGAACCTCGCGACCACCCCAGGCCTCCAGTCCCTGGCGAGAAGAGTCATGCCAATAGCATGCTAATAACAACAACAACAACAGTAATAGTAACAACAACTACAACCGTCACCACCCCCCAGCTCAGGTTTGCTGAGCGCCGACTGTGTACGGGAGTGGTGCTAAGTGCTTTCCACGCACCATCTCTTCATCCTTACAGCACCCGCATCACGACGCTGCCTCTGCGTGGGGTTAGGTTCTAGGTCAGCTAATGAAGTATAGGGTCCTACGTAAGCAGAATTAGCCCTGGATCCCTTAATTTCAGTTGCCTGTGACACGTGGTGCTGATGGCTTTGTGGATGCTTTTCCTTCTTTCAGTGAATCTGACATGGTCAGTGTTGGAACCAGTCACTGAGTTTCTGGTTGAAGTTACCGTCTTGTTCTTAGTGACCAAGATAATTGAAAAGCAACATTCTTCCTCCCTCCTTGCCTCCCTCTCCCTCACTGCTTCCCTCCCTACTCTCTCCCTTTCTTTCTCCTTCGTTCCTTCTTTTTTTTCCTCTCTCTCTGAAATCAAGATGTTAATTGACTTTGCCTAAGTTAAGTGCATATATAATGCGATTCCAATCTATTATTCTCATTTTGCAGATGGAGACTTGCATCTCATCGTTAGTAATAGTAGTAAGAGCTCCACAAATGTGTTGTATGTTCTGTAATCATTGTCTCATTTAGACTTCATGGCGACTCTCGGAGGCAGGCACTATTGTTGTACCCATTTCAGAGATGAGGAAGCTGAGGTTTGGAGAGATTGCACAGCTTTCACAAGATCAGACTACAGCTAGTAAATGGGAGTCAGGATTCAAGCCCAAGCAGTCTCCAGAGCACATTGGACAAGACAGTGTCACAATTCTGGAGCTGTCCCCACCCCCGATCTTATTCCACTGTGGAGTCAGCCTCCTTGCTAGCAGAGAGGGGAAACTCCCATGATTCCAAGCTCACTGGATACAGGACTGTTGGGTCATCGTTAGAGTGATGGCCAGGCAGCAGGGATCTGACCCCTGAGAGGACGGGCGGCCCTGTGAGAAAGTGCCCCTTGACCCTGGGGGCTCCCAAGCTCTTAGCAGCCCCGGGCTGTGCTCACTGGGGCCTTCTGAGGCTGGGAACAGCTGAGTCCTCGTTCCTGGTTGGGCCCCTGGGTCTCTGGGATGCAGCTGAGCCTCTGGATCAGGTGTCACTTTAAAACACCAAAACCTCCCCTGGTGTGAGCAGAGAGGGGCCCCTGGAAACTCCCCAGATTGGAGGGGACCCTGTGCTGCCACCTACTGATTCTGCGATGAATTCAATAACTCCTTGAATTACAAATGCATTTAATTAATCAAAAGCCTCTCCAGACATTTGAGAAATACCATAGAACTAATGATGATAATGATAATAACAACTGTCAACATTGACTGAGCTCTTGTTATGTAAGTCTTTTCCACGAATTCCATGTCTGACTCATTCACCAAGGGGAGGACAGTGAGTCCAGCAGGTACAGAAAGAGGGGCAGGATCCAGAGGTGCCTGGGACCCCCTCCACCGCCCCCCACTACCCCCCCAGGGAAGCCCCTGGCCCAACGACCTGACCCCTGCTGCCCCCCTGCCCCCTCTTCCCGCAGGCTTCTCAAACCTCTCCTTGGGGGACCAGATGAGCCTGCTGCAGAGTGCCTGGATGGAGATCCTCATCCTGGGCATCGTGTACCGTTCGCTGCCCTATGATGACAAGCTGGTATATGCCGAGGACTACATCATGGACGAGGAGCACTCCCGCCTTGCGGGCCTGCTGGAGCTCTACCGGGCCATCCTGCAGCTGGTGCGCAGGTACAAAAAGCTCAAGGTGGAGAAGGAGGAGTTCGTGACGCTCAAGGCCCTGGCCCTGGCCAACTCAGGTAAGGGTGGATGTGGGGCCTGCTGTGGGGAGCTTCGAAAGGTCTTTGTGGGCCTGGGGAGCACAGCTCTGGGGCCCGTGAGCGGAGCCACTGCAAGGGGCAGGATGATGTGAAGATGCTGAATATGCTTGTTACCAAGATTGTGCAAAGAGTGGCCTGGAGTTAAAAATACGGCGATGCAGGCCAGCGGTGGTCAGGTATTTCCTAAACCCTTGATTTGCAGGGCACTGTGCTGAGCCCTGAGATCCAGACCAGCACACTGGCTAGGGACGCAGATTCTAGAGCCAGGTTGTTAAGAGTCAAATCCTGCTTCTACCACTTGGGCAAGTTGCTTCACTCTGGGCCTCAGTTTCTTCATCAGCAAAATGGGAACAATACAGTCTCTATCCCACAAGACTGGAAGGGATGTGTTTATATGTGATTATATTAGCTTACAACATGCCTGGCATGTATCAAGTGCACGACTTGTTAAATGAATTAGCTATGAACTTAGTTAATCCTTACAAACAATCCTGTGAGCAAAGTTCTTACTATTTTAACCCCATTTTACAGATGTGGAAACTGAGGCTTCGAAAGGTGAAGCAGATTGCCTGGGGTCACACAGAGCTAGGACTCAAACCAACGGCCTCTAATTCTAGAATCAACTCTAGCTTATACTGACTTCTTGAATCTCCCAATCACATTGCTCAGGCACAAGAGAGAAAACCTTCCCAACTGAGTTATTTAGTCTGGCGTTAAAAAGGAGGCCTCGCTCTGTTTCTTCAGTCCCGCCAACTTCTGGCCAGGTTATCTGGGGAGAGGGGCTGGCACTGGTAATGCGGGTGAGTGAGCTTGAATGTACTCTGTGCCCACGCTTAGAGAGAGTCCACCCTGTGCAGGGTCCATGCTGGTGCCGGGGTGGAGGGTGGGGAATGCGGAAGGAGGAGGAAGGTGGGGTCCCTCTCCTTAGGAGAGAGTCAGCCCGCACACACGTAATTCTGCTGCGGGGCGGCCTGTGTAGAGTTCCCTGCTCAAGTCTAGGTCAGATGGATCCAAGGTCAAGTTTTAGCTCTGGCACTGGTAGCAGAGTGACCTTGGGCAAGTTGGCAGCCTTCCTTCGCTCTGTCCTTGTGTGTAAAGTGGGGACATCCAGGTACCTCCTCCCAGCACTTTTGTATTAAATGATCAGTTGAAGATAGAGGACTTAGCCCAGTGCCTGGCTTAGAGAAAATGTTCAATAAATATTAATTGTTATCATTATTATTAACATTAGAGGAAACAAAGTGTTGTTAGCATACGGAAGGGAGAGAGCTGCTTCCCAGATGGTGATGGTACAAACAGGGTAACCAGCCGGTTTGCTTGATACTGTCACGCTTTTACTGAAAGTCCCATGTCCCAGGAAACCTCAGTCCCTGGCAAACCAAGACAGTATGTCCCCCTAACCAGTGGCCTCATTGAGAATGCAGGGGGTGCTGTTGATGTGCCGCTCAGACCCCTTTATTGGGTTAGTGCACCCGTGCCCCAGCTGCTGAGTTTTGCTGCTAGCAGCTCACAGCTGCTCCCCCACCAGAGACCTACCCTCACCTGCCTTGGCTGGAGGGTTATATACCTTGACATCTTGAGCCAATGGCAGATTCACACAGGGGAACAAAAGGCTGGACTCCTGGCGAGGTGGGATCTGAGCTGTGCACCGAGGCTGCATCCTTCCCTTGCTTGCTCCCACCCTCGCTCTATCCTGCCTCCCTCTCTTCCTGTCTCCTGAAAGTATGCCCTCCATAAATCCCAGGTACCTGAACCCCTGCCTCAGGCTCTGCTCCCCGGAGAACCTAGCCTAATATAGACAGTCCCTGAGTTACCACAGTTCAACTTACGATTTTCTGGCTTTATGATGGTGTGAAAGTGATATGCATTCAGTAGAAACCATACCTTGAATTTTGAATTGTGCTCTTGTCCTGGGCCGGCAACATGTGGTACAATACTGTCTCGTGATGCTGGGCGGTGGCAGCGAGCCGCAGCTCCCCGTCAGCCACGCGATCACGAGGGTAAATGGCTGATACACTTACAACCGTTCTGTTGTTCACTTTCAGTACAGTATTCAATAAATTACATGAGATCATTGACACTTTATTATAAAATAGGCTCTGCGTAAGACGATTTTGCCCAACTTTGGTTAATGGAGGTGTTCTGAGCACGTTTAAGGTAGGCTCAGCTAAGCTATGATGTTCAGTAGGTTAGGTATATTAAATGTATTTTCAACTTATGATATTTTCAACTTAAATGGGTTTATCAGGACGTAACCCCATCGTAAGTTGAAGATCTATTCAGAGAAGGAAGCATTTTTTTTTAGTTCAAATCTCTTTTATTAATAAACTATGCAAAATAATAATTAAAATTTTACATGCTTCTATAGAGACCATTTACACCTTAAGATTCCAAAATTGTAATGTATTCTTTGTTTGAGAATGCTAACGCTGTTGTGTTTTCTTAAGGTACAGTTTAGATTGACAGAATAATCGAGCAGATAGTACACAGCGTTCCACATACCATCCCACCCCCGCCCCCACCCCCTGTACACAGTTTCCCTATTATTAACATCTTGCATTAGTGTGGTAATTTGTTACAGTTAATGAGCCAATATTGATACATTATTATTAACAGAAGTCCATAGTTGCCATCAGGCTGTACTCTGTGTTGTACGGTCCTATAGGTTTGGATAAATGCGTAATGACAGATCTCCATCAGTGCATATAACACAGTAATTTCGCCAGCCTCACGATGCCCTGTGCTCACCTGTTCACAGGGAAGCATCTTAACCAGCCACTGCAGGGGGGCTGGGGGTTTGGGTGGGCAGAGGAGGAGATGGACACGGGGAAAGCGGACACAGGAGAGCACAGTGAGAGGCAGCAAGGCGCTGGAGGGCACGTCCTCGATTTCGGACTCTCTTGACCACTTCAAACCAGACCTAGAGGTCGAGCCGGCCCCTGGCGGGAGAGGAGAGTGAAGAGCTGGCCTTGCAGCTCAACGCCAGGCTGCAGGGGCTCTCAGATGGCTCGTCAGCTCAGCTGGCTGCTCGCGCCTTGATCTCAACACATACAGACATGCACACATATACACACACGTGCATACACACATACACACGTGTATACACATACGCACACACTACCTGAGGACCGGCGGTGTATGGTAACATGAGCCCATCAGGAGCTTCAGCTAGCATCCAGCTTTGCCTGAGTTACACACTTTGTCATGTGAGACGAAGTTCCAGGAAATGGGCTTCTCACTCCAGTGGCATTTACCGGGCCATCCTGCAGCTTATGTGCAGGTCCAGGAAGCTCAAGGTGGAGAAGGAGTTTGTGACACTCAAGGCCCTGCTGCATAGTGGAGCAATCAGCTCTGAGCAGGACACGGGGAAAGAACAGGCCTGTTTGGGCATTAGACTAGAAAAGCAGTTTGGGGTCAGACCAGAGGCTCCAGGGCTGTGAAAGGATTGGGTTGTAATAGGGTCAATATAGAGAACCATGAAGGTTGTAAAGTAGTAGCCCGTCCTCCACAGCAAGGTGGGAAAGTCACCCAGACGGACAGTTGGCTGGAGGAGAGACAGGGGCCAGGAGGTCATTGGAGTGGTCCTGGTGGCAGCTGCAAGGGCCACCGTGGGTGCCACTGCTGAGGTTGAGTGGACGGGACAAGACCACTCAGAGGTGGCTCAGGGCGCTGACACTAGGCAGAAGAGTGAAACACATCAGAGATAGGCTGTGGCCCCAAACCACGGCCCCTCAGGAGTCTGCTGGCTGTCTTTCACCCTGCGTCCTGGCCATCTCCAAGACTCCCTGACAGCAGAAAAAATTCATAGCCATTGATTTTGTAATTAACAGTTTATCAATGCCATCGATACAGACGTGCTGATGGATTGCAAAGAAATTAATCTTGCGATGTTATTTTATTTCATTTTTGGTCGAAGGCAGCTGCCAATTTTGGCCTCCTTGGGGAGTGGGGGTAGGAGAGAGGCAGCTGGCAGGAGGCAGGGAGTCTGCAGGGCCAAGTCCCAGCCTTACAGGGACCAGCGCATCTTGGGTGCCCGCTCTGTAAACAGCTGAGATGTAGGAATGGAGTCATGCTTCATCTCCAACTGGCAAAGGAGTCCTCCCTGCCTTGGTAACAAGGAGCAGAAAAACGTGGAAGAGTCTTGAGTACGGGGCCAATAACACCCCAGCCCTCCAAGGACACTCGCCCGCAGGCTGAGTCCTCACAATAATGATAATAATAGCATTTATTAAGTGTTTACTAAGTGCCTGGTAATGTGCTATTTCATTTAACCCTCACCACCCCCCTATGAGGTATGCGCTCTTATTTGCTTCATTTTACAGATGGGGAAGTAATCTCAGAGAGCCTAAGTAACTTGGCCAAAGTCACACAGCATCTGAGACTCCAGAGTCTTATCTACCTCATCCTACTGCTGTCCTCCCAAGAGAAAGAGGCAGGACCCTTGGAGGCATGGCCTGAATTGAGTGGACGGGAGGGAGACACTGGGTCAGCCAGTTGGTACAGCTGCCCTTGGCAGTCTGGTATCTAAACCAACCCAGCATGCAAAGGAATTGCCCTGCTCTTTGGAGGAATTTAGAAAGCTCGCCCAGGCTTCCTTGGCGACCCACCCAGCACTTTGAGCTCACTTGACTCACACGTGCCCTTACCCTCCCCCCCTTGCTGGGCTTGGGGCGCTACACTTCAGGGTGGTGGCTGAGGATCTTTCAGGAACGTCAGAAGAAGGTTGGGTATTTACCCCGCGGCCAGGAAGTGCGTTCCAGGAATATCCCTTTGCTTCAGCTCAGACCCAGCCGTAACCCAGCTGTCAGTGGGGGCCTCCCTGCCATGCTGGGATTTAGATAAATTTTGTTTGAATCCCCAATTCATGGCCTGAGTCCAAAGCCCTCCCAGGATTTTAGAGAACTCCCGACAGCATCCTCCATCACTGTGCCTATGCATCCAGCCATGCTATCTCAGCTCCCCTACATCCCCCACCACAGGGCACCCAGACACAGAGCTCAGCCCCTTTATCTGTGTCTCTGTTCTGTAACCGGCATTTTGTAAGGTTAGAAATTGTGCTGAAGACTTGAGCTGGTGCCTGGCAGCAGCGGCAGCAACACTAGTAGTGATGATGATGATGATGGTGGTGGTGGTGGGGATGGTGGTGATGGTGATGATGATGATGATGATGATGGTGATGGTGGTGGTGATGATCATGGTGATGGTTATGATGGTAACAATGATGGTGACAGTGATGATGATGGTGATGATGGTGATGATGATGATGGTGGTGGTGGTGATGATGGTGATGGTGGTGATACCACTAGCTGGGCACTTACTTTGTAATAAGTAGTTTTAAGCACTTGACTTGTATTAACTCCTTTAACCTCTTGAGGTAAGATATGGCTATTATCTCATTTCACAAATGGAGAAAATGAGGCACAGAGAAATTAAATAACTTGCTTAAAGTCACACAGCTAGCAAGTGAGGGACGCAGGATTCCAGCTCCACCAGTGTGGCTCGAGTCCACCTGGCACCTTCAGGGCAATGACAGGTCTGCTCATGTTCAAGCCCCTCAGGCTCTCCGCTGCCACCTGTTGGTGGTTTCTCAACAAGTGTCCTCCATAGATAGAGATAGCTCCCTGGGTCTGAGCCCCAGCTCTGTCATTGGTCTCTGTGACCTCAGACTGACAGCTTAACAGCTTAACCTCTCTGAGCCTCGGTTTCCCTCTCTATAAAGTGAGGATTTGTGAGGCTCCAAAGCAGAGTCCCAAGGGACCGGGGTGCCCACCCCCCAGGGCAGCACTCTCCGACCACGCCCACTGATGCTCACCCTTGTCCCCACAGATTCCATGTACATCGAGGATCTGGAGGCAGTCCAGAAGCTGCAGGACCTGCTGCACGAGGCGCTGCAGGACTACGAGCTGAGCCAGCGCCACGAGGAGCCACGGAGGACGGGCAAGCTGCTGCTGACGCTGCCCCTGCTGCGGCAGACGGCCGCCAAGGCCGTGCAGCACTTCTACAGCGTCAAACTGCAGGGCAAGGTGCCCATGCACAAACTCTTCCTGGAGATGCTGGAGGCCAAGGTCTGATGGCCCGCACGTGGACCGACTCCCGCCCGCGGACAGACACACAAATGGACAGAGCGACGCGGAGATCTCCACAGCCACCAGCCTCGCCCTGCGAGCCCTGTATCATGGCCATGAGCAGTCCCAGAGAAAGGGGTTTCTCGCCTCCCATCTGTGTGCAGAGTCCTGGGTGCCATGGGGCGGGGGAACGGGGATGGGAGGGCAGGGCATGGGCTCATCTGTAACTGGCTTTTTCTTTGGTATGTTTTTCCTTCTCCATGGGCAGTGCTGAGGCCTGGCCAGAGCTGACTCCCCAAGACTGGAGACCACTGAGGAAGCACCCCTCTCCCCACCAAACCACCAGGAGGCAGTGTGTACATTTCCTAACCCCACCCCCACCCTGTCCTCCCCACCAATGGCCTGGGTGGGCAATGCTCAGCGCCCAGGACTCCTGCACACTCAGGTTGGGTACCACCTGGAGGTTTTCGTTTACTAGAGGGCAGGCACTTTGTTCCCTACCTACTCGGATGTTCTTTGGAGCCCCTCAGGAGACCCTACACCTTCCACAGTCCAGACGGCTCCCTCCCTCCATCCTTGTGCTCAGCTCAGCAGACAGTCAGCTCCTAGCCAGGACTCACCATCAGGAGAGTAGCTGCCACGGCTCACGCATTTTCCTGGGCACCCTACTCGGTGTACTCCCAGCTGCCTGTCACACTGTTCCAGGGCCTGCCTGTCCTCCACCCCCAGGAGTCCCCCCTGCTACTTCCTGCCCCTACCTCAGAGCTCACTCAGACAGTGGGTTCAGCCAGCAGAGATGACATCAGGGCCCGTAGCTGGGGACGGTGCTGGCTCAGAGAAGAGCAGGGTCCACACAACACTCCCGGGAGCTCCCCCTTCTGCTTGCTCCTCCCCCTCCCCCGTCAGCCTTCAGGGCAGGTCCAGAGCAGGTGGGCCTATGGGAATTAGGAGCTGTGCAGGGGCCTGGCCTCACCCAAGGGCCCCCTGGGCACCCTGATTCTGGGCTGGCAGTCCTGGGAGGATTGGGGCAGGTTGGGGAGAGGCCCGAACCAACCTTTGCTGAGCACAGAAAGGCCCAGAAGCAGAGATCAGCAGGCAGGGGAACCCTGAAGATAAGGAGCTGAGCAGAGGTTGCCAGCCTGCCTGATCCCTCCTGGCTTCCAGGGGCAATGGACACCAGGACGCCTCCTCCCCTGCATAGCCAAGGGCCACAGAAGGGGGTGCTCCCACCACCCTTGGAATAAGGAGGCGTGATGTAGCTCCCTGGGTGCACTGAGAGGGCCTGGCTCTCTGGTGGGGACCCCTTCTCCCCCCAGTCACCCTGGCTGCTATGTAGGGTGACCAGCCACCCCAGTTTGCCCAGACTTCCCTGGTTTTAGCAGTGGAAGTCCTATATCCCAGGAAACCCTTCTGTCCCGGGCAAATGGGGACAGTTGGCCACCCAGTTTCTGTAGTAGCCGTGAAAGTCCGTTATACTCCCTCAGGGGGCAGCCCTGCACACCCCGAATGGTGCTCACAGGTTGGCTGAGGGCAGCTTAGAGACCTCTCGAGAGTGAAGGGGTGTCAAGTGTGATGGGAAATGCCCTTTCCAAGAAGCTGTCTTCCAAAGTGAGGATCAGAGCGAGCCCGCCTGGGACACTCTTCTGGGGGATCCACACCAATTCTAACCCAACCTCCCGTGACCTGGGGAGGCAGGTAGACCTGCCCATTGGGCACCAGCACCCCAGAAGGCCAGGGGCCCCCTCTCCCATGGCCTCGTGGCGTTTCCAAGGAAAGCAGCTGATGCTGGTTCCACCTTGCTGCCTCTCCACCCCCGACACTGCTCCTCCTGAACTCCCTCTCTAGGACATGCCGAGGTCACCCCAGGCAGGAGGGTTGGCAGAGAGACAGTAGCTGCGGAGTGGGTCTCCGCTGTCCTCACATAGAAAGTGTCAAATGTCCCAAGAGACCCCCCAGACCAGTAACGTGTGCACCCCTCCCCTCTCTTGCCTGTGGGGAATCCGAGGCCACAGTCGCTTGACAGCGTTGGAATTTCTATCTGATCCAGGATGCTCTGTCCCTACCTCCCTGTGCAGTGCGCCATCTGGGTGGATGCACAAGCACCTTCTCAGCATCACAGCACCGAGGCGAAAACTAAAGTCTAACTTAACCACTGGGGCCGCGCCCTCAGGTGTGAACTGGAGAGGCTTCCCTGGGAGGGAGCATGGGGTCTGCTCTGTGGGAGCCTCTGCTAGCCTCTGTGCCGTGTGCTTGAGGAGGTGGGGCAGAGGGTGCATCTCTCTACCCCGGCACCCCGTCCTCTGCAGTGTCACCTCCTGCTCAACCATGAGCACCAAGCCGCCAGCCACGGCCAGGGCTTGTGCACACCTGCCATCTAGTCTTTAGGAGGAACAGCTCCAGCTGACCGTGAACACCTGGTTTGAAGCGGGCAGGTGTTCTGCACACAGGGCAGCTTTGCCTCGCTGGATCTAGGGCTCCTGCAAGTGCCCTGGCATCAGAGCCCCTGTCGAGCAGAAGAGGGGGCAGTGGTCCTGGTGGCTTGGTGCCAATGAGGTGGATGAAGCTGCTGCTTTTACACTTAAAAACTCCAATGGCAACGGGAAATGTGTCAGTGACGAGGGGAGCTCCATCCAGTGGGAATGCCCTCGTGCACTTGATGGATCGTTGACATTCAGAGAAGAAGTGGGGGGGCCCACTTGGTTGTTGGAAGCCTAGCCAGCTTGGGAGCCTCCTGGGAAGAGGGTGGCCCTGACTTAGTGGGGGATGGTGAAGTGATGAGTGTTTAGGACACCCTGGCCCCAACAGAAGGGAACTCACGTTTACCCCAAATCTGCTGTTCCTGGAAAATCTGTTAAGGAAATAGCCCTTCTCGGTTGTACTTTCATGATACAGGTCATTGACATGAACCAAGAAATAAAATGTACAAATCCAAGCAAGGAGAAGGTGGTGTTGGCTGGGTTTTGTTTGGTCCCTGTGTCCCCACCTTTTCTAAAGCTTCCAGACTGCTTTTGTCCCACGTGAACCTTGACAGTGGCTCCCAGTTTTTGCACACAGGAAACTTCATTTCCAAGGTCATAATTTAAGAACCAGGCAGGAAGCTCTCCAGACCAGAGCAGGGTGTTGGTTGGGAGGCCATAGCAGGGCCTTAGAGAAGCCAGAAGCTGCACCCACCGCTGTCCGGGGCCACTCTTCCTCTAGACTCACCCCTCCCCCTGGGCAGATGGGAGGAGTCGGGGAGGGGGGTGATGGGGGAAGTGGTGACAACTTGTGACAGAGGGGCCCATGCCCACGGAACAGCACCAAAGAAAAGCACTATGTGGCAAGATTGTTCTATTTTCTAATAATAATATGGCTGGAATGGCTTCTTAAGATGTGTTTATTTTTTAAAACCGTAGTCCCACATTGCCTCATCCTCCTGTACGTATTTCCACTTCTGTATGTTCTCCCCAAGACCCCTATGTAAGTCAAACCCCCTAGGATTCTTCCGCCCTGGTCCCATGTATCTGGAATCTAATAAATAAGGAACGGCCTACTGGAGAGTTTCTTCACACGCTGTCTTTCCGGGCTGGCTGTCCCCTGGCTAGTGCTGCCCTCTGGTCTCAGGCTGCAGCTAGGAGATGCCGTCAGGAGAACCAGTTGGGCCTCGGAGTTCTCTGGGGATTCAAGTTGGCACTAAAAAGTGTGTTCAGCAGCAGAACTCAGGAATAAAACTTGAGCAGTAGGATACAGGTCTGAGAAGCCCCTCTACTGCTTTTTATCCTTTTAAACTTAATGGTGAGGCACTCTCTCATATTCATTAATGTCAGAGAAATGGAGCATCAGATGTATGTGAACCAAAAACAATTCATTGCCTTAGGATTTGAAACGTATCTGTGTACACATGCATGTAACACTGACAGCATAGAGAGCCCACATGTTGCACCAGGACACACACAGGACCAGTGAGAAGCAGAGGGGAGGGCCTGAAAGAAATCAAAGAGAACTATATCAGGATGCCTTTTGTTGTAAGTAAAAGACACCCCAGCTTATACTGGCTTACTGGATTTATTGCCTTGGATATAGGTGAAGTCCAGAAGTGGGGCAGGCATCAGGTGGGGTTTGATCTAGAGGTTCACAAAGTCACTAGGGCTATGGCTCTACTTCTCTGATTCTCTTAGCTCTGCCCTCTTTTGTCTGTTTGCCTTGTCCTCAAACTAGCCTCTTTCATTTTAGCAAGAAGGCTGCCACCTTTTTATTTCACATCATGGGGAGAGAGAGAATCTCTCCCTGCAACCGTGGAAAAAGTCTGAGCTTCATTCTGAACTCCCATGGTTTTTTGTGCCTCTCCCTTAACAGCACTGCGACCAACTTGGAGTGGGACCAGTCTCACTCAGCAGCCTAGCTGCTACACAGCAATGTTGGGTTGGAAGTCTAGGAGACAACCAGCCAACCACAATGCCCACAACCCACATGTTGGGACAGCTCGGGGTCTGGTCAACTTTCAGTGAGCTGTTTGTAAGTTTCCTGAAACTCTTAGAAGATAGGCTCCATAGGGCAGTCTTTGAACACAATACCTAGCACGTCTCCTGCATGAAATGTATTAAGTACTTGAGGTAATGAAAATACTCAGTTTGTGGATTATTTTGGGGTGATTTTCCAATTCCCCTTCACTATATCTGGTACATGTGTATTTGTGTTTACACACACACTCACACATACAGCTAATACCTTAAGAAAAATATAATTAGGAAAGAGTCCACCATAACATCATAGAATGCCATCAAAATAGAAATATTTATTGGACTATCTGTATTTTAGGATTTTCTATAATACATCTTCCTTTTGTATAGATAATTATGATCAGACTAGCTAATAGCTCATTATTCAGAGACTTAACCGTCATCTATATCTCGGTCTCTCTTCAGTCCTTCTCCAAATATTCTCCCCTTTGTGTTAGCAAAAGAATTGAAGCTTCAAAGAAAGGGGAAAATGCAAGTAAGGGTCATTCATTCATTGAACAAATATTTACTGAGGGTCTGCTGTGTGCCAGCCCTGCTCTGGGCACAGGTACGATATCAGCAAAGAGAGCTAGCATAGTCTCCGTCTTCATGAGCACACGGTCTAGTGGGAGGAAGAGAGACGATGAGCACAATAAATAACCAAATTATATAGTTTGTTAGAATATGATAAATTCCGTGAGGGGAAAAAAGCAAGGTGTAGGGGATCAGAAATGCAGGTGGGATATAATTTTAAAAGGAGTGATCAGAGCAGCTTCAATGAGAATGTTACACTGAACAGTAAGCTGAAGAAAGTGAGGGTCATGTGGGTGTCTGGAGGAAAAGCTCTCTAAGCAGAGGGACCAGCCTGTGCAAAGGCCCTGAGGTAGGAGAATGCCTGGTGTGTTCAGTGAACATCAAGGAAGTGAGTGTGGCTGAAGTGGAATGGGTGGGGGCAAGGGGGAGTGGGGCAAATGATGTAGTGGACACAAGGCCATACTAAGCATGGTTTTCACTCTAAGTGGAAGGTTTTGAATCAAGGAGTGACATGATCACATGTTTCAAGAGGAGTCTTTGGCTGCTGTGTTGATAACAGGCTGTAGGAGGTCCAGGGTGGAAGCAGGAAGACCAACTAGGAGACCACAGGTGAGGTGACGGTGGCTTGGACCAGCGTCAGGGGAGAGCAGGTGTTAAGAAGCACTTGTGTCCTGGGTCTATTTTGAAGCCACCAGGATTTGCTGATGTGGAATGTGAGAGAGAGAGGAGACAGGCATGATTTCAAAGGTTTGGGCCCCAACAACTAGAAGAGCAGAGTTGTCATCCACTGAGGTGTAAAAGACTCAGAGAAGGCAAGTCTGGGGGCCGGGTGGGAGAATCGACCATGTTAAGTTTGAGATGCTGTTGAAAGTCGAGGGTGAGATGCCAAGAAGGCAGCAGGCCACAGGGTCAGCTACATAGGGAATGGGGAATGAGTGTCTCTCCACAATGCGTGTTAGCACTGAACATCTTTACCAGCGCGAACTCCTTCTCACACCCAGCCAACGCCCTCCAATGCCCTCTCCCTAGCCTCAAAGGCAGTGAAGTAAAATTCGTCTTTTTTTTTTAAGTGAGGAAGATTAGCCCTGAGCTAACATCTGATGCCAATCCTCCTTTTTTTTTTTTTTTTTTTTTGCTGAGGAAGACTGGCCCTGGGCTAACATCCGTGCCCATCTTCTTCTACTTTATATGGGACGCCGCCACAGCATGGCTTGCCAAGCGGTGCGTCAGTGCGTGCCCGGGATCCGAACCTGCGAACCTCGGGCCGCCACAGCAGAGCATGCGCACTTAACCGCTACGCCACGAGGCCATCCTCAAAATTCATTTTAGAAACACAGATTTGGGGGCCGAAGGGGCTTAGCGATCACCTTTTATATCATTATTTGACAGTTGAGAGAAATAAGCCTAAACTATAACCTCGCCCTTGGGTCTCAGAAACGTGTGGGGTGCTGGAAAGAGTGCTGGGCTGGAGGTGCACAACTTCTTGCCTTGATTTGGACGAGCAGTTCTCACATGGGGGCGATTTTTCCCCCAAGGGTACACTTGGCAATGTCTGGAGACATTGGGGCTGCCACTGGCGTCTAGTGGGTGGAGGCCAGGAACACTGCTGGACATCCTACAGTGCACACGATCGCCCCACAACAAAGGAGTATCTGACCCAAAATATCAACAGTGCTGAGGTTGAGAAACCCTGAATAACACATATTCTGGGCATCACCAAGAAAAAAACACCCAGGGGTCCAGGGAACAGAATTTGGGGGTGTCAACTCATGTTATCAAGCTTTTCCCACGACCACATGCCGCTTCTACCTTGCCTGGTCTGGCTCTGTCCCCACACATCCATCTGGGGCGAACACTCCACACTCCACACGGATGGTTCCTGTTCAGACCACCTAGCCAGGGGACAGTGCTCAGGTCCCACAGTCTCTGCAGTCAGGCCATCAGGACATGACCCAGTTTCCTTTTATATGTAGACTTTCGGTTTGGGGAAACAAGACAGCATGTCTGGAGGAAGTGGGGACCCCTCTGGCAGACCTCTGGGCTCCCCGGTTAAGGGTGCTAAGAACAAAGATGACTCCACATCCTCCTCCTCCTTGCCCCAAGTGCCCCTTGCCCATGAGTGTCCCAACCTTTCTTCTCCATCTGTGGGTTTTCTCTCATTGCCTCCTTCCGTAGCCTGGGATAGGCAGGTTAACCTGGGGCTTAGCCATCCAAACGCCAGTGTCTGATGGTCAGAAGCCAGCCTTGTCCTCTACAGGAGGGGGGCGGGTTAGGAGAATTTAGAGACCCCTTTTTCCTACTTATTTTTCTCTGGGAAATTGGTCTCCCTTCTGCAGACGTCCCTCCCTTGTCAGCCGAAATGCCCAGCCCGTCTGCGCAAAGATCCCTTTGGCAGCTGTCACAAGGCCAAGGCAAGACATGAGGCTCTCAGCTGTGTACTGAAGAGTCTCTCCACCTCCCCTGTGGAGAAGAGAGACAACCAGAGCCTCCCACCCCCTCCTCCCGACAGACAGACGTGACACCCCCCATGATTAAGCTTGGAGCAAGGCTAAGATGGGGGCTGGCGTAAAGCAGGGGGCCAGCCAGGCTCCTCAGCTGGCCCAGGAAGACTCAAGAATGACCCACTGGCCACATGGACTGCCCTCCCACCCTGGCCCCATTCTCAAGGCCCCTCAATAAACACATGTCCCAGATAAAACCCCAAAGCCGCATTCAATGCCCAGCCAGTCACTTCCAAAGCAACAACAGTCCAGCAAACCACAAAATAACTAAAAGTGACCCAAGTCTTTCCCCTTAGCATTGTCGACACCACCAGTGGGATGTTAAATTATTCGTGCACAGCAAAACGTCATCAGAAACCTCTTTCTTCATCTCTTGCCCAGGCAGCGCTGCTCCTGAAAATGTCTCTTGAGCATCTCCAAATCGCCTCCCTAACTCAGCCTCCTCGGGCGCCTCTGCTCGGCCCTCCTCTCCCTGCTCAGCTCTTTGCTATCGGATCAGCTTAGCCTCTCTATCTTCTTTCCTCTTTTCTGCAGAAGCTCAAGAAAGGCTAGAAGCTGATCCAGTCAGCAAAAGCTCTTCGTTAGAGGGGCAGAGGCAGTGGAGGAAGACTGAAAACCTCACCACCTCAGATATTTTATTTTCCCCCATTGCAAATGCACTTTGCCCCCAAAGAACAGACACCACCTGGAAGCCCAGACAGCTGCCGCTTACCTGCCCCGAGGCTGTGCCGTGCCTGCCCCGAGGCTGCGCCGTGCGCACCGTAGTTCTATAGAAGCAGGGCGTGCCCTTCCGGGGACCCACCTCCAGGCTCAAGGGCTGGCAGCTGTTTTAAATCTTATTTCAGCCAACACCCAGAAAGGCAAATCTTCTCTGATCCAGGGTGTGCTCCCTTTTCCTCGGTCAGCCCTTGTTTTTCCTGACTGGCTATAGTCGCTTTGGCAGGGTTTTTACTCATTCATTAATCACCTGGCCCAGGGCTAGATTTAGGGGTAGGATGGGGGCTCCTGGGTTAGCAGAGGAGATAGACATGGAGCTGGTGGTTTATGAGAGCATGTCATACAGGAGACTTTCAGCAACGTGTATAACAGGGAAACTAACCTGGCCTTTAGAAGGGAAAGGGCTGTCCAAGAAAACCATCTTGGGGAAGCAGGTGGAGGCTGAGACCTGAAGGGGTGGAGGTAGCCAGGTGGGCTGGGGGGGAGCGTTTCAGGAGGAGAGAGAGCCAGAGAGAGAGGCTGATGTGCTCCAGGCTTCTGGAGAAACTGGAAGAAGGCCATCTGATTGGCTGGTTGGTGGCAGAGGAAAGGGAGAGGAGGAGACTGGAAATCAGGGGGGCTAGATCGCGCTGGGCTTGGTCAGCCTTGTTGCGGACACTGCTCTCTATCCCAGAACAAATGGGAAACCCTGGCAGCATTTTAAGCAGGGGAGGAATGGTCATATCTGTCTCTCCCACCTAGAGACGGCGGGTTAAGCTTTCTGTCCTCTATGGACCGGCTACTGGGGTGAAGCATGGGCTCTGGGTTCAGATTGGCCTAGGCTCAGAAGTCCCTGCTCTGCCCTTACTGGCGGTGTGGCCAGGGCCAGACACCTCCCCTTCCATCTGCACAATGGAGCTGGTCAGACCCTGTAAAGACGCTAACAGGTTACATTAGTGGGACGCTAGCTATACAGGAGTCCCCCCCATCCACAAGGGACACATTCCACGACCCCCAGCAGATGCCTGAAACCACAGATAGAACCAAATCCTATATATACTATGTTTTTTCCTATACATACACACCTATGATAAAGTTTAATTTATAATTTAGGCATAGTAAGAGACTAACAACAATAACTAATAATAAAATAGAACAATTATAGCAATATACTGTAATAAAAGTTACTGTAGACCTTAACAACCTCAGCATACGATTTTTTTCTTTCCTTATTCAGTAGAGAACTTGCACTTTTTCACTTAAAGGAGGCACTTTACAGCTTCTCTTTGGCATACGCGAATCGCCAGTATTCCTACTCTCACACTTTGGGGCCATTGTTAAGTAAAGTAAGGGTGACTTGAACACAGGTACTGCGATACTGTGACAGTGATCTGATAACCAAGATGGCCACTAAGTGACTAAGGGGCAGGTAGTGTATACAGTGTGGACACGCTGGACAAAGGGATGATTCATGTCCCAGCTGACACGGAGCGGGATGGTGAGAGATTTCATCACGCTACTCACAATGGCACAAAATTTAAAACTTACAAATTGTTTATTTCTGGCATTTTCTATTTAATATTTTCAGACTGCAGTTGACCTCGGAGAACTGAAACCACAGAAAGGAAAACCACGGATGAGGGGGGACTACCATATCCCAGACACTTGACACATATTATGCCATTCATTCCTCACAATGAGTGTTTGACATAAATGCTGCTGCCTTCATTTTACAGGAGACTAAAGCTCAGAAAGGTTAACCAACTTGCTTAAGGTCACAGAGCCCAGATTTGAATCCAGATCTGCACAAGTTCAATTAAAGTCTCTTCTCTTAACTGCCATGCCACATTTCAGACTAGTCACTTAAGGGCCAGGCACATCGTAGGCACTCAACAAGTGTCCGTTCCCTTTCCCACCCTCCTCCCACCACAAGGAACCACACCACCTCACAGGAGCCACCCCGAGCCACAGATGTCTGCTCCCACCCCTGGCAGGGACAGTGTATGGCCCATCCAGGTCAGCTCACTCATCTTTCCAGCTGCACGAAAAGGGGTGGAGGGAACATGAACAAGCATTCATTGGAGCCTTCTTACGTGCCACACAGCGTATGTCCACTGTGGCAATGGGGCCCCTGGAGGGGGACTGCTTAGCCAGTTTGGTGGCTAAGTGACTTGACTCAAAGTCATGCCCCTTGTAAGTAACTGAGCTGGGATGACTGAGCTGCTGGCCTTCAGACCACATTACTGGGGACAAAATTCCAGGCACTTCATACCTTATTCCTTCCTGCTTGTCTTTGGAGAAAAAAAATTCAGCCTAACCAATATTATGGTGACATTTCTACCATCATCCTAAAGGTCCCTGGGGGAAGGCTTAGACTCATCGAGAGAAAAGTCTCAGCTGTAGGCTATCAGAGGTCAGAGCATAGACATGAGGAGTCCTACGTCCCCAGACAAAACACGGAGGATCTTAGGGGACAACCCTTGGCTTGCACCGTGGGAGATGGGGGTGGGCAGGGATGTCTGGGGCAGGGATTGTGTGTCCCTCAAACCACGTCTCATAGGTGGCTGGTTCTGGCTAAGGTCACTCTCCAAGTCACAGGTCTCCTGCGGGTGGGCGTGGGGAGGAGGTACCAGCGTCAGGCACAGAGGAGGGGGCTGGGTGATCCCTGCCCGGCTCTGGCCAGGGACCCACGTCTTCTTCATCCTACGGTGCATGCAACCCCCTGCTCCACACTGGGGTCCCTACCATGAGGGTGGGGGTGGGGGTAGAGAGTGAGCAAGAGGCCTGTAGAGGACAGGGACTTGGGACAGTCGTGGAAAAGTGCTGGCCAACAGGAAAGAGAATTTGACTCAGAGGCAATGTTCCTGGAAGGAGACAAAGCTCCCTGAGCTGCTTCTGGAAATTGCTTTGTTTAAAATGCAAAGTGCAGATGTGTTTAGATGACATCCCGGCATCCATCACCCTATGCAAATGCCGACCCTGGGGAAGAGGAGCCCCTGTAAGTCACTCGAATCCCCTAAGCGAGCGTGTGTGGTGATGGCAGGCCAAGGGAGCGGCGCCGGGGCGGGTGATGGCTTGCCACCCGAGAGAGGGGCTTGATAAGGGGCTGGGGGGAGGGAGCTCAGCCCTGGGGGTAGGTCCCCTGTGCCCAGAGGGAGGGGTAAGCTCAGCAACCTGCACCCCACCCCCCAGGCCAGCTGCTGGTGGATGCGGGATGCAGGATGTGGGACGCTGTGCCGGTGGTGGAAGGACAGAGCTCTAGACAGGAGCTGCCTGGCTTGGGGATAGGGAATTCCATCCTTCTGGGGGACGAGGAGGATGCCCCTGGCCTAACACTCTGCGCCACAGAAACTGGGGAGATTGAAGGCCTGGCTGGGTGGGTGGGGCTTTTAAAATCAAGCCCGCCATGTGACAGGTCAATCGATCACCGGACCGTAGCCTTCTTCCCGTTGTTGTACACCTTCGGTGACAAAAACTTGTCACCCTGGTAGGATTTCCGGAGAAAATCAAGATGCCCAGTTAAATTTGAATCTCAGATAAACAAGGGAGAATTTTTTAGTATAAGCATGTCCCAAATATTGCATGGGAGTGTTTGTCGTTTACCTGAAATTCCAACTTAACTGGGCGTCCCATACTTTTATTTGCTAAATCTGGCAACCCTATACCCTGGACAATCCATTCCATGTTTTGCACACGTCTGATCACTAGGTTGTAGGTTGATCCCACCTCTGCCTTCCTTTCCACTCCCATCATGGTTCCACCTTCTGGGCCACATGCAACAATTGGCCTTCCTCCACTTTATCTTTCACAGGTTGCCTCCTACCTCCCACCACCAACAAACTGCTTGCACTCCCCACTCCATCTGAGCCTCTGCCTGCAGTCCACCCTGGGGAAAACTGCCAGCCTGGCTCTTAGCTCTACTACAAACACATGTTCTTCAATATTCACCCCTGTACTCAACGGGTATTTGTCGAGTTCCTGCTATGTATCTGACACATGGGGAGGCACTGAGGATACAGTAGCAAATAAGATGGCTATGGTCTCTGCTCCTCTGGGTCTTACATACTAGCTGGGTTAGGCAGATTTAAAAAAAAAGAAGCAGCAGCAACTAACAAAGTAATTACAAGCCTGAGTGCTAGAAAGGAATCAAGGAGCTGAGATGGAGAAGCACGGGATGGGAAGGGAACCTACTGTAGATGGGATTACTGGTGAGGGCCATTCTGAAGAGGTGACATTTAAGCCAAAATCTGAAAGACGAGAAAACGCTAACCATGCAAAGAGTGGGTGGCAGTATGTTCTAAATAGAGGAAACAGCATGTGCAAAGGCCCTGGGGTGAGATTGAATCTCAGCAGGGCCTTAGTGTTAGACAGCTCTTTTATTTCTCAGAATTTTTATTTTATATTTTAATTTTATCCTCAGTGGATATTCCAACTTCCAGTATCCTTAAGGTCTCAAACCAATCCCATCCTTTAGCAGGTGACCTCATCTCTTGAGTCACTAAGAAGATGGAGCCAACACAGCTTCCTTTTATCACCAAGTTTCCCCCACAGTCACACACCAATTTCTTTCTTTCCTTTTTCTTGAAATAAGATGTGTTCTGACTTCCCTCCACAGCCAGCCCTTCCTCCTGTCTTGACCCTGCCTCGCCAGCCCCTTTTGGGCCTTTGCTCCATCAATTATTTCCTCTCTCTTGTACCTTCAACCTTGCCCATTCCACTGGCTCTTCCTCCTTCATCTTCAAACCAGCTTAAACAGGATAGCTCCTCTTCCAGCCATGACTTCACCTCTTTCTTTGTGTTCTCAGCCATTTTTTTCCAAAGGTATTTGGTGTTTTCATTGTCTCCTTCCCCACTCACTCTTCACCCACGCCTTCTGTCCTCCACCTTTCTCCACCCAACCACGTCTGCTCTCCAAAAGGCCGTCAGCATTGCCTTTCCCAGACCGTCGAAACGTGGGGTCCTTCTCCCTCACTCTCTGACATGCCTGTGTTTTGCAGCCTGGGACTTCACAGTTATTTTCTTGCTGAAATACGAGGTCCTTGAAGTCAGCGACTTGTCTTACTTTTTACCACCCAAGCATGTTACTTCACCCAGAGGAACCGCTCAGCAAATGTTTACGAGTTGAATTCAACTGGGGTAACTCTCAAGCTTCTGGGAACCCACGTGGGAGAATTTCCTCTAGGGTAAACACAAGAGGGCTCCCCTCAGTGGCAGGAGGACAGGCAGAAGGGGGAGGTGGGATTGGAGGTGGGGGTTGGGAGAGAGCAAGAAGGAAGGGGGAACAGGCGGAGGGTGCCAGCTTTTACAAGAGGATGATAAATGATAACAGCGCTGGGAACAAAACCAAACATCTTTCATGCTGTCAGAGCAATGAAGCCAGCACATTCCAAGACGTGGGCACCAGGCAGTGCCTCACTTTCAGAGGAGGCATAGGCTCTCGGTCCCCTTCTGCTCAGAATCAAGAGCCCAATTCATCTTCCTTGGGGTGTCTTCTGAAACTGAGGGGAGATGGGTATCCTGGGGTTGGTGAGAGGGAGGGAAGTCAACCTGAGCCAGCTGTCCTCTTCAGTGTCACCTTCCTAGGGCAGTAGTGGTCTCATGGGACCCTACTGGTCCCTTCCATGCCTGGGGTCAGCCAGATGGTGTTGGCTTTCACTTGTGTGGCAGAGCTTTTGTCCCAAATATAAAATATTAAAGTAAAAACGCTCTAAGAATAAGCGATCTGAAACACACCTGTCGGGGGTGATGAGAAGACTCCAGAGCCGTAACTGTCATGTCACATATCTTCTTCCCTTGGCCACAGATAGAATGTGAAGTGGAGGAAGCCCTGCTCTGAGAGTCTGGGAATCAGCTTGGACCTGGGGCTCAGCTTTGCCACAGAAGAGCCAGGGACCCCATACAAGTTATTTCACCTCTCTGGGTCTTGATTTCCTAATCCCTAACTTGTTGGGTTGAGTCAATGAACTCTAAGTTACCTTCCAGTTTTCTCATGCTGTTATTCCTTGTGCGGCTCGGCAGTGGACATCAGCGGTTTCTCAAGCCTGGCATCCCTTTTCTCTCTTTATGATAACAGCACCTACTTCTCCGTTCCCTTTCCACATGGTCCTGGTGGGGCTGTCAATCATACTGCCGTCCCCAACGCGGGGTGGAGCCAGGAGCTGAGCTTGGCCAATCAGACTCTGGGACAGGGTCACATGATGCCAGCCCACTAAGTGCCAGTAGCTGGTTCCAGCTACCCAGCTGCCCAGCTGCCCATCCTTCCTGAAGTAAGATTGTTCATCTCTTTCTTAGTTCTGCAAACTCTCCAGTGTTGCTCTAATAAAATCCCCTTTTCTCCAGGGTCAATATCTGGTGCTTGCAGTCAATGACCTTGATGGTATATTGTTAGAATCCTGAATCCAGGATCAGAAAGTGACTGTAGATGACAAGGGTCAGCTTGTCAACACAGCTGTCTCCCGGCTGGGGAGACTTTTAATAGCGACACAGGGGGTGACCTTTCTGAGCTTCGCTGCCTGCTTCCTGAGAAAAAAAGGCACATGTCCAGCAGCAGTCAGGGATCCCTTGGAGAATTCCGAGAAAACTCCGAGGCCCCCTACAAGCATGCCATATATGTCAATGATTCTTAGCATTTCACACCAAGTGAATTCCCCCATGCCCATGCCCAGACGTCGGTACACCTGTGACCTGAATGACGCTTCCCAGCCCAGCAGTGGGGCCAGGTAAGTCAGTAGTTCACATAACCTCAGCAACTGCCCTTGACCCAACACTGTTCAATAGCATTTAACAAGTCAGCAAGCGAGTAACCACTGGGTGCCCTCCATGGCCTTATAGAGCGGGCCTTGCCCACAAGCAGCCCTTAACAAGAGTAGTGTTGAATGTCTGAAACCTTAGGTAGTTGGAAAGAAAAGAACTTGAGCTAAAGCAGAGGTCAGGGGCTTCCTCTTTTCTCAAAGGATTTGAGTATAAAAACGATGAAGGGAGGTCATCTGGCCACCTAGGGAACAGACCTGAAAAGGAACACAATTTTGGACTTAATCTAGTCCCTTCCTTATACGACAGTGTTTCTCAAGGTGTGGTTGCAAGGTTTTTTCTGGTGGCGCTTGAACATTTTTTTAATTTTCTTTTTAAATTTTGTTTTGCTTTATTTTATTGTAATGTGTGTTAGAGAAAATATCACTAACATATCCAATTATAGGATCTACAGATATTTTGCTTAGGAAGAGGCTGAAGTAGGTGCATAAGGCCCAAAAAGTGAGTTGGTTTAAATAACAATATTAAGTAAACAACAAGAAGTGGGATATGGATTTGGTGAACTTGGTGAACGTGAAGCTGGAATACATGAGCTTGGGCAGCACTTGTGTGAGAGATTTTGGAGCTCCCCCTTTTGCTCTCCTGCAGTAGCCCTGTCCCTCCTCTGCATGGCTGGGTGAGGAACCTATCTTGAGACTGTGAGCTCCTCCAGGCACGGCCTGGGCTTCATTCACGTTGAATCCTGTATCTAGGGCAGAGCCAGCGAATAGGAAGTACTGACAGATTGAATGATAGTTTTATGCCCTGCCTTATTCTAGAAAATAATTAAAGCAGACACACAGAGCAGACTTGCACAGAAACAAAGCATGACACAAGTTCTAGCCCTTCTTTCACAATATGCTTACCCTGTCCAACTGGTCAACCAATCCCATCCACTTGATAGGTAGCTTAAAAACACCCCCTTCTGTCTACTGTCATCCATCCCCACTGCTCCTGCCTGCGTCACGGCACCAATATTTCTCCCCTGAATTACTGTCTGCCACCATCTCCTAACCATTCTTCCTGTCTTCAGTCTTGCGCCATCCAAGCGATGCTACCATCCAGCCACTTTTGAATATTGTCTCCAGCTCACCTGAGTGGTGGAGCTGTGCAAATGAAGATGGGGCACATCCAGGGAGGGAATTGTGGGTTGCTTCTAAAATGCAGCTAATGGGTTACTTTCAAAATGGGTTGCTTCCAAAATGCAGCTCAAGCCCCTGATGGCTTCTTGCTGCTCACAGGATGAAATCCACAGTCTATAGAATGGCAGGTAAGGCCTCTTGTGACCTAGCCTCTGCTTACCTCTCCAACATCATCTCTTACCAATTGCATTCCATATCCTACATGCCCACCATATTTTATTCTTCCCTGAAAGCATCTTGCCTCTGGACCTTTGCACATACCATTCCCTCTGCTTGCAACACCATTTCCTTTCTTCTTCTGCCTCATTCCTCAATCCTCAGGACCTACTCAAGCCATTACCTTCTTAAGAAGCCAGCCCAGACTTCTCAGTCTGGGTCTTATGTTCCCATAGCACCGGCATTTACTTATCACAGCACTTACAATGATGGGTCCCAATTGCTTGTTTATTTATCCAACTGCCGCATAAGTCCTTAAGATCTTTGAAGACAGGGGCCATGGCTTATTCACCTTTGTATCATGACAAATGGGCGGGGGACCATGGAGCCTCTAAATCTCATTAGTGTTATTCACCAAATATTTCTAACTTCCCATCTGCTGGGCACACAGCAGGGCTGCACTCCCTGGCCCTCTTGTGGTTGGGTGGGGCTCATGTGATCATTCTGGTCATGAGTTATGAGTGGGGTTACAAAGTGTCACTTTTTAGGCTGAAGCATTTAATTGCCAAAGTTCTCTTTCTCTCTTTCCCTCTTTGACAACCTGTAATAATCCAGATGGTGGCTTCTCCACCAGTCGGGGTCCTGGAGTGATGACAACACTGAGTAGACCCCCCAGCTGATCTGTGAATAACATGTAGCACAAATGAGAATAAGCCTTTGTTATAGTAAGCTTCTGATTTTTTAATTTTTAACCAGCATAACTTAGGCTGTCCCAACTGATGCACCCATCCAGCCCTTAGGGCTCAAAGGACTTAATCTAAATTATATTCTATCCTTCTATCCTCATTCTGGTCTAGTTCACTGCTTGAGTTGACCTCAGTCTGACCAGCCCACCTCTCCCCCAGAAACAAGAAGGAAGGAAGGAAGGGAGGGAGGGAGGGAGGACGGACGGGAGGGAGGAGAGGCAAGCCATCATACCAGTAACCAGGAATCCAGCTGAGCAGCCCCTAGAGAGACATGGCCTCAAGAACTGTGAAGTCCATGGTGGGTTCACCGCCATGAAGGTAGACTAGCCCTCCCTCAGACAGCAAAGGGAGGGCTGAGTAGTTTTCCTCTCTGTCTTCTATGTAGCCAGTTTTGGGGGACCCTTAAAACTCACAGGGCACTGACTCACTAAATCTGACCCTTGCCCCATTCCTAACTCATACGTATTCTGAGATACCCTATATAGGTAGGTCTATACCCCCCATGGGGGGAGGAGGTCACACCAGTGCCACCTACCAGCTTGACTTCCACAGCCAGAGTCCATACCACTCACAGCTTACAAAATGCCCCTCTGCTAGTCTCCACCCTTCCCCTACCAAAGGCTGTCTGTTCTTTAACACACTGAGTAAAAATGGTTCCCCAGACATCAATCCTATCAACCACATGTGTCAGGAGTTGTGGTTGGACACCAGCTGGCCCAGGTAACATCTTATTCTAGGCTCTGAGCCCTGGGGTCCTGATGTGGGGTCCTGGTGCTTCCCTGCCTGGGGGTACATACACCACATAAAGTTATATATGCCCCAGGCCTTCTCTCACACCCATTACTCTTCATTAAGCCTAATTAGAATGCCACTGAATAATCATATTATTCTAATGCACCATGTAATGATTAAGAATAATGGTGATTTCCACTTCTCTTCCCCTCTCTCCCCCCACCTCCTTTTTCTCTTCTCCCTCAGAAAAGCCACGTGTTTGCTTCTTTATGATTTTTTGCTTGACTTTATTCCTTCCACTGGGGACTGGGAGGATGTTGACTGGGTTATAACCATGATGGTCATCTCATTCTGGCATTTTTCTCACTGGATTCTCAGTGCCAGTTACAGAACATGGCATCAAATGTTGCCCATGGGAATGGGGACAGGACAGAGAGGAGAATAACCTTGATGGGGTGTACACATTGGGGGGTGCTGTCCTGAACATTTGCTCACTTAGTTTTCATGGCAACTGACGGCAGGGTAAATGATATTATGACTAGCATGGAAGAACCGTCCAATCTAGAGAACATCCGACCTGCAAGGTGGGGATGAGACGGCAAAGCAGAGGAGAGAAAAGGGAGAAGGAGAATGGAACTGGATTGCTCTTCCCAGAACCCTTCCTCTACGGCATCACACAGGACATCACCACGTGTAGAAAGCTCTTCCTCCCGAGCCCTCATCACTTGTTTGCACAGAGTTACCCAGATTTTCTGGGTGGAAGTGGTAAACTCTTGAGATCTGGGAGTTTGAAGCTCCCTCTCCTCAAAGTAGCTTCCTGTCTTCAAAATGTCCATCCTGCATCCAGCCTTGAACTAGAAAGATCCTGGAAAATCGACTGTCAATTCAAGATGCATCTCATTGGTGTAGGGTAAAGAGAATGGACTCTGGAATCAGAAGGCTGGACAAGTCTCAGCCTCACTGAGCCTCAGTTTTCCCATATATAAAAGGAGAATTATCATGCTTTCCTCATCAGACTGTGATGGTTCATAGAGAGTGCTTAGCACATAGTAGGCACTTAATAAACTATTAATTAGAGGTAAACTCAGTCTTTATTCATGTGAAAATGTATGACTTAATTTTAGATCTTAAAAAATAGTTTCACTGAGTATAGATTTTAGGTTGACATGTTGAAGGTAATATCATCACTGTCTTCCAGTTCTCATTATTGCTATGGAAAAGCGAGCCGTCACCCAATTGCTGTTCTTTGTTCTGTCTTTTCTCTCTGGCTGTTTAAAAAAACCTCTTTTTCTTTGATTTTTGCAATTTTACTGTGTAGCATTTGGAATGAATTTCTTTTAAATTGTTGTACTTAGAGTTTGTTGGATATCCAGGATGTGAGGATTGATGTCTTTCAACAACTCCGGGAAATCCTCAAGCATTATCTCTTCAAACATAGGCTCTTCTCCATTCTCCTTCTCTTCTTTTGGGACTCCAGTTAGGCCTATCTTAGACCTTCTCACTCTACCCTCCATGCCTCCTTAACATCACTTTCATATTTTCCATTTCTTTGTCTCTTTGAACTAAACTCTGGAAAATGTTTGACTCTATCTTTCATATTATTAATATTTTTCTCTTCAGTTGTGTCTAGTTTTCTGTTTAATCCTTCCATTGAGACTCTAAATTTAATTATTACGTTTCTCATTTCTACAAGTTCCATTTGTTTTATTGCCATCTACTTAAGTTGTTCTTTATACTCTTATACTCCTTGTTCTTATTTTAAAACTTTTATTTCTTTAGGTATGTTTGTGGTAGGCAGAATAATGGCCTCCCAAAGATGCCTGTGTCCTAATCGTTGGAGCCTGGAATATGTTAGGTTACATAACGAAGGGAAAATAAGGTTGAACATGTTTGTGGGAGGTCTATATGTGTTTTTTTTTTTAATTCTATTCTGTTGATCTATGTGTCTATCCATCTCCCAATTCTACACAGTTTTGATTACTGTAGAATTGGTGCTAATTCTTCTTTAAAAATTTGGTAGAATTCTCCAGTGAAACTATCTGGGCCTAGAGATTTCTATTTTGGAAGTTTTTAAATTACAAATTCAATTTCTTCAAAAGTTATAGGGCTATTCAAATTATCTATTTCTTCTTGGGTGAGTTGTGGTAGTTGGTGTTTTTGGAAGAATGGGTTCATCTCATCTAAGTTGTCAAATTTATGTGCGTAGAGTTGTTTGTCATATTCTCTTATTATTCTTTTGGTACCTGCAGCATCTATAGTTATGTCCCTTATTTCATTTCTGATATTGGTAATTTGCATTTCATGTTTTTTTCTTTGTCAGTCTTAGAAGATTGTGAATTTTATTGATATTTTCAAAGAACCAGCTCTTTTTCCCATTGATTTAAAAATTTTTTGTTTTACTTTCACTAATTTCTGTTCTTATCTTTCTTATTTCCTTCTTTCTGCTTACTTTGCATTTATTTTGATCTTATTTTTCGAAGATCTTGAAGTGGGAGCTTAGATTATTGATTTAAGACTTTTCCCCTTTTCTGACATAAACATTTAATGTTATAAATCTCCCTCTCATCATGGCTTTACCTACAAAACCACTAATTTTAATATGCTGTACTTTCATTTGTATTCAATTTGATTTATTTTTTCATTTTCCTTGAGACTTTCCTGTTTGACCTATGGATTATGTAGAAATGTGTTGTTTAGTTTCCAAATAGTTGGGGATTTTCCTGTTAGATTTCTGTTGTTGATTTCTAGTTTGATTCCATTTTGGTTAGATAACATACTCTGAATGATTCCAACTTTTTTCAATTTGTCAAGATTTATTTTGTGGCACAGGATGTGATCTGTCTTGGTATATGTTTCATGGGAACTTGAAAAGAATATGTATTCCGCTTTGTGGAGTGGAGTGTTCTATAAATGTTGATTAGATTCTGTTGATTTTTGGTGTTGAGTTCTTCTGTACCCTCACTGATTTTCTGTTTAGTTCTATCAATTGTTGAGAGAGGGATATTGTAGGCTCCAACCATAATTATGGATTTCCCAATTCCTCCTTTTAGTAGTTTTATCAGCTTTTGCTTTATATACTTTGCAGCTATATTGTTTGATGCATACATGTTTCGGATTGCTATGTCTTTTTGGTGGATTGACCCTTTTATCATTATGTAATGTACCTCTTGTCTCTGGTAATTTTATTTGCTTTGAAGTTTACTTTACTGATAATAATATACACACTTCTATTTTCTCCAGATTAGTATTTGCAAGGCATATCTTTTCCATCCTTTTACTTTTAACCTACCTATATTGTTATACATACACCGAATTTCTTGTAGATGGTATATAGTTGGTGTCATGGACTGAATGTTTATGTCCTGCCTCCCATCAAATTCATATGTCAAAACCCTAATCCCAATGTGATGGTATTTGGAGGTGGGGATTTTGGGAGGTAATTATGTCCTAAGGACGGAGCCTTCATGAATGGCATTAGGGCCCTTACAAGAAAAGGCCAAAGATCTAGTTAGCTCTCTTCCCACCATGTATGGATACAAGAAGTCAGCTGTCTGCAACCCATGAGAGGCTTCTCATCAAAACCTGAACATGCTTCCATAAACAAAAAATTAAAAATAAATAAAGTAAAATTTTAGGATATTAAAAAAAAAAAAAAAAAAAAAAACCTGAACATGCTGGCACCCTGATCTCAGACTTCCAGCCTCCAGAACTGTAAGAAACAAATTTCTGTTATTTAAGCCACCCAGTTCGTGGTATTTTGTTATAGTAGCCTGAGCTGACTAAGACAGTGGGTCATGTCATTTTTAGTCACTCTCTTTTAAGTGGTGCCTTTGGGCCATTTACATTTAATGTTATTATTGATATGTTAGAGTTTTATTTCCTGTGTGTTCTCTCTGTGTTTTGTTTCTCTATTTTCTTTTTCCTAACTTCCTCTGGGTTACTTGAACATTTCTTAGAATTTCATTTTTATCTATCCATAGTTTTTTTGAGTGTATTTCTTTGTAAGTCTTCATTAGTGGTTGTTCTAGGTATTAATTATATATACATAACTTATCACAGTCTACTGGTGCCATCATTTTATCAGTTCAAGTGAAGTGTATAAACTTTACCTCCCTTTATATTCCTTTACCCTCCTCTATTTTTTATATAATTGTCTTAAATATTTCTTTTACAACATTTAGAACTACACCCAACAATGTTATACTTTTTGCTTCAGTAGTCACACATAATTTAGAAAACCCAAGAGGACAAAGAAAGTCTATTGTATTTACTCAAATTTTTGCTTACTGTATCCCCTCTTTCTTCCTGGTATTCTGAAGTTCCTTCTTCTGTGCTTTCTGTTTAGAGAACTTTTTTTAGCCATTCTTTTAGGTTAGGTCTAATGGAAAGAAGTTATCTCAGTTTTCCTTCATCTCAGAATGTTGTGATTTCCTCCTTTATTCCTGAGGGATATTTTTGCTGGATGTAGGATTCTTGGTTGATGATTCTTTTCTTTGAGCACTTGAAAACTGATGTGCCACTTCCTTCTGGCCCCATGGTTTCTGATGTGAAATCTGCTGTCATTTATTATTTTTTTTGTGAGGAAGATTGACCCTGCACTAACATCTGCCAATCCTCCTCTTTTGTTGCTGAGGAAGACTGGCCCTGGGCTAACATCCATGCCCATCTTCCTCTACTTTATATGGGACGCCGCCACAGCATGGCTCGACAAGTGGTGCGTTGGTGCACGCCCTGGATCCAAACCGGCGAACCCCGGGCTGCCGCAGCAGAGCGTGTGCACTTAACTGCTTGCACCACCGGGCTGGCCCCTCTGCTGTCATTTAAATCATTTTCTCCCTATAAGTAAGGTGTGATTTCTCTATTGTTGCTTTCAAGATTTTTTCTTTGTCTTTAGTTTTCAGAAGTTTGACAATGTGTGTTGATGTGAATTTCTTTAGGTTCATCCCCTTTGTGGTTTGCTCAACTTTTGAATCTGTAAGTTTATGTCTTTTGCCAAAGTTGTGGAGTTTTCAGCATTATTTCTTTGAGTCCTTTTTCAGCCCCACCCTCCTTCTTCTCTCATTCTAGAACTCTGATGACACAAATGTTAGCTCTTCTGTTATAGTCCAAAGATCCTTGAGACTCTCTTTTTAAAAGTCTGTTGTTCTATTTCCAAGTTTACTGATTCTTTCCTCTGTCCCCTCCATTCTGCTACTAAGCCCATCTGTTCAATTTTTTTAAATTTTTGGTTATTATGTTTTTCATTTCTAAAATTTCCACTTTGTTTTTCTTTATATCTTCTACTATTTTGCTGAAACTTTCTTTTTTTTTTCTTTTCATTTGTTCCAAGCGTGTTTGTCGCTTGTTGAAGCATTTTTATGATAGCTGCTTTATTTTATCTTATTTTATTTTATTTTATTTTGTGAGGAAGATCAGCCCTGAGCTAATATCCATGCTAATCCTCCTCTTTTTGCTGAGGAAGACCAGCCCTGAGCTAACATCTATTGCCAATCCTCCTCCTTTTTTTTCCCCAAAGCCCCAGTAAATAGTTGTATGTCATGGTTGCACATCCTCCTAGTTGCTGTATGTGGGACGTGGCCTCAGCATGGCCGGAGAAGCGGTGCGTCGGTGCATGCCCAGGATCTGAACCCGGGCCGCCAGTAGTGGAGTGCGCACACTTAACCGCTAAGCCACGGGGCCGGCCCCCAATAGCTGCTTTAAAATCTTTGTCAGCTAATTCTAACATCTCTGTCATCTTGGTGTTGGCATCTATTGACTGTCTTTTTCTATTCAGTCTGAGATCTTCCTGGATCTGGGTATGATAACTTTTTATTGAAACCTGGACATTGTGGATGTTACATTATGAAACTCTGGATCTTATTTAGGCCTTCTCTTTTAGTTATTATTTTTCTGACACCACTTTGGTGGGGATGAAGGATGTGACCATGTACTGCCAGGTGGAGGTAGAAGACAGTGCTTCTTGCTACTCCGGGGTGGGGGTGGGAGCTCTGGCTCCCCATTAGGTGTCCACTGACACCTCCCTCGCTGGGAAGGGTAGGAGTGCCTGATTTCTGCTCTTCGTGTGGCCTCCACTGACACCACAGAGTGGTGGAGGAGTTGGTGCCTCACCACAACCTGACAAGGATGGAAGTGGAGGCTCTTCACTTGGTCTTTGCTGCTGGGGGAGGGGATGTGGCCTCAGTTTTGTCTACGGTATTTGGCTGGAGTCTAGTAGTGACTGTGTAAAAGCTTTCTGTCTCGCTAAGCTCCCCTTTCCTGATCCATTGGCTGGAGAGAGCAGGCTTTTGTTTGGGCTTTTTAAAATCTCTGTCCATTGGTGTTTCCAGGTTGTTAGCTTCTTCCGCTTCAAGTCTGGGGCATATAAGGCGAAAAAAAACCCACAGGGAACTCACCACCGTGTCGTCTTTTCGGTCTCGACGTCCCTAGCTGGTCTGCCTTCTTCTCTCCGCCTTTCAGAGTCTTTTTATGATTGTTTTATACACGATATCCCAGGTTTCCAGTTATACTTAGTGGAAGTAATAGGAGAAAGTATGTCTATTCCGTCTTCCCAGAAGCAGAAGTCTTACTGTATAACTTTTATAATTAGTCAAAAGAGTGAGCGTATATGGTTGTGTGGGTGTGTTTGTGAGTGTGAGCACTAAGATACAGGCACATCGAGGCTCGCTGTTAGCCTTCAGGTTAGGTGCCAGGCACTGAACTAGCAGTGCAGGGATGGACCAAAATAAGGTGTAACTCCAGCCTTAAGGAGCTCACCCTGCAGAGGTGGAGCAGGCACGTAGGTAAAGAAGTGCAAGGCCTCTTATACTTGCTGGGATGGAAACAGGCCCAGGTAAAGAGATCTGGCCAGATCCTCCTGGCTTCATAGAGGAGGAGATGCTTGAGCCGAGTCCACTAGAGCTCCTGATCCATCCCAGAAAGAGCCCTATCTTCGCAGGTCAAGGTAGAGACATCAAATCTGTGGGAATGGGGAGCAGAAGAGAGTGGCTGTAGAATGGTCGTTTAGAACAGCTCTTCTTAAACTCTAATGTGCACCTGGGGATCTTGTTAAAATCCAGATTCTGATTCAGTAGGTCTGGGGTAGGACCCAAGATTCTGCATTTCTAACAAGCTCCCTAGTGATGCCCATGATGCTACTGGTCTGTGGACCATACTTTGAGTAGCAAGAGGAGGATATAGACTTTGGAGTCAGACAGCGTTTAAACACCAGCTCTGGCACCAACTAACTGGGCAAGTCATGTAATCCCTCTCAGTTTCTGCATTTGCAAAATGAAGACAATAATAGTTCCTGCCCTGTCGGGTTGGGGCGAGGGCTAAAGAGGCAGTGTATGAACACTGCCGGGCACATAAGCGGCACACAGTGAAGCCAAGAGAACCAGGCTCATTTCTCTGCCGTTCTCCAGCTGTCCCTGGTCCTGATCACTGGCTGGCTACACATGGCTGCAGGGACTATATGGACCTGGTGATGGCACACACAGGGTTAATGCTCCTGCTGCTGCCCAGAGACAAATGTTTTGTGTTAAGGAGTTGCTGCTGGGAAGGAAAAGGAGGGGGGAAAGAAGGCCCCTTTTTTATTATTCTGAGGTGCATTTTAATTTGCACAAGCGATGTTGTGTCTGTGATGGATGACACAGAGGGAAAAATTACAGCCCAGGAAGCCCAGCAAAGGGGGAAAAAAATAAAAGAGATCTAGCGAGGATTAAAAACAGCCCATTGTGATGCTGCATCCTGATCAGGGTGGGGGGCTGGGGGGCTAGGGTTGCTGGGGAGGGGTCCCTGGGAAGGACGGTGCCCGGCAGAGCCAGTCTTTGGCAAACTGAGAATGTGTGGGAAGTTTGCTTTCCTTGCCTCTGGCTTCCCCTTTCTGCATTTGGTCCTCCCCACCATGGCATCACCACCATCTCTGGGTCATCCAACTGGGAACGTTTTCAGGAACCTCTTTGATCTCTTCTCTCATTAACAAAACTCAGGAACCTTGGAGCTCCCACTCTCCTGGGGGCATTGTACATCACAGCAATCCACAGAAGGGCAGGATCAGAGCAGCCAAGAGTTAGGGATCTAAGTGAGGCAGCTCGTGTCCTGATTGCTCATGAGCAGATCACTGAAGGCTACCAAGAGAGTTACCGACATTCTTCTCATTAGCTACTTGTTAGCAGTAGTTCAGAGCATGGATTCTGGTATCGGATTCACGTGGGTTTGAAACCTGACTTTTCTATTTAATAGCTGTGTGAACTTGGGCAAGTTAATTAATCTCTCTGTGCTTCTATATCTTTAACTCTAAGATAGAGATTAAATTGTACCTACCTCATGAGGGTTATTGTGAAGATCCAATAAAATAGTGAGATTCTTCTTCTGGCCTGAAAGAAAATTGGCCAAGCAAGATTCAGGAGGGTGAGTAGAATGAGGAAGGGCAGTGATCCCAGTGATACAACTGGCCATCCCCAGTGTAGACAGCAGCCTCCATGCTCATCTTCAAGACTCTTAGGGAAGGAGACCTCAAAACATGCCCGCTCCGACGGCTAAACTAAGTCCTGTCCTCAGCTCAGGGCAGCTTCCTCTCAATGAGTTCAGCCATTGTCTTCTGTCTGATGACCTCAACTGAACTAAAGGGGCTGCCCACCCTCTTTCCTTTTAAGAATGAAATTTAGCAAATCTAAAACTCCTCTATGCAGGACACTCACTCCACAGCCCGGCACCTCTTCGCCACAGCCAGGTAGGAAAACAGCGGAGATGTTTCCTTGCAGCCAGCTCAGCAAATGTTGATCGGGCAGGAATAAAAACAAGTGGGAAGTCCTAAGGGACCCTCCTGGGACACCCCTCCTGCAAACAGTGGCTGTTTTCTAGAGCTGGGCACCTTTCATACACTCACTCACTCACTACTAATAATCCAAACAGCTAACATTTATTGAAGTCTTCCTATGTGTCAGTTTTAGGCACTTATTATTTATTCATTTAATTCTCAAAACAATCCAAGAGACAGGGACTATTATTATCTGCTTTTTACAGATGAGGAAACAAAGGTACAAGGGAGACTAAGAATTTTGCCCAAGATTGTAAAACTCGGGAGCACCAGAGCCAGGATTCATGCTCAGAAAGTCTGGCTTCAGAGCCAAGCATTTACTGGACCTCTCCTGCAACACACAAAGGCACGCGAGACGACAGCGAACCCTCACGGGCGCAGACAAGTATTCTAAGTTACTTGTCTACCTGAGGTGCGTCTATACTCTGAACGCCAATGCTGGAGAATTGATTGAGCTATTTGGGCGGTATGGTTCAGGGTGGGGCACGGTTTGCCGGCATGAGTGCCCAAAGGTGCAGCTGTTACCAAGGAAGATCCTGTTTTCTGGGACTCGTGGGAACTTTGCCTTGTGCAGATATATATAGGAGGGCACAGACAGGGCAAAAACGCTCCATCAATGACAAAAAATAAATAGCTGGACACTTTTAGAGACTCTGTGGGACATTTGTTCTCCTGTCTTCCTGGGGACTGGGTTGCCATTATTATTATAGAGTCTTCTGGGTCTTCTTCTGCACTTGGCTCCTGGGGGCCCGTGTTTTCTTCCCACTCTCCCTTGCCATTCTGACAGCAGCCCCTGTGGGGTCTGGATTTGGGGGGAAGGCTTAGGACTATGGGGAAAGTCTTAAAGGAATGTGCTCTGAGTTGGAGGGATGAAGTCCCCCAAGCGAGCACTTTCCTGCCAGGGCCCCTGTCCATGTGAGACAGCAACAGGGGCGTCTGAGTGGAGTTAGAGAAGCCGGGTTAGAGCCCTGCTCTGCCGTGTGATCTCTTTGAAACTCAGTTTTCTCTTCTCCAAAGAGGGATGATGCTTATTTTTCCTGCTTTACAGATTATTAAAAAGTCCAGATGAAGTTTGTAATGATTCTTATTAGCTGTGGTCCTATCATCTTATATCTGATTAGTCATAGAGGCTGACTCCCTGTGGGGTATCAGTGCTAGGTAAGGTCCCTCTTTCCAAGAATCTCTCCCCTGTGAACAATTCTTGTGAAGCTTGAAATTCTACCATTAGTGATGTACTTGTTTGGATCTATCATGATCCTTTATTAGCGTGAATCCTTCAGAGGGATGATACCTTCATCTTTATCAGGTTATCCCTTAAAGAAATGGTTCTTAATATTTCTGGAACTAAGACTAGACCTTGTTTGAGAGTCTGACGAAATCTATAGATGTTCTGTGCAGAAACATGCACAATTTGGTCGTGGTGGTGGGGTCAAAAATCGGCTTCCCTGTCTTGTCCAGGGAGCATTCTGGCAGGAGCTTGGCTGCAGTGGACGTCAGCTCTTTATGCCTGCCCTGCATTCCTGTCCCCTGCTTTTGGTAATAGCCTCTTATTTTCCCTTGGGGACTGTCTACAGCAGAGAGTGTCGTTGGCCTGCCCATTTCCCCTCAGCGCTCACAGTCACACTGGTCACTTCTTACTGTGAGCACCTGCCAGAGGGCTCTTTCTGCCACAGAAGTGTGCTCAGCCCACCTGCATGGAACAGGTGAGACATGCTGGGGAGTTAACGTCCCCGGGAGCAGTCCTCAACCAAAGATAAATCGTGCATTGGTGGATAAAGTCCCCGCTTCCGCAGCCTCAGGTGGAACAATTTCAAGGCTGCTTCTGCACAATCTCCCTATCTCTCTTCTATACAATCTCGGTGGAGTTGAGCTTCAGTTGCTCATAATATAACCTGCTCGTTAATGCACCCTCTGTCCCTAATGATGCTTTCTGGGACCACCTCCCAAATAAACTGCTTGCACTCAAACCTTTGTCTCAGGGTCTGTCTTTGGGAGAACCCAACCAAGAGACCACTTTGGCGCCATTCTCAGTTCATGCACCTTAGGTGGAGCTGATCCCACCCCCAGGCCCTGAGGTGGGCACCCAATCCAAGCTGTGCTGATGAGGGTCATCCCTGGGACTTTTGCTGAAATCACTGGGCAAGAGGCACAGTCTTTTTCTCTAGGATTGCTGGCCGCAAAGACCATGAAGGCCTGGAGCTTCCAGGGTCAGCCTTGCCACCACGTGGAGAAAGATAGAAGCCAAGAAGGCTGAGAGAGGGCAGGAGGAACGGATTCCTGACATCCTGAAAGCACCCAGGTCCTAGCTCAGCCTGAAGCCACACCTACCCATGGTCTTTCAATGATACGAGCCAATAAAGCCCTGGTTTGCTTACACCTTTGTGCCCTCATTGGAACCACAAATTCCCACCCCAGTGGAGGTAACGTTCTTTGAAGGACACCCAAGAGTTTCTTGTGCTGTCTCTCCAGGTCTGCTGCTTCCAATGTGGCTTAGTACACAAAACCATGACAGGCCCACCAGCCCCCTGAGAGAAGTGCACTCCTCCTTGTCACCTCTGAGCAGTCTGTCTCTGATCAGGATGGAGGAAGGTTGACCTGCCTGGATTGTGATCCTGTAACCCTGGACTTGCTGCACCCCAAGACCCATCCCCTCCCGAGTGGGTCACCAGCCTAGAGCACACATTCACCAGCATTCAGGGCAACTCTCCTCTGCAGGCTGGGGCTTGCAGTGCGAGCTCTATGGAGGCGAAGTAGAGGCTCTCCAGACCAGGGCGCTGGGCCTGCCTTGTTCGGGGCTAGGCCGTGTTGTGACTGTGTTGGCCACCTCTGCCTTAGCCCTACTCCTCCCTTCCACTAGGATATGAAGCTAGGGCACTCAGCGCAGTCCCCGGCACATAATGAGGCTTTAATAAATGGTGGCTATTACTACTATTACTACTACTACTATTACTACTAGTACCAGTACCACTGCCACGACTATTACTGCTGCTGCTATGACTATCATTGTTCTCACTGCCCCTCTTTGGGGCAGGTCCTAGTCACTCTTACTTGGATTTTTGTAACAGCGTCCCAAATTTATCTTGTCACCTGTATTCCCCTTCCTCACATCCACTCTGTCCTGGGGAGCCTCAGTCCCTCCCTGGCTGGCCCTACTTCTTCCTTTCTAGCACTTCTTTCCTCATTCACAGCCTCCACTTTTCCCTAAACACCCTGTCCCGGAGTCTCCTGCTCGTGCAGCCCTGCCTGCTGGGACTATCTTGCACATCTTCCTGTCGAAATTCTGCCAGCCTTCCAGATGACTTCAGTGATCTTCCTCTCTGTATTAGTCAGGTAGGCTTCAGTAATACATTGGCCCAGCTCTCCATGGCACACAGGAAAGGGTTCTTTCTCGCTCACATTGCATATTCGTCGTGGGGGCTGCTAGCCTCTGCTCCGCCTCAGCCTCAGAGGAGACACCGGCTGCGAGGCTCTACTAGAAAGGAGTCAGTGGCTGTCTCCCCACACCACTCAGGTGATGAGTGGAAGCCACATAACATGGTCTCAGCCCACTTGCCCCTGACTGGTTCAGGGACAGGTGAAGCAGGGCGCACGTTCGCTAACGAGGTGGGAAGAGAGGCTTGTGTGGGGCATATGGGAAAGTAACTTCTTCCCTCTCAGCCGAGAGCCACACTAAGCCCATCTGCTCGAGTGTGAGGAGGCAAACAGCTCCCCAGCAGGCATTGTATCTGTTTCCTGAGACTTCTGTAACAAATTGCCACAAACTCGATGGCTTAAAGGAACAGAAATTGGGGCTGGCCCGGTGGCGCAGTGGTTAAGTGCACGTGCTCCGCTTCGGTAGCCTGGGGTTCACAGGTTCGGATCCCGGGTGCACACCGATGCACCTCTTGTCAAGCCATACTGTGGCTGTGTCCCATATAAAGTGGAGGAAGATGGGCATGGACATTAGCCCAGGGCCAATCTTCCTCGGCAAAAAGAGAAGGGTTGGCATCGGATGTTAGCTCAGGGCTACTCTTCCTCACACACACACACATACACACACAAAAGAACAGAAATTTATTCTCTTACAGTTCAGAGGCCAGAAGTCTGAAATCCAGGTGTTGGCAGGGTTATGCTCGCTTCAAAGGCTCGAGGGGAGAATCCTTTCTTACCTCTTCCAGCATCTGGTGGCTCCAGGCCTTCCTTGGTTTGTGCTGCATTACTCCAGTCTCCACCTCTGGCTTCACATGGCCTTCTCTTCTGCACCTGTGTCTCCTCCTCTTCTGTCTAAGGACACTTGTCATTGGATTTAGAGCCCACTCGGCCAATCCAGGATGATCTCATCTTGAGACCCTTAACTTAATTACATCTGAAAAGACCCCTTTTCCAATTAAAGTCATATTCACAGTTTCTGGGGCATGGATATATCTTTTTGGGAGCCACCATACACCCCACTATGGCCATTTGCAATCTTGAGGAAAACCAGCCTGAGGACAACGCTAACGCGGGAGAGGGGAGAGCTGACAAATGGCAAAGAAACTAAGCCAGAGCCCTGATCATTCTGTACCTGAAACTAACCCTGCTTCTGTAATTTGTACGTGTGAGATAAGTTTCTCTGTTGCTCAAGGCAGGTTTTCAGTTACTTGCACCCTTTTCCAGCTTTGACCACCTGTGTGTGTCCCCACCCCTTGCGGATCTTGCTAGACAGTTTCCCCTGCCAGGTGGACCTTGATCCTTCAGGTCTCAGGCATCTGCCGCACAGCACACACAGTCTCCTGGAGATAATTCTGTCCTTTTTATGTCTCTCGGGGTTCCTACTCTCCCCTGTGTGTATCACCCTGGCTAAATTACACACGCAGATTTAATTGGTCAGCCATTAACGTCACCTTCGTGGAGACTGTCAATGTGGTCGGGCACCTGCTCCTGCTCAGCTCTCCCCTGCCAGCAGCGGCCGGGCCGCCCCCTCGCCCCTCTGGTTTGCAACTCCCATTCATCACACCTTTGTTTATGGCCTCTCAGCCGAGCCCCATCCCTGAGACCGTCCCTGTCCCTGTCAATCTAAATTAATTTTGCCAGTCAGATTTCATGAGACACTGAATCAAAGGCTTTTCTGAAAATCAAAAAGCACTAAATCTCCAGTGGACCCTCTTCCACTAATACTACAAATTAGCCAGAATTAAAAGGTGCTACGGTTTCCCGGCGTGACTTCTGCGTAAACCTGCCAGTTCAGTTCACGGCTCAGGCCTCTGTGGCCCTCTAGCTGCTTACTGGATTTTCTACTCATAAAATTTATCGTAAATTTTTAATCATAAAATTTGCTCTATGACTTGCCTACAAGCAGAACTTATGGCTTCCCTGGGGGGAGATTGCTGGAATCGGTTTTCTTCCTGTTTTTCAAGTCCAGGCCCACGTTTTTCTCTCTCCACCATCTCCCGTGGTTCACCCTCACTTTTTGAAAGGAGATGTTAAGAATTCCTTAAGTTCATTAGCTAATTCTGGCCAGACCTTTCAGTTTGCATGCCATAGGACCCCCTGATTTATGTATCTCCCTAGCATTTAATTTTTCTAAGTGACCCTTTACCTGTTTTTTATTATGACTTACTAATTGCACCCATTTCCTAACTTTATTTTTCTTATTAAAGACAGGTTTTAATAGGTAGTTCATTTCTCGGCCACTTAGGGACCCTGATTAATTTCACTCACCTCCTAGTCATTCAGGAATGGATCGCCTTTCTCGCTCATATGTCTTTGTCCCTGACCTGACAGGTCTGGAGTCTGCACTTGAGAGGCTGGTAAATGCCTGGGTAGATGCACAGGCTCGGGTTCAAATCCTGCCTCCACCACTTCGTAGTTGCATGATGCTACTTCAATGCCCTCGGTCTTAGTTTCTTCATCTACAGAAGGAGGACAATAGAACGTATTCTAAAACCTTATGGTGGGCCTCGGTGAGACTGTGTAAGTAGACTAGGTCCTGGCACATAGCAAGTGCTTAGTAAATGCTAACTATGCTTTCTGAGAGAGGCTCTTTCCCATCCAAATGTTCTCATAGAAGTCATTACTTTCTGAGCAACTTTCTGGAACTCTCATCCTGGTGAGAGACAGCCAAACAAACAACCGCCTATAATTCCAGGCAGAATGAAGGAAACGCTAGAACAGATAAAAGCAGAGTGCTGCGGGACTCGGTGGAAAGAATAGTTCATCCTCGGGAGGAGCTGGAGAACATGTCATGGAGAAGAAGGCTGAGCTTTAAAGGACATGTGGGGTTTTGGCTGCAGAAGAACAGGAAGAAAGAGCATTGCAGGATGACGGACCAGCCTGGGCAAAGGCTTGGAGGTGGGAGCATGTGTACAGTATTTGGGGAATTCTCCAGCTTGGTGTGGCTGGCAAATAGGGTCCCTGGGGGACAGGGAGGTGGGGGGTCAGGGGCAGGGCTGGAAGACCGGTTGGAGTCAGATTGTCAATGGCCCTGAAGCAGTAGTTTGTGCCCCATGCTGTAGGGCAGTGTTTCCTAAAGTGTGGTCCCTGTGCTAGCACCATCAGCATCACTCGGGAGCTTGTTAAAATGTAAATGCAATTTCTCAGGCCCCACTCCAGTGTTACAGAATCAGAAACTCTGGGGGTGGGGCCCAGCAATTGTAATTTTAGAAGGCCCCCGGGTGATTCTGATGCACACTCAAGTTTGAGGACACTGCCTGTTGGTGATGGTGAACTATTAGGATTGACTTAAAGGCAATCCTTTAAGGATGCATGATCTCCTTTGTTTATTAGGTATGACATTTGGCTGCATATAACAGAGGCCCAAATGCAGTCGCTTAACCAATTAGGATTTTATTTTCCTCTTGGGACAAGAGGTCCAGAGAAGGGTAGTCCAGGGCTAGTGAGGCTACTCAAGGAAGTCATCAAACCCAAGCTCTATCTAACTCCCTTAGCATGTGACTTTCATCCTCATGGTTGTAAGATGGCTGCTGCGCCTCCAGATTTCTCTACTATATTCCAGGCAGAAAGAATGAGGGAAGAGCAAGGGAGAAAGTCAGCTTGTACCAGCTGACTCCTTCCATTAGTCTTGCTGGACATCCTCCTGGGTAGAAATAGTCTCTCTGGAAGCCCTAGACTGTAGCTTATTTCTCATTACTTAGAACCAGGTCACATGATCACTCTAGTCACAAAGGAGTCTGGGGAAACGAGCATTTTTAATGGGATAAGTTGCAGTCCTAAATGAAATCAGGGTTCTATTAGTCTGGAGGAAATGGAGACTAGACACCAGGTGGACGACCATTAGTGTCTGCCACACCGCATTCCAAGCACGCTGCAGGACGGTGCCTCTGGTAGAAATGAAAGGCTGGTGGAAGGAGGTTTAGTAGAGAGGTTAAAAGTTAAGCTCCAAAGCCAGACAGTCTGAACTTGAATCTGCTCTACCCAGCTATGAAGTCCTGGGAAAGTTACTTAATCTCTCTGTGCCTCAGTTTCCTCATCTATAAAATGGACACAACAGTACCTACCTCATCAGGGTTTTGTAAGGATTAAGAGGGTCAATACATGTAGAGCCAATAAAACAGAGCCAGGCTTCTGGCGAACTCATTAATACATAGCAGGGAGATGATAGGGAGGCTATTGAACAAATCCTTCAAGAAAAGATGAGAGTCTGAATTTGGACAACAGAAATGGGAATGTAAAGAAGAGGGCAAGAGAGTGTGTGAGCAAGAGTCACCGAATATTTTCCTCCTACCTCCAAGCACTTGGAAAACGTCAACGGCCTGGCCCTTCCCCCAGGTTCCACTGCCCTGAGTGTAAGTGGCCTGGTGTGAAGGGCTCGGCCTCCTGAATCCCCCTGTAGCACTGTAGTGACTGTAGCACTCTCTGAACCGACAGGACCCCTGTGGCTTTCCTGCCAATTTTAGTTTGGTCTCCCATCTCTGAGGGAAAACAATTTTTCCCCCAGATCACCCGAGACCTGGCCCCTCCATCCTTGCCCGGCCATCACTTACGCCCGCCCGTTTCAGAATAATTTTCACCAACTCCAATGAAGTGTAATGACTCACTTGGCAATTTGTATTCATACACTATGATTAGTTTTGTAAGGAATTTTGGGAAACACCAAGGACCCAGCCCAACGTGGAGGAGTCAAGAAAACTTCCTGGTGGAGGTGAAGTTTGAGCAGACTCTGTAGAATGGGCAGGAATTGATTAGAAGAAGAGGAAGGAAGTAGCTAATGGGGAGGGAAGGCATGTCCTCTGGGTGCGTCCTCAGAACAAAGGCATAGACGGGAAAGAGCATGGAATGGGCTGAGAATCCAAAGTTTGGGGGCTGGACTAAAGCTTCCAAGGCTGACGATGGGAGAGGGGCTGGAGGGGTGGGCCTTGTGAGCCACGGGAAAGACCTGGGGTCACAAAGTCTCCGCACATCTCGGGTGGCTCAGCCGGGCTGCAGCAGCACAGAGGAGGGCTTTGAGTGGGCCGCGCTGGGGCCCTGGTCAGGGAGAAAGCGCCGGAGCCAGAACACCGGCTGAGGGCCAGCGGGCAGCGGGACGGTCTGTTGTGCGGCAGCTGATCATCTGAGCTGTGGGCTCCTGACCTTGGCCCTGCCCAAAGTCAGTCTTGGTCCCAGGGCCCAGGGCGCAGCTCAGTGGCCCCAGCCGCGGTGGGGCAGCCAAGGATGCAGTCAGCCATGGAACACTGTAGGCACGGGAGGCTGAATCCCTTCACAGAGGCAACAGTGTTAACAAAGAAGAGGGAAAGGTTTGATCCTCAATCCAACACCAGTTTGGAGGCCAAGCCCTGGACTCCTGGGGAAAGGAGAGAGAGAAGGGCTGAGCCAGGCTCCAGGTAAGCCTGTTGAGAAAAGTGACTCTTCACCCAAAACTAACCCAACAAGCGTGGTGGGCAACCTGAACCAAGGTTACACATTGCACTCCAGTTCTGCGACTGCTCTCAAGCGCTCGGGTCCTTGGCCTGGCTCCCAACTCCATTGGGCTAGGGTCTTGTCTTGCCTTCACCGCCAAATTGCAGCATAGTTGAGAACCCGAGTTTGGCAGTTATGGGGTCCTATTCCTAGTCATCGCATCTTCCTGGTGCTGATAACCCTCTTCTTGTTTCTCAGGATGCAGACGGACCTTGGCTCCCTCCCAAGGGAATCGCTATCCCCAGTGGGGAATTCCCAATGGTCCCTTTGCTGGATCTTCCTCTTTTTGCCAGGCTGCACATTTTTATACACTGTTTATGTTTTGGTTTTGTCGCAATCCCTGACCACACCAGTAAGTGAGTCTAGCTTCCAGGCGACCCCTTCTCATCTACACTCTTCTACCACCACAGGACAGGAGCAAGGCTGCCTTCCTCTTACCCTTTTTGCTAACCTTTCCCTACTCGTCGACATCACCATTCAGATAGTTTTCTCCATTTCTATGACCTTGTGGGTCAGAGGGGAACCCCCTACATTCATGATTCCCTTAGGCCAGTTTCCATTTTCTGAAAAACTTGTCTTCTGTCTAATGAGTTACTGCCCACCACCAGTCACTGCCCTTGGTGCTTTATGAGCAGCAGCGGAAGCAGGTGTTCAATCCCACTTTACAGGTCAGAAACTGAGGCTGGGAGAGGTCACATAGCTCATCAGTGGTGGATGTAGGGTTTGACCTAGGCTCCAAAGACTTTCCAATTCCAGGTTTTTTTCTCGATAGCACACTACCTCCTATCTCCTAGTGCCTTAATTCTAAGACTTCAAACTGAGCATTCCAGGGCAAAGTGACAATTTTGAACTCTTGAGCCCATGAGAGCCCACCCACCCTATAATTCAAGGGCACCAAGCTGGGGTGAAGTCTAGAGTCCTCTGACACTCTAAACCAGAGCTTCTCAACCTTGGCTGCACTCTAGAATCATCCAGGGAACTTAAAAAAATCGTGATGCCCAGGCCATATCCCAGACCCGTTCAATCAGAATCTCCAGGGTAGGACCCAGGCACTGGGAGTTCTTACAGCTTCCCAGGTGATGCCAATGTGTAGCCACAGCTGAAAACTACTGACTTAAACCATTGGTTCTCAAGCTTTAGCGTATATGAGAATCACCTGGAGGGTTTGTTAAACCTCAAATTGCTGGGCCCACTCTGGGTTTCCAGTTCAGTAGGTCTGGATGGGGCCTGAGAATTACAGTAGTAGATAATTATTAGATAATTACTTATCAGATAATAAGTTCCCAGGTGCTGCTGCTGGACCACACTTTGAGAACCGCTGCTCCAGACAGCCTCACTCACGTCTCACCTACTCATGCAGACGCTCCCCAGCACCCAGATTCTCTGTGTCTCTCCCTACTGAGTCACTCCTCCCTTGTTGGAGCTCTGTACGGACCCGGTACATGCAGGAAGAGAGGGCTTTAATAAAAGAGGAGACATTAGGAAATTCAGCTTCAGATCAACAGGGTTGATTATGAAATGAAAGGGCAGGGAGCAAAACAGTTAATTACCTTGAATGTCTGTGTCACTTATTTAAAATATCCCTTCAGTAGTAGTAAGGTGATTGTCATCCTGTGGCTGGCAGCTTTGGTCTTATAGATGGAGCGGCTGAGGGATACAGGCCACTTTGGAAAAACCTGCTCTCCATCAGATCTGCCACTTCTGCCTGTGGGACTGCGGCCAAGCTGCTTGACGTTTCAGTTTCCCACTCTGAAAAGGGAGGGTTATGATAATACTCACTTTGTGGAAGAACTGTAAGGATTAGATGAAGTAACATTTGAAAATGCCTACTCAATAAATGGTAGCCATTATTATTATTATTACTCTAGTATTATTCTTGGCTCTGCTGCTGTCGGTGCCCCTTATGTAAAGATTCTCAGCAATGAATTATGCTTACAGTTTAGTGTAGAGAAAGCTTCTCTCATCCAACTAGCAGGAGTGCTTTTTATTGGTTAATAGCAGCTAATATATTTACCAGGGAAGCTCAGGGCTAAATTCTGTGAAGTTGTTGTTTTTTTTTTTTTAATGAGCCACTTTTATTTATTTATTTATTTTTTTGGTGAGGAAGATCAGCCCTGAGCTAACATCCATGCCAATCCTCCTCTTTTTGCTGAGGAAGACCGGCTCTGAGCTAACATCTATTGCCAGTCCTCCTCCTTTTTTCCCCCCAAAGCCCCAGTAGATAGTTGTATGTCATAGTTGCACATCCTTCTAGTTGCTGTACGTGGGACGCGGCCTCAGCATGGCCGGAGAAGCGGTGCGTCGGTGCGCACCCGGGATCCGAACCTGGGCCGCCAGTAGCGGAGCGCGCGCACTTAACCGCTAAGCCACGGGGCCGGCCCCTGTGAAGTTTTGATAATCATCTTTAGCCTAAGTTTTCTGGTGTCAGTCTCTCTCCCCTTGATTATACATGAGACACTCCTTTCTTTACTTATCTTGATCTCATTCATTACCACTAGCTAATTTTGTCTCCCCACTGGTTTCTAAGATCCCCCAAAAGCAGGCCTGCAGTTCTCTGCTGTGTCTGACTTGATGCCTATTCAGCCATGTTAAATGTGTGGATGGATGTGAGAGCTCTAAATAAACATGAGTGATCTAAAATCCTTTTTGGCGATGAATAATTTTAAAATGATAAGTTATTAAATGCATAGAAAACATGAGGACTCTGGGTCTCATTGGCCTCATCGGTGAAGTGGAATCAATTTTAATTTAACTAATACTCGGCAAGAAAAAGAAAAGTCAATATTGAAGCGAATAGAACACAGGCAGTTCTGAGTTCAAATTCTAGATGTACCAGTTCCTTCTTTCCTTTCTTTTTTTGGGCAGGTTCCTTAACCTGGCCAAGCCTTGACGTCCTCAGGTGTAAAATGAAATTACCAATGGTTCCACTGTGGTCTCCTGTGAGACTAGAGGATGTGACGTGTGTGGATAAACCTGGCATGCGTGGTGCCTTTCCCCTTGGATGTTCAGCTGACTCTTGGTTCTTTCTCTCAACTTCATCCTGCCTTGCAAGGATTTAGATCCACAACACTACAGCTTCTGCAGAAACAGGCCTGGGGGAGGCAAGTAGGACAGCCAGGGCCAGCGTTTAAGGAGGCGCTCACCCTCAGGATCGGGCAAGTGCAGGGTCCGCCCCTGAGAGTAAGTGCCTCCTTAAATGTCATTCCCTTGATAGTTTGCTTGCAGCACCCTAGTCTCCACCCCGGGGCCTCTGGGTGACTTTTTATATCTCCATACCCCATACACAATTGTATTTAAATGACTTTCATGAAGCTGGCTTGGAATCCACTTTTGGCATTCTCAAATTGACAGGAATCTGTAGATTTCAAATCCAATCAAAACAGACGACCTGTGGTGACGCAAGGGCAGCGTGCAAAACCCCATGGGCATGGGCGGGAGGGGCTCGATCCCCGGCCCCGTGCAGATGCTGGAGGAAGCAAACCACGCCTCCCAGTCCCACCTGAACAGAGCTGAGCACATTTCAAAATGCATCTCATACTTACTTTGTCAAATTGGAACCTTCTCTGACCTCCATGTGGTAGGAGGGACAGTCAGGGTTCTCCCACTTTAAGCAACAAGGAGATGGAGACTTAAGTCATTTTCCCAAGGTCACAAAGCAAATCAGGTTTGACGCACAGGCTGGACCAGTAATTCTCAACGCAGGGTCAGAGACCCCCAGGGGTACTTGTCCAGCTCCAGATTTCCAGGCCTGGGCTGTACCCAACACCTCCCGATCCAGTCTCCGGAGATGGGGCTGAAACGGGCAGTGAAGTTCGCTGTGGTCCAAACTTCTCTGACTTCTGTGTCTTGATCCCATGTCAGCCATCACACCACATCTCTGAGTGCATAGGAGAGAGTGACGCTTTAACCGAGGTGTGGGACGCGTGTGCTGGGTGCTGCTTGGCATAAAGTTGCGTTCATCGATAAAGTAGCTAAGCATTTATTTTCATAGCTATTGGGAAAAATATACCCACTGCTTCAAACACATGAGTTCATGAATTTTTGCTTAGGACAAAGTTAAGTTTTGAAAGGTAAACCAACTTAAAGTTGATTTAAAGAAAATATGGTACATGTAGTACTGAAATGTGGCAAAAATTGTGAAAGTGATACAGTCATGACTGAAGTTTGGGACACACAGCTTTGAGTGATTCTACATCAGGAGCAGAAGCTGGCCAGAAGGCAGGGCTTCTTCTAAAGGGACTTTTAGAGCCCTGCAGAGACTCACCACCTCTGCATCAAACACTGCCAGCAGCCAGTGAACATCATGATAAATATAAACATCGTGATAAACATTACCACTGTCATCAAGCCAGATGCCAGGGGGAGTGTAAAGCTCTCCCCTTAGGGACAAGCGATAGCCCTTTCCAACAGGTTGTCAGAACCCTAGACTCAATCCTTCCAGGTCTGCAGACCAAGAAGCAGACTGGGGATGGAGGCCTGTGGGGGCAAGTTCCAGAGGGATAAGATGTGCACCCTTCTCACATCTTCCCCAGGCCTTCTGGTGCCACTACTACCGAAGGCGGCTTTCCCCTTCCCTTCCCAAGGGACCACTGTAGATGGCCAGGTTGGCAGGGGCCTGGGGGAGGGGTTTTGTGCAAGTAAGAGATGACAGAGAGAGAAAGAGAGAAGGAGAGTGTGAGGGAATGGAAGGCTGGGGGAGGGTAGAGACTGGAGGAGAAGGAAGAAAGAAAAGTGGGGGAAAAGGCATTTGTAAAATTAAAGGCAAGGCCCCATCAGATGGTCTTGGGCAAGGAAAGCGTGTTACAGGCAGGAGTAATTGGTAATCGGAGCTGATGTGAAGAAGGGATGATTTATGGGAGCATGCAGACAAGGGTGGAATAATTTTTGGAGCAGAACGGGGAACTTACTGAACGCCTGAAACTCAGCTACTTATCCACTTGCTCTTGTGATGAATTAGCTCTTGTTTAAAGTAACTGCGGCTCCATTTTTCATTCTGATTACTACACTTGATATGTTTCTCTCCTTCTGTTTCCCTCTGACCACTGCCCCCTTACCAGGTTCTGGGTGCAGAGGCACTGGGGTTGTAGAAACTCGTCACCCCTCCCCCTTGCCTCCCCCCACCCCGACCCCCATAGCAACATTAAACAGCCAAGTCTAAAACCCAGCCACTTGAAATATTGCAAAGATTAGTGAAGACTTTAGATGCAAGACTGGCCTGCTGATGCATCCTGAATGATGGCAATTCCTTTGCCCATCTGATGTGGGAAGTCTCTCTCCAGGCCGGTCTACCTGTCCTTAAAGATGTGAAGTAGAGAACACACTTCCTCCGCGGGTGTAGCACTCTTTGGAGATGGAAAGGCTTTTGAGGACCCTGGCAAACCCTAATGAGAGGTAAATTCAAGATAAACCGTGTCCTATCCCATGTACCCCTCCATACCAACATTTTTAAAAATCAGCTTTAAATTTATATTGTGCAGAAAGAGAGCAGTTCTAGGCACAAGCATAGGTATATCAGTATCATGTCCCTTTATTATTTACAAAAACTTTTTCTTTTTTGGTGGTGAGGAAGATTGTCCCTGAGCTAACATCTGTACCAATCTTCCTCTATTTTGTATATGGGACACTGCCACAGCATGGTTTGATGAGTGGTGTGTAGGTCCGTGCCCAGGATCTGAACCCGTGAACCCCGGGCTGCTGAAGCAGAGCGCATGAACCTAACCACTACACCACCAGGCTGGCCCCTAAAAAATGTTTTCTTGGTTAAAAATACAACCCTCAAAAGTTCAAACCTCCCAGTGGTCCAGTCTCAAGACAAATTTCCATTAGGAAAAAACAAAGAGTCTGACAAAACAGTGATTAAAACAAATTAGATACTTATAGTAGTTACTTGTGAAAATAACAAAGGGAAAATATTTACCTGATGCTCCAAAAAACTTCTAAGATGCTCTTGGCATCTCTTTCCTTCCCCGACTAACAACTCCAAACCAAGAAGCCCTCCAGGCCCGGCCGAGTGGCTCTGGGTCAGTACCACACACGCCCAAGGGGGTTGTGCAACACGGTGGCCCCAGCTCTTCGCGTCTTGTCACCGCCACCCGTCCCTCAAACCTGCTGCTTCTGTTTTTGCTCCCGTTAGTAATTAGCTCACCTCCCTCTCACCACTGAGCCTCACGGGCCCCTAGATCTCTGCCTTTGCCTGTTGCTGGCACCTTTCTCTCATTCCTTTGGTGGTTCTATCTCAGGCCTTTCGGGATCTTTCCTGCCTCAGTGGACCCCTGTTTCTGCCAGCTGCTATTTCAAAGTGTCCTAAACACCGGGGCTGCTGTCTTCACTGATTTCTTGAATGCTGACCCACCTGGGTCCTCAGGTACTTGCCCACTCCCTACCTCTAGCTCTTCTTTTGGCTTCTGACTCTGGCTTTTATTTTTAAAAGCAGCTTCCAGGAGCTCCCCGGGGCTCAAGCCTATGCCTCTTGGTTTGTTTGGCAACATTCTGTTTATATCCAGACCCCAGCTCTCCCGGCTCTGGGTTGCCCCTCTGCCTTTATGATCTCCCTCGGCCTTGGAGGCACAGCAGGGTGGGAAGCAGAGCTGTGTTCCTAGTGAACAGTGTGGTGCAGTAGGGAAAAGCTTTGGATTTGGAATCGGGACACTTAGAATCCAGTCCCAGCTCTGCCACTGATTCTAGGCAATGGGTTTCTCTCCCTGGGGAATAAAGAAATAAAGTTTCCTCATGTAGAAATAAAGAGATGGAGTGGCTGGTCATGCGGATCCTTCCCAGTGTAATGGTTCAGAAGATGTGGTCTCCACTCAGACTCAGGGTCACATCCCATTTCCTCCCCTCACTGATGATCTCTTTGAGCCTCTAGGAAAACTGACTTCCTGGGTTTTTATGAGGATTAAACAAGAGACTGGATACAAAATGCTTATCACAGTGCCTGGCACAGTGAACACTCAGTGTTAGCTGCTAAAGTTATCATCATCATCTATTATCACTCTGTCATTGAGCTAATCTTGGAAGGCTTTTCCTTTCATTTTGGTTTACACAGTCAACTTTTTGGAGCAGCATCTCAGTCTTTATTCTGCCACATCACGCTTGTTGAATGAGACCCACTCTCAGCAGTAAAGAGCGAGGACTCAGTTCACCCGGCAGGGTATATCAGAATTGCATGGGAAGAAGAGAAAACAGCCACAATAGAGGCTGAGAACCAGCCTTTTATATTCGTGCTCCTCCTAAGAAAACACCCATCCAGAAGGAGCCGGTTCAGCCCAACTGAATCCTCAACGTAGCCAAACAGGTGCCGGCCCTCTGGGAGATGCCCAGGGTCATCCGTCATCAGGGTCCAGACGTCCTTCCTGGGCTTTGGGAAGCACGGTTGGGTGCAGGGCGGGGTGGGGCTGGTCCTGTTTGGCAGACACTGGAATCCAGAGACTGGAAAGACAGCAAGCAGGGCTGAAGCCAAAACTGAGGGGCAGTCAGATGGTCCCACCAAAGTTCAAGAGGGCCGGCTAGAGAGGTGAGACTGCGAGGGCCGGCCAGGCTTGTAGAGCATGACGGCAGTGATGCACCTTCCCCCAGGCCTCCTCCAGCACCCACCTGTCCCGCACGCTGAGGGGGAAGCTGGGCCCAGAGGGAGTGTGTGCCCTGGAGTGACCTTCCCCTCCTCCTCCTGCTGCTTGGGGGCTTCCACGGATGTCTGGTCATTAGGCAGAAATTTCAGAAGGAGGACAGTCACTCTGGCTCTGCCCACAGCAGTGGGGACTGCAGTCCCTAGCTTATATCCAGTGACAGTGGACACTTTCCTCTTTGCTGGAGGTCATCGTACCTGCCTGGGGCTCGGAAATGAGCAGTTCCCCTGAGCTGAGCTGGCAGCGTTCGTTTCCTAGAAAGCAGGGCTGACTTTACCTCGGACCCAGGGAGACTCAGCAAGCTTACACCTGTCCACCTGCGACTCAACATTCGCCACTTCAGTCATCCATCCGCTCATTCCAAAGATGGTTATTGAGCACTGATTGTGTGCCAAGCCCTTGATGGGAGCTGGAGGTGAGTCAGGTCCAGGGCTGAAAGGCCAGTGGGCTAACCTACCCTTGGGGACAAAAGCCATCCAGAGCACTTGCTTCTCTCCTCTGGAACAGTCAGCCAATTCCATTAGATGTGAGCAGCTAGAGAGCAGAAACAGGTCTGTTATGTTCATTACTGTCTAGTCAGCACTTAGCACAGTGGCTGGAAAAATAGCGCTGGGTAAATGTTTCTGGAAGGAATGCTTCCTCCCAAAGGAGTTGTAGATAGATGACCCCCAAGTACCCCAAACCAAACGGCCAATATTGGCAGCTGTTACTCGCCACAGCATTGCTCCTGTGCACATCACGGCATTGCTCCCATGCACAACACAGCATTGCATCCATGCACACGTGTCTGTCCACACCCTCACACACACACCACCACGAGGTTCCACTGATGCCCAGCCAGTCGCCCTGTGACCCTTATAACAGTGACCCTGAGAGGCTGGCATTATTACTATTGTTACGCTCCTACTACAGTTGAGGCGATTGAGACTTAGAAAGTTTAAATGACTTGCCTACAATCAAATCCGGATTCTAAGCTGTCTATTCCCTGAACTGTCTGCACAGAGAACACCATCAAGGAGTTTGGAGTGAGGGTGTGGAGGTTGGAAAAGGAAAAGGAAGGGCAGGAGGAGACGGTATTACCAGTTTTGGAGCTCAGCAGTGGGAAGTAGAAGTTTCTATCCCAGACTCAGGATATACCTTCCGTGTGCGTGCGTGCGTGTGTGTGTGTGTGCGTGTGTGTGTGTGTGTGTGTGTGTGTGTGTAGTTGGGAGGGGCTGCATGGTAAAGACCTCCAAGCGCTTCATCCCTTTGCAGAACAGACATTCAGCACCTCTGATTGGCTGCCAGCTTGCGGAATGGGTGGGGATGGGGGTGTGGTGGGATGGAGCTGGGGCACCAGCTGTATGGATTTCCTTCCACGTGACCAAGAGCAGGAGCAGGATGGGGATGGGCGGAGAGTCGGGTTCAGGTTTACCAGGTAGGACCAAGGTGGGGTCAGGAACCCAGGCTGTGATTGTTCAATAACCAAATTTCCCCCTTCCCCGGGAGCCCCTGCCCCTTTTAAGGAGAATTGCAATCTTTATTTAATAATTAACCTGTCACAAACCCATCAAAAGAGAATGACAGAGAGAGAGGGAGGGGAGGTGGGGGAAGGGGGCCCAGCCCAACATCCCCGCTGGCCCGTGCTCACCTGGCCCATAATAAATAGGATGAAAGGCACTCCTGATAAATGCCCGTGTCAGGGAGAGATTTTACCTTCACTCAGAAACAATGTAATATCTCGGCTATTACCCAAAATAATTTATCAATGTGTAATAGCTTTGTGCAGACCTCAGATAGGAGGGGAGCTGCGCTATCAGAGATGGATGTAGCCTACCTTCAGCTTTTAATTTTTAATGTTCGTAGCCAGCTTTGCATTAAAGGCCAGGTGTCATATAAAGACTTAATGTAAGAGGGGAGTTCATGAATTCTAATCAAGGGAGGAGCGCTCCCTGGCTGGCTGCTGTCACCTCCCACTGTTCTTATTGATCTTTTGTTTTCTCCCCTCCTGTTCTGGCTCTTGCCTCTCCCTCCAACCCCTCCACCTTTTTCCACCCCATCCGACCCCACCCTCCCTGCCCGGCCCACCCTTCCCCACCCCGCCCAGGGCTTTCCGCTTCCCAAGTCACATCCTTTCTTCCGGCCACAGGAGGAAGGGTCTCTGGCTGGCTGGGCCAGGCCAGTGAAGATTCTATAACATCTGGACCAGATGCCCAAACTCAAGAGGGCAGGACTCTTTTTCTTTTTCATTCATTCGTTCCACTTTTGTTTATTTATTCATTTCGTTTTCATTCATCATCCAGAAAGTATTTTTGAGTACCCATGAGGGGCCCAACTCTATGCTAGGACAACACTAGAGACAAGCAAGATAGGAGTTTATAATCTTGCTGGCAAAATCCTCACTCATGCAAACATACGTGTGTAAACGTGACTTGAGACAGTTACGTGAGATTTTGAAGACACCCTCAAATGTCACATTCTCGGTGAGGCCTTCCCTGAAGGCCTTTTAAATTTTGTGCACCTTTTAAAATCTGTGCACCTAAGTGTGCACACACACACACACATACACACTCATCCAACAGGCATTATCCCTTTCGATGCTGTATTTTCCTCCAGTGCACTAATCACCTGCTACGCTGTATAAATTGCCTGTGTATTTTGCTTATGATCTGTCCCCTTCTACAAGAATGACAGTTCCACGAGGTAGGAATCTTGGTCTGTTTTGTTACTGATATGGCTCTGGTGCCTAGCACAGTAATCAACTCATAGTAGATGCTCAATAAATACTGATTGACTGAATTAAGAGACCAAGAGTTGTGCTCAAGGGACAGGAGCAGGGGTATTGCTCTGTGGGGGGAGGGGAGGAACCATGTGGCTTCCAGCGGTAGGCCACTCCCACTCTCCTGCCCCTTGTCTGTTCTCTGACCTGCCGGGCCTTTTTAAAATGCCAGTGTAGTTACCTGGGGAACCCACTGCTCTCCCCGCTGTCCCCAGCCTGCCTCTGTCCCTAGCCTCCTGGCAGCTTCCTCTACCTGTCCCTCCAGGGGCCTGATTCAGATCAAAGGTTGCCACAAGGTGGGGACGGGGACAGGGGATGTGTCCCTGGCTGTGAGCTCCTCCAGGGTGGGGCTGGGCCTTCTGCTCTCTGGAACCAAGAGCGCAGGTAGGTGCATGCAGTAGGTGCTCAATTCCAGGCAGGCCAGTTTTTATGTGAGAAATGCATTCCTGAAAACCTTTCCTAATCTTGAACTCACAGAATTCAAGACTAATTTTCCCATAAGAATAGATATAAAGCAGGATCTGCATTATTTCAAAGTTTAGACAAGGAAGACTTCATTCATCTTGTTTGTATTGCCCAGTTTCAGATTTGCTTGAAAATGCAGCTGTGCTGTGCTGCTGTGTCGAACGTGGAGTCAAGAAGGGGCAAGTTCCCTCCATTCCTTTTTGGTCCTGCTGCCACTTCTCTCTGCCAAGGGGCCCCCTTCTACCATTTCTGCAGTTAAGAACGCACGGCTTCCTCCCTATAGTTCCCTTCTCCTCCTTTAAGACCCACTTCAAGTCAGCCTCCTCCGTGAAGCCCTTAGGCACAGTGGGTCCCCCCTTCCCCTATGCTCTCAAAGAATTTTGTTTCTGCCTTTGCCACAGGCAGTTGAATTGTTAATGAGTTGCTAATAAATCTGGCTTCCTTATTAGATCTTGAGGCCTTAAAGGCAGAGTTCAGGTCTAAGCATCTCTTTTATCCTGGCACCATGAATATGAATGAATAAATGAATGAATGAGTGCCCAGGTTACTCCCACAGATATCCCCCAAAGCTGACGTAAACTTCTAAGCTGGTTTCATCAGAATCACATTTGGAACTTAAAACAAACAAATAATGAAACCAAACAGATTCCTGGACCCCACCCCAACCCTTGCTTAGAAAGCCCCCAGGGGATTCTGATGGTCAGGCAGGTGGGAAGCACTGCCCTAACCAGGGTTTCCATTAGACTCACCCAGGGCACTTGTTAAAGGCACAGATTCCTGGGCCCCACCCTGAACCTACGGAGCTGGCCTCTCCAGGGAGGGTGAGCATTTAACAAGTGCCCCAGTGATTGGAGACGTCAGAGCAGTTTGGAAACGCCCCCTGTGCTCTGGCCGTCCTTCTCAAGGGCTCCCAGTGTGGGGTGGGGACCTCTCCTCCAGCCCTGTCCAGACAATGAGTCCCTCCAGAAGTCCCTAATAATTTTCAGGGCAGGAAGGCACATTATGATCATTCTGTTCCAGGGTTTCTCTGTTGTGGGGCTGTCCTGTGGATGGTAGGATATTCGGCAGCATCCTTGGTCTCTACCCACTAGATGCCTGCAGCAACCTCTCCCTCCTCCACTTGTGACAACCAAAAATGTCTCCAGACATTGCCAGATGTCCCTGGGGGACAAAACTGCCCCTGCTTAGGGGCTCAGAAAGGCCAATTTTCCCAAGAGAAATCACACAGCTAAGATTTCAGGAAATCATTGCAGGGGAGGCAAACTTTTACCTCTACCCTCTAGGGTTCTTTTGGCTGAACCTGAGAATTAAATTGATATAAGAGAGATCAACAGGAGAAAAGCATACACATTTATTTAATACATGTTTTACATGACATAGGAGCCTTCGTTAGACATGAAGACCCAAGGAAATGGCAAAACGTACTTGCTTTTATATTAGTTTGAACAAAGAGAGGCATCTGTGCAACAGTGACTCAGCTGTGTGGGGAGGCTAAAGGAAGATAAGAATTATTTTAACAAGGTCTGTTCGTATAGAATTCTCTTGGTCTCACCTTTTTGTCCTCGATGATAAAAATGCACTTTTCTTTTGGTATAGGGAGTACATCTTTCATACGGGAATTTCACCTCCTGCTTTATAGAAAAAGAAAGAAGGTCAGAGTGTTTTTCTTGTATTTGCTGTTTTTCAAGTGCCTTTAACACAAAATAGTCAATATAGCAGAGTGACATATTTTGGAGTGGTATGCTCTGAACTCCTTCATAATCAAAAGTCAAGATGAAGATTATATACAAATGGATTCATCACAATATTGTTTATAACAGCAAAAAACTGGAAGCAGCCAATGCGATTAAAAATACAAGAATAATTTTTCAAAACTTATAGCACTTTCACTTATAGGCAGCCGTGAAAACAGTGATATTGAGGATTAACTAATGACATAGAAAAATGATTAAAGGTTAAAGGAGAAAAATCTGTTTACATAGTGGGATAAAGAGCATGGTCTCAACATTATTTTAAAAGTGAAAATAAAAGGGCATAACTTTTGTGCTATATCACAATGGAAACATATTTAATTTTTTCCTGACAAAACATTATTGTCATAACAAATTAAAACAATACAGAGAAAGTGTAAGTTCTCCCTAGACACTCTACTTCCCAATCACAAGGCCAGGCAAAGGTGTAAGGACTCCCCAGAGTGAGTAAGAATTAATACAAGTTACACCAATATCTTTTAAAGACACATTCAACATTGATTTATGGGAGTGGGGAGAGACTGATCCTTACTGAACAAAGAATTCATACACCTCTATTTCAAAATAAATCATTTATTGAAATAAAGAAAGATTTTTTTGTTTTCAATTACAAAATATTTGAAACAGAAAATTGTAGGAAACAGTATAAACAAATTCCTGTGTACCTTATGTCAGTTTACTTGCTTTATAACTTTTGGTTTTTAAGAAATGTTGCAATGTTATAGATACAGAATAAGCCTCACTCTCTTTTGTCTTTTTCTCTCTTATACTCAATACTCAAAGAAATCTCTATCTTGAAAGTAATATAAACCATCCCCATGCATGTTTTTAATACATTTTCTACATATATGTCTCCATAAATAATTTTGCCTTGTAACTAAAAATTACATAAATAGTATCAAATTGCTTTGATAGTCTCTTGCAACTTGCTTCTTAAACTTTGTGATTTTTTTAACTTGTCCATGTTTATACATACAGATTTAATTCATTCATTTCAACTGCTCATTAATATGACATTATATCATTAAACTACAATTTATTTATCCACTCTCCTACTGAAGGACACTTAGGTTCTTTCCAATTTTTCTGCTACTTCAAACAATGCTGCATGACCTTTCTTTCCTTCTTTCTTTCTTTTTTTTTTTTTGCTGAGGAAGATTCACCCTGAGCTAACACCCATTGCCAATCTTCCTCTATTTAGCATGTGAGCTGCCGTCACAGCATGGCCACTGAACTGAACCTGGGCTGCTGAAGTGGAGTGTGCTGAACTGAACCACTAGGACACCCGGGCTGGCCCTGCATGAACTTTCTTATACAGATTTCCTTGCATATTTGTGGGAGAGTTTGCTTTCTAGGGCAGCACTTTTCAAGCTTTTCGGTCTCAGGACTCCTTTATTCTTAATAATCATTGAGGCCCCCCAAAGAGCTTTCATTTATGGGGTTATATCTATCAATAAGTATCAGAGTTACCAGTTTAGAAATCAAAACTGCGAATTGTTAAAACAATTATTTATTACTTAATTAAAAACAATAATAATAAACCCATGCACATTAATATAAATAGCATATTTTTATGGAAAATAACTGTTTTCCAAAATAAGTATAGTAAGACAAGTAACATTTTTTTTCATTTTTACAAATTTCTTTAATGTCTATTATACTATATTGTTTTGGTTGAAGTCTATGAAAAAAACTTGGCCTCACATAGATACATAGTTGGAAAAGGGGGGAGTAATTTTCAGATAATCGTGGATATTCTTTGGTAATATACCAAAACTCAACAGGTGGTAGTTTCTCAAAGATCAGTTGCAATATGAAATCTGAAACCATATCAGTGAAGTTTTTGTGTTCTTACATTAAAATGCATTGGTCTATCTTGTACTTTGAATGGATATTTTACTCGTGATTTTTGTAACATCGTGCATTGATCATTTGGAAAATATTGGTTCACCGACTTTAGATCTTCCAGATGTTAGCACACTTTATTATACAATAACAAAAATTTGTGGTCGTTAATATCACCTCCGATCTTATCAGAAAAATCTTGAAGTATTGGGAAGCTGTCACACTCATGGTGGCAGATATAAGTTTCCTAAAATTTGAAATTTCAAGTTTTATCACTGGCAACAAATATTATCAGTTTTGTTCCTTGATGCGACAGGCTTACTTAATTTTTGGAGAAAATATCTGCCAAATATCCAAACCCAAATAACCATAGTTTGTCAGTTGTTCTTTCAAGGAAAATAGTGTTTCATGAAAAAAGTGGCTGGTTCATCTTTCAACTCAGTCACACGCGTGCTTTCCTTGGAGACAATTGTACTGGGGTATTCAGCAGAAGGACTCTATGCATGATTCCCATTTCATTACACAGAGTATTAAAAAACCAGGGACTCTAGGGGTGGAGATTTTTAAAAATTAAAAATTTTACTGCTCCATCAAGAATATTCTTCAGTCGGGCCAGTCCCGTGGCTTAGCGGTTAAGTGCGTGCGCTCTGCTGCTGGCAGCCCGGGTTCGGATCCCAGGCGCCCACCGACGCACCGCTTCTCTGGCCATGCTGAGGCCGCGTCCCACATACAGCAACTAGAAGGATGTGCAGCTATGACATACAACTATCTACTGGGGCTTTGGGGGAAGAAAAATAAATAAAATTATAAAATTAAATTAAATTAAAAAAAAAAAAAGAATATTCTTCGGTCAAACTGTTCTTCTCCATGCAAAGTGCTTGGCAGTGCAGAATACAATGACAGCTGATTTGGGGCAACCACCTTGATTCGTGCCAAGGTAACAGTAGTCCTATCCACCATTGCTTTTACACCATCATTGCAAACGTCAACATAGTGGAAAAGACAAATAACATCTTAGTATTATTCTGAAAATAGTTTTGACCTTGCAGGACCCCTGCAAGCATCTCAAAAATCTCTAGGGTCTGGGATCACCCCTTGAGAACCACTGCTCTACGGTATCTAAACAGAAGCTGAATTGCTGGGTGGTCGGATGTGCACATCTCACATTTACTAGTCACTCCTAAATCACTCTTCAAAGTGGGTTTATCGACTTTACTCCCACCAGCAATGTTTAAGCATCCTCAACTCCCCACATCCTAGTCATCACTTGGTGTCATCCAACTTAAATTTTGGCAATCCAACGGGTGTAGAATAGCATCTCATCGCTGTCTTAATCACAGCATAGCATTTCAAACATATTTGGGATGGTCCTTCAAATTAGTATTTTAATCATTCATAGTTAGAGGGTGTTTATTGCACTCACTCATAATTGAGATAATTTACAAGGATAGAGATATAAAATATAAATCTCTTTCAAGATGTGTTTAAGAGGTTATTTTCTAGCTTTCATGTTGGCAAAATATTTCCCACTTCTCTTCAATTTCCTTTTGCAATTTTCCAAATGAGAGAGCTTCTGGGGAATGCTATTCTAGGGTTTTTAATCATTTATTCCCTATAAACATTGCCAGCCCATATGTGATTTGGTTTCAGAATTGCAGTTGATTACATTGCAGATTTGAGCCTACTGGTCCCAGGGCTGGCGATGCTGCCTACAGTAGCTCCATGCACACTGCATGGACACATTGTCGAAATGCTCAACACAGATTTGTAGATGCTGGTAAAACCGGCTGTGATGGATTTAGTGAGAAACAGTATATCCACCTCCAAGGTGGCCATTTCAGGAGACTTTCCAGATTAAGTTTGACTGTGTGTGATTTTGCTGTGCACGTTGACTTCACAAGCTAACCCCCATGAAAGAAGCAAGGCCTTTCTAAGTAGTTGCATGTGGGAGTCTGAACTAATAGGCATTGGGTTTCTCATTTATTTTAGGAACACTTAGCTCCCTATATTGGTTTGGGTTCTCAGCCTCTGTTCATGTAGACTAGGGGTTGGCAAACTTTTTCTATAAAAATCCAAACAGTAAATATTTTAGGTTTCATGAACCACCTAGTCTCTGTTGCAACTGCTTCACTCTGCAGAGTAGGGCGAAATAGGTAAACCAACACTGTGGTTGTGTTCCAATAAAACTTTATTTACAAAAACAAGAGAGGGCTGTAGTTTGCTGACCCCTGGTCTAGATTGCTTCTTTTTCTCTGGAGAAAGCCTTTGCTAATCCTTTAGTGTCTATTCTTTTAGTATAATGGTCTGTAGTTTACATTTCATATAACTGTGTGTGTGTTGTTGAATCTTTAATGACAAAAGCAAATACGAGAAGTTGAAAAGGAAAATACCGTGGATAACAAATAAGATTATTATTACTATAAATTATAAAGCCACAAATATTCTGAGAGAATGTAATAAAATACATGCCAACTGGACCACCATGACAATGACATAGGCATGGCGGCTGTCATTTTGAGGTCCTCCACTGCTCTCCAGACAAGTGAAGTCAAATTGGGCCTGGAAGCCTCCTTGGAGAAAAAGCTGATTCCAGATCTAGGACAAGGAAAGTACAAGAGGAGCCCAAAATATCTGTTTGTACCAAACAGTAAAGTGTACTCAAAGAATAATGAGGACATAGGAACCAACTTGAAAGGATGCCTCTGGCCAAATCTGGGACAACTTCAGCATCAAAATAAATCATAATAGGGGCCAGCTGCGTGGTGTAGTGATTAAGTGCGCACGCTCTGCTGCTGGCGGCCTGGGTTCGGATCCCAGGCGCACCCCGAGGCACCGCTTGTCAGGCCATGATGTGGCAGCGTCCCATATAAAGTGGAGGAAGATAGGCACAGATGTTAGCCCAGGGCCAGTCTTCCTCAGCAAAAAGAGGATTGGCATGGATGTTAGCTCAGGGCTGATTTTCCTCACAAAAAATAAGTAAATAAATAAATAAATCATAATAGTAATGAATTATAACTCAATGAATGAAATAAGAACCCCCCAATCCACAGTGATCTAAATAAAGAGATAAGTAAATGAGGGAGAAGGGATAATTCTTCCTTATAGTAGAATGCCAAGTAATAAATACAGAAGGCAGGATGGTGTTAGAAAATCATCAGTGGATGCTAAAACTGGTGGGTGAAAGTTTAATGATGAAGAGGATATTTTCATAGCCTCAAAGTATCCTCCCACAAATTACTTATTCATTACAGAGGGAATCATAGTAACTTTACAACAGAGAAACCTAGCAGACATCACGTTACTAAATGATTAAAGTTGATATCACTAATTTGGGGCAAATCAACATCAAGTGCCTCTTGATACAATGCACTGAGAAGAACACAACATCACTTCTGTGAAATTTCTGTCCAAATACATCGACTGAATCTAATCATGAAAAAACATCAGACAAGCCAAATTGAGGGACGTACTACAAAATAACTGGCCCACTCTCTTAAAAAATAAAGCAAAGATCAAGAAATGCAAGGAATGGCTAAAGGAGTGTCCCAGATCAAAGGAGATGAAAAGAAACATGATATTGAATTGAATGCGCTATGTAATCCTGGTTGCATCCTTGACCGAGGAGGAAAAATAGCTGTGAAGGATACTATAGGGACCATTGAATTGAATATGAACCAAAATTTGAATATGAACTGTGGATTAGAGAGTGGTATCATATCAATGTTAAATGTTTTTATTTTCATAATTATACTAAGCTTATGTAAGAGAATGTCTTTATTTTTAGGAAAAAACACTAAAGTATTTGGGATTTAAAAAATGGTCCTAATAATACAAAGAAATACCTCATAAGCCAAAGTTGGGCTTTTAAATCAAACTCCTTATAGGTTGAACTCTAAAATGATGTTATCTGGAGATGTGGGGGCATTTTTCAGCTAATAACGTGCCTTGGATTCATAGACCCCATAGATTTTACTGTCTATTTATTACAATTGTAATGTATTTTATAATCATAAAAATTCTGTTAATTTTTCAAAAGTTTGGGAGTATGTTCCAGGTGGAAAAAACAGAATGCGCACTCTCATAGAAGTGAGGTATGCAAGTGGTTTGCAGTTTAAAATATGTCAAAGTTGTAGCCAATAAGTAGTGGAAAAAGAAGGCCGAAAGGGTAGTCATGGTCAGATTGCAAGGGACCTTAAATGCCATAGCAAGGAGTACTCATTTTGTTCAAGGGAAAAAGGGAAGCCATTGAGAGCTGCTGAGCAGGAAAGTGACATAGAGCTGAACTTCGGGAAGATGACTGGCTGCATGTTTAAGATGGATTAGAAGGAGCAGAACCCGGAGTTGGAGAGATTTTTGCAAAAGTGGGTTGGGAGGTAATGAGTGGTCCACTCATAGGTCAACACACATTTTTGTAAATCTGGAACTGGGGAAATAGGTAGAGATGGACATAGATAGAGTCATCTGCCTTGAGGAGCTCTTTGAGGCTATGGGAGCAAGTGGACTTGTGCTATGGACTTTATGTCTTAGTCCCCCCAAACACATATGTCGAAGCCCTAATCCCCAGTGCAATGGTATTTGGAGGTGGGCCTTTGGGAGGTAATTAGGTTTAGATGAGGTCATGAGGGTAGGGCCTCCATGATGGGATTAGCGCCCTTATTAAGAAGAGGAAGAGACCAGAGCTCTCTCCATCATGTGAGGACACAGCAAGAAAGTGGCCATCTGCAAACCAGGAAGAGGGCTCTCACCAGAGACTGAATCTGCTGGCGCCTTCGTCTCGGATTTCCGCCTCCAGAACGGTGAGAAATAAATGTCTGTTGTTTAAGCCCCCTAGTCGATGGTGTTTTGTTACAGCAGCCCCAGCAGACTAAGACTACTTGTTAAGGGGAAGAGGTAGAAAGGGACGGGAAACAAATGAAGGAAGAACTTTGGGAAGTACCTGAATTTAGGGGGCAGGAGGAGAAAGGGGAGCCAGGGAAGCAGACGTGAGTGACTAGGGAAGGAGGAGGAGAGCCCGGAGGGCAACGTCACGGGGACCTATGGGGAGAAGCATCACAAAGGATGGCTAGCGGTGGCCAATAGGAGTGAGTGCTGCTGAGAAACTGGGTACAGCTTTTGGATGTAGTGGTTGTGTTCTCACTGATGCCTTAGAACTGGTTCAACAGAGCAGGAGACGGGAAGCCAGATTGGAAGCAGGAAATGGAGGTGCCAGGTGAAAGCTGCTCTTTGAAGAAGTTAGGCGGCGCAATGAAAGACAGAGGTGACAAGTAAAACCTGAAGATAATGCAGGTGGGGGATGTTTTTGCTGTCTTTTGTGCCTGGCCCAGACCCCCTCCTTGCTGCTCTGTGAGACTCTCAGAGGACAGACACACCTCCTCCAGGTCGGTGATGCCTCCTGGGGGGCAGAGCCCTCCTGCTGTCTGGCCTCTAGAGCAGCTGCCCTCTTCCCAAGGGAATGATGGAGTGGTGTCATGGGCATGACCAGTGTCTCCCTGTACTTCGTCACCAATATGGAATACTTTAAATTACCAGAGCTCTGGATCCTGGACAGAGATGATGCCTCTACATGAAGACATTAATGGGAGAAGAAAGCAACAGGCATCTCCTCTGAAAGCAGAAAAACAGTGACAAACTCACACCACACATATGTGGTGACAAGAAACAAATTCAGTTTTCCCATCTCCTCACCCATGACTCCATTGGTCAAGAATGTCTTTTCATTGGTCTAGAATTCTACGTCCCTTTAAAAACTTCACTCCATAATTGTGATAATAGTGATAACAATGATAGCTAAATATTTACTGGTGCTGTGTGCCTGGGTAGTATATTACAAGGCCTGCCTGGCTCTGTCTGCAGATCCCCAGAACTACAGAGGTGGACATAAAAGATCTCTGTGACGCATGAAGCAGCACAATGTAAAGGTGGAGAGCATGGGTTTTGGAGTCTCACAGACCTGGCTTCCAGTTGCAGCTCTGCCATTTATTAGCCATGTGACTGTGGGCACCATGCATGCATAATGTCTATAAGCCTCAGTTTCTCCCTCTGTGAAATGAGAATGATAACAATAGAACCAACTTTACAGGGTTGTTGAAGATGAGATAATGTGCCAAAAAAATATTAGCAATGTGCCCAGCCCCTTGTAAATGTTTTTTAGTTGTTAGCAATTATTTTACATAATAAGAGATTATAATTATTCCCAAGGCCCAATGGTTGAGGGGAGCCCTAAGGAAGATTTTTGAATGTAAGGCACTGCCTTACATTCTTTCTTCCCTTTCAAAGCCAGAAGGGGTAGACAGAGGAAACAGAAACTCCCAGCATCTTACTTTCTTGCCTGGGCCAGCCTGGGCCCCAGCCCTGCCATGCAAGCCTCCCCTACAGAGATGGGTGTGCTGGGTGTTCAGGGCTCAGAGCAGAGTTCTAGGACTACATCCCAATCTTGCTTCTAGCTCTCCCTGACTTGAGGTCCCCAGAAACCAGAGCCCCTACTTGAATACTTGAATGCAACATTTCTAAGGGTCTTTACCAACATCACCCCAGCTTCTATTTATGACACTGTATCAGTCAGGGTTCAACCAGAGAAGCGGGGAGAGAGAGAGGAGGTGAGAGGGGAGAGGCAGAGAGAGAACGAGATGGGGGCGGGGGGACATCAGAAAGGGCAGGTAGGAACTCTTGGGCATGGGCTAAAGCTGCTGTCCACAGGCAGAATCTCTTCTTCTTTAGAGAAGCCTCGGCTCTCATTTTATGACCTTTTGACTGATTGAATCCGGCCGACCCAGATTATCAAGGCTAATCTCCCTTAAAGTCAACTGATAGCTTTAATCACACCTACAAAGTATCTTTGCAGAAACACCTAGATTAATGTTTGATTAAATAACTGGGGACTATAGCCTGGCCAAGTTGACACATCAAAAAACCATCACAAACACCAAACCCCGGGCCACCCATGGAGCCTGAAGTTATTTGCTTCAGACCACATGGCAGTGGGCATCTGTGCACACAGCAGAGAGGGTCATCTTGAGCTTGGTACCTTAAGCTTCGACAGGCTGGACAGACAACTTCGCTTATACGTAAATGCATAGTGAGTTGGCGTTAAAGAAACCTTGGAGGCCATTAGGGCCTTGAAGAGGGCGTGCACCCTGCTCTGCTAAGACAAGCCTTGGGGTCCCTGAGGGTGGCCTCTGCTTTGGATTTACCAGTGTTTTCCAAACTGTGGGTCACAACACACGTGTGGACCACGAAATCAATTCAGAGGGTGGTTAATCCACACCCTTTTTAATGAAAGGGAATAGAATGGAAAATGATCGCATGGATCACATGGAAAAGTGTATTACATGTAATAAAGATAAGTGTCTCAGGTGTGTGTGTGTGTGTGTGGCCCTTCCCATAGCCCTCTGCAGATTTCCTTTAGTTCTAGAGGTGTTAACATCCTTGGTCAAAAAGTGGGGGACAGTAGGGATGGTGGTGGGTTGGGAGTAGTTGAGGGAGGGAGATGAAAGTTGGGGGAGATAGAGGATTGGGGGAGTACGATAGGGAAGGAGAGTTGAGGGGACAGCATTGAAGAGGGGAAGGGCGCAGAGGCTGGAGGGAGTGTGGTGTCTGCTGGAGTCTCATCTTGTCTCCTGTACTCCTGGTTTCTAGGTCACCCACTCTGTGACTTCAAGGGCTAATGGGGAGGGCAAAAGAGGGAAGATGAGGCAGGGCCTATATTGCTTGCTTTTATCTTGTTGGTCTGCAGAGCACCAAGCAAGATCAGAAGAGAGTAGCTTCTATATGCCCCATTTGCAGATAAACAAACTGAGGCACAGGAAAGGCGGTAGCACAGAGGACCTCCTGCCATCAACCGCACTCCAAGGAAGAACGAGCCCAAGCCGGGCTGTTCGCGGCTTCTTCTTTGTCACCACCCCTAGTCCATCCTACCCCTCTCCACTGGGGTCTCTCCGTGTCCTGGTACAGGGACATGCCCATGTCCATGTCTGCTCCCAGCCATGGCCCAGCCCCAGGGCCTCTGATACACTGGTTTACTCTGGACAAGGGGGCTGGGTGAAGGGTGGGCTTCCCAGGAGACAAGCAGTCATTTCCTTGACAGCTTCTCCTTTCTGCCCTTTCCCATCCTGGGGCAGTTCAAGGGACTACTTTCGGGTGTTTGACAAGCCCACAAGCCAATAATCTCTCTCTCTCCCAGGAACTACCCACTCTACCCACCTGGTGGGCTCCAGGCAGCCATGGGTGTACTAGATGGCTCTGCACTCCTGGACACGTGGTAGACCAGAGCCATTTACCAGACCCAAGAGGACCCACCAGGTTCTCGTCCCCACCACTGGGAGGGGAGCTGAGAGATGACAGGGTGAGTCTCTGTGGACGGCTGAACTCAGAAGACATGAACTTGGGCGCCATGGGCAGCCTATAGCACCTCGTGGAACAGGGAGGTGGAGACCACCAGAGAAGAGGAGAGGTAAGAAGCAGCTCCAGATCCTGGTTCCAGAACCCGCTGAGCTCAGGCTGCAGCTCTGCCCTGAGGGCCCACGAGACGCAGGCTACCTTTATAATCAATTCTCCATTGTTGTTTGTTTAAACTAGCACACACCTTACTTGCAAAGAAAGAATCCTTTCAGCCATATAAGGAATGAAGTACTGACACAGCACTGGGTAAGCCTTGAAAACACTGTGCTAAGTGAGGGAAGCTAGACATAAAAGGTCACATACTGTATGATTCCTTTTATACGAAATATCCAGAGTAGACAAATCCATAGAATCAGAAAGTAGATTAGTGGTTGCCAGGGGCTGAAGGAAGGGGAGAATGAGGAATGATTACTTAAAGGGTACGGGGTGTTCTTCTGGAGTGATGAAAAAGTTTTGAAACTGGAGAGAGATGGTGGTGCCAACGTTGTGAATATGCTCCATGCCACTAGATTGTACACTTTAAAATGGTCAATTGTATGTTACATGAATCTCACCTCAATTAAAAATAAAAAAGAAAGAAAGATCCTAACGAACACATGGAGGGAGGTGGGGGTGGTTTCTGTCCTTCCCTGGTGCCCTAGGGCTTCCCCCAGCTGACCCAGGAAGACTGCACGTGGAAGAGAGCTGGCCCCACTCCAGCAGAAATGAGCCAATAGAAGGTCCTGTTTGCAGAGAGAGAACCAGGACTCACCAGCCTCTCTCAGCCCCTGGCACCCTGGGCTTCCGGTCTGGCTGTGTGCCAGCTAGGGCCCTGCTCCCCTCGGGGTGAATGGTGCAGCCCTAGAGAGTGGTTGACAGGCTGCATGGTCCTGAGCTCAGTGAAGGTCCCCGATGTTCCTCTGATCCCCTTTCCAGGTCAATCCTACAGGGGAGACACCACCCACCACTGGTGCCCAATGATCCCAGCTCCTCTAATCAGAGTCTCTGGCTGTCGAGTCCGTTGCTAACATGGTGACTCTAACTGCTGTGTACTACAAATTAATTCATTCCTTTAGGCCTCGCTGTTCAGTAACCGGCTGTCACAGCAATTGCCCCGGGAGCTAATTGAGAGTTGTGATCCGTGGCAGTATTTCCATTAGCATAATGACAGCAGCCACTGCACACACACAAATACACACAGAAGCAAAAACACATGGGTACTTGTACACACACATACGGAAGCTCAACACACACACACAAATGCCCAGCACACAAACACACACGCATTCAGCTGATTAGCCCCGGTTTGTTAGCACAGAGACAACTGGGAGAGGATGCTGCCAGGGCTGCTCATATTCTGGGAGGCCCCAGAAGAGGATGAAACCCCTGTGGACATGGGACACTGGGGATGGGCTCTGAGTGTGTGTGCACAGGTCGGGGTGGATAAGTGACAGGATCAAGGGCTCTCATTCCAACCAAAGTTCATCACCCGGCTGCCTCTTCATGCCAGGCAACGCTGATGCATGAATTCACTAATTCTTTCAAAAAGTCCTTAGATGGATACGAGCCAGGGACCATTCTGGGCACTCAGTGGTTGTCCTAGGGTGGATTCCCACCAGAGCAGAGCCTGAGATAGGATGTGAGTGAGGCGGTTTGTGGGGACTTGACGCCAGGAAGCCCCAGTAGGGAGAGGGGGAGTGAAACTGGGCAGGGATGGCAGGCAACACACGAGGGCAAGGAGCAGGTCACCACGGCCGTGCTGGGACTCGGAGAGAGTGTGCACACCCCGGCTCAGAGCTGTCCTACCCCTACTGGAGGCGGAGGAGCTGGGGTATTTACCCTCAACTCCCAGCGGTCATCAGTGAGGGTTGAGGGTTGCTTGCAGGGTTAGCTTCCTGCTACTTGTGGCCTAATCCTTGTGCAGACCCAGCATGCTTGTCCTCGGAGGAGTCACAGAGTCAGGTACTCACAGTGAGTACCTGCAGGGTGAGTGCAGAGGGGGTGGTGAGGGGGGGGTGAGTGAGGACGGGAGGTGAGTGCAGGGAGGAGGTGAGTGCAGAGAGGATGTGAGCACAGAGGGAGTGGGCTGCCCAGCAGCCTCCCTGAGGGGTGCACAAGACAGACCCAGTCCCTTCTCTAAGAAGCTTATTTCAGATGAACAAGGCCGGGGAGTCAAGTTCAGGAGTCAGGACAGCAGAGGCTCAGGGCCAGGCTCGGCATCCAGTGGAGCAGGGTAGGGGATGGCTCTGCTGAGAGCTCCTCCTCCTGCTGTGCTCATAGGCCATTGATGCTCCTCACGGCTCCATCCAGGGCCTTCTGTTTCTCACCCTGTGCTATCTCCTTCAGCCACTCCCCTGCACGCACAGCCTCAGCCACCACCGCAGGCAAGCGACCCCCACTCAGGTAACTCTGGCCCGGCCTCTCCTCCAAAGCCCCAATGTTGTGTGTCCAGCTCCCCGTGTGGCATCCCTGCTTGGATGTTGTGAAGGCACAAGACTCTAAACACGGTCAAAACCAAACTCACCATCTCCCCTCCTCCCTACAAACCTGGTCATCTTTCAGGTTCCCCATCTCAAGGCGTGGCAGCGATTCCATTTCTCAAGCTAGAAGCCTAGGATTAGCTCTGCACATCTTTCTGACATCGTTGATGGTCAATCGACACCAAGTTCCATTGATCTTTCCATCTCCCAAATATTTACCTCCCACTGCCGTCTGTTCTATCTCCACTGCCACCCCCTAATCGAAGCAGAGGATGGGCACTCAAAAGATACCTGCAGATGAGGGCATGATGTGGACGGGCTTGCACTTCTGTGAGGACTCTTGAGACTCTCTACTCTGCCAGGGTGCTGCAATGACACTCCAGGGGCATGCCATCCACTTCTTAATCTGGATTGTAGCAAAGATAAATGAAAAGAAATATATTCCAACTAGATAAATTATAAAATCCAAATAATGAGTCTGGTGGATCCATTCTAAGTGAATTGTGATTAATACCCTTTTTTTACTAGTGATAGAAAATCTGACTTAAAATGGCTCAAGCAAAGTAAGCGGGAGGGGTGGTGGAATATTTAATGGCTCAGATAACTAAAAAGGCCAGTATTAGAGCTTCAGGCACAGCTTGATCTAGGACCTATTGATAACACCAGAAGCCTCTGTTCATCTCTTGATTCCACTTTTTCTATATTAGTTTCATTCTTGGAGAAGTTCTGACCCTTAAAATGGCAAAATGGCTGGCCATAACCAGTCCATAGCCTTGCAGGTTCAAAACCAGTAAAAAGAATTCTCCCTTCCTGTACAAGTTCTGGGAATCACTCTGATTGCATTAATTTGGAAGACATGCCCATTCTGAAGCAAGCTTTTTGGACCCAGGGAGATTGAACGCTGATTGACCAGGCTCTGAAGTCTTGGATGGGACCCTACATAGCCTGAGAGTAAGGGAGATGGGTCCCCAAAAGGGACTCTGAGTGCTATTTACTCAAAGAAGGGGAATGGAAGCCAAGGGCTGAGGCCACAGACAACAAATCCCCACTAGTAATATGTACCCTGCTTTGCCCAGGGCCAGCAGGACCCTTGGATGGAAGTCCGTGGAACTATGCAGCTAATGGTGCATGCTATGCACTATGCACAGCTCACTATGCAGCTGACAGCCCATGCCGCTAACTGTGCAGCAGCCATTTGAACAGAGCGCTGGGTCTGCCTCGCTTGTTCCAGAGTCCACTGCACAGGTGCAAAGCCACACGCTGCCTGCATGTGATGCAGGTGTGGGGGGTGGGGGGAGGGGAGCTCTGGGTCCTTCCGCTTTCCCCAGGATTCCGTTTACAGATGATAGTGCCACTCACTTGGTCTACTGGATTGAACAGTGTCTCCCAAAACTGCATGTCCACCTGGCACCTCGGAATGTGACTTATTTGAAAATAGGGTCTTTCCAGATGTAATTAGTTAAGATGAGGTCATACTGGATTAGGGGGCACCCTAGATCCAATATCACTGTTGTCCTTATAAGAAGAGGAAAGGACACACAGAGACACTGACACACAGGGAAGAAGGCCATATGGTAACGGAAGCAGAGATTGGAGTGATGCATTGACTGGCCAAGGGTTGCCCACAGCCACCGGAAGCTGGAAGAGGCAAGGAAAGATTTTTCCCTAGAGCCTGCAGAAGAGCATGGCCCTGCTGACACCTTGATTTCAGACTTCTAGCCTCCAGAATGGTGAGAGAATAAATTTCTGTTGTTCTAAGCCACCCAGTTTCTGATATTTTGTTACAGCAGCCCTAAGAATCTGACACACTTGGGCCGACCTTGTTCCATACAACTCCATTTCCTTAATATCCACCCCTGCACGAAACAGACAAAAACCATCACAGATACAGGCACTGCTGTGTGTAGCAAACATTATTGAAAGTCTGGAGGAGTTTTATTTGGTCACATCATCTCGCAGCCTTAAGACACTCTGAAGCCCTCTTCTCCAGTCTGTCTTTCCTCTGCGTTCTCTCAGATGAAATCCACTTCCTAGCTTTATTACGTAGAACCATCTAGGTCCTGTGTTGTCCTCTGCTCTGGGCTCATCTGCCCCTCCAGAGCTCACTGCCCTGCTCTGCAGAGACCACTTACTAACGATTCACCCTTCAGCAACAGAAAACATGGAGGGTATCTGGACCTGTCTGTCTTTCTCCTCTTCCTCTCTCTCCAGTCTTAGCTAGAGGAAAAAAGCACTAGAGAGATTTTTTTCTTACTCATTTGAATTATTCTGTCCTCCTCAGAAAGCAGAAGAAGTTACAGTCTCTTTTGGTTTTAAGTAGCAATTTTTTATCACCAAGACTGGAAAGTTCGTGTTTTCTGCCCGTGGTGTATGCGGCCACCATTGACCTTTAATTTGGTGACTCTTTATCCAGATGGACCCACCACCTTGGCTCAAAAGCCTGCCTGGTTCCAACTGCCACAGAGAGGGGGGCCATCTTCCCAGCTCCCACTGGAGGCTCTCCCTCCTCCATCCGTGGCTGTTTTGATGGTCAGAGCTGATGGACATATTGAGGGACCTCAGAGGCCATCTAGTGAGGAAACAGAGACCCAAAGAGGAGAGGGTCCTGCCTGGGGTCACCCAGCAGGTGGTGAGGCAGCTGAGATCAGAACCCGGTCTCTTGCCTCTTCCGGCCCAGTCTGCAGGGGTGAGACTTGGGAGGAGGTGAGGCAGGCACTGCTGACAGTGTACAAAATGCTGTCCGGCTGTTCAAAAGTACTTTCCTCGCCTGTTTGCTAGGCTTTCTCAAAATTCCCTGTTTAACCTTGATCTCAGATTGTCTCCATAGGGCTCCGGTTAAAAAGGACATACACTGCCTCAAAGGTAGCATACTGTCAGCATTTGGCAATATAATAGTAATAATTCATTACAAGAACGATATCTCACACATTTAGACTTAAAGAGTGCTTTCCCAGAGATCCCAACCAGGGACGATTTTGTCCCCCAGAGGACATCTGGCAGTGTCTGAAAACATTTTTGGTTGTCACAACTGGGAGTTGCTACTGGCATCTAGTGGGTAGAGGCCAGAGACGCTGCTAAACATGCTACGAAGTACAGAACAATACCAATAACAAAGAATTCTCTGGCTTAAAATGTCAACAGTGTGGCGGTTGAGAAACACTACCATGGATCACTCAGTCCTCCTGACAACATTCCAAGGCAGAACTTTCCAACTTGGGTGCCAGGGACACGAATGGGTTACACACAGTGGATCCTCCTCTTCACCCTTGAGGAGCCAGGTAGGGCCACCTGCATCTGGTGCTTACAGCCTCCTCCTGGGTTCTTGCAGAAGTGGCCAGAGCTGAGCATAAAAGCGCTTAGCAGGCACTCCATTAGACTCCAAAACGGGCAATATTATCCCTATTACAAAAGTAAGTCAACTGAGATTCAGGAAGCCTTCACTTTCAAAGTCACACAATTAGGTGCTGGTTCCAGGAGTAACGAAAAATTAAAGCAGATTTTTTGATGCTCATCATGTATTGTAGGGAATTAACGGCAATTACTATTTTACGAATGAGGTAATTTTCATAGAGATTAATTTTCCCAGGGTCATATATCTAGTAAGTGGAAAAACCGGATTAAACCTCAGGCCTGTCCTATTCCAAAGCTCGTGCCTCTTTTCCATTATATGTCGTTCCCCTTCCATGACTCTCTCCTTTAGGTGAGTGGTGGGTCTTATTCCTCCTGTGGCTGAGCTCAACACAACCCCTGGTACACAACAGTCCCTCAGTAAATGCTGGTAAGTTGAACAGAACCGTCACTCCTTCCATCCTTGGCTTAGCTATCCAGATCTAGGACTATTAGAAACCCCCGAGTGGATGGACATTGACTGTTCCCCTTGCTAGGACTCTGCCCCCACCAAGCCTTGCCCTTCCTCTCCTTTCAGGATCCACTCACATCTCACCTCTTTTGGGACGGCTCCTCAGGTGAACTCTAGTTCCTCATTTTCTCCTCTACCTTGAGGGCTTAAGCAAGTGGGGGTGGTAGGTAGGTTGGAAAGAGCATGAGGCTGCAGGCCAGGACACCTCTTTGGACCTGTGTTTCTTTTTCTATAATGTTAAGAAAGTTGAGAAGATTATTTATAAGATCCTTTCTGCGGTAGGCTGAATAATGGCATCCCAAAGATGTCCATGATCTAATTCCAAGGAGATGACTAATTCCTCTAACAGCTAGCTGTTGAGCACCCACGATGGCTGGCACTGATCTAGACACAGGAGCAGGAGTGGTGAACCAAGTAAGATAAACCCCTGCCCTGGGGGAGCTTGTGCCCTAGTGTGGGGGTGGCATTGGTCCTGCCAACAACAACACAAACATATGTACCTCTGCACAGGGCTTTATGGTCTTCAGGGCTCCTTCAATAACCACACATAGCAGGCTGCCCCACTCCATGGGGAGGATGCGGAGGCCCAGGCAGGGGAGCTACCAATTCCCTCACCGGACCCTATGGGTCAGGCCCCCCACTAGAGGGACACATCTTCTATCCAATCAGTGGAGGATTTCCACACATAAAGCCTCACTAAAGATGAGCTCACAATCCAAAGTTACAAAACGGCATGAGGAGATAATCCAACACAAGTGAAAGTTGGCAGATATAAGAGATGATAAGATCAGCTCGTCAAGAAATTCAGATAGGGCCGGCCCCGTGGCTTGGTGGTTAAGTGCACGCGCTCCGATGCTGGTGGCCCGGGTTCGGATCCCGGGCGCGCACCGAGGCACCACTTCTCCGTCCATCCTGAGGCCGAGTCCCACATACAGCAACTAGAAGGATGTGCAGCTATGACATACAACTATCTACTGGGGCTTTGGGGGGAAACAATAAATAAATAAAATCTTTAAAAAAAAAAAGAAATTCAGATAAAAATATTATAGGCACAACTCTGTGAATATACTAAATCCCACTGAATTGTACTCTTTAAAAGGGCGAATTTTATAGCGTATGATTTATATGTCAATAAAGCTGTTATTAAAGGAAAAGACCACAGGATGGAGATCATAATACATGTATTTTTAAATGATTAAAGTTACATTATCTTCCTGTGGGATTATTTAAGAATTAGAGAAAAGGTATAACTGGCATAAAATAAGCACTCAATAAGTAGTATTAATTATGATTATTCAGTGATCATTAATTTATCCTCATTTCTGTATTTCCTAAACTCCTTGTCATTTATCAAAATGTACCTGTGCTGTGGCCCATTCTATTAGAGCCTTAATACCATATTCCCTCAATTCTAAGATGCCAGCAATTGTAACACACACTATCAATTCAATAAAAGTGTTTTTCTTAATAAAGCAATCTATCAAATGTATTTATCTATTGTAAGTTTCACTCTGATTTTGGAAATATTAAAGTGAGAAAAACACATTTAAATTTATAATACCTTATAAAGTTATTTGTGTTACTGTGACAATGGATGCTACTGCTGGGTAGCTGACTTAATGTTTTATGATTCTAAATTCCAGATCACCTGAAGGCTGGCAGCTAGAGACCAGCAACGTTAGAGGCTGGAGCATGAGACTAGCATCACAGCCATGCGTGTTGCCCCCAAGGCAGTGGAGTCCACGAGTCTGAAGCAGGAAGAGGGACAACACACAGGCTCAACAAGGGACGTTGTTTTCATAGCAGAGGCATTATCTGGCCCAGTGCTGCATCTGCTTAGCAAGGATCCAATACTACTTGCTGTTTGGTGTCATCAGCCTACATGGGGCTTCTCCTCCCTCCTGGGTCTTGATTTCCCTGGTTAGAAAACGGAAAGGAAGGAATATGACTCTATTTTCCCATGGACCACGAGTGAAGGCTTATTTGGCTCCAAGTTTGGCAGGATGGAGTTCTCTTTCTTCTTCACCCCTTTTGTTCCTCCCCATGAGGGGGGATCATCTCTTTACGAGAGAGCGTTGTGGCTAAGGATTGTGCCCAACCCGAAAGATTTCAAGGATCCACTATTGGCTAGGGCTGCAAAGCTGGGAACTACAGGGAGGGCAGAGGGAGAAAAAGGAAAGGAGCAGAGAGACAAAAGGAGAAAGGTGCCCACCCATGACTGATTCAGACCATCCTGAAAGACCATCTAATGGTGGGGATTTCACAACGGGATTTAATGATGCACGGCATAAAGCGCTATCACAGAAGTAGGTGTGAAGTGCAACCTCCTTCACCCATGAAGATGAAGGCAGGAGAGCCTGGCCCATCAGGACAAAGGGTCTTATATATATGCCAATGTCTCTCAAACTTCAGCACGCACGTGAATCACCGAGGATCTTGTTTAAAATGCAGATTCTGAATTGGCAAGTCTGGGGTGGGGCCTGAGATTCTGCTTTCCTAACAAGCTCCCAGGTGATACAATGCTGCTGGTCTAGGAACCACACTTTAGTAGCCAATATTCCAGCATATTGGACTGGATGGATATTCACTCATTTGTTCATTCATTCATTCAATCAGTCCATAAATATTTATTGAGCACATACTATATGCCAGACAATATTCTAAGATACTGAATAGGAAAAAACCAGCAGAACACAGAGCTTACATTCTAAATGAAAAAAATATATGGTTGCATTAATTAATTAGTGGTGGAAGCTTGTGGTTTAGTGCAACATGGTAATGACGATGCAACACAACCAAATTTCTCCTTATCTTGCAAACCCAAGCTCCAAAATTTGCTCATTGAAGAAGAGGGCAGGAAGAGAAGGGAGGAGAGAGGGAATCCTGGGCCGATTACCAGCAGCATGACCTTGAGCATGTTCCTTAACCTCTCTGGGCTTCAGGTTCTTTTAAGGGAGGAGCCTATTCCAACTTTACCTGATCATCGTGAGGATTAAATCAGAAAACGTACCAAACAACCTGGTCTAAATGCCTGGCACATAGTAGGCACTTGACATGTGGTGGCTGCTGTCATTTTATTATTACCGACCAAAGTGTGAAAGCGCAGCTGCCTGGGCCTGTGTCCCCACCCCCCACCCCCTGCCCACCACCCCCACCTGGAGTTCTCCGTCCCCGATCACCCTTGCCTCACGGACCCACAAGGCTACCCTGATGAGCTGTGCAGCTCACTGTGAAATGCGTTGCATTTTCTCCCCAGCTGCCTCCTGATTGCAGTATTTACTTTTAATCTCCTGTGCCTCAATGCCCGATAAAAACTTTGTCACATTAGATGGTGACAGATGGGGAAGAGGAGGGGGTAGCCCTGCGAGGGAGCGTCCGGGCCGCTCAACAATCCTTCACCACGCCAATTACGTCCTTCGGTGCTCCCCGGCGTGGGCACCCATGTCGGAGCAGAGGGAAATGGAAAAGCATAAATAAAGACAAAACCAGGCTCGGCGAGGCTTTAATCTGCAGAATAACATTTCTCATTTGTGTGAAATATCACTGGATTCTCTCTCCCTATGCTCCGGGGGCTCACATGAGTGCACACGCACACCCCGGGAGGGAGACAGGGGTTCCCAGCCGCCTGCGGGTAAGTTAACTGTGTGTGGCATGCCTCAGAGCTGGGTTAACCCATCCCGTGTCCCTAACTGGGCTGTCAGGGACCATAGCCTCTGCGTGTGTGCGAGATATAAAGGGGAAGAAAGGAGCCGGGAACTGACAGAAAGAGGAATGTAAATGGTTAAGAAATTTTCAGATGTGTGTGCAAGGAAGAAGAGAGGCCGGGTGATCAGAATTGGCTCTGCTTTCACAACAATGGAATAATTATTTCATAATAATATATGCAATTGGTGTCAACACTTTCCAAACCTCTTTCTTTCACAGGTAAACTTCCTGATCCTCAACAACTCTGTGAAGCAATTAAAAACACATTTTCACGTGTGCAGAGCTTTTCCATTTTCAAAATATGTCTATTCTCTCTCTCTTTCCGGAAGTGTAGTGTGGAGGAGTGTATTAGTGTCCTAGGGCTCCGGAGGCCCTAGGGGAGCATTCTTCCTCGCCTCTCCCGGTTTCCGGTAGCCCCAGGCGGTCCTTGGCTTGTGGCCGCCTAACTCCGATGTCTGTCTGCGTCCCTCTTCTCGTGGCCGTCTCTCTGCGTCTGTGTCCACATTCCCCTCTTTCATAAGGACACACGTCTATTGGATTTAGTGCCCACCCTAATGGCCTCATCTTAACTTGTTTACATCTGCCAAAAAAAAAGTCACATTCACAGATTCCGGGGGTTAGGACTTAAACGTATCTTTTTGGGGACACGATTCAACCCATCACATAGAGGTACAGTGAGAGAAAAGCATGTGTTTTGAAATCAGACAAGCTTGTATTAGACATCAGCCTTAGGGACAACTGCCGCATCTCGGGAAGAAGGCGAGGAGAGTCCTCCAGACCCCACCACACTTTCCAGCCTGAGGCTGCAAGGTCACAAGACCCGCCCACGCAGCTGCAGTGGGAAGGCTCTCAAGGAGCTCGTGCGCATGCTCAGAGCCGCCACCAGCCTGCCCATCTAGGTCCACATCCGCATTATCAGAGGGTAAGAAGAGGGGCTGGAGCGCGAGGAAAGAGTCCAGAGACAAACGCAGAGGTTGTGTGTGAGAGACCCCATGATGGGAGCTGCAGAGGCAGGGCTGAGGGCCCTTTTAGAATAGTTCCGAGGCCTTAGGGTGGGAAATGACCCACGGTACCGGAACCTGGTGAACTGCAGCAGCCATGGCCCGCACTTGAAGGAGCATTGGATGACAGAGGCCAGACATGGAAATCAAAAACAAATACAATTCCAGCCACTCCTAGCTGCAGATGTCACCAAACCCCAGTGGGACAGAATTGGTGGTTAACCCCTGAACCCCCTGGCTTCATACTCAACTGTGCTGGATGGAGACTGGCTCACGGAGAAGGAAGGGGGCCTGCTGAGGGAACTAGAGAGAGCCTGGAGGAGAAAGCCCTAATGAGAGAAACCCCAGGAAGCAGGATTCTAGCAACACCTTAAGGCCAGGAGAGAAGTGGAGGGAAAGTCAAGTGAGGGTGCAGATGCGGACCCCAAATTGCAAAGCAAGCCCTTGAGAGTGTAAAAGTCCTCACACATGGAGGATAGGTGCAGAGAGGCTGCCAACTGCCACTGTGACAAGATTAATATTTCATGAAATGTAATCTTTTTAAAAAACTGAGGTGAAATTCATATAACATAAAACTATTTGAAAGTATACAATTCAGTGGCATTAATACTTTTGCAATGTTGTGCAACCATCCCGTCTATCTAGTTCCAAATATATTTATCACCCCCAAAGGAGACTCCACACCCATTAAGAAGTCACTTGTCATTGCTCCCACCCCCTCTCCCTCGCCCACCACTAATCTGCTTTCTGTCTCTATGGATTTGCCTATTCTGGGTATATCACGTACATGGAATCATACAGTAGGTGACCTTTGTGTCTGGCTTCTTTCAGTTATATTTTGTGGTTCATTCATGCTGTAGCGTATATCAGTACTTCATTCCTTTTTGTGGCTAAATACTATTCCATTGTGTGGATATACCATGTTTTGGTTATCCGTCATGCACTGACAGACATTCGAGTTGCTTCCACCTTTTAGTTATTGTGCACGCAATGTAATTTGGATAGGAGGTTTATTAAAGTAGCTGTTTATTCTAGCCAAGTGGCAGCTGAGAGAACAGTTCCCGTGGTTATTATGCTTGTATTCCAAGTGGACATTTACAATGGTGGTTGTATAGAATAAATTGTATCTAATAAAAGACTTCTCTAAATCTCCCTCCCTCACTCTCAAAGGTAGGAAAGGAGACCATGAGAAAGAGATCTCTCTCTCTCTCTCTCTCTCAATCTTTCCTCCCTTTTCCCTCTCCCCTTCTCCTCTCTCTCTCTATGCTCTCATCCATTCATTTATTCAACAAATGTTTCTGAGGACTAACTGTGTGGGGACCCTGGGAAGCCTTGCTAACTCCCAGCTACGGGTCCCTGGAGATCATAGGGCCGCCCCAAACCACAGATGCTGGTCAAGCCTCTGGTGGCAACCGCCCCTTTGCCCTTCAGAGCAGGAAAGAGAATGACTGGCACTTGGATTGGGCCTCAATCAAAAGGGCAGAGAAGGCCTGATTCACAAGGCGTGGAACCCTGGGGAATGCAGTGAGGACAGGGTTCCTGTCCCCTGGAGGGGCTCCCAAGAGCAGCTCGGCCCTGATCATCCATGGAAACAATGAGACCTTCACTAGCTCTGAGGCTGGGGGCTGGGGAGAGGAACAATAGAGGGTTCCTTGGACTGGGCCCCTCTTTGTTCTCCATAACTTCTCATGTGTCTGCGTGAGAAGCTGAGAGAAAGATATGGAGAGAGGCAGAGACACAGAGAGACAGAGAGAGACAGAGAGACAGCCTGACTATTTAGCAAGTCGACAAGATCTCAAGTGAAAGAGTAAACTGGAAAAAGTTGGGGTGACCCCATAATATTATTTTTAATTAACTATATATTTTTGTGTTTAATAAAACTCTCACAGTTTATTCTATGTAGATTCAAGTCTTCTCAAATAATCTTTTTCTTGCCTTCATAAAATTTTGAGTTAAAAGCCACCCTCAGGACTGGTTTTGAGTCCATATACATGGGGTTTGGATTGAGATTCCAGATAAACAACACCCACGCAGTGTTTCTGAAAGTGCGACCAGTGGCACATGCGATACAATAAGCTGGGGTAATTGTTCAAAATCCAGATTCCTGGTTTCTCCATGAGAAAAATGCCTCTTTCTCAGTGGTCATCTCCCCACCAAAGTCCAAGAATGGCATCTCATTGGTTCCAGTTTTCCTAGTTTAAGTCATGTCCATCCTGAACCAATCACTATGGCCAGAGGTGGGGGCAGGGATGGAACACTTTGTCAGCCAAAAGAATTGGAGAGCAAGGGAGGGTGTTTCCCAACGGGAAACTGAAAGTTATGGCAGACAGATTTTTGAGCCCCCACAGGAAGCCTTTTCCAACAATGATAGCTGACGAGTATCAGATAGGCTATGTCATAAGGAGTGAGATCCTGGTTACCAGAAGTCCTAGAGCAGAGGCTGCTTGACCATATATGAAGTTTGCTACAGAGAGGTTTCCATGTCAGATAAGAAGCTGGAATAGATGAGGGCCCTGCATTAGTTCTCTACGGCTATAGTAATTTGTTGTAACAAATTACTACAAATTTAGTGGCTTAAAATAACCCAGATGTATTATTTCACAGTTCTGTAGGTTAGAAATCCAACATGAATCTCACTGGACTAGAAGACAGGTGTCAGCAGGGCTGGGTTCCTTCTGGAGGCTTGGGGCGGAGAATCACTTTCCTTGCCTTTTCCACTTCTAGAGGCCACCCCATTCCTTGGCTGGTGGTCCCCCTCCTCCATCTTCAAAGCCAGCAACAGTGGGTTGAGTCCTTCTCCCATCACATCACTCTGACCTCCTCTTTTGCCTCCCTTTTCCACATTTAAGGACTTTTGTGATTATACTGGGCCCATCCAGATAATCCAGGATAATCTTCCTATTTTAAGGTCAGCTGATTATCAACTTTCATTTCGTCTGCAACCTTAATTCCCTTTGCCATGTAATGTACCATATTCCCAGGTTCAGGGGATTAGGATCGTCTTCGGGGGCCATTATCTGCTTACCACAGGACCTCGATGTCCCTTCCCAGCCAGAGATTCAGTGGCCCTACAGTTGATTGGATCATGGGGTCTTCTCGAGCAGGGCAGAGACGTGGGCACACCTGGCCACAACAGTAACACTCTTCAGATCTCCCCAGAGCACAGCACATGCGATAGTTTGCTTTGAAACCAGAAGGCAGGTTACACAGTAATTACCTCTTTCTCTATTAGCAGCAATTATGCTCAAGTCAGTAGGAGGTCTAGAGTGACTATGGACTCAAACTCTTTCTCAGAAAATTCTAAGTGTCTGTGTAACTAAGAAGTCATTACAGAGCACTTGAAATTACAGTGTTACCTGCCTTAGAAAAATCCCTGCCATCTCTCAGAGAGGGGAGAAAGGATGGAGCAGCAGGGAGACAGTAGGGGAGGGGAATATTCCTCCCCTTGAATCCTCATGGCCTCATGAAAGTTGGAGAGTTCTGGGCCTTGGCAGGACCCAAAGGTGGTGATTAATAATAGCGGCTAGTCATTGCTACCTCCTGGATGACGGGCAGAGCCATGTTCCTGAGTGATGCTCACTCCTCCAGGGCCTTCCCAGGCTGAGAGGAGCATGCCAAATCCCTGTTTCAAGAACAGAGGGGCTGAGGCCTCCAGAGATGGGACTAAGAGGTCCCAGTGTGAGCTGGGAAAAGCATTCAGGCCTTACCTGCCAGAACCATCCCAAGCCAACCTCGTGTCCTTGGCAAGGCCATGGGGTAAGAAACAACATTAAGCAAGAAAACTATGAAAAAGAAGCTTGGTTTTCAAAAGCATGCAGCTTGGAGCAGAAGGGTGAGACCGGCTGGGTGGGCTAAAGCTAGGCCGTGGGGGCCTTGCCTCCCAAGTTAAAGATTTTACTCTGTCGCCAGAGGAACCATTGAAGGGGTGGGTAGAGACATGGTTGTGCCCTTTAGACAGACCTTTCTGTTAACTGTATAGACCAGGGGTTGGCAAATTTTTTCTGTAAAGGACCAGATAAAAAATATTTCAGGCTTTGCAGGCCATCTGCTCTCTGTCACAACTGCTCAACTCTACTGTTGTAGCACAAAAACAGCCCGAGATAGTATGTAACGGAATCTGCAGGGCTCTGTTTCAATAAAACTTTGTTTACAAAAGCAGCCTGTGGGCCAGGTTTTCCCACAGGCCATAGTTTGTCAGCCCCTGATCTAGATGATGGATTTGAAGAGTACCTGTGTTCTGTGTTCCTATAACTGCTCTTTTATTTATTGGCATATTTAATATTGGATCATTGGACTGGCTAAAATAACAATTAACAGTGATAGCAACTTATCGTATTAATATAACTTTTTATAGTTTACACAGTTCTTTCATGTAAACTGTTTCATATGATCCTTACATAATTTTAAGAGATAAAAATTCAGAGAGGTTAAGTGACTTGCTCAGGGTTGCACAGCTAGTAAGCAGGTTTGGTTCTGTTTGAGATCAGTTTTGCTGAGGGTCTCATTCCTTTCCCAGCTCCAAGATTTCTTTTTATTAGGAAGAAAATGTGAAGGCTGATTGGGCAGTTCATTCTCTGAGGGTGTATTAGTGTGTAGGGGGGTGGATGGCAGGAACTCTTACCCAGTTTCCAACTCTTAGAGAGCTGGCTGGAGAGCAGTGGCGTGGTACAGGACCTGGGACTAGGCTGCACGGTGGGGAAAGTCTTTGGGATTGCAGACAGGCCTCATCTCTCTCTCTCTGCACCAAGCTGAGAGGATGAGTCCTCTCTCAGGAGGAGTGCAGCTGTATCCAGGAATTCAGGTCTGGCACCTGGCCTCAGAGGCTCGTTCATAAGGATGATGCTGACACGGACCAGGCTAAAGGAATACAGAGTTGAGGAAGGATGTGCAGGGAGGGGGGATGCAAGCCATTTCCTGGAGTGGTAGGGACAAGGGGAGCCGGGCATTATAGGTCCAAATTCAAGACAATCAGTATTAAATGGATCTCGCCCCCCCCCCCCACACACACACCCAGTGTTAGGAATCCAGTTCATGACAATGGCTCTTAGTGGGGAGGGGGAGGGGTTGGCTCTTCCAATGACCGGGTTTCCCCTTTGGCATATTGTGGGTGTGTCTAGGGAGACAGGCTTCCAAAAACACACAAAAAGATCGTCTCCTGTCCCACGTGAATTTCGAACAGTCCACTGGACATTCACATATGTGAAAAACCTGATTTGAGTGATCTGAGTCTGGACCTAACACATTTTTACATATGAACACAAAGCAACTTTTTGCGAAGTTTTAATATCACCAAATTTTCCAGAAATTCGACTCTTGTAAATCAAAGTGAAACTGGACTTTGTAAAGTTCAAGACCTTGCCAAGAACTGTTCACTATTTCAGAAAATGAAATCACAAAATGGGGACACCACAGTGTTTGGCTCATTTGGCGGGAGGTATTGGTCTGTATTTGTAGCTTTCGAATTCACAATGAATCTACAAATAGGTACAAGCTTCCAACTCCTTTTTAAAATTTTTAACTCATATTTTGAAACAATTATAGACTCACAAGAAGCTGTGAAGGTATAAGGTACAGAGAGGTGCCGTGTACCCATCACCCAGCTTCCCCCAGTGGAAACATCTCACTTAACTATAGTTTGTTATCAAAATTAGAAAATTGATTGGCACAATACAATTAACTAGACTACAGACTTTACTCAGATTTTACCAACTGACTCTTCCTTTATGTCATCTAGTGTCATTGAACCTGATCATTAATAGATTAAAATACAAACGGTTTTGTTATAAATTACTTGTATTTTGTTTTTTCTATGTATTACACTTAAATTCACATGTTTTTTTGCGGGGGGTGAGGAAGATTAGCCCTGAGCTAACATCTGTGCCAATCTTCCTCTATTTCGTATGTGGGATGCTGCCTCAGCATGGCTGACAAGTGGTAGGTCCACGCCTGGGATCTGAGCCCGCGAACCCAGGCCACCAAAGCAGAGTGTGCTGACCTTTAACCACTATGCCGTGGGGCTGGCCCCCACATTATTTTTTAAATAAATTACTTTTATTTTATTTCTTCCTTATAATAATTTATTAATTTTAAATTATGCATTTGGGCAGGTTATATTATTTATGGGTTTCATTTTAGAGTGATAAAGGAAGCACCAAAATATTTGGTGGAAGAGAGGGGTGGGGTTGCAGGACTGATGGGGTTAATGCCAGCCACAGCTCTCTAACCATCCCTGTCCTCTCACCTTGCTCTGCTGGGTGCCACGTCGCTGTCCCTGCCTGGGTGTTAGCCATCTTTGCGCAGGAGTATTTTAGCCCTTTGCCTCTCCCTTTCTGTCTTAGTCAACTCAGTCTGCTAGAACAAATACCATAGACTGAGTGCCTAAATGTCAGCTGTTTATTTCTCACAGTTCTGGAGGCTGGAAGTCCAAGATCAGGGTGCTGGTTCAGGTTCTGATGAGGGCCCTCTTCCTGGATTGTAGACAGCTGCCTTCTTGCTGTGTCCTCACATGGCAGAGAGAGAGAGAGAGAGAGAGACAGGTCTGGTCTCCTCCTCTTCTTAAAAGGGCACGAATCCCCATCATGAGGGCTCCACCCTCATGACCTCATCTAAACCTAATTACTTCTCAAAGGCCCCAGCTCCTAATACCATGAATTTTGGGGGGACACAGACGTTCAGTCCATAGCACTTTCATACGCTGGTTTAGATTAATTTATTAAACAAACAGAGGAGCCACATAAACTGGAAGACAGTGTGGTCCTTCCTGCGGGAGCACAGAAATGAATAAAGCATGGTTCCTGTCCTCTAGGAATTCACAGCCTAGCTGGGTTGTTCAAAGACCCACTCCCTCCTATCCCCAGGATCTGGAGATGAAAACGCAATAGCGTAAACAGCAATCAGCAGTACTTCTCTGCCTCTCCTCTCCACCAATTATTGGCCAAAGTCCATCCCACTGGTTTCTGGGAGTTCCCAACAGATGTGTCCCATGGTCTCATACAAGCCCAGAAGCCAGCAGGAGGCAATGCCTTTCTGCCTCTCTGGATGGGTGCAGCCTAGGTACCACTGAGAGCACTCACCCTCACCACCATTGCCCCTGTGGCTGGCTGCTGGGAGGATGCTACATGGGTACAGCTGCCAATGTTGCTGCCTTTGCCAGATCCCACCTGTAAAGAGGCTGGCTTGGTGGTGGGTAACATGCAGGCCTCCCAGGGCACCCAGCACCCTCTCTGTACCAGGAGGTCCCACCTCTGCCATTGCCAAGACGTCCTACACCAGAGACCCCTCTTGTCATGGGCCCTGCTGACACACTCTGCCCTGGAGACCCATGGGCTGGAGCCACCTCTGCTGCATGGCGAAGAAGCGAGAATTCCTCTCCTAGCCTTTCCCTCCCAATAGTGCTGGCTTGTGCTCGCAATTCTTCAAGGGGCTTTGTAGTAAAAACAGCTTTTTGGGGAGGGAGCAGCTTCAAGTCAGAAAGCCCGCTTTCGCATCCCAGATTTGCATTCACTGCGTGACCTTGGGCGAGAAACTTAAGTTTCTGAGCCTCAGTCTCTACGTCAGGAACACAGGTGAGACAATAGTGACTATTTCAGAGGTTTCTTGTGAAGATGAGTGATAATAAGACTTAAATAGCATTTAATTTGAAATAAGAACTATTCTAAGAGGTTTAATCCTCACACAACTATTATCATTCCCTTTTTACAGATGGGGGAACCGAGGCACACAGGAACTAACTTGAATTGCCAGAGGCCACACAGCGAATAGATGGCATAGCCAGCATTTGAACCCAGGCCCTCTAGTTCCAGAGGACATGTGCTTAACCTCTGTGCCATGTTGTCCCTCCCAGGGAGTTCTAAGTGCTTTGCTTGAAAGAACTCGTTTCATCCTCACACAATCCTAGGACAGAGGAACTGTTATTATACCCATTTTACAGAGGTGGCAACTCAGGCAAAGAGAGAACAAGCAAATAGGATACATGAGACAATGCACTTGAAGTGGAGAGCACTAATACATGTTAGCTTACTGTTCCCAGGACTCAGACCTGTGTCCACGGGGCTGGGTTGGGGGAGCTTTCTGAGGTCTGGGACCTCCACTGAAACAAAGGTCAAGTGTGGCTAGTGCCTCAGGAGTGACTTGGAGCACCGTTTTTTTCTTTCTTTCTTTCTTTCTTTTTTTTGCTGAGGAAGATTAGCCCTGAGCTAACATCCGTGCCCAGTCTTCCTCTACTTTGTATGTGGGTTGTCACTACAGCGTAGCTGACGAGTGGTATAGGTCTGCATTCGAGATCTGAGCCCGGGAACCCGGGCCACCGAAGCGGAGCCCACCGAACTTAACCACTATGCCACTGGGCTGGCCCCTCAAGTTTTTATTTACTGACAAACAAGAACAGGTTTCTTCAGAGTCCTCTGGAGTCAAGAAGCCCTTGTTTGAATCCTGATTCTGTCGTTGAGTCTTAGTCATCCGGTGCAAGAAGCGTGATGTTTTTGAAATTCCATTTCCACATTAGTTATGTGGGTAAAATGATGCCTTGCTGCTCAAAGTGTGGTCCATGGACCAGTAGCATCAGCATCACCCGGGAGCTGGATAGAGATGAAGAATCTCAGACTCTTCCTCAGACCTGCTGTGTCAGAAACTCATTTCTGAACCCCCAGGGTTCCTGTGCACGGACACCCGTCCCATAGTACAGTTAGGGGGACCATGATAATGATGAGTCCCAAACACTGAGATGGGGTAACAGACGCTAATACATAATAATAATAACTGACTTTGTCTAAGTGCTCCCCGTGTGCTAAACCCTTAACATGCATTATTCCGCTTAATTTGCATAACATCCTGTGAGGTGGTTCTTATAATCTCTATTTTATAAATGAGGAAACCAAGGCACAAGAAGGTTGGGTGGTTTGCCTGTGAACCCCCAGCAAGGAAGCAGTAGAGGCAGATGCCTCCTGAGTCGGCAATATCAACCATGAACCTGGATGTTTCCAAAGCACTGTCATTAGGTCTCCTACTAATGCTGCCTTTAATACAATAAGAATCACTTCCACTAATTGAATCCCTACTATGTGTCAGAGAGCAGGCTCTGTGCATTACACAGGTTGTCTACCTCTCAATAGGCCTATGAGGAAACCGTTTCTATCCCCATTCTGAAATCAAGACACTGAGACCAGAGAGGTTCCGTAACTTGCCCATAATTGCACAGCCAGAAAGTGGTTGTGTCAGGTTTCCCGCCAGGCAGTCCTGCTTCAAAGCCCGGTACTCCACCCACACACCGTGCTCCCTCCCAGGCTTCACCCTGTCCTCCTTCCGGTTTCAAATTGTGTTTCCACCATAATCTGCCCTTACACCCAGGCAACAGGGTCTCTGTCCCCCCACTGTCACTCTTCTCCAACTGTGCTCCTCCCCATGGGACAAGGAGTCTTGGAGTCAAGCCTGTGCCCCGTGTAGACCATATTCTGCATCCTCAGAATTCCCTGTCCATTTGGCCCTAAGTGGCTTCCAGCGTCTATGCAGACGTCCTTCTGGGTCCACCCTTGGGAGGTGGGTTCAGCCACCGACATGCTCACCCCAGGCCTCACGGATGGTCAAGAGGCAGATGTGTGGCAGCCAGGGTCAAAGCCGGGGATGGCGGCTGGAGTGTCCAGTGGGAAGAGAAGCAGAGAGCCGTAGGTTGGGGGGCCCCTGTGCCCTCTTGTCCCCGCCCACAAGGCGAAGGCGGGCCTGGTCTTAGGCCTTGCCCTCCAGTTGTGTCCCGCACATCAGTCCTCTCTCCACACTTTGGTGTTAAGTTCCTGGTCGAGGAGCACTTTGACTTAAACTCCTCTTGGCCGCTGGCGCCCAGGGCCTAAGGCGCTGTGCCCTCTGTGCGCGCATTGAGCCAACATGTAGCCAAGGGGCTGGTTGGTTTAGCCCGGCTCTGACCCTGGGGTCATTGACGGGGTGGGAGACAAGGGGATCCCTGATTGGCCACAGGCCCCCCGGTCCCAGCAGATGGGCCCTCAGCCCCCCTGGGGCCCTGCCTGGGGGTGAGGGGAGGCGAGGGCTCCTCCTGTCAGGATGTGTGAACAATGCGGGGTGGGCACGGGGGGCGCTCAGAAAGATTATCTCACAGTTCGAACTCGTTAATGAAAGAAATAAATTAACTAAGCTCATTTTTCAGGGAATTCTTGTGTAAACTGGAAATTTTCCAGTCCGTGAGCCCTGTGCCGGGCCCTCCCATAAATCACAGCAAGGAGGTTGTCGGCTTGGCAGAGGCGGAGGGGACCCAGGGGGAGAGCAGCCAGGCACAGGGGAAGCGAGCCGGGCAGGGCGGCTGCGCGGGGAGGACCCTGAGGAGGACCGTGTTCTCCTGGCACCTTCTCCCTGGAAAAAGCGCTGAGAGAAGAGAAAGGAAAAGAAAGAGCAGCCACAACCACAGGGCTTCTGCCAGCAAGTCTGCAAACACCCCCAGCCTCCTACGCCCCCAACCTGGGAGAGGCCCCCGAAACAGGTCATTTTTTAATTGAATACGATATTAATTACCGCGTGCACCATTAACGGTTTGTGGGATTTGACTAATTAATGTAATAGTTTTTGAGTCACGCTCATTAAATATGAAAATTACGCTGGTGAAAGGTATTGGTTTCATTATCAATCTTGTATGGACAGGATGGGGGCAGGGGCCGGCAGGAGGGACAGACCCCTGCCTGTCTCTCGGGCCTGTGAAAGAGCTGTATTAGGGTTCCACAAGCGAGGGGAGCCTGCAAGGGGGCCAGGCAGAGGCAGGAGGGAAGATGGGCCTGAGGGAAAGTTGGGAGCAAACTCTCATCAGAAATGACCCAGTGACCACACAGGGCTCTGAAAACCAATCTCTGGCTTCCTTTCTACCCCAGACTCGTCTAGGTGGGAACCCTCTCTTAGATTCATTCATTCATTCATTCACTCAGGTATGGTGCAGCAGGCACTGTTGGCTGACTGTCTAATACAATGTCCATCCCCAGCCCCCTCACTCCTAGGTGGGGGCTGCCTCCACCTCAGAGTCTGAAAAAAGGAAATACTTAGATTCCCAACCAATTTTGTGGCTAAGGATGGTCATGTGACCCCATTGTGGCCAATAAGATTTAGGTGGGGGAGCAAGATTGAAGGGACAAATGTTGCTGGTAACACTCTTCCTTTTCTTTTGTCTGGAGCTGTGGCAGCTGTTTTGTGAACATGAGGGAAAAGCCAAGAGACATGGAGAGATGCTGGTCCTGATGCTGCTAAGTCACTGAACCACCCCCAGAGTCATCTACTCTCAGACTCCTTGTTTTGGGGGAAAAGAATCCTCTATTTGTCGAAAACACTGATAGCTGTTTTTTTGTTATTTGCATCAAAAGTGTTCCTAATAGATACACAGGATAAAGGCACTAGGCCAGGTGCTGTGAGAAATTCAAACAAGCTTACAATTTAGTCAGAGAAAGGGCAAAAAAGGGCAAAAAGCCAATGCCAAGTGCCCTTTGAGTGGCCTGTAAGGGTTGCTCTTCAGCTCGGGAGCCCCAAAGAGCCCTATGGTTACTTATAACTAGGGGGCATCCTGACCCACCAGTGCCCGTGACACACTGGTTCTCAAATACGTAGAGCATCGCCCCTGGGTCCAGCAGCCTGGGTTGTTCAAATGAAGATCAATGGGGTTGTTCAGGAAGCTTTTGTGATCAGGCAGGGAGCTGACTTGGGCTTTGAAGGATGGATGGGACTTCCAAAGGTAGAAATGCAAGTGGGGGCCGAGTGGTGGGAGGGGTGTGATGAGGAAGTGGCAGCAAGCCAGGCCGGGAGGTGGGAAAGGGAAAGTCCGTTTCAAGGGATGAAAAGTAGCCCCATTAGGTTACAATGGAGGGAAGAGAGTGTGGGATCTCTGCTCACTGCTCTGCTGCACCCCATTCCTACCCCTGTGGACAGGCTGCGCTATTGCAATTAATTTAACATCAAGTGGCTGAAGAGGGCACTGAGCACGGGGTGACAGATAAACCGTATTCTTCCTGCTTAGTACAGGATCTGACACACACAGCGCTGGCACTGCATAAATGTTAACAGAATAAACAGACACACATTAGGGTAGTAGAAATAATAACAAGAACAACTACCATTTAAAGAGAGCTGTTACGTGCCAGGCACTGTTCCCGGCACTTTATACGTGTTATTTCCTTTGATTTAACCAGACAGAGTCAGGTTCCAAGTCTCACCATGCCCTTCCAAGCTCTATAATCTCAGGCAAGTTCACGGACCTCTTTGAGCATCCCTTTCCTCAGGAGCAACATGGTGAGAGTAATACCTATTCAATATATCTATTGTGGTGAATAATAATACCACCACCAATAATAGCTGACATTTACTGAGTGTGCGCGAAATGCTAAATGCTCACTATCTCATTTGTGCCTTATAATAAGTATATAATATACTTATATATACTTATATAACAGCTACGAGTTAGCTACTTTTATTATCTGCTTTTTATAGACAAATAGATTGAGGCTCAGAGAGGTTAAGTAACTTGTCCAAGGCCACACAGCTGGTAATAGGAGAAGGCTGGAAAAGCTGATTCATGAGTGGGTGCTGTGGGAAGATATAAGGAAAAGAGAAGACATGTCCCCTTTCCTTGAAGAGCTGAGCATGTGGTGGGGAGCCCCAAAGACGGCAGCCAGCAAACAAGGCCAACATCCTGGAGTGCCGGCTGTACAGTCCTGCAGAGGAGGAACTTGGCAAGGGAGTGATAGACCACCCCGGAGTGGGGTAGGCTTAGAACCCAGGATGGGCAGGACCGGAACAGGCCTACAGTGCTGCAGTCTGCAACCAGCCCCCCTCCACTCCCACCATCACCAGAGATGAAGTGAAAGTCCAGAGGGGTAAGGGGCATTCCCAAGGGAATGTTAGGTGTGCTTTTGGCTGCAAGCACCTGAAAAAACACCTGGCCCAACAGTGGCTGTATTCATTTCCTTCCGCTGCTATGACAAACTACCACAAGCTTAGTGGCTTGAAACAACACATATGTGTCATCTTACAGTGCTGGAGGTCGAAGTCCGAGGTGGGTCTTATCAGGCTAAAATCAAGGTATCAGCAAAGCCACATTGCTTTCTAGAGGTTCTAGCGGAGAACCCATTTTCATGCCTTTTTCAGCTTCTAGAGGCTGCCCTCATTCCTTGGCACATTCCTCAGAAGGGCTGATGGCCCCCTTCCATCTTCAAAGCCAGCAATGGCCAGTCAAGTCGTTATCTCATGGCATCACTCTGACACTCGTTCTTCTGCCTCCCACTTCCATAATTTAAGAAACCTTGTGAGGGCTAATTTTATGTGTCAGCTTGGAGAGGCTAATATGGCAGTTCTTTGGTCAAACCCCAGTCTAAATGTTCCTGTGAAGGTACTTTTTAGATGTGATTAACATTTAACTCAGTAGACTTTGAGTAAAGCAGATTACCCTCCATAATGTGAGTGGGCCTCATTCAATCGGTTGAAGGCCTTAAGAGCAAAGACTGAGATTTCCCAAAGAAGAAGAAATTCTGCCTCAAGACTGCAACATGGAACCCTGCCTGAATTTCCAGCCTGCAGATTCCAGACTTAAGACTGTGACATCTACTTTTCCCTGAGTTTCCAGTCTACTGGCCTGCTCTACACATTTCAAACTTGCCAGCCCCCACAGTCCTGTGAGCCAATTCCTTATATATATCCTATATGGTTCTGATTCTCTGAAGAATCTTGACTAATACAAATACATTGGGTCCACCCAGATAACCCACAATAATCTCCCTATTTAAAAGTCAGTTGATTAGCAACCTTAATTCCATCTGCCATATAACCTAACATATTCACAGGTTCTGGGGAATGAGACATGAACATCTTAGGGTTGGGAGGCATTATTCTGCCTATGATAACAACTTAAGCAAATAGAGGTTTGTTTTCCTCTCATAATAAGATGTCTGGAGGTGGGAGGTAGGGTTTGGGGGCAGTGCTGTATGACTCAGACTCTTTATATCCTTTGATATGTTGGCTTTGGTCCTTAAGCTTGCCAACTCATGCTCACAAGACGGCTGCCACAGCTCCCAACATTATATCCTCATACTACCATGTCAAACAGGAAGGAAGAGGATAGGAAAAGCCCTCCCTTTTAATCCTTCCTTGGAGCTTTCTACAAACTTCTCTTTGCATGCGCTGGTGGGACCTGGGCTACATGGCCATCTCTAGCTTCAAAAGACACTGGTAAAGTGGGTATGTGGCTTTCCAGCCTGTATAGAGGGAGGCAGGCGAGACAGAGGGGGCTTTGGAGTGGTTTTAGGTAGCCAGGCTGTAACGTCTGCCACACCAGGGCACACAGCTTTGCACGGCAGAGCCGGGACTGGCGTGGTCTGGCATGTGGCTGGCGGCCACTACTCTGCTCCCGGGTTCTGTTGAGACGAGCGAATTGTCTGCACAAATCCCGGCAGCCTTCTGGTGGGAGCGCGGCTCTCACTGCTGTTTGAACTCGGACCCTGTGTCATCAGTGAAGCGGGGATGCTCTGAGGATGAACGAGGTAAGCTGCTTAAATTTGGCTGGTAGCAGAGTAAGTTCCATTTACACAGAAATCACAGCCCCGGGGTTGGAGGAGGCGCGGGGGGGGGGGGGGGAGACAGGAGAGCCCCCCCAAGACAGCCCCCAAGGCGGGGGCTCCAGCCCACCCATTGCAGAACGTGGAGCCCTCCATTCCCAAAATGCCCTCTCCACCCCCCAAGCCAGGCTTGCAAGCTCTTTATTTGGTACTATTGATTATTCTTGTTAATTAATTAGTGTTTGCTGAGTGAAGGAGAGAGACCCTTTGGATCCAAAACTCTTTCAAGCTGCCAGTGGGCCTGATGCAGGCAGGAGGGATTGCAGCAGGAACCTGGAAGGCAAAGCCCCCTCCGAGGAAAATCGGAGTCCCCTTCACTCTGTGCTCTCTTCTCCAAGCACCGCGAAGGGAGCTGGGGACACGGCCTGTTAGCGACAGTGATCGGCTGCCCAGTGAGTGACTGCCAGGCAGGCGAGCCCTGGGGAGGGGGCCCGTGCCAGCTCCATTATGTTTATGGCTCCGGCCTGCTCCCTGCGGTGAGCTCAGGAGGGGGCTGTGCGCCAGGTGGGGGCTGGGAAGGCACATGCCTGAGGGGGAATGAGGGGAGAGAAAGTGGAGGGGACAGGTGGGGGAGGATGGAACAGGGCAGTGAGAGTGTGCAAAAACTCAGCCCTGGCTGAAAGATCATGTTTCTTTTATTTCAAAGAAAGGATTAAGGGATGCTGTTTGGGAAAAACAGAGAGGGAGAACTGAAAAAAGGGGAAAACAGAACAATAGGAAGAGGGACAGGGAAGGACAGGAGGGGACAGGATGGGGGACCAGGAACCAACAAGGCTGGGCACCCCATAAGGAGGGTGGTGAGCCTCAGAGGTGGGGGAATGAGCCCAGGTCTCAAAGATCGGCTTTGAACTTGGCCTCTCTGACCCCAAAGGCCAAGCTCTTCCCCCAGGGCCACAGGCTGTGACTCGGAGATTGAGAGGATGGAGGTTGGAGAGGGGGGTTCTGGGGACCTGAAATAAAGCAGGGTCAGCCTGACCGGCTGAGGGCAAAGGGGCCCAGGCGGAGAACAGCCTGAGTCGGGGAGGACGTGGCTTCTCTCTGATCTTACGGTGGCAACTGCCATCCCCCTGGGACCGCGCCGCCCTCCCCTGCTTCCTGGAGGTAGGGCACTGCCTAGAGGTTAAGGCTCTGGCCCTACAGCCAGCCCTCCTGGGTCCAAATCTTGGCTCTGCCATTTGAGAAAATTACTTAAATGCTTGCACCTCAGTTTCCTCTTATGGAAAATAAGGGTAATAATAGTTTCCATCTTATGGAGTTGTTCTGAGGGTTCAATGAGGCAACACATGTAAAGTGCTTAGAACCAGCATCAAATAGATGTTCGATAAGGGTGAGGTGTCTTTAGATAATTCTTTACTAACAAAATCCCTATGTTGTTGAGGCTGGCAAGGTGACCAGCCGAAAAATAACATTTCCTAGCCCACCTTGATGTGGAGGCAGCACATGAGAAGTTAGAGGAAATCATTGTGTGGGACTTCCAGGAACTCTCTTTAAAAAGGACTGACGCTTCTGGCAAACTCATCTTTTTCCGCCTTTTCATGCCAGAAAGGTGAGGTTGATGACCTGATCTGCAGCAGCCATTTTGCCACCCTGAGGTCCCGTTGAGGATAGAAGCCATGCACTAAGGGTGGTGGAGCGGAAAGGTAAAGGAGCCAGGGACACTGACCACATTGTGGGGCTGCCAAACCAGCCCTGGACCTCCTATCTCCATGAGTCCTTTGCCTGAGAGAAAAACAAACGCTTAACTTGTTTAAACCACTGTAGGTTCAGGTTTCTGTTAACTACTGCCAAACTTATCCTAGCTGACACAGAGATAGAGAAATTTATACTGATGGATCCAAAATTGGTGACTTGTGGAAGGTGGGGTGTGGTGGGGCCATGTCTGAGAGACATCAAGTGACCTCAGAGGTCCCACGTCATGTCCTCTGGACTAGATTGTCTGTGAATCCAAGTTGGGGGTTGATTGTCTTATTACTGTCCTCACCGAAGCAATGAGAACAAAGCCTTCTAGACACCAGTGCAAGACACAAGCTCCTGGACATCAAAATCCCATTGTCAGGAAGGGAGGGAAGCCCCCACAAGACCATCAGAGACAGGATAGTTTATCAGCACGAGGTCACACGGGCAGACAGTGACATCACCCACCTGCATGGCTCCATTCCTGCTCCTGAGGATGGCACAGAGGTTCCTGGCCCTCACGGTAACCCTCCAGACAGCCTCAAACGGCCACTGTGGGGTTGTGACAGGGCTGAAGGAAGGCGCTGGGATGGCTCTTATTTCTAGACCTCTGCAGTTCTCCTTTGGGTCCGTGTCCAGCAGGGGCTCCACGTCTGGAACTTCTCAGTCATTGCGATGCAGTATGCACCGCCTTGCCTGTGTGGCCTGGAGCGAGATCAAGGGCTCTCGACAACTCATGTTCTGGTCCTTGGGTGGATAGCGGCCCCTCTTGCAGGAAATGAGGAAGGGCTATTTCCTTCTCGGGGGAGCAGAGGGGGGCTGCTTCCTGCACAGCTTCCCCAATCCCAGCTCTTTGAAATGGATGAGATGAAAAGGTCAGGGGGCCAGGAGAGGCACCAAGAGACTTTTCCCTGCTAAGACTCCTGGAGGGGGTGCTGAGGAGAAGCTGCTTGTGTGGCTGTGTTTGAAGGACACCAGACTGGAAAGAAGGTAGCACCAAGGTTTCCTAGTGATGAGCTGGGGCCTGAGGGGCAAGGAGTGGCAAGCACGGGGGCGGCAGCCATGAAGGCCTCCAGACGCCAGCTCAGGGAGGTTCCAGGCTCCTGTGAGAGTATGTGGAGACTGCGGGGCTCTGGCTTCCATTCTGCAGGTCTGCGGTACGTGAGCACACTTTCTCGTAAGTGCATTTCTCACTTGACGTTGGGTCAAGGGTGTTTGCAAATGCAGAATAAGTATGTGATTCTCTAGTGGACACCTTCATTCAGGAGCTGGGTGGAGCTAAGGGAAGAAAGGCCCTCACGGAACCTGGGGCCTTTGGTATAACGGGGCCTCTCATACAGGAACAAAACAAAGATGATATAATCTCTGCAGAGAGCACCACGCAGGGATCAAATCCAAGTAGGCTCAGGATGAAGGTAGAGACCAAACTTCTTCAGAAGTATAGGATTTGGCGGGAGGAGTGGGGATGTCAATGTCCAGAAGAGGCTATTTCTACACAGGAGTCCCAGGGTGGCTAGAGCACATCCAGCATGTGCAAGGTTTGCCTCCTCGCGAAGAGATGGTACCCAAGTCTTCCATTCATTCGTTTAGTCACTCATTTATTCAGTCCACAATACCTCTGCTGTGTCATGCACATAATCAATCTTCACTTAAATCACATCTTTCACTTTCCTCCAGTGCTCAATTCTAAATTCACTGCCTCCCTCCTTTGCTGGGGGTCCCTTATTCAGCTTGCTGGGGATCATTGCTGTTCTGCTTGTTGATCTGCATGCAGGAGGCCCAAGGGCAGCGCAGAGCTAGCTAGAGTCAGCCCCCTTGCCTTGCTTCAGAGTCATGGATGCCACCCAGTCCTGGCCACTAAATCATCATTGCACAAGGGGTCCGTTTCTGTAGTTTTAGCTCAGGGTCCCAGAATTTCTGCTGCATTATTAGAATCTACTCAACTGTCTAAAGTTGACCCAATGTTGTTAAGAGCCTTCATTCATTTAACACAAATTTTTTAAGTGCTTCCCACATACCAAGCACATCACTACATGTAGCTTTTCTTGCTGGGCCTTAAGCACCAGAAAATCCACAAGAATGGCTGTACTTCTGAGATACACACAAGGGCAAGGTCTTCAAAATAGACACAGAGTGATGGCACCAGTGTCAGCGTAGGTTTGAGTCTCCCTGAACTCTCAGAGGGAAATGATGGAGGAACAAAATAGAAAAACAAAATATCCATAGGCAACATCTACAGCAAAACTAGTAAGAGAATCTCATGAACCCCAAAATGTGAATGGGTGAAGACAAGCCCCCAGTAGCAATAAGGCCTGCGTGGTTTCAGCAGCTGTGCCAGAGGAAGCAGAGATAAGGCCAAGTTGCTTGATGGCTAGAGCTAGAGACCTTCCAAACCACCTGCCGGTGCTGGCCTGAAGGCATGACGGGACAACGTGGAAAGAGCAGAGAAGCTGGGATTGGTCTCTGCTGGCCCTGACGTGCGGGTGAGGGCACGCTGCAGCAGTCTAGACCTGACACTGCTGAAGCTAACAAATGAGGGCTCCCTTTGAGGACAGAACCCCACACAGAGGAAGGACTACTGGTTGGAGACTTCAAACTGAGGCGGACTGGGACGGCAGGGGCCAAGGAGAGAGATCGAGAATTCTACACTGCCCAATGTGGAAGCTGCTAGCCACGCATGGCTTTTGACATTTAAGCTAATTACAATCAAATTTTAATACTTAGTTCTTCCAATGCATTCATCACATTCCAAATTCTTATAGCCACATGTGGCTGGTGGCTTCCATTGTATGGCTACTGTATTGGACAGCGCAGACATAGACCATTTCCATCATCGTAGAGAGTTCCATTGGATTGCGCTAGAGAGAAAAGTGGGAGGGCAAGTAGAGAGCTCAGAAAGAAAGAGGTCATGTTTTTGATCACTCCAACAAAACAACAGCAGAGCAAGGTCTTGAGCAGAAAGCTAGGAAAACTAACCTGCCCGTACTCCCTTCCTAACAGACTAGGAACACACATCTCCCTTAAACAAGAGCAAGGAAATAGGATGGCAATCAAGTCCACCTCAAAAGGCCAAGTCACTTATAAGGGAAAGAAAATCAAATTGTCATCAGACCTTCAAAAGCAATGTTTTATGCCAAAAAAATTTTTTTTAATAGATCGGTAAATTAAAGCTATTCCAGGAAAGTAAAAGTGAGTAAAGGATGTTATATCCATACAAACTGATAGTCAGGTATAAAGGCTGCAGACAAACTTTTGAACATCCAAGAAATCCCCATGTACCCCCCCAAAGGACTCTACTAAAAATGAACTAAGGCAATCAAATGATTGGAGTAACATTAACTAAGACTGGAGGTGAGCATTATATATGTAAATATGTTTAATATATAAACATATGTTTAATATATAAATATATTTTTATGTTTACGTAAATATATATAAATTAATCAAATTATCATTAAAACAGGGGAGAATGTGAAGAGCATTTGAAAACTAAAATAAGCTTGCTGATTGCCGTATAGGTGTTAATCTGGAGTAAGAGGCTATTGCAAGGAATAAATAGTGGGTCACTCTGTAATATGTGACCTTGGCCCTATAACTTCCTCTCTGATGCTCAATTATCCCAGTTGGAAGATGGGGGAATAAAACCTTCCTTGCCTACCCTATAGGGTATGAAAAAGTGGTTGGCACTCTATAAACATCAAATTTTATTATTCTGGGACCTGGAAAAATACTCCATTTTAGAGCTGAAGAGACTAGAAGTTTTAGCCAAGGTGTGTGAGCAGGAGAAGGGGGGACGCAGCTGAGCTACTCAAGCCTTTTGCTTCTCTTTGGAAGAGGTGAGCCCTGGTCACTCCTTAGGCTGGGCGGGGAAGCAGGAGGTAACGGGGCTGCCCCATAAATGTGAGGCCACATGTTAGGGAAGAGCGCCCCCCAGGAACTCCAAGGAAACAAGGTGAGCTGAGGCCAAGGAGGGGAGAAGAGAAAGGCAAAGTTGAGAGGTTGGAGATCTAGCAGGCAGGCTTCATGCCAGAGGCTGGAAAATCTTGGCTGAAAGGGAAAAAGCAAATAGGGAGGTAGTCATCTGTTGGGAGGCATACATAGGAGTCATACGGTCAAGGAGCCCCCACAGGGACAGAGGAGCCAAATCTAGCTTCGCACTAATCTCTAAGAGACACCCCTCCTCCTTCCCTAGCAGGAGGGGACGGGTGACCCTCATACGCACCAGCCAAGTCACATTCGCCAAATGCACACCCAAGACTCCAGAGAAGGTTGGAAGCTGGGTCCCCACCCTCTGGGGCTGAGCAGGTTCCTGACACTTGGCCAAATAAAGTTTGCCCATGGTCCCATCACTGCCGCTGTGTCCCTGACTCCCTCTCGAAGGAACCCTGCTCTCCATTTGTCAATTTTAAGTGATAATTTCTATTCAATCTGATACATATTATAAGAATATAAACAAATGCCTCTCCCCCTATCGGCGCCATAATCACTTTCTTTTATAGCTATCATTTATTACAGGACGACAGATGGCCAGTTCGCAGAATTCCAAAGAGGCTACCCGCCGGCCAGTCACCTGGGAACACGGGCGCATTTACATTTCTCCAAAGCAGATGGGAAAGGGAAGGGGGAAGGAGGCAGATTCCTGTCAAAACTTCGGTGCTTTCCAAAATGTGCTTCTTTTGCTTCTCCCTCCATCCTTCTGCCTGTCTCGCAGATGGTACTTATATCCTCTCGCCCCTTCCACACCTCCTTATACCCTCCCATTCAAACATTTCCCATCAGTGGCAACTGAAACCACCAATATGGCGGCATTGATAGGTGGAAACCGGGTGGGCTCTTGGCAGGCCACCTTCTCAGGACTTTCAGGCCTGCAGTTCAGTATTCCAGCCTTCCCTCCGGGCTTGTTATTTGGGATTAGGGCTGGGGTAAGAGGCCAGAGGAGAGTGGAAAGTGGGTCTGCTTCACAGAGGGCAGATGCTGGAGCCTGCCTTTTTCACAGAACTACAGAGCAGTGGTTCTCGGCCCTGATAGCACATGAGATCACCTGAAGAGCTTTTCAAAACACATTAATGCCAGGGCTCCACCCAGAATGATTAAATCAGAAAGCCTGGGGGAGGGGCCTGGCAAGGTGTGCAGGTATGGTTGAGAACACATTGCTGCAGAGTCAAAGCAAAAAGAGGTTATAAGAAGGCAAGAAATGAAGAAGCTATAGGGAAGAGAGACTACTGTGTGCCAGGCATTGCAAGAGTTGCAAAGTTAGAACTCCTGACATAAAGTCCCAGCTCATGGCCCAGTGGGGAGAATGCAAGTAACTGATCGCTGCAATAGAGAACGGTAAGAGCTGTGATGGAGGGAAGTTCAGTGTGAGATGGGAGAGAACCCACTGGTAGGGGCCTTGGAGACGTCTTCCTACAAGAAGATGACATCCTGAGTGACGAAAGTAGAGGAAATAAGAGAATATCTGTATGCCCCCAAGGTAGGGAATGATTTCTTAAGACACAAGAGTGAAAACCATAAAGGAAGTGATTGTTATATTTGCCTACATGAAAATCAAGATCTTTTGTTCACCAAAAAAATATCATAATGAGAAAGAAAATACAAGCTACAAACTAGAAGATATTTGTAACACGAGTAACTAATAGAGGATTCACATCTAGAATACATAAAGAAGCTATATGAATCAATAGGAAAAAACAAAAAAACCAACCCAATAAACAATTGGGTAGAGGATATGAAAAGGAAACACACACTAAAGGAAACAAGCAATAGTCCATAAGCGTAAGAGAAAAAAACTTACATCATTTGTAATCAGCAAAATGCAAATTATAACCATAAGGAGATACTATTTCACGTTCACTAAATTGGCAAAAACTAAAGTCTGACAACATTGAGTGTTATGAGGGTGTTGATGCTAGTGGGTGTGCAAATTGGTACAACCACTTTGGAAAAGCCATTCAGTGATAACTACGAAGGCTGAACACATACGCACTCTGCCACCTCACATTCTACCTTGTGTACGTACTGGAAAGAAACTTGCCCGTGTTTCCAGAGACGTGCATAATAAGAACCTTCATAGCAATGTTGATCATAATAGCAAAAATTGGAAACAATCCAAATGTCCATCAATAGCAATGTGGATAAATAATGTAATCATACAATGGAAAACCAGACAAACAATAGCCACACACATCAACATGGATAAAATTCAAAAGCATAATGTTGAGTGAATTGCAGAAAAATACATTGAATATAATTCTGTTTAATAAAGTTCAAAAACACGCACAACTAAACGATATATTGGTCAGGGATGCATACATATGTGGCAAAACTGAAAATAAGGCAAGCGATGATTAACAAACTTTCACAAGGTGAGTGCTATGGACTGAAAGCCTGTATTCCCCCCAAATCCTGTGTTAAAATCCTAACCCCCAAGGTGATGGTCTTAGGAGGTGGGGCCTTTGGAAGGTGATTTGGTCATGAGGGCAGAGCTCTCCTGAATGAGATTAGTGTCCTTATAAAAGGGACCCCAGAGTGATCCCTTGCCCCTTCCACCATGTGAGGACACAGAGAACCAGGATCTCACCAGACACCAAATCTGCTGGCACCTTTATCTTGGACTTCTCAGCCTCTAGATCTGTATGAAATAAGTTTCTTTTGTTTATAAGCCACCCAGTCTATGGTATTTTGTTATAGCAGCCCAAATAGACTAAGAGAGTGGGGGTGCTCAGACGGCATTGGGAATTTCACACATAGTGAGAGTTTCAAAGATAATAGTGAGTCTATTTCTTAAGATGGGTACATAGGTGTTCATTTTATTATTATTCTTCAAACACGTTTATATGTATGATATATTTCATAAGAAAAAAATTTCTGATGAAAACAAAGGGAGTATCACACACAAAAGCTCATATTATAAATGTTATTCCTCATCCCAAAGTTTATCCAAGAAAGTGGCCCAGTTTGACCTGTTTTTCTTTCATAGGAAACATCCATCCTTCCTTAGCTTATTGAAATAGCTTAATGGACCCATATCAAACACTGAGTTGACAGTGTGGCCAATTTCCAGCCAAGAGGCAGGGCTCTGGGCTTTGGAAATGGCCCGCGCCCTGCAGGCCCCTCTAGACCATCTCTGCATCAGTTGGAGGGTCAGTAAGCCCCCATGCTCTGAAAATCCCTGAGCTAGGTGCCTGCGGAGAGTCGACGGCCAGCCCTGCTCCAGCACATGGCACCATCTGACCATGAGTCAGGACAAGTGACCAGTCAAAATAGCCATTGAACACCAGTGAGCGACAAACATATTGTGCTCTGCTTGTGTGTGGGAGTGGGCGGGGGGGCGGGGAGTGGAGGTGTGCACATGGACTGAAGGTCCGGAAGTTGGAAGAAGTCCTAGGATGATGACTGTGGGCACTATGGACAAAATTCTTACTCAAATGAGGTCGCAATTTCCTCATTTGTCCAGTGAACAGAACGGACAAAGCCCACCCTTAATGTTCCTTCCAAATCTAGACTTTTTGATCCTATGTATATTGGGGGTTAAATACTCCAAATACATATTTAGCAAATTTTTTGTTTACACCTAGGCTGATAGTTTGATTCTCAACCTAATTGCATGCCTATCTGCATGATTTGAATGCACAGAAATGTAAGGAGAGAATCAACATGCTCCCAACTGTTCTCGTCTGAGATGGATGTTGGCCAAGACTAGAACTCTGCCCTTGACATCAGCATCTGCGCAAAGAAGAGACTGTTGAAGTTGGCAGTGTTTGAGGAGATGTGGAGGGATGAAATTTTCAGGAGAAGTCTGTGAAGCACCGCAGATGTAGGCAGTCTGCAGGAAAAGTGGGATGTGGGTCTCCTTGTTGACATTAGGGTATGGAGAACGACTACCAACATGGGGGCGGTGCAGTGTTTAAAAAACAGGAACCCTAACCTCCCTGACTGAGGATCCCTCACACTCCTGAGCAGGACTTCGATTCCAGGGGTTCTGATCCACTAGTCACCAAAGGAGTATTTTGAGAGAGGGGGTTTGGTCTTGAGGAAGGTAATTCCTGCTGTCAAGTACAGGACAGAGCTGAATAGGGAAGGATGGAAGCACGGAAGCTGCTACAAGGGCCAGCAGGGGCGGCCGGTGTGGCAGGGATGGAGAGAAGATGGCCAACCTGAGAGCCACCACAAAGAGGACCTCTCTAGGATACAACCTTGGTTGTGTTCACCACCACACACACGGCCCAATGCCTGGCATGTGGTCAGTGCTCAAGAAATAGTTATTGAATGAATGGAGAATGACGATGGCTAACATACATTGCGAGTTTACTCTCAGACACCCGGCTAAACCCTTTGCATGCATCGCCGTTGCAATGGTCTGAGAGTTCAGTGCTGCTCTTATAACCACGTCACCGAGGAGGCTGTGGAAGCACACAGTGTGGCTGGAGGTAGAGCCGGCTGTGACCTTGTGGTCTGATTCCAGAACCTGCTCGCTCAGCCTGCTCTGTTCTGGTTGGAATCCCCATAACCACTCTGGAAGGTCTTTGTAAGATGAGACTATTCTAATTACCATTTGATAGATGAAAAGGCTATAGCACAAGTTCAGCGACTGGCTTATGCCCACACAGCCAGTTAGTGACAAAGGGGAGAAATCCACAAGATTTTTGACTCCTCTTTTCCTGTTCTACCGGGTGGCTGGGTGGGGGGTGTGCCAAGTGGGCTCAGGCATCTGGCCAGCAAGCTTGGAGATGCCTCAGACAAGGTCATTGCCCTGACGGCTTCTATAGTGAGAGAAGGAAAGGCACGGGGCCCTGCAGCTCCTGCTCTGTGCTCCACGGTGGGTTAGGCCCTGTATCTCTCATTTAAAACCTCCAATAGCTCCCGAATTATGTATTCTCACCTCCACTAACAAAAGAAGAACCCGAGGCAGAGAGAGACTTGAAGCTGGTTTGGGCACCGGCAGTGGGTCTGACTTTGGAGCCTGCGTCCTCCGTGGCACCAGGGCTCCTTCTTGTGCAGAGTCAGACGCAGTGTGAGAGGTGGGGCTGGGGAGTGGTCAGCTCGCAGACTTCTTTTGCACACCTGCAACATCAGTTTATTTTCCCTGACTCACGTGTGCCTTTAATTTTAGACAAGCGTGATTTGGGAAGGGGTGAGCAGGAGGAAGCTGAACATCTGGATGCATGTGCCCCAGTCCAGTGGTGTAGACTTGAGAAAAACCTGGCGGTGTCCCCTCTGCTGGGCCCAGGCCCTCCAGACAGTGCCTAGAGGGTGGAAGGTAAGTGATGAGACGATACCTCTGGGTGCCACTCGACTCAAGCACACAGCCTGGGAGGTAGCACGGTTCTGGGAAAAATGGAATTCTTTGAATATTTTCCTCCAATTTTTCTATCCCCATTTCTAGGCCCATTTTCTTCCTCTAGCCTCATCTCTCTCATCTCTTACTGCCAACCTCAGGTTTGTTCCCTGCTAGCTGTCTCAGCCCTGTCCTGGGAAATGATAAGCATTAATTTCCACATTGGTAAACTGAGGGGCTTCGGGCCCTGCTGGGCTCTGCCATACTATGCCACAGCCCAGGAACTGTGGGGAGGACCCAGGCCCGCTTTGGCCCTGGCTGGCTTTGTGGTGCCAGATGAGTTACTCACACTCCCAACCTCCAGCTTGCTAGGTATACAACGCAGATAATAACAGCGCTTTCCTCTTTGAGTGAGTGTGAGGGTAAGTGACACAGAACGTCACCTGCTTGCCCAGGGCTGGCAGAGCCTAAGTGCCCTCTAAACACCGATCAGTGCTAGAAAGAGCCCTCACTCTAAGGAGCGAGGCCTGAGGAGTAACTTCTTCCAGAGCTATTTGGCTAAAAGACTGAATCTCAAATGGTGGAATTTCAGGAACCAGTAAGCAGGCAAGTAAGAGGCAAGCAGAGTTTTTGGTGACTCTGGATTCACGCTGCTTAGCAAGGCTGGCCAGGAGACTCATAACTATGTATAATAACAACGGTTAGCGCCTCAGAAGCATTTCCTATATGCCAAGACAAGGCTCAGCCAACTTCAGCCCGTGGGCCAATGGGGCCCATCGCCTCTTTTTGTAACTCTGGGTTTACTGGAACAGCCACTCTCATTTGTTGACGTATCATCTACCGCTCCTTTCCCACTACGTTGACCCAGCTGAGTAGCTGCAACAGAGACTGTCTAGGCTGCAAGGCCTAAAATATTTATGATCTGGCCCTTCAGGGAAAAAAGCTGCCAACCCCTGTTCTAAATATTTGGTACACTTAATTTAATCTAATCCATATCACCTTCCTAGAAATAGGGGATGTTGCTGTCTCCATTTAATAGATGAAAAAACTGAGGTCAGAGAGGTAAAATAACTAGCAACTCAATTCTGAATGTAGGCGAAGTTGCGCCAGAATCTGGGATCATAACAACTCCACTGGGTGGGATTCTCCCCTGGATGGAGTTGCCCAACTTAGTAAATGAAAATATAGGACACCAGTTAAATCTGAATTTCAGATAAACAACAAAAAATTTTTTTAGTATCAATATGTTCCACAAGATATTTGGGACATACTTATACTTAAAAAACTATTCATTGTTTACCTGAAATTCGAATATAACTGGACGCTCTGTATTTCAACTGGCAATCCCACTGAGGACCCCAGAAAGAAGGAGAGCTCAGCCAGGCAAGCGGTTAGAGCAGGTCCTGGAAGAAGCCAGTGTTCCTGGGCCGGTTCCTGGGAAGGTCTCTTCCCACAGCCAGATCTCTTCTTGGGAGGCTCAAGGATGGGTCCTCCTATGCATTTCAATCCCTTCGTCCCATGAAGGTGACTTTCACAAGGTTCTCGGGGGATCTTGGGGCCTATTGCCACGTTATTGCAGACCTAAGCAGCCAGGAGCAGACAGATAAGCTCCGGGGAAGCACGAAGCCCCTCTCTCCAGTCCAAGGCTGAGCATCTACCTCCCTTCCCCTGGCAACCTCTAGCATCCTCTTCTCCTTCTCTCTCCTATCCTCCTGGTCAAAGGCCCCGCCAGACCCTCTCTCTCAAGATTACAAAGGAGTTTAAGAAAGAGGGAAAAAATATGGCAAGCCAGAATGACAGCAATGCAGGGCCAGAATGGTGTGGGGAAACAGGGGGCAAAAAGAGAGAGAAGAGGTGGGGGATAGAAGAGGGCCATCTAATTTTTAATAGGCTGAGACATAAATGCAACATGATTCACTTTGAACGGGCCACCTGGATTAGATGGAAGTTAATTAAAACAATCCCTCATTTCTCAGCGTTTAAAACTTCTTAAGTCTCACTTGGGGAAGGGTGCGGCAGGACTTTTTATTACTCTTAGATGGTGTTCAGAAGGCCCATAAATACATCTCCTCTTCCTGTGATCCCATTAATCTTGCCGCCTCTCCTGCTCCTCTCTGCCAACAATCAGATCCCGGTAAACAACCTCAAGTGAAATTTGCAACTGTCAGATAAACATTAAAAATGCTTCTCTTGTCCTTTCCCATTGATAGTCCCATTAATATTGTAATGGAACAAAAAGTTATGAAAATGAATGCATGCTGGTTTTGGAAATGAGTGATGCTGACCACTGCTGGGATACAGACACACATGCATATGGATGGGCTGGGAAGATAGTGGATGCTGCCTGCATCGGCAGCAGGCTGCGTGCCGACAGGCCTGGCAAGCATGCGCCAGGGACCAAGGACGGCTGCACACAATGCTGGGTACACGCATGTACACACCTGTCAGGGTGGGGAGGGCTTATAAACGGAATAAGGGAATTCCACCCCAGAAACTACTGTAGACACACACTCACCACCCGGCTTTATACAGAGTAAAATATGCAACGTTTCTATTTATCATTGCTTCTCTCCTCCCTTATCTGTCTGCAGTCAGTGGTGGGGATTCTCCTTAAAGATACTAAGATACCCCAATTGATAAGGCTTTCTTGACATTTCTTCCTCATTTATTTTCCATGCAGTGGCCTTTTTAATACACATGCATGCTCTCGTGTGTGTGTTTATCTATCTGACGAATGAGGCTTTAAAATCTGGAGGTATGATACGTGGGAACTTTATAAGAAGAAACTTCTTAAGGAGCATTTTAGGTCAAAGAATCCCATTCGATTCAGGAAATGAGTTCAAGTTTTACGGATATTTAAGTTCACTAGGAGAGTACACAATAAAACAATAACAAAACAAACAAAAAACCCTTGCGCCGGAATCTTGCATAGAGGGATTTGAATAACCACATCATCAAGGCCTGGCCATGGGCTCCTGGTGGACAACGAGCACTTTTATCTTTGCTCATCATTGTAACCCAGCCCCTAGTAGAGTGCCTGGCGCTTTGTAGAAGCTCAAGGCAGGTAATGCCATAGAGAGATGAAGGAGAAAGGAAGGAAGGAGGGAAGGAAGGGAGGGAGGGAGGAAGGAGTGTCCATTTTGCTCTTCCTCTGTAGGGAAATCTTTCTGTACCTGCCAACCAGAGGCAGGAGGTGAGTTTTAATATTTTAACATCTGGGAGGGTCAATCTGAAGGTGGAATTCAGGGGGAGCAGGACCTGGCCCGTCTTTGGCAGGGCAATGAGCACATTAAAAAGGACTCATCATTTGACTACCTTCTCTCTGTGTCTCTGGTTTTCACACTCTTTCTTCTAACATTTCTTTACCATGATCTTAACTGTCATATCAATATATTACCTTAAAACTAGAAAAGTGTTGTTGAGAACAAAGCTTCCACAGATCTCTCCCCACCCCCACTCCAGCAACGCTTTTGACCCGCACACTTCGGCCTAGTGAATTTTGACCCTCCTTAAGGTCCCCTCTGAAAAGCCCTCTTGACCCTTTAGAGTGGGTTAAGTCCCCTTGCTGTGACTTCCCAGGGTACCCTTCCTTACTCTTTGCCAACAGCCAACATGGGTTTCCTCAAGGCTATAAGCTCCACTGTGGCAGGAGCCTGGCTCATAGCACAAGCCCAAGAAATATTTGTTGATTGACTGATAGAGGAGTAATTATTTTAAAAGGAGTTACATAAACTCTCTAGCCTAACTTGTGAATGCTTAACTTATGTCATTTACCACGTGGCAGTAGAGAGACCACTAGCATCTTAGTCCACAGACCAAATCTTGGCCATGTCCCTGACTCACAGTGAGACCTAGAGGAGTTCATTTAAGCTTTCTGTGCCTCAGTTTCCTTATCTGTGTTAGTGCAATGACCTCACATAATGTAACTGCAAAGCAGACAAAACCAAGTGAGATATGCAAAATACCCAAACTTCAATCCAATATTATATTACTATACATAAAAGTTATATGTATATTAAAGGGATAGGAAGGCTATAAAAAGAATGCAGAATTTCATTAAGTTCCTGCCTGAAAAAGAAGACACATACAAAACTTGAGAGACAAAAAAAAAAAAAAAGGAAGATGCAAATCCTGTGACAGCTAATCGCCGGCTTTCTGGAATGTATGCAATGTGGATATATGGGAATTGAACTTCGCCACCACCTCCTTTGAGTTGTGGAGGCATCAACATTATAGCCACCGTAAATAAGGTTTAGTGCATCCCAAAAGGAGCATGGACTGAAATCAAGGCAGAATCCTGGCAAAATCTTAATCATCAGTAACCTCAGCTAACGGATGTCATTGCTTTTCAAGAGACACATACTGTTCAACTCCAGGAAAATTTATAATTAAGTAGAGAAACGTTTAAGGAAATAAAAACTATGTTTTAATATTTCTGCATTAAGAAATCTGTAAAAATTTGATATTCTATATACTTGCCAAGCTTAAGGGATTTTGGCCTTTAGAGTGACAGCTTTCAACTCCAATTTAAAATGTATAATTATGTAATTGGTTTAGTACTTGGGATTTTGCATTGTACAGTGCTGGAACATTTAAGAGAACTTTATATTCACTCTATTAGTTTAATTTCATAGATTTTTGAGAATTATTTGAGTACTTGGGAAGATTTTGTTTAAGTCAGGAAATCGAAGTACTTAAGAAGGAAATAACATATATTACATTTATAAATACAGTTTAAAATACTCAAAAGTATTTAATGAGCTAGGTTTTTAAATGAGGCAAAATAGAATTCAAAGCCTTCTTAAAATGACTGCTAAAATAAGAATAACAAGATTTGTAAACTGACATAAATAGAATAAGGAGATGTGGAAGCTGGTCTTAGAAACCTACAAGGAAACCCTGTCACATGCTCTAAGGTGGATGAACCTTGAGGACATTATGTTAAGTGAAATAAGCCAGTCGCAAAAAGACAAAAATTATGATTCCACTTATATGAGGTACGTGGAGTAGTGAAATTCATAAAAAACAGAAAGTAGAATGGTGGTTACCAGGGGCTGGGAAGGAGGAGAAAAAGGGAGCTGTTTAATGGGTGTAGAGTTTCAGACTGGCAAGATGAGAAAGTCTGGAGATCTGTTTGCAACAATGTGAATATACTTAATACTAATGAACTGTACACTTAAAAATGGTTAAGATGGTAAATTTTATGTTATGTGTTTTCTTCATCACAACAAAAACATGAACAAAAGCCTACAAAGGAATTGAGGTTTTTAATGTACAATTTTACTTTATTGCACGTTAATTGCATATTTAAAACCCTAACTAACTATTTCCTCCATACAAAAGCCACCCTCAAAGACATAAAAATCTCACATCAACAATCTATGTAAAGTGGATAATCGTGCAAGAAAAAATTGCTGTGAGGGCTAACGGAGATAACATCCAGAATACAAGACAAGAGAGGTTCTTTTTTTAGAGGTTCCTACAAACCAAACCAAACTAAACCAAACAAAAATGAGTCTCTTGGATGAACTTGAGGCACCTGCCCATCCCTGAGCTAGTCACCAAGGTCGGTTGGCAAGATGAAACATGCTGATTACCAATTGTGATTCATTCCCCTCTCCTTCCACTGGAGCTGGGGTGGAGAGGGGTGGTTTCCCAGAGAATAATCAGGGGGCTGTTACCAGAAGAATGGAGAAAGTTTGCAGGGAAGGGAAATGCAACAGATCCTATGACAATGCCCTTCTCTGTCCCTCGTGTACTCACCCTTTATAACACGGGGTCCATCAGAGCTCCTAGAGCAATCTCCCTTGAATCTTATAGGTAATTCCTACTTTCTTCCTGACTGGAACCCTCTCCAACTTCACATCCATGAAAGAGGCAATGAAAAGGTGCTTGTGCTGGGGAATGAACTCCCACAAAAGACCTCCAGGATTGGCAGCACCCAGGCCTCAGCTGGCAGGCTGTTAATTTACCACCTTCACTATCAAGGCAAGAAGACCAGTATTCTGAGCGTATGTGATCCTCCAAGGCCAACTGAGCAAATATTTCCATATCCATAAATTTTTGTTTATAAATATACATTTATTGCCTATTTGAACGATTGGGCAAATAAAAGATAGGAGTCCAGAGAAAGGAACTGCTCTTTATCCAAACATGTTGGGGCATGGAGGGAGGGAGATGTAGCTAGGCAATTCTAGTGGGAATTAAGGGGAATTATGACTGATGCTAACATTTGCTATGTGCCAGTTATTATTCTAAGTGCTTTATATGTAGTAATCTACTGAATTCTTGTTACTGCACAAAACTGGGGTTCTCTGCCTGATGCACATAAACAAGCCAATTAATTATGGCACCAGCCTTTGAGGGGAGAAATCAGCTTTTATTCTGCGAGATTGATCTCCAGGGAGATAGGGGGTGTGTGCCCTCAGATCTGTCTCCCTGATTCAGGATTTGGGACACAATTTAAGAGGTTAGGGGGCCGGCCCCGTGGCTTAGCCATTAAGCGGGCGCACTCCGCTACTGGCGGCCCAGGTTCGGATCCCAGGCGCACACCCACGCACCGCTTCTCTGGCCATGCTGAAGCTGCATCCCACATACAGCAACTAGAAGGATGTGCAACTATGACATACAACTATCTACTGGGGCTTTGGGGGGAAAAAAAAAAAAGGAGGAGGATTGGCAATAGATGTTAGCTCAGAGCTGGTCTTCCTCAGCAAAAAGGGGAGGATTAGCACGGATGTTAGCTCAGGGCTGATCTTCCTCACAAAAAAAAAAAAAGAGGTTAGGGAGAACAGATTGGCACATGGAAACACTGGTGGGACAGGTTTCGATTGGTGGGCTTCAGGCATTTATGGTAAGGTTTTAAACATTTATAATGAGGTTCTAAACACTTATGATGGGGTTGTAACATTTTTGCATGAGATGGGGAAGGAATTTTAACACCGGATCTTCCTGAATGAGGGACCCCTCTCTTCTGATAAGAGCCCGGCTTTCAAGTTCCAGTCGTGTCCAGGTCCTTGGGTTCCGTGGGAAGGAGGATCTTTGGTTCCGAGGTTGTTTCAGGTCACAATTTCTTCTTTTGCGCACGCCCTGGCTGCGTGACTTTGCAGTTCTTCTGAAAGACAATCCTTAATCACTTTTTTGATAAGAGATGGGGTCTGTTCAAACTGGCTCTAAATGAGCCCATAGTTACATTCTCACAGCCACCCTTTGAATTTTATTATCCCCCTTTTACAGATGAGAAAACCTAGTCTCAGAGTGGTTAAGAGACTTGCCCCAGTGGCAGAACAACTGGCTCCAGGATCCACACACACTCTCACCTACTGGGCTAAACAATTGCAATAACCCTCTGTTTGATGCTGAAAATATGGCCTAGAGAGATTAAATGACTTGACCAGGCTACACAGCTGACAACGAAAAAGTTGAGACTTCAACCCGGGTCCCCTCATGCTAGGCTCTTGGCAAGAACGCAAACCCAGGAATATCAGGTTCTTGAGAAAGGATCAGCCCTAAAGATGCCTTCTTTCCACTCATTCTTGATTTGCAAGTCACTCTGCTCCACTCATGAGCCCATATTTTGTCACTAGGGTTCAGTTGTGGCTGACTTTCAGAACCCACAGTGACAAAAAGAAAACCATATTACTATTTTGCGCAGTGGTTCTCAGCAATGGCTACATTACCTGGGGTGCCTTATAAACTATTGATCTGAGGCTCCAACCCAGACCAATAAATCAGAATATCTGAAAGGGCATCAGTACTTCATAAAAGCTATTCAGGTGAATTAAACGTATAGTCAGAGCCAAAAACTACTGATTTAGCCCACCCCAAATACATATGGGACCCAGAGGATGCTGCAAAACATTTCTTCACTTTCTCCATTAGCTTGCCTTTCCTCCCACACAAACTCTGCCCTGGATGGGCCCCTGGGGGTCTCTTATTCCTGGCTTGTTCTCTTCTCTTACCCACCCCACCTCATCACTTCCCACCAGAGTTCCTGGCTCCATCCTGGGAGGCTAAAGTGGATCCTCACAGAAGGAAGCGAATTCACCTTTTAGTTTTCAGTGTGAAGCAACTGTGAGACAGAAAAGCCTTTCTGTTGCTAATCCTGGCAGGTGAGGATGGGCTGGGATGAAGAGGGTAAAAGAGGCAGAGAACACCATCCTGCTACAACTACACTGTACAAATTCACTGAGAAGTGCTGTGAAGGAAAAGTGGAGAGCTTCATGAGCAATGACAATAGGACTACTTCTCCTCTTCGTTCCTGTTTCTACATATTAAACCAGGCTGCAACACCCAGTTGCATATGGTAACTTGGTGGACACTACTGAATTCTTCATCAGCTCCTTTCCTCTGCCCCATCCGTTCACATGCTCTTCAACATGTGTTGATGCTGGTTCCCCCTCCCCACCAACTATGGAGAAGTTTCCATACTATCCATAAAAGGCTATGTTTTAGAGAGAAAGTTCTAGAACACAGTCATCTTCAAGATAAAGTAAGCAAGAATTACTCCACAAGAGTAAGACCTTTGGGAGAGATGTAGAAAATAATTCAATATGCATTTCCTAAGCCTTTACTTGGAGTCAGGCACTGTGATGGAAGGAAGGCACTAGATCTGTGCCCCAGAACATATCCTGTAGAGCAATACCGTCTTGGGGGCTGCCAGTGATCCAGGAGGGTCTTCCACATAGACTAGTCCCCTGAAGTAGCAAGGACTATGAAATGATAGTACCTACACTTCTGTTTCTGGTATGGATGGTAACATGGCACTTCACGGGAAGCAGTGCCTTTCTTCCCATCTCTCCTTTTCAGCTCCTTTAGCCATAACTGGAAGTATAGATAGAGTAGACGGGGGGCCATGCAATCTCTTGTCAACTAAAGTGGTGTGGGCCCTGAAGAAGTTGAAGAGACATCTGTGCATCATATCCTCAAGTTAGGGTCTTCATGAGTTCTCATGAAAACTACAGTGATTTCTGTCACATTGCCAGTCTCTCACTTTCAATCCTTCACGAGGCGGACCTGAAGAAGATGCAGGGCTGAACTTGGACAGCTTTAGGAAGTCAGGGGGTTAGATAAGGAGCAGTCATGTTGTGATTGTTCATAGAGAGGGTTCTAATCTTCACAACAACTCTCTGAGATCATTATACCCATTTTACAGATGGCAAAGGCAGCCTCAGTTACCTTAATGACCACAATGAAGTAACTTTTTTTTAAATTTTATTTATTTATTTTTCCCCCAAAGCCCCAGTAGACAGTTGTATGTCATAGCTGTACATCCCTCTAGTTGCTGTATGTGGGACGTGGCCTCAGCATGGCCGGAGAAGCGGTGCGTCGGTACGCGCCCAGGATCCGAACCTGGGCCGCCAGTAGTGGAGCGTGCGCACTTAACCACTAAGCCACGGGGCTGACCCTGAAGTAACTTATATACAACTTGTCCTCTGCTAAAAGCAGCTAAAAAACTTAAAATATATATATATATGAAACAGCTGATTTCAGACTTTAGATAACAGGTATCACAGGACTGAGAAAGGATACAATCACTCCAGTTTTCTGCCTGGAGGTATTTTCCAGACCACAGTTCAAATAAGGAGAACCCAAGCAGAGAACAAGAATCTTGTTGAATTGAGGAAACTGAGATTGGAGTTGAAGGAGGCTGAGGCAGCTGGAATTTGAAGGGTAGAGCACCAAAGATAAAGGAACCATACAAAGAAAGAGCTCCAGATATCCGTCTGAGGGTCCTCTTTGAGACTGTTGATCACAAAGGGCAGGGAGATGTCAACTGAACGCCAGGGAGATTCAGTAAAGACCCTAGAAGGGTAATACCTCAATAATATGGCTAAGCCAGCCCTGGAATAAAGGCTACTTTAGACCCATCCTAACAAAGCTTAAAAACAAGCCTAAAAAGAAGCAAGTTGATCCACAAGTAACTTGACAATCTACCAAAACAATTTTCTCTTTTCTTTAAAGGAAGACAACAAAATCCAGACACTCAATAATGCAACATCCAAAATGTCCAGCACCCATTCAGAAATCACTAGGCATTCAAAGAAGCAAGAATGAGACCCATAACCAAGAGAAAGAAAAAAAAAGCCAATAGAAACAGACACAGGAAGGAAGAGATGATGGGGTAATGAACAAAGACTTTAAAATAGCTATTACAGGGCCGGCCCTGTGGCTTAGCGGTTAAGTGTGTGCGCTCCGCTGCCGGCGGCCCGGGTTCGGATCCCGGGTGCGCACCGACTCACCACTCCTCCGGCCATGCTGAGGCCGTGTCCCACATGCAGCAACTAGAAGGATGTGCAGCTATGACAGACAACTATCTACTGGGGCTTTGGGGGAAAAATAAATAAATAAGATCTTTAAAAAAAATAAAAATAAAAATAAAAAAAAAATAAAATAAAATAGCTATTACAAATATTCTCAAATATTTAAAAAGAAAACATGAATATAATGGAGAGAGAAGTAGAAGATATGAAAAAAACTAAACGGAACTTCTAGAGCTAAACAATATAATATTTGAAATAAAAAACCCATTGGGTGGCCTATTTAGCAAATTAGACACTTCGGAAAAAAAGATTAAAAGAAACAGCAATAGAAACTATAGCAATTGAAGCACAAAAAGAAATAAAGTTCCCAAATATATATGATATTATAATGTATGTTAATATATAATATTTATATATTATAAATATTCAATATATGAATATATTGAATATATTATAATAAATATATACCATATATTATATATCATATAATATATTATATACATCATATTATATTAATATTATATATAAATAATATAAATGTATAATATTAATATTATATAATATATAATATATTATATATATAAATATATATATATACACATACACAGAGCCTTAGTGATCTGTGGGAAAATGTCAGTTTCAATCTAACATGTTTGTAATTGAAATCCCAGAAGTGGGAAGGGAGAAAATACCTTTGAAGAAACAGTGGTCAAAATTTTTCCAAATTTAGTGAAAATTATACACCCACAAATCCAAGAAGCTCAGCATCTTAGTCAGCTTGGGCGGAATAAATTTCTGATGTCTTAAGCCCCCCAGTTTGTGGTCATTGGTTATGGCAGCCCTAGGGAACTAACACACCTGCAAAAGCTTAACTGGGTCTGGACCTCTTTTATTTGCTGGCTGATGCTTCTCTAGCTTAAGTCTTCACTTCCTGTTAAAATGCAGAAAATGTTCTTTAGGCTGCCATCTGTCCTTTGCAGATAACTGCAAGGACAGTGTGATGTGTGGCACTTCTTGGGGTCACACAGGGCAAATGCAACTGATGCTGGGTGTAACCTTGATCCAAGCTTGCCCAGAGCAGCCCACACCAGGACTTCTGGAACACCTGGTTCCCAACCTGAGCCTTTTCCTGGGCCAATAATTCCAGGGTACCTGTCCTGTGTGCTTTTCTCTCAGACCCTTGGGATGTGAATGAACTCTTTATGGCTTGTAAACTAATTCTTGCTAGGGTGTCAGTGGTTCCCTGATTTTCCATTACATGCAAGAAGCTGCCGAGTCTGCTGTAGGGATTTCACCCCTTCCCCCCGCTGCACGATGACAGACATCACTAACAGGTAACACATAGTATTCTGCTAAGCCTGCGAGTGGCCTCAGAGTCCAGCACTCCAGTTGATCAGAGTTGGCATTTCAATATTCACTTATTCATTCAGTAAATGTTTACAGAGTGCCTATTAGTGCCAAGCTTGGTACCAGGTGATCAGTACCAGATATACACTGGTGAACAATATAGACAGTCCTACGGTCTAGAATAAGCTTTTGTGCCATCCCTCATCTAGTGAGAAGGCCACTCACCTGGAATCAGAAATTGTACCCTTGGACCATGCGCGTGACAGGTGTCAGTGTCCTCACGTGTAAAATGAGAAGGTGGAGCTAGATTACTTCTGTGGTTCTTTGCAGCTCTAAATTCAAAACTCTGCACTGAAGACCCGGTGTCTCAACTAACACCCAAATCTCCAGTGGTTAGAACTCCAAGCACAGAGGGGTCATTTGGGGAGAGGAGACATCTGGGAATAGCAGAGACCTTTGGCAAAGACCTTCCATCACACCTGGACAAGGCAGTGCCTTCGCCACCTGAGCATAAGCCCCCCCGAATCAGCAGGCAGCCTCCCTTGTCTGTGCTCAGAGACAAGGGATAGGCACACGAGGGAACTCCATGTAAGAAGGGAACTTGGGAACAAATTAGTTCTCAATTTCAACAAAATCAACTGAGCAAGTAGGGCTGGAGAAACTATGACTTAGCAACAGCATATGTGAAAAAGATTTAGGGGCTGCAGGCAGTTATCAGCTCAGCATGAGGCCATTGGGATCTTAACCTGCACTAATAGAAAGAGTGTCCAGGATAAAGGAAACGAGGCTCATTTGATCTACCATGCAATTCTGACTGTTCCTAGAATACCATAGTCATTTCTGAATCCCACATTTCAAAAGAGAAGGGTGGGTATGAATTAACAATTAGGTATTTACTGCAAGTGTTTGGCACTTAACATCCATTATTTCATTTGAATCCTGACAACAACTCAATAATCTAAGACAATTACCCCTCATTTTGCAGATGAGGAAATTGAAGTTAAGCCAGTCCTCAAGCTCTCTCACCCATTCAGTGGCAGAGCCAGGACTGGAACTCAGGTTCACATGACTCCAGAGCCCATGGTCTTTCCAGAGAAAATGACGACCTTGGGAAAGAGAAAGATCACTTCCTGGTGGCTACTCTAGGATCGAGGTAAGGTAGGAAGGGATGTCAGCCTTAAGCCTGGTCTTGTAGGAGGGATAGGCTAGAAAACATCGTGTGTTAGGGGGAGGGGGGCATGCAGGAACATGCCAGGGAGAAAAGACAATGAGTAGAGGTTTAGAGATAAAGAGTCTGGGAGGTGTATCTGGTGAGTGGTGGTGAGAAGACTCACGTTATTTGTGAGAGGCAGAGGCAGTAGACAAGGGTGGGCCGTTTTTTCCAGACTACAGAAGGCTTTGAATGCTAGGTTAAGCACTATAGATTTTGCCACATTTGTAATGGAAAGGTAATAGAGATTGAATACTGCTGGAGGTTGGAGTATCACGCTAAGGGTTGGGCTTCAGGAGGATAATCTGTTGGCCACATCTGTGGTGGACAGGTAGGGACAAAGACGAGTCTTAAACTGAAGAAGCATCAGCCAGCAAGTAAAAGACGTTCAGACTCAGTCAAGTGTGTTAGTTTCGTAGGGCTGCCATAACAAATGACCACAAACTGGGTGGCTTAAAACATCAGAAATTGATCCTCTCACAGTTCTGGAGTCTAGAAGTCCAAAGTCAAGGTGTCCACAGGGCCATGCTCCCTCTGAAACCTCTAGGGAAGACTCCTTCCTTGTTCCCTCCAGCTTCTTGTAGCCCCAGGCATTCCTTGGCCTATGGCAGCATCACTCCCACTTCTGCCTCCCTCTCCACGTGGCCTTCTCCCCCACGTGTCTGTGTCTTAGGGCTCACCCTAATTCAGTATGACCTCAACTTGACAACATCTGCAAAGACCCTGTCTCCAAATGAAGTCACATTCACAGGTTCTGGGGGTTAGCACTTTAACTTATCTTTCTGGGGGACACACTTCAATCCATAACACCAAGTTTTCTTGGCCCCGGGACATCTTAGAAGATGAGGAAAGAAGCGCTTGTCAGCTGAGGTGAAGCCGTCTCAAGAAACCTCAGCCTGCCAAGAACAGTGCTCCGTACATCTGCCTCTATCCCCTTCCATTTTCTCCAGAAGAAAGTCCTTTCCAACAGGGCCTGTGCCAGGATGTCACAGCTCCTCCCTAGAACTGAAGTCATTGTGACCAGACAGAGGCGACCCTGGTCCCAAACCTTCTCCCCGTAGCTGCAGAATTAAATTGTGAGGAACGTGGCTCATGCTCCGTATGAACCTCACATGGGAGTCAGGGGCCTGGCTGTGAAACTTTGGACAAGCGACTGAACCTCTCTGAGCCTCTGCTTCCTTCTCTGTAAAAGGGGCCCTCACAGCATTGTTGCAAGGATTAAATAGAAGAATGTGTTTAAGATGCTTAGCACAGAGTCTGCAATAAAGTTGTTGCATTTACTGTGCCCAACAGCGTCAGGTTGAGGCCCATCCATCTGCCTCTTCAGCACCAAGAGAGCCCAGAAACGGCAAAGAGCTTTGAGGTGATGTGCCCAATTTCATCCCCACCCCTAGGGGAAAAAAGGAAGACAAATAAAATGTCCATTTTAACTTATATCTTCTGCATTAATTTTCACAGTTAACTGCTGAACTGACTAAATTCTTTTCTTTTCTTAAGGACCTTTATAAATTCCATCATTAATAAAATCAGACATTCAATTAGCAGGAAGCTCCGATTGGTAAGCGATCGTCTCCCTGATACCTTTCTCTCCTCTCTCTTTGGCAGACTCCCTGGCTTGTCCCGGGCTTGGTCCTGCTGACGTGCCATTTCCCATTTTTCCCTCCTCTTCCCCTCATGCCTGTCAGTGCCCCCAACAAAAGCCAGAGAAGAACACGGGCTGATTCCATTAACCTCTGTCAGCGCTGAATCTCTCTCTTAATTAACATGAGTTAATATGATTAATCAAAATAATGAGACAAACCTATTAAATTAGGGGGGCTTAAATGACAGAACTCGGCAGGAGAAGGGAAAGTAAGAGGAGGCACCAGGAGGGCCAGGTCGGGGGTGGTGAGTCCAGAGGGGAAGAGGGCAGGGAGCCAGCGGCCGGCCCAGTCCAGCCTAGTCTAGTCCAGTCCAGCCCAGTCCAGCGCTGCGCTGGGGGGAAGGGAAGATGGAAGTTGAGGGCAGTGGCTTGGAGAAATTGCTTTTGGGGACATGCTCAGTGTTTACGCCCATCTCGGCTAACCACAACCAGCCCTCATTCTTCTCTGGGGCCTGTCCCTTCTTAGCCTCTGAATTCTTGGTATCCCTACCTGGGTGTTGGCTCCCCCTGATATCTATATCCTCTCCCTCCTGAAGCCAGGCTTTTAAAAATAACTGCTTGTCCTAGGCAGAATGACTCAAACCCCAGCTCTGCCCCTCCCAGAGTATGAGACTTGGGGAGAGTTGTTTTACTTCGCTGAGACCCAGTAAGCCCATCTACAAGAATGGGAATAATATTCCTGAGCTTGAATAACTGCTGTAAGAATCCAGAGAGAGGCTATGTGAACATGCCTGGCATGGCACCAGGCCCACAGCAAACCCCCAGGAAAAGTTCTTTCCTTCCTTCGTCCCCTTCTATGACTATGATAATACCTTGAGATTCTAAAGCACATTTTAGTTCTAAACATATTTCCGTATGTATCATTCTACCAAAAATTTAGGCGATAGCCAAGGGAGGTATGATCTTACAGATCAGTGAGGTTCTGCCAGCATAACTGGGCACCTAGTGGGTGTCAGCCCCTGAGCAAGATCACTCAGATCCAACAAGGTAAAGTGACTTATCTGGGACTTCTTCTAGAACCAGGTCTCCTAACTCCTAAGCCAATGGGATTTCCATTGCCCTTCACTCCAAGTAACGAGGAATACCCATGGTGCCCCCAGGAGCTCCTGTTTCACCCCGGGTCATCTCGATGCTGTGCAGGCTCTGTGGCCCCCAGCTGCCGAGTTGCCCAGCAGGAAGTCCATTCAAAAGAGAACAGTGGCTCTCCGATGCAGGACATCTGACAGATGACAGATGACCTGGGCTTATCATCAGAATTTCTTACTCCAGTGAAACAATTGTTTTCGTGCCAAATAGTATTACAGATATTCTTTGCTATCCAAACACTTGCTATTTGAACTCAGGAATCGAATAAAATCTAAAAAAATTTTAAAATAAGGCTAATATTCCTTGCTATCTGAACTCTTGATATTTGTTACCCAAAACTCAGGAACCACACAGCTTTGGATAATTCAGCCTCCCTCACTATATAAAATCTCATTATGTGGATTTGGGAACTGTGTAGATTTGGCTAGTAAGAAATCTTGCATTCTGATGAAAAAAGAATACTGACTAATTTAATATGTAAATTTTGCGTTCATCTAAGTAAAGATCAAATTATGTTCCTGCACTGTGCACAAACATAGACTTCATAGGAATTAGAATAGGAAAGGGATGGCACAAGTGAGTTATTACAGCACACATAGAAAAATAGGCACAGCACATTCAAAAGAAGCTGTAAAGCGATAGTGTGCTGGAGCAGCCTGGTTGGGCTCACAAGAGCCGATTGTTAAATTTTCAGGTATTTTGAGAGCCAGTTGTTAAACACAATAATTACAATGGGAGCCATACTAAGAATATTTACCCCATGGAAATCAGCAAACGCTATGAAACAGGCTTTCTTTTTTACTGGAGTATAATTAACATACAATATTATATTAGTTGCAGGTGTACAACATAGTGATTCGATGTTTTTATACATTGCGAAATGATGGCCACGCTAAGTCTTGTTACCATCTGTCACCGTACAATGTTATTTCTTTTTTTCTCAAGAGCTAATTTATCAGCACATCACTCTCAGTAGCAGTCAATGCCATATTTGCCTTGTGAGTGGCAATTTAGTTTCAGCAAACATCATCATCTAGTCCACTAAGTTAACGTGGAATTTTATTAGTTTTATGCCTTTTTGTATCTAATTTGTAAATTGGGTTTGGTTTTGTGGTTCATACAAGAGATGTAAGCGTAAGGAGTGTACACCTAGTTTTATGTCTGTTTATATTTAGGTATTATTATATTAACAATAATTTTAAGTCAAAACTGGGTGTTAGCACAAATTTTTTTATTTACTCAAGTTTGAGAAACACTGATTCAAGCCCATCAAAGTTAATAATCCCAGCCTGGCACATAAGGTCCTCCAGGATCTGACTTTCCCCATCTTGAACCCCTGCTGTAGCCAAACTGGTCTCTCCCTGTCCCTCCAATACATTTCTCAGGGATGCGGCATTTAAATAATAGAAATGGAAGTACAGTGCCAACAGTCTACCCCTCCACCCTCTACCCCAACTCCATACCTCCTTCAAGGCTGACTCAGATTCCTCCTCCCCTTTGGAGATGACTCTGATTACTCCAGGGGAGGGGATCCTTCTCTTCTCTGCACATACCACCCTGTGTGTTTGATTTTATCAATTGATGCCTCTCACCTCCTTTACTAGAGTTGCAGGCAGGAGAGTTCCAAGGGTCCTTGTGGATCCCTCTGTCAACTTGCCTTCACCTCCAAAGTTACTCATATTCTCATACCTCTTTCCCTTCTGTATACGAGGAAGAAGTTGCCTTATTTCTTTCCAAGCCAGCTCGTCCACCAATGGTCTTGAGAACAATCATTCCCACTTCTCCTGGGAATTTGATCCATCAACTCTCTCCTTTCTCTGTCTTGTGCCTTTAATTTCTTTCTCTTCTCTGAACTTTCCCCCTTAACCCTGTGTATCCTCCATCCCTAAAATAAAATAAAATCCACTGATATCCATCAATGATGCTTTTAGCTGCATGTAACAGAAAAACTTAACTAAAACAGTTTAAACAATCATAAAATGTATTATCTCACATTAATGAGAAGCCTGGATGTAGGGCAGTCTCTAGGAGCCATTAGGATCAGGGTTCAGCTCTCTGTCTTCAGATTGGCTTCTCTCATGGTGGTTATATGGTTACCAATGGCAGCCGTGGCCACACCTTGATTAGTCTGATTAGACCATAAGGTCAAGTGCCCATTCCTGGATAAAAAATAACCACTGTCATCAGAATGCCCTGCACTGATGGACTTAAGCTTATATTCTTGAGCTAATCAATGGCGAAGAGGAATGGGATTACCATGAGTGGCTTAGATTAATCAGTACCCATCCCTGAGTCAAAAGGGTTTCCTCGGGGTAGGGTGGAAACCTTAGCAAAATTGGGGTTCTGTTAGGAAGCAAGAAGTGGGGAAACAGAAGGTTGGAAGACAATCAACAGGTCCATCATTCCACTTTCCCCATTCCCAGCTACTGCTCTCTCTCCTTTTCTTAGCCCCTAATCTCCTTTGAGAAGCAATTACATATTTGCTGGCTTCACTACTCAATGCACTGCAATTTGGTTTCCAACCCTGCCACTCTACTAAGATCACTCTTACAAAGGTCACTGGTGTCCTAATTTGGCCTCTCTGTGGGCTCTGACACCTCCACCAACTCCCTTCTTTACCTTCTTCCACCCATCACCCTACTGATAACCTTCAGATGATCAGTCCATCCTCTCCAAATGCTCCCCATCACTCAGCAATGTTTATTCCATGAGCATTTGTTGAGCACCTACCATATGCCAATTCAGTGTAGCCAGCACATAACACTTTGCAAATTACTCTTGAATGCATAGTTTAGCCTCATCATTTTTTACCTCCACAATTGTAATAACTTCCCAACTGGTCCCTCTGCCTCCGATCTCTCCCCCGCAGTAATCTGTCTTCCTTGCTCACAAGTGTGATCTTACCAAATACAAGTCTGATCATCTTATCCCCCTGCTTCTATTTCTCCGGCAAGAGAAAGCCCCAAATCCCCAGCACAGCCTCAAGGCCATGGCCCTCAGGCCCACCAACCTCTCCTGGTCTGTAGCCCATCCCTTCTCCCCTTATATTTTAAGCTCTGGGCATAATGAACTACTATTTCCCAAACACACCATGAGCTTTCTTAATTTGGAGTTCTTCTCATACTCTTTTTTTAAGTAAAATGCCTTCTTTTGCCTTTTCTGGTAGGAAAAACTCTACTCATTTTTCAAGACTCGGGATCCATGTCACCTCGTCAGTGAAGTCTTCTCCAAGGCTGGATCAAGATCATCCTCTGCGGTGCCACAGCACTCTGTCCATATCAACAATAAACCCTTCTCAGAATGTATTATAGTTAGGATTATACTCGTGAATTCTTGCAGGGGGCAGACTGGATCTAAATCATAATTCTGTACTAAGCACAAACACTCAGCAATACATGCTCAATATGTGTTTGGAGAATTAAACTGAACTAAGTATTTCAACCCCCTCATCTTACAGATGGGGAAACTGAGGGCTAGAGAGGAAGCGACTTGCAATGGTCATTCTGTGTATTTAATCAGCATGCTTCTGCTGCAAGTAGAAAAAAATTGGCTTAGACAAAAAAGGGAATTCTTTGGCTTGCTGAATTGAAAACCCTTTCTTAAAGCACAACTTGTGTCCAAGGACTCAAAAAGTCTCACCAAAACCCAGTTTTTCAGCTCTGCTTCCCTCTCTGTTGGCTTCATTCTCTGGTTCTATGTCAGAACAAAATGGCGGCCAACAGCTCCAGCCAAAACTACTCCACATTCAGGTTCATATCAGCGGAAAAGAAAATGCCTTTTGGTGATCATTTAAGCAAAAGTCCCAACATTTGTTCTAACTATGATCTGAGTCACATGCAATACCATGATTGGCCAGTTGTAGGTCACACGTTCATCCATGGAGCTGTGGGTAGAGTCAACTCCACCGAAGCATGTGGACTGAGAATGAGAGAGGAGTAATTCCCTCTGGGGTAACACTGTGCAACAGAACTTTCCATGATGAAGAAAATATTCCTATCTGTGTTGCCCAGTATGGCAGCCGCCAACCACATGTGGCTATTGAGCACTTGAAATGTGGCTAGTGTGATTAAAATTGAGGTTTTAACTTTATTTAATTTTGATTAATTTAGATTTAAAATTAAATGGCAACGCGTAGCTAGTGGCCACTGAATTGGACAGCACAGGTATAGGATAGAGAAGGTCTGGAATTCTACACTGTCCACTGCCCAATATGGAAGCTACTAGCCACATATGGCTATTGCCTCACAAGGAATATGTACACTCAGTTTACCATAAATGTGAAGTTCTCAAAAGCCCTCCAAGGATGGGCTGCATCCGAATGGCCTGGATGATTTTTCTAAATCCAGATTTCCAAATTTACTCCAATCTCACATATTCTGATTATCAGTAGACCAGAAGTAGGACCTAGGAATTTGTATTTTAAATCTCCCTAAGTGATTGGGATGCACAGCCAAGTTTAGGACTCAGTGCTATTTGGGATGGGAGTTTATTGAAGGACATGCAAGGCAGTGGGTAGCATCTCTGCAGCCATATCATTATTTTGAGTCTCAGAGGTCCCAAAGCTAGACGGTACAGAAGTCTTCCTTCCTTCTCTCCCTCCTTCCTTCCTTCCCTCCTTCCTTCCCTCAGCCATACCCTGAGCATCTCCTGGGTTTAATTTGCTATGCTAGATACGTTACATCATCGATTCATTCATTCACACATTCATTAGATATCTTCTATGAGCCAAGTGCTCAGCTCAGGGAATTCAAAAGTTGAACAAGAATTCTTAGACAGGGTCCCTTTCCCATCTGGAAGTAAGACAATATTGATGAACTATTTATCCATACTATGGGTGTTTGGAAAGGGAGAGTACAAAGCAGGGTCTCCAACGTGTCTAGATGAATCCTCACTAACGTTAAGTTGAGACTGGGTGATGAGGAAGAGCGAGGGGGCTGGGGTGAAGGGTGTGAGGTCCAGGCAGAGGAACAGTGGGTGCCAATGAAGGGTTTGAGGCAAAGGTGTGACCTGCTCAGATTTGCATTTTTCAAAGACCCCTCTGGAAATTACACTGAGTGAAAAAAGCCAATCCCAACAGGTTATATACTGTATGATTTCATTTATATAACACTCTTGAAGTGACAAAATTATAGAAATAGAGAACAGATAGTGACTGCCAAGGGTCAGAAGTGAGGTGAGAGGGGAGGAGGTGGATGTGGTTATAAAAGGGCACAAGTGGTTATGGACTGAATGTTTGTGTCCTTCTCCCCAAACCTACAAATTCCTATGTTGAAGCCCTAACCCCCAGTGTGACTGTATGTGGAGATAGGGCCTAGTGGAGCCAGTAAGGTTAAATGAGGTCATAAGGGTGGGGCCCTAATCCAATAGGGTTGGTGCCCTTATAAGAGAGAAAGAAACACCAGAGCTCTCTCTCTCTACCATGTGAGGACACAGGGAGAAGGCAGCTCTCTGTAAGCCAGGAAGAGAGATCTCACCAGGAACCAAATCAGCCAGCAAGTTGATCTTGGATTTTCTGTCTCCAGAATTGCGAGAAATAAATTTCTCTTGTTTAAGCCACCCAGTCTGTGGTATTTTGTTATGGCAGCTCAAGTTGACTAATACACAAGTGTAGTGAATTGACTAGTATTCCCCCAAAATTCACGTCTGCCTGGAAACTCATTATGTGACCTTATTTGCAATCAGGGTGTTTGCAGATGTCATTAAGACAAGATCTCAAGATGAAATCATCCTGGATTAGGGTGGGCCCTAAATCCAATGACTGGTGTCCTTATAAAAAGAGGCGAGGACACAGAGAGACACAGAGAAGACCATGTGGAGACAGAGGTAGAGGTTGGAGTGACGCAGCCACAAGCCAAGGAATGCCACGAGCCACCAGAAGCTGAAAGAGGCAAGGATAGATTCTCTCCTAGAGCCATCAGAGAGCATGGTCCTGCTGACACCTTGATTTCAGACTTCCAAAATTATGAGAGTGAATTCTGTTGTTTTAAGCCACCAAGTTTGCAGTTTGTTACAGCAGCCCTAGGAAGCTCACACAACAAGGGGTCTGTGTGGTGCTGGAACTCCTCTATATCTTGACCATTAATGTCAATATCCTGGCGGTACTACAGTTTTGCAAAATGTTACTATTGGGGGAAACTGGGTGAAGGGTATAAAGGATCTCTCTGTATTATTTCTTACAACTGTATGTGAGTCTACAATTATCTCAAAATAAAAAGTTTAATTAAAAAACTTTCCTCTGAAAGATGTGTGGGAACTGGTTGGAGGGTGGCTAGAGAAGAGGCTGAGTCACCAGTTGGGTGCTGCTGAAGCAGTTCAGCAAAGGGGTGACAGCACATGGACCAGCTGGTGTCCAGGGAGACAGAGAGAAGACGGGTTGGAAAGAAAGTTAGAAGATGGAAGTGACAGCACTTGGGGATTTATTGTCGATGGAAGTTGAGGAGTAGAGGTGTCCAAGATGACTCTGGCTTGCGTGAGTGAGAGAATGGTGGTGGCTTCAACGGGAGCATCTGGGAAAAAGAGCAAGTTTGAGAAGAAAAGAATGGGAAGCACCGCATGTTCAGGACAGAATAGCTCAAAGGACCAGGTTGCCCAGCTATCTCTCAGAAGGGGCGATCCATTGCTCCCTAACCCCACCTCTGTCTGCATTTCATATTCTTACTCCCCAAGAGAGATTCTAATTGGGTCAGTTCGTCGCAATCTAAAATAGAGCGTCCCTACTGGGCAGTCATGTGCCAGGCTACACATGGGCCTCCCCTGTGATCACTCTATACTGACCATCTTTTCCTTGGGTTTTGATCCCTGCTCACAAGGCACAAGACATGGCCACTTCATTCAGATAGATTGGGACTGTGATTCAGCAAGAACTTAGGGTTTCAGGTGTCTCCAGGACAGCCATAGGAGCTAAACAGAGATGGCCTAGGATGGAGGACGATTGCTTTAAGAGATTCTCTCAAGTCATTGACCAGGCAAAGAATGAGAACCAGAACTCTCCACACCCACTCTAGCTTTGTTGTCTGATAAGAGGGAAGGAAAATCTTTCAGAAGAAAAAAGTTGGAGGACTAACACTATCTGATTTCAAGACTCATCATAAAGCTACAGTAATCAAGACAGTGTGATATTGGCATCAATATAGACAAAACAGATCAATGAAACGAAATAAAGAATCCATAAATAGATCCACACATATGAACAACTGATTTTTGAAAAAGATATAAACACAATTCAGTGGAGAGAATATAGTCTTTTCAACAAATGGTGCTGGAATAATTGAATATTCATATGGAAAAAATTGAACTTCAATCCACACCTCTCATCATATACAAAAATTAACTCAAAATAGATCATAGGCCTAAATGTAAACCTAAATCTATAAAACTTCTAAAAGAAAACATAGGTGAAAAACCTTTGTGATCTTGGGTTGACAAAGATTTTTTAGGTAACACACCAAAAGCATGATCCATAAAAAAAAAGAAAAATAAGTTGAAATTTGTCAAAATTAAAAACTTCTGGTCTTTGAAAGACACTGTTAAGAGAATGAAAAGGCAAGCCACAAACTAGGAGAAGATATTTGTAATCATATATCTGATAAAGGACATGTATCCAGTATAAAGATCTTTCAAAATTCAGTAATAAGAAACCAAAGAGCACAATAAAAAAAAAACGAGCAAAAGATTTGAACAAACACTTTAGCAAAGAAGATATACAGATGGCAAATAAGCACATGGAAAGATGTTCAACTACCTTTAGTTGAAAACTAAACCATCATTAGTCACTAATGATAATTAATGAAGCCTAAACTATCATTAGTCATTACGAAAATGCAAAGCCTACAATACCATTAGTTATTAGGAAAATGCAAGTTAAAACCACACTTCTATTAGCATATCTAAATTTAGAGAAATGCCCATATCAAATATTGGCAAAAACGTGGAGCAAATGGCACTCTTAACCCATTTGAAAAATGGTTTGGCAGGTTCTAAAACAAAAACCAAAGAAAAAACCATATACCTAATACATGATCCAGCCATTCTACTCCAAGATATTTACACAAGAGAAATGAAAACATGCATTCATACAAAGACTTCTACATGAATGTTCATAGAAACTTTATTTATAATAACCCAAAACTGGAAGCAGCCCAAATGTCATCAACAGGTGAATGGATAAGCAAATTCTGGTATAGCCATACAATGGAATACTACTCGGCAATGAAAAGGAAGGGATTTTCCATGCACACTACAATGAATCACAAAATAATTACGCTGAGTGAAAGAGTAAGACAAAAATGAATAGGTACTGTATGTTTCTATTTATGTAGAATTCTAGAAAATGCAAACTAATCTATAATGACAAAAAGCAGATCAGTGGATGCCTGGAGATGGGGTAAGGAGAGAAAAGGAGGGGGTGATTACAGAAAGGCATAAGGAAACTTTGGTGGAGGGGACAATGGATATATTCATTATCTTGAGTGTGGTAATGGTTTTCTTGTTGTTAGTGCCATCAAGTCTATTCCGACTCCTAGCCACCCTGTGGACAGCAGAGCAGAACTCTGCCCTGTCATCCTCTCACCTTCCTGCGCTATATCAGACAGTGCTCCCCTGCTATTCATAGGGAGATGGTTTCATGTGTGTATAAATATGTGGAAACATCAAACTGTACACTTTAAATATGTTCTGTTTTTGTATGTCAATTATACCTCAATAAAATTGTTTTTAAAAAGAAGAATCCAGGGGTGGGAAAAAAAAAAACAGAAACACAGGGCCTTTCTCCCCTGTGTGCTCTGTCACTCTCCCCACCCATCACAGAGCTTACCCACTACTGAAAAGTGGAGGCCACGTTTTCTGCCCCCACAAGCCAGTCATTTATCATTAAAGAGCAGTCTTGTGGGGAATAAGCCGGGGGATGGGAGAGAGAAAGAAGATGGGCAAAGGATTCTTTATCAAAGTCAAGGCAATTCCTTAGCAAAGTCTCTGGAATCAAACAGATCTGGGTACAAATTCTGCCCCCACGATTCAGCAGTTTTCTAATTCCTAACCTCTCTAAACCTCCGTTTCTTTAGCTGCAAAATGGGATCATAATACCACACAAAGAATGCCAGGAAGATGAAGTGAGATTCTATTTACAAAGAGACCTACATCAGGGCTGGCACAGAGCAAATGCTTCCTCCATCCAGGGAGGCAGCATCTAGAAAGGGCAAGGGCCAGGAGTTCGACACCAAAAAATTTGGGTTCTAGTCCCAACTCTGCCGCCAGCCCCCGACATGACCTTGCTGCTGGTCTGTGAAGCCCTTCCTCACTGGGGCTGGAGAGGGGAGAACAATGGACAGAACATATCAGTTCTCCACTCCAATAAGTTCTCGAAGACCTGGTTGAGGATTCAGTTAGATCAGGAGTCAGCAAACCACAGCCCATGGGCCAAATTCAGCCCACGACCTGTTTCTATACAGCCCATGAGCTAAAAATGGTTTTTACATTTTAAAGGATTGAAAAAAATTTTTTAAAAGAATAATATTTTGTAATGTATGCAAATTATATGAAAGTAAATTTCCTTGTCCCTTAATTAAGTTTATTAGAATACAACCACTCCCCTTTATTTACATGTCTGTGGCTGCTTCGAGATACAAAGTCAGAAGAGAGTAGTTGCAACTGAGACCATGTGGCCTGCAAAGCCTAACTCTTTACTACCTGGCCCTTCAGCAGGAAAAGTTTGCAGACTTCTGAGTTAGATCTTCAGAGACAACATGTTTGTCTTGCTACTTGCTCAGCTCCCCACAGAAATGTATTCGGTGTGTTGAGATTTAACATTGTGCCCTTAACTTTTATAGGGTTCACAAGAAACATCCGTTCAAATGGACTTTCTGTGTCTTTTGCAATAAATATTTTCTTAAATTTTATGCCAGGAAAGAAGTTTGTCTTCAATTGACCTTATATACATCATTTTGTTACCCCACTGTAGCTGGCATACCATAAGTGGCAGACAGAATAATTTTAGATTATTTTAGATGATATTAACAGAAAATTCTTTGTTTTAATGATTATGCATTTCTGTGTGTTTACTCTCTATTTGTGGTTAGTGATGGTGGTTTTCCATTTATGAAAATATCAAGTTTTCTTGTTAATTTAAATAAATGAAATAATCGTATTGAATAAAAAAAAAGTCAAGTAAGTAATAATTTGGGTAGATCCACAGGAAAGGCAAAAAATGTGATGGTTGTTCAAGAATGACAGAAGTGGGCCGGCCCTGTGGCTTGGTGGTTAAGTGCGCGCGCTGCGATGCTGGCGGCCCGGGTTCGGATCCCGGGTGCGCATCGAGGCACCACTTCTCCGTTCATCCTGAGGCCGAGTCCCACATGCAGCAACTAGAAGGATGTGCAGCTACGACACACAGCTATCCACTGGGGCTTTGGGGGGAAAAAATAAATAAAATAAAAAAAAAAATAAAAAAAAAAAAAAAGAATGACAGAAGTTTGGGAAATACCATATTGGACAATAGGAACAACATGTTTCTCTTTTCACCATGGTGGCCAGGAAGCTCAGGAATAAAGGTAGTGACTATTTGCAGTAATATCCAAGGCTCTGTAATCTATGTCATTCTACTTTTTGCATCTGCCTTTGTTAGAGCATTGACTACACTATTTAGTTTCTGTTGGCTCAACGTGTCTGTCTTCCAAGTGAAATGGGAACTTTGTATCCCATCACGTCTATATACCCAATTCTAGCAGTTAGATACACAGAAAGGGTTGTGAAATTAACAAACAAAGGAATGAAGGGATGAAAAGATGCATGAAGGGTAGTGTTTATTTCCCTATTCTTTTTAACAACTAATAGGGAGGGATTCCTGACAGCAAGTGGTAGAGAGGGTGAGGGACTCAGGCGACCCTGGGGAGAGGGTATTTGTGAAGCTCCAGCTGCCTGTCCTCTGATCTCAAGAGCAGACGGCCAACTGTCTCTGAGGGAGGTGGGAGGTGGGGGTTGGGGTGGGGGGGCTAGTGGCTAATAAGAGTGCTTAGTATATCCCAGACATTGTGCCTGCCTGTGGTATCTCAATTAATCTACATGACAATCCTGTCCAAGTACATACTGTAATTTTCCCCATTTGGTGATGAAACTCAGGCTTAGAGACTTTTGTACTTCATAGATCAATAAGATATCCAAAAAATCTGGGAGGGCACCCATATAGATGTTGCAAACATTCATTTTCCCAAGCAAGGTCAATAGGAAAAACTACCATCTACCATCACCCTTATTTCATAAAAGAATGGGAATTTTAACAATTAAAAATGGGGGAGAGGAAATGGCTTCTGAATACAGAACAATTCTTTACATTAAAAAAAAGTTAGCTTTAAAAGAAACCATCACATTGTCCTTAATTTTCTCATTTCCCCAATGATCACAGAAAATTTTGACATGAAATGGGGTATGATGAGTTTAGGGAGTCCCTGTGGTGGACTACAGGGAGAGGACTCAGGAGAGCTGAGAGAAGTCTGGGGGTGGGGCAGAGGCAGGCGTGCTGCGGTGGAGAGCCCCCCAGTACACATCTGGGCCAGCACTCAGGACAGAACCTGGGGAGACCCCCAAGCAAGATATTGGAGATGTCAGATGCTTGTATCCACTCAAGGCATCTGCCCAGGCATCCAAGAAAAACAGGATATCAAACCTAGAATGTACCTGTGAGATCACCTCGTCTAACCCCTGACGTTGCTGAGAAGGAAATGCAGTCTCAAAGGCTAAACTCTTTCACAGAACCCCCAGGCTGCTGGTCACAGAGTCAGGATTCTAACTCCAGTCTCTGTCTTCCCAACCGGTACGTTTTCACCGCGTCACTGGTACCTGCCAGAGGACAGACACTCTGCAGAAAGAATGCCGTACTCTATCCATGAGGGCATCTGCTTCTAAGGATGGGCTATGGTTGTTTGTCTGTCTCCAAGGTATTGGAAGGACATACTTCCTGGAAAAAGACAGTCCCCCCCTTATACAAACATGCATGGACAATCACTTGAAGGTGCTGAGGACCTACGTAGTGAGAAGAACAGCCCCCCACCGTCAGCAGCCCCTGAATGAGTAGTCCTAGCACTGGGCAGTAACCCATGAGGTTGGGGCCCTGGGCTGGGGAGAGACTGTGCATTCCCTGAGCTCTGCCCCTGAGAAAGGTGCTCACTGGACCTTCTGGCCCGAACTTGGGGGACACAGGGGGTTGACCTGTTCCATTTCTGTCTTTCCATTCCTCTTGAATGCATTGACACCTGACTCCCACTTCTTTCCTAAAACTACTCCCTCAATATTCGTTAATTACCTTCAAACGGCCAAATGCAAAGACCCCCTTTCAGTCTTCAATCCACGGGGCCTCTGTTCAGCATTTGACCACATTTACATATATGTTATTACATGTCATAAGCTAGTGACATCCCCATTCACCCAAGAGCAGGAGCCAAACAGTTCAGTTACCCTCGGCTCCTTGCTCTGCTCTACTCTTCCTGCCCAAGCTCTTGGCCAGTACCGTCCTTTCTTCCCGTGAAGCCCCTCTGAACATTCTCGGCCTCTCTGGGAGCTCCACGGCCCTACCTCAGACCTTCCTGTTGCTCCCCTGGACACGGCATTCGCTTCCCTCTCCTCTCTTCTACCCACTCCAGCCCTTCTCCACACGGCTGCTGCCTAACTTTCTAAAACAGGAGCCAGCAGATCACGGTCAAACCAAGGTGGGCCAAGTCCACCCACCAGCTGTTTTTATATTTTTTAACGGTTATATAAGTACCTACATAATAGCCTCAATTTTCCTCTTAGTCCACAAAGCCTAAAATATTCACTCTCTGGCCCTTTCCGGAAAAAGTTTGCCGATCTCTGTTATAAATCCAGAACTGGTTGCTGCCCTGCGTCTCCTCGACTATACAAACCGTGAATGCACACCAGAGTCCCCTGAGGCAGTTGAACTGGTTTAAATGCAGATATCTGAGCCCCGACAGCTAGAGTCTGGTTCAGTGGGTCTGAGTGGAGCCTGGAATCTGCATTCTAACCAACCCTCACTGCACACCCCCCAAGTGGTCCTCACGTAGGTTCTAATCGTAGGTCCAGGGTCCACACCTCGTGAAATCCTGCTCTCACTGTAGAGCAGTTCACGCCTTTGCTCTCACAGCTCTGTCTGCCTGGAAAGCCTTGGCAAATGCCTTTCTCTTTCAAGGCTTGACACAAAGGCCACATCTTCCCAGACCCCTCACCCCTACACCAGACTAGTATTGTCACCTCTCCCTCTTTCCTGCTCCATAAAGCATCTGTCCCTTTACAACCCAGATGATGTGCTTGTGTATCTCTCTCAGCAACCACACGTGAGCTCTTCATATAAGACATCACTTCCCCGTGCCCTCAGCCTTTGCAGAGAAGGCACAGGATCAATAGTCAATGAATCAATGAATGAACAGATGGACTTGCTCCAAATTGCCACATGACACAGTGCAAAGTCAGGACTGGAGTCCAGACACCGGACTCCTGGTCAGGTGACGTTCGTGCCCATCCTTAGCTGCTAGAGCAGAGTGAATCCTGGGTGTGAATCCAGCTCTGTACCTTGCTAGCTCTGTGACCTTGGGCAACTTGTACAAGCTCCTGGAGCCTCATGACATCATCTCTAAAATGAGAAAGATGATACTAATAGCACTTACCTCATAGAGCTGCTCTGAGGCTTAAATGAAATAATCCACAGAAAGCTCTTCAGCACATAGAAAGTATTCAATACCTGTTAATATGGTTGCTATTCCATCATCTTCCTTTGTCCACACCAGGCATTTGCCCAAGGGGAGCCTGACAGGAAGCCTCAGCCTTTCTCTAAGGAGGGAACAGCAGGGACTGTTCAGACTTGAGTCTCAGGGTCAGCCAAGCCCATCCCTCTTGTCACTGGAATCCCACAGGAGATCACCAACCAGGGGAAGCCCTGTCAAGTGGCCCAGGGCCCTAGGAATATGCAGACCCTGGAGCTCCCAAAGCTCGTGATCACCAGTTCCCAGACAAACTCAAGAAATCCACCCCACAAACATCCTATTCCCTGGAGGGTTAAGGCACAGTCATTTCAGGAGACAGAGGACACTCAGCGGGCTGGAGGAAGTGGCAAGGGCTGGGATACGACGAGGAGGCTGGCAGCGTGCCCTCCTGGGGCAGCAGTTGGCAACACCGCACATTTCCTGAGTCCTCATCAATGAGCACACACCAGGGCAGATGCCACCAACCCCGAGAGGGTTTGATGGAGATGCAGCAGGAGTCCCAGTGGCCCACAGTGTGGTCCTGCCATGCACAGAGAGCAACGTGGCACATCCTTATGTGGCAAACCCAGGACAGGAGATGCAGAGACCGGATTACAAGCCCACGTGTAGTGGCTGAGGTGATGGGGACGCTGTCATAGAGCCCACAGGGCTACAGAATCAGAAAGATTTGAGTAATGTTTGGCCTAATACACTCTTTTTAAACCATTCTTCAATTGCCCAAACCAGAAACCTTGGAGCTGACCTTGACACCTCTCTCTCCCTTAATCCCTCCAACCTGATCCTCCATCATAGAACATAGCCATCATTTTTACTTCCTAAGGATCTCTGCCATCAACTACGCCCATTCCCAATCTCACTTACTCTGCTCAATTTCTTTTTCTTTTTCCATTGCACATAATGCTTCCTAACATACTAGCTTACTTATTTATTATATTTGCTGTCTGTCTCCCCCCTCACTAAAATATCAGATCTATGAGGGTAGGGATCTTTGCCTGTTTTGTTCACTGAAAAGAGCTGGCACATAGTAGGTACTGAGAAAATATTCATGGACTGATTCTCCATGACCACCATCTCCTATCTGAATGACTGCGCTAGCCTCCTGTCTGGCCCACTGCCACCCATTCTGGTCCATTTCCAATCCTCTCCCCAGTGTAGTGTCTTCTCAAAATGCAAAGCCGATCGTATGTCTGCTCTGTGCTGCTCACACCTGCACTCACAGACTTCACACACATCAACAGCTTCCCACAGCTCTCGGGATAAAGTCCAGTCCCCCCGACATGGTACCCCCTGTGGGGCCTGCTCCTGGCTTCTGTGCTCCCCACCCTCCTCCCTCTCCCTGCTCCAGCCCCACTGGCCTCCCTTCAGCTCCACCCATTAGCCACCATCACTCCGACCACAGGCCTGAGCCCAAGAAGATTCTCGTGCTTGGAACCATCCTCCCTGTCTCCTTCACCCTACCCATCCTTCAGATTCCAGCTCTGAGTAGTCTTCTCTGACATGGCTCGCATCCCTCACCAGGTCAAATCCCTCCATCGTGGGATCTCGTACACCATCAGGGCGTTATGAGGATACATTTCTATACCTGTTGGTGGGTTGTTTGGTAACATCTTTCTTCTTGACTCTACTGTAAGCCTCAGGAGGGCAGGACTGTCTTCGTTGCTCACTATTTTGTCCCCAATGCCTAGCAGTGTGCCAAGCACTTTCGAGCCACTCAACGAACATCTGTTGAATGAATGAATGAAGTGAGGAAACCAGGGCCCAAAGAACAGAAGTGACTTGCTCCCAACAGCCTAGAGATGACCACACGGGGCTAAGAACACGGACTTCAGGACTCTGCCCAGTATTTGTTTCATGTCTTTTTGCCAGGGCAGTGACAAAGGTCCCTCAGCCAGCAGAGAACATTGCTGGCCAGTACTACCAGACAGGGGGATGGAACCAGGGCCTGCCTTAGGCCCTTTCTGAAACAATGGCTTCAGGCGGTCAAAATAGAAGGTGAATCTTTTGGAGAATATCCCACACTGAAATCTCCTCCGGGAGATTACAACTCACATCTGCATATTGAAGGCTCCGAAAAGTCCCGGATCAAAAAGAAACAGTTAACAATAAGCAGAGGATTTTCTTTGCCCAGACGGAAACATTTCTGCACGTGACCTGTCAACAGGTCCTGGAAGAAGGTCCCCCTGAAGGTCAGCTCTGGCACACCCATGTGGACACTCATTCTTTCAAAGAACACTTATCAAAGACCTACTCAGTTTTGGGTATGTGCCAGGGGTTAGGGCAACAGCAGAGAGGAAGACAAGCAAGGCCCCTACCCTCAGGGAGCTTCCATTCTAGGAGGGAAAATGTCAACACAAAACCAACTGAACAATGAAACAACCAACCGGACACAGATGGAAATCACAGTAAGTGCAATAAAAAGGAGGGCAGGCCGGGGGGCTGACTGTTGACCTGAGCTCCGAGGAGGTGACCCCACGGCTGACAGCCTGAGGCACTGGGGCCAGTTTGACAGGAAAGTCAGGGCCAGACGTTCCAAGCTCCTAGCAACCCCGCCCTTTTGCTGTGAATCTGCTTGAGACAAATTCTGGCATCTGCAGACGCACTTCCACACGTCTCTCAGTGACCACAAGTGAGAAACCGCTGGTCTCTCCAGGTTATGACTTAGAGAGAGTGACGAGGGGACTTGGTGTTGTCAGATTTCAAACAGACCTGTCCTGCGTGGAAAACCACACACAGAAAGGAACGTGCCCCTTCCGAGGCATAATCTCAAAAGCCAAGCAAGATTAATGCGTAATATCCCACCGAATGTGCTCAAGTGTTTCTGAGAGCAAACGAATTGCTTAAATGGAAAATAATTGTTGAGGAGCCATTATTACTAATTCAAGATGTATCAAATGACATTGAGGTGTTCTATTTAATGTACTGTTATTACTCTCATCTTTTAGAGAATATAAAAATAAGCAGGCATCTGATGACCTGAATGCCCATACCTATTTTCCTCATCATATCTTACGACCATCCACCTGGAATTCTCCCACCTTGGCAGTTCTCAAGAACATAGCCCTCAGGTGAGGAGGGGATGCTGTCAACATCCAGGCCCTCGATGGGTCTGAGTCTACTGAAATGTTAGGCAACTTTCTCCAGTGGTTTGGCAGGGCAAGCAGTACGAAGGGAGGAGTTGCTCATCGCGTGCTCTCGTAGCATGCAATCCCTCTATTTTGCTTGGGATAATATGGAGAAAACTGGCCGCTAGGTCCGGGATCCCGCAGCTTGCCCTGATTGACCCTCGCAGCAGTGGACCGTCGAGTATTTCCTGACATTGGAAGGTGCTGCGGGGAACTAGCAGAAAAATAAGGCTTGCCTGACCCCTTGTGGTCAAAGCCTGCTCTTGGCTGTCCAGAGAGGACAGGAGAAGCCTGGGTTCAGGGTGAATGTGGGCCTGTAGTGGATCAACTAGTGGACCCCAAAAACATATGTTCTCCCAAGGTGACCCTATTTGGAAAAAGGGTCTTTGCAGATGGATTAAGTTAAGGATTTTTACGATGAGATCATCTTGGATTACCTGAGTGGGCCCTAAATCCAATAACAGGTGCCCTTATAACAGACAGAAGATACGGACACACAGAGGAGAAGTCCACATGAAGAGGGAGGGAGAAATTGGAGTTATACAGCTACAAGCCAACGAACGCCAAGGATTGCCGGCAGCCACCAGAAGCTAGGAGAGAGGCACAGAAGGGATTCTCCCCCAGAGCCTCCAGAAATAAAACAACCATGCCTACAACACCTGGATTTGGGACTTCTGGCTTCCAGACTGTGAGAGAATAAATTTCTGTGGTTTGAAGCCACCGAGTTTTGGGTAATTTGTGAAGGCATCCCTGGGCAATGAATACAGTGCCTTTCTAATTCCAGATGGGGCTAAAGGATAGGAGAATTCAAAGTCAGTGGTTTCCAAATGCTGGTCTGTGGAGGGAGTGCATGAAAATCTCCTAGCACAGTTTTTAGAACAGGTTCCTGCTTCTGGGTCAGATTCCTGGGGTGGGGGTTCTGGAATCTGTGCATTTCTGTCCCTAGTCAGTTCTCCTGCACAACCAGTTCTGGAAGCTGCTGCTCTGAAGAACTCAGGGACAACTTTTGTGGCCGTTATTTGTGCTATTCACTGAATATTTATAGCTCTTTACCTTCCAAGTGCAGGATAAGATTGCACTTCCTGACCTCCTCAACCCCATGGTCATATGGATGGAGTCAGGTGACTAGTTTGGAGCAAATGAGTTGTGAGCCAAAGTGCAGTAGGTCACATCTGGGATGAACATTTAATTGCCAGTGTGAGACCCTCCAGAGCTCTTTCCCTGCAATGTTTGGGATGGCAGCGGCCCCATCAGCCCGGGGCCCTGAGTGACTGAGCAGAGCCCCCTGCCCACCTGTAAGGCTCATGTACCTCGGGGGTTTTAAAGCCACTGAAATGTCAGCTTGTTTGTTACTGCAGCATAACTTGGCCTATCCTGACTGATTTAAATATGGGAACGTTTTATTTCAACTTCATCACTCTCCCTAAGGCATAACTTGGATACAGATACATTTTTTGAGCTTTGTGAACAATTGGCTTAACATGCCTCTGGCTCATCGTAGTGAACCTTTCTTGTATTATGGGGGACACCAAACTGAACTAAGTCAGTATTAACTCCCAAACAAATTCCAGAACTTGTTTTTCTTAATTCACTAAAACTATTCATTTTCTAGCCAGTATCAAAATTTACTATGCATATAAATCACCTCAGGATCTTGTTAAAGTACTCAGTATTAAAATTCAGTAGTCTCAGTTGAGCTACATTCTATATTTCTAACAAACTCTCAGGTGATGCCCATTCTGCCGTCTGTGGACCACAGTTGAGTAGCAAGGTTTTAGACAATGCTTTTCCACAAAATCAATTACTGAACTAACAGTTAAATTAACTTCATAACATCCATAATTATAATAGTTTATATTTGTAAAGCCATCTATAGTTTCACATGTGTCCAATTTCAGCCTCATAATAGCCCTGTCTGTGTGGGGGACCAAGCAGATATTCCTATACCCACTTTGCCGATGAGACAAAGAAAAGCCCAGAGAGATTAAGAGACAACCTCAGGGTCATGTAACTAGGAAATGCCAAAGGTCAGACCAGAACATAAATCGTGTTTATGCTCTACCATTGCCTAAGTAAAGTCGTCAAGATTTCATCAGTGTTTGAATGCTTAGCAAGATTCTAACCATCGTACGTGCGTGCATGTGTGTGTGTGTGTGTTTGTGTGTGTGTGTGAGAGAGAGAGAGAGAGAGAGAGAGAGAGATCGAAAACCACTTCAAATCCAAATTCTTTGGTCACTTCCACCTAGCCCCTCAGTTACGCTCTACACTCTGGCTTTGGAATGTCCTCTTTCACGGGCAAGACATTGCCATCTGGTGGACTTTCAGAGCATGAATTTTTAGGACATAAGTCCAAGTTACATCCTCACAACTTGGACTTCATGGCTCCAGCTCTTTGAGTCGACACAAGGGCTAGACTCTGTAAAGACATCCAGACACGGCACAAGCCATGGTCCTCACCTTCTAGGAGCTCTTGAGGCACATGCAGACATAACTTTTTACAGGAAGCAATTTGTTCATAGTGCAAAGTTTGTGATCAGAAGACTTGGGTAAGTTTTAACCTTTATTGGTTGTGTGGCCTCGGGTGAGGCATTTAACCTCTTTGATCCTCAGTTTCCTCATCTATAAAAAGAAAATAGGCTTGCCTAGTTGGGTCACTGGGATGAAGAGGAGAGATTTGTCCTAAAAATCTATAGGACATGGGAATGAAGATATTAAGGGAAAGGAGAAGGTCATGATCCCATGATGGCACCATGATGTTGAGCCTGATTGACAGGGAGAAGGGTGTCATCTCTGGGAGAGATAAAGTGGACAGCTAATTTAGAGGAGGAGACGACAAGTTTCGATTTACCTATGAGGCTGAAATGACACCAAGATGCCATGTCGCAATGTCTAAAGCAGTTGGAAGGAGATGCAGAACGAAGATACAAATTTGGAGAGGCGGGAGCATGCAGTGGGCAGGTGCACAGGTCTGGAGTCCAGTGGCCTGGGTTTAACTCTCAACTCCACTACTTCCTAGCCATGATCTCAGCAAGTTATCTAACCTCTCCTGATCTCAGATTGGGCACCTAGAAAATTAAAATAACAATGGTTTCTGGGAGAATGAAATGAGTTAGTGCAGAGACATGGGTTATGACATCTATTGAGTGCTCTCTGTCCACTGGAATATAACCCCCTTGAGGACAGGAGTTTTTGTGTGTTTATTTCTATGTCTCCTGGTGCAGAGTAGGCATTCAATAAATAGCCACTGAATAAATGAGTGAATGAACAAATAAAAGAATTGCCACAGGACTGATGAACAGAGAAGCTGTTTGAGGGAGAAGCTGACAGGCAAACGAGAAGGCTGAGCCTCTAATGTTGCCCGGAACTAGGGGCTGAGGGCCACCCTCTAACCGTGTTCTCTTTAGAAGCGTGAAACGGAGGTTTTCCCGTGGAAAGGACTAGGTTAATGGTTCTCCACCAGTGGCAATGTCTGGAGGGAGACAATTTTGGGTTTTGCACTTGCTGGGGGAGGGGAAAGTACTACTGGCGTCTAGTGGGTAGAGGTCAGGGATGCTGCTAAACATCCCGCACTGCACAGGATGGTCCCCACAATGAAGAATTATCTATCCCATATGTCAACAGTGCCAAGGCTGAGAAAGCCTAGACTAGACTTAGGAGTCCAAAAGATGATCTTCATCCCAGCTAGTGTGTTTCTCACCAGCTCTGTCGCCTTATCAGTCAAATCTCTGTTCTCTCTGAATTTGTTTCCTTATCTGTAAAATGGGAATATTAATAAAACTGAGGATGTGGTAAGGAACAGAATAGCATGTCCACGGCACCTGCCACATGGAGGTCCCTGTTAATCCTACCATTATGATTAGTCATTACTCTCATGCAAAGGGCTGCATGGCACAGTTAAAGCCTCATCTCCTGGGTGAATGACTGAGGCTGAATACAGAGCTTGATACGTGTCACTTTGAAGAGATCAGATTCACTCACTCTGAGCTCCCACCATCCTACACACAGATGCAATCAGGCTAATATTGGTCTGGCTCCTCCTTTCATCTTACTAAGGACGTGGAAGGTGTGCAGAGCTGGGAATGACCCCAGACTTGTCACCGGAGCAAAAATGGGCTGAGGCTCCTTTACTTACAGCCAGGTTATAATCAGCTCATAACCTTGACCCAGGCCTGACCCAGGCAAAAGTTAACAGGCCTGAGTCCCCCATCTCGAAGCCCTGGCCAGTGCAGCAGGTTCCGGAGGAGGTGAGACTTGAATATTATAGACGTTGCCAACACTGCTACAAGCCTATGAAAGACCTGCGTCCACAGCAAACGAAAAATAAATCCAGGTAAATTCTCATGAATTACACACTACTTAACGTTTACTTACACATTACTGTTAATGAGTGTGCAAAATGGATGGCCTGGCATGCACGTTACATACACTGAGGCTCCTGCTTCCTTGAACGCACCCACATAACCCTCCCTAACACTTGGGGTCCAGATGCTGGCTGTCCTTGCTCTGGCTTGGTTTACAGGTGACTCTGGCCTGATCGACCACACCTTTATTCTGCGAGAAGAGAGATTCAAGCATCAGTTCTTTCCTCTGCCCTGAATGTCTCATGGAGGACAGATGGGGCAGGGGAGGGGGTAGGTGGTTGGGTAGGAAACTCAGAAAAAGAGAGAGGAAAAGAATAAGGAATAGGTATGAAATGTATTACTGAGAAAGAATAGAACTCCTCAACAAATAATAACAGCTAAAATTTTCTGAGCACTTACTTTATACCAGGCACTATGTTCACATTCGATATTCAATCCTCCAACACGCCTGTGAGTTCAGTTTAAGGATGCCCATTTTACAGAAGTCAAGTAAAGTGTGCTCCAAGAATTCTGTTGTCTCAGATCAGCTCATTCCCAGTCTAATCAATAAATATGAGCCTGGGGTAGAATGTGAAGTGGCATAAGAGGAAGACCTGCCCCACAGGAGATCCTCCCCACCCAGCACTATGTGTGTGGTGGGGGTGGGGGAGACAGTCTTTCCTCCATTTGCATCACTAATTAGTTGTCACAATGACTGGGGTGGGGTCACTACTGGTATTTAGTCTGGGAAGCCAAAGATGCTAAGCACCCTATGTTGTAAAGAACAACACTCTGGTTGAGAAACACTGGAACTTTCTGACCCTCAGCTCCCCCATCTCTATAGTGTGGACCATATTACCCGCATTATCAGGTTACAATGAGGATTAAATGACGTGTCATCTGGAAGGCGCCAGCTCCCACAGTGCAGCAGACATTGTCAGAGCCCCAACCATACCCTCGGGCTTGTACCACTTCTGAGCAGGCTGGCCTCACATCCACCTGCCAGCATCTGCATCTCCTTTTCTGAGAGCATCTCCGGCTATGAAAGCACCCCGTACCTCCTGTGACAAGGCAAGCTCGGGGCATGCCAGGCCCTCATCCAACGACGGGTGGGAGCTGGGGCTTAAATACCCGGGCTGCGTCACTCCTTGGAGAGAGAAATCTACTATACTCTCCAGGGTTCCCCAGTAGGACTAACCTCCAGTGTCCTACACGGTAACCAGCTTCCTTCTCATGCTTCCTGGGATCACCTCGCAGTTAAACCATTTGCTCTCAAATCCTTGACTCCGGGTTGCTTCTTGGGAAACCCAATCTAAGACACGCTAAATAGTTAAACGTTAGTCCCATTTCTTCTGTGTCCTTGTTGGTTTGCGTGATTTTTCAGCCTAGAGCTCCCATCATGAAAGGGTGTGTGTCTTCTTGTGCGGGTTCTGCTTATTTTAATAACTGTGTACTGTGAATTATGTTAGTTCCTCTCCCTGGCTCGTTAGCAACATTATTAAAAATCGGGTGGGGAGGGCAGCTCATTAAACCCCACACACTGAAAACAATTTTTTCCCAGACAACGTGAGCACTACCATTTCTGCTTTGGGACTGAGGATTCCCCCACACACAGCCAAGGAGAAGAGTGGGCCCTCGTGGGGCAGCAGCGAGAGGCACGTGCAGGTCCCAGGCAGCTGGGAGGGCTGTGCCTGGGGAGGCATCGCTGCCCTCACACAAATGACAGAGCTGCACTGGCCAAATGGTCCCTCGAGAGCACAGCCATGCTGGAGGCTGGCTGAGGGGAAACATCAGAGGAAGGCAAGTGGCCCTGCCCTTGAGAAAGAGCCAAAGCTCTGACCAAAGGGACACCAAGCAAGGGCTCTCTCCAAAGCCCACCAGTTCCCCGTGAGTTCCAAATGGGCCACACCTAAGCTGCACTAAAGAAAGGCTGGTTTTCAAGCTCGCCCTTTGCTTCTTGAACTTCTGCCTGGTTTGCTTTCATTCCCTCCCCAGGACAATTCTATTTCTTCCAAGTTTACGTCCGTTTGGAGGACATGAAGTCATACACAAATGGCTTGGAAAATGTCCTGCAGACACGCCGTTTGCTGCGTCACCTGCATTTCTCTCATGCTGATGGCCAGGCCACAACCCCCCAAAGTCACCCGGGGGTCCTCTCAGCCCTTGTTGCCTGTGCTGTGTGACGGGCCACTGAAGGTGGTCGCTGAGGGATACCTGGTCATCTCGCATTGGGATGTTTTGCTATGTAACCGTCAGGGGCTTCAGTCTTGCCCTGCACTTACCCTCCACGTGTCTGGGAGCAAGGCAAGGCAACTGTTGGTCTCAGATCCACCACTGCAAAGCAGGCTTAGAATAAGAACCACTTCAGAGCAGAGTTTTGTGGATTAAATGAGATAATACACATAAGGAGCCAACATGAGTTCCGGGTGTGTAGTATCCAATTAATAAATATCAGCTAGGAGTAAGAAATAATAGTTATAGCAGCAGAGAGCAGTAGGAAGGGTGAAGGACTTGAGATTGAATGCTTTCTTGTCTCCTCTCTACTAGCTGCACGAAATTCTGGACATAGTGCATGCTCAACAGATATTTGCCTGGAAGAACGAGTAAGCCAAGCCAGGCTGAAGATATTGGTTAAAGCTGCTATTTACTGAGCACTTAGATACTAGTTCCTGTGCTGAGAATAAAACCACCTTGGAATTACCCACCTACTTCCCTCTCTAAAACATTTTTATAAGCTATTTTTCAGAGGGCATGTGCAGAAAACAGAAGCCTTGTCCTCGGATGACCTTGAGCCACGCTGGGACCAAAAGTTCCCAGACTGTGGAACCTGAAGTGATATAGAAGCAGCATGGGGAACCTAAAGAGAAGCAAATGTCCCTCGATTTGTAGCACTTTGGATTTATAAGACCCTTACACTCCCACCATCCAATCAGACTCCACCAACCTAGCATTTTACATAACCACTCCCACTCTCAACTCCTTAAAAGTCCGTCCCCATTTCATCTCAAGGAGACAGATTTGAGCCTTGCCTCCTGTCTCCTTGCTGGTCAACCTTGCAATAAAGCTCTTTCTTCTCCCAAAAGCCAGTGCCATAGTATTGGATTCTGTGCACATCAGGCAGTGAGCCCTTGCTTGGCAACAAGAATGTCATACAGATTTCCTAGTTTTATCTGTTTAGATTGTTCCTTACTTCTGAGGTTTCCCTCCACACAGAGTGCCTTCACTGACTAAAACACTCCAGGCTCCCTCCACCCCCTCGCTCATTTAGGGAGCGACTCATCTGATTGGTGAGCCGGAAGGAGAAACTGGGCATGCGTGGTGGAGCCTCTTCCCACCAGCCTCCCCTTCCTTTTAGGAGTGAGCTCCCATGCTCTCCCGTCTGAGTTTAACGGGGGCTATGCAGGTCCAGGGCTGCTGGTAGCCAGGCAGTTCTATCAGTTCTGGGGCTCAGTGTCAGGAAATCCTCTGGCCTGTAGATAAAAGCGACATGTTTCGACCTGGCCTTTATCAGTAATAAAGGTGATTTGGGACCTCCACATGAAGACTCTTTTGTTTAATTCAAAATTGGTTCAGGTCCAGGTGGCAAACAGCAGCACTATTTTTTGACCCTCTGTTCAACCTTAACATAATCCCTGTACCAATCCTGCAATGTAGATGAAGGTAACACTATCCTTTTTTAATTTTTTATCATAGAAGGGTTAAATGACTTCCCCAAGGTCACATAGGTGAACTGGGATTCAGATTCAGGTGTTTTTGACCCCAAAGAATGGCTCTTACTTATGCTGTATCCCTCACTGGAAAGTTTCTGTGCCCACCATGCACTGGTACATTTTCAGTCTTAGGACAAGAGGGCAAAGAGGACAATTAGGATGGTCTCCTCAGGGGACCCTGACTCAGACCTGCCAGACATGCTTCCCAAGGATGGCCTTACAGTCATCATTTCCGTTGGCTCTGTTCACTGGCTCGGCCTTGCTGGAGTTTTCCTCTCACTCTTAGGAGGTTCGCCCATCTTTATGTTTCTTCTCTCCACTTTTTTCATCATTTGGCAAAAATAGCCCAAGCCTGAAAGGACATATCATTCCAAGATATTCCTCCATGAGCACGTTCAAGTTTCTCCTGGTTGGCTCTTTTATTATTTCTTTCCTTTATTCCTGGATGCTCTCATGATGACATGAGATCCCATTCATTTTCCAAATGACTTGTTGACATCGCCATGTGGCACCATGATCAGGAATAGCACATGCCCTCATTTCTTTCCTATACAATCTCTCCTTCAATGCATTGGCAACTCTTCTCACATGCTCCCGTTCTGCTGGGTGTCTACAGAGGCAAGGAATTTAGAGTCTGGAAGGGATCCTGCCTCCTCCTCATTTTCCTCTCCCTCTTCCTCCTCTTCCTTCTACTTCTTTCTCAAATAACAACCTACTTTTCTTTATCTGAAATATAGTGCCTGTTTGTAAACACCAAGTACTTAAATGAAGGGAACCCAACTTTTCTAATATTATAGATGAGGAATTAAGGCACAGAGAAGTTAAGGGACTTGCCTAAGGTCACACAGTGAACGAGCGGCTGAGCCAGACTAACTCTCAATCTCTTGACTCTCAGTCCAGTGCTCATCCCAGAATGCCCTTTGGTTAAATTGGTCCACTGAGTTTAAGTCTTGACTTAAGGACCATACAATTAAGTGAAGCGAACATATCTCATTCCCCACTCTATTGAAAGCTGAGTTCTGTCAGATCTGTTCCATCAGGTCAGACCCCATCTCCTGCCTCTCTGTCTCACTTTTTTTTTTTTTTGAGGAAGATCAGCCCTGAGCTAACATCCATGCCCAGCTTCCTCCACTTTATATGGGAGGCCGCCACAGCATGGCTCGATAAGCGGTGCGTCGGTGCGCGCCCAGGATCTGAACCTGCGAACCCCGGGCCGCTTCAGCAGAGTGCGCGCACTTAACCACTTGCGCCGCTGGGCCAGCCCCGAGGCTCACCTTTTTTACATTGTGCAAAGTCAGTTCCTGCCCTGGGGCCTTGACGTTGGCTGTCCCCTCAAACCAAACACTCTTCCCAGATCTTTGCATAGCTCCTCAGATCATTCAGGTTTCTGCTCAAGTGTCCCATCTTACCTAAAATTGTCCCTTCTTTCCTATCACTTCCTATGCCTCCTACCCAGAACACTGATTACTCCAAAACATCCTTTGTGCTTCTTCTCTTGTTTTTGTCTGCCTCCTGCACAGAAATGTGAACTCTGTGAAAACAAAGACTTTGCCTTGCTCACCACTGTATCCCCAGCACCTGGCACTCAGTAGATGATCAATAAATAATGAATTTGTCTGTTATTAATATATTATTGATCAGTCTTTGTTAGGACCGAGTATAGGGTGGCAGGCAACCAGATGGCTGCCGTGAGACCCAGGAGAAGGAAATATCCTGGGTCTGGGCATGGTGACACTGTCTGAGTGTACCTGGATTCAAACACTCTGCGGAGCACAGCACGTCTGGCTCCTGAGGGAGGGGGAACCTCCACAAGATCGGGGCCACGTCTCCTCCTCCAATTCCAGGTCGATGGGCTAAATTGCAGGAACCTGGGCAGAACTTCAAGCAGCCCAGGCAGGATTAAGGTGTTCTTTCCCACATCCTGCTCCTACCAGATAACAGATTCTCTCCACATGAGATGCCTACTGTCTGGGCCCCCACTCCCTCACTAGGGCCCCACACCCCACTAGACCACATGGCTGCCCTTAGAAATGCATGTCATTGGTGATCCCTCCATCTTCCATCTGCAAAGATAAGAGGGTCACTGGCGCCTTTAGGTGCAGAGCCTGGTTGACTCAGAAGTCAGCAAAGAATCATCTGCCTTCTGATCATGGAATTTGGGATATCAGTGGTAAGTGGGGGCAGAGGAGGTAGTTTCAGGCCCAGTGGTCCCCTTCCTGTGCCCTCTAACATCACAAACCACGGGGAGCCACAGAAATCCTTCCCCCACCTCGTGAACAGTCAAGTGAGGAGGCAGTCACCACACCAAGGTGGCCTCATGTGTTCCTCTCCTGCACTCACACTGAAATGCTCAGATGGGCAGCCCAGTCCTTTTCTTGCCTTTGGCCCAAGACAGGAGTAGCTCTGTATGTGAAGAGAGGAGAAGTCAGCCATGTGCTAGGGTTGTACTTCCTTTATTCTACAGGGTAACTTGAGAACCCTAAAATGCCCTTGAGGTTGCCCAGTGCTTCCCATCCCTTAAAGATGGTGTCAGTGTTCATGCTTTATTACACATTATTATTTTATTATTACAATTATTTTAATCAATGGTTAGCATTAATAATATCTGCTAGGCACTCTTTTAAGTATATTATCTGTATAAATCAATTTATTTCTCACAATAGGACCTTATGAGATAAATACTACTATTACATCCATTTTCAGGTGTGGAAACTGAGGCACAAAGTGATTAATTTGCACAATATTATGCAGCTAGTGAGAGGTAGAAAGGGGATTTTAAATAGGCCATTTACCTCTAGAGCCCTATACTCTAAGTTTTAAGGCTATGAATTTTCTTCTTAGTATAGCTTTAGCTATATCCCTCAGTTTGCAGTTTGTACAGTTTTCATTGTCATAATTTTTTAAATGTTCTAAAACCTCAGTTTTTACCTTATTATTGACCTAAGAGTTGTTTAGAAGAGAGTTTTAAATTTTTCAAATGAATTGAGGTTTTGTTCTTTTTGTTTGTTTATTTGTTTTTGTGAGTTATCACTCTCTGATTGCAAGGAAAAAACTCCAGCTGACTTAAGTAAAAGAGAAGAAGTGGTTATAAGGATATAAGGGCTTTGCATACTCCAAGGGCAAGAGTACAGGTGAGACTCTTAAACAGACATAAATCAGTGACTGGGAAGTCATCAGGAGCCTCTCTCCATGTCTAATCTCTGCTTCCCTCCTATGCATCTATTTCATTCTTTTTTTTTGCCAACCTATTTATTGCATCTTCAATTCACACGGCAGACCATGATCGCTGATAATTCCCAAGTTTTTATGTTACAGGTCCAACCATCTGAGAGATGGTATTCCTCTCTCTGTGCCTTAATTCCAAATTCCCAGGGAAGGAATTCTGGCCCATTGGCTCAGGTGTCCAATCCTAAATCAATCAATCAAAGCCTTGGAGGTGGGGTCAAATTGTACTAAAGGGTTGCTGGAAGCCCAAAGCTGGGAGACATAGTTATGGAGAAAGGGGGAGGAGTAGTTATTGTGACCAGATTGGACACACAAAAAGGTGTCCATTATTATTTATTTTTTGTTATATTATTTATTTCTAGATTTATTACACCATGGACAGAAAATGTACTCTGATTTATTTCCACCTTTAGGAATTTATAGAGATTTTCTCAGTTACAGCTTTTTTCTCACTTTTATAGAAAGATAGATGTGGGAAAGTTTCCTGCTGCTATTGTTACCATCAATTTCTTACTATATTTTAAAGCTATATTGTTTGGCACATAAAGTTTCAAGTATATTGTGTTCAGTTTAAGAATTATGTTTTTGTTCTCAAGGATGCTTAGAAATCATAGACTCTTAGGGTTGGGAGAGACCTTAAGGGTCATTGGGTTCATTCCTCTTTCAGAAATTTGACTGCCCTCTCTCACACACCCCAAAGTGGCCATTCAGCCATGTTTGAACTCTCTCAGTGTTGGTTAACATGTTCCCCTCCCCCTGCCCAGGAAGTCCACTCTATTATTGAACTGCTCTGACAGCCAGAAAGTTCTTTCACAATGAACTGGACTCTGCCTTCCTATCATTTGGTCTTGGTTCTAACATTGAGCACCCTCTCCCATACAGCATCTCTTCACATTTTTTTCAGATCAGTTTCTAGAAACACAAAACCAGAGTCCCTCTTTCTGGATGCCTTTTCTGATAGCTCCAAATGTACTAAACGTATCACAAACTCTGAAATGCCAGTTGGGAAAGAAATACCTTAATCCTGAAAGTCTTCTTGTTTCTGCCCCTCACTTTATGAGGAATCCTTGAAAAAGTTAGGCAACGTTTTCTTTGCCTCAGTTTCCCCTCACTTTGTCAGAGGTTCTAGAAACAAGTTTACAAACAACGATTCTGATGAGGTACAGGAAAGGTAGGAGAGAGAGAAAGAGAAGAGTGAGGTGTTCAAGTGCAGGAGGGCACTTTCAGAGCCCTGGTGGGGCAGGCAGGGTGCTGAGAAACAGCCATTTGGAGAGACCTCTGACCATCAGTGGAGAATTGCTTGTGTCTTGTCAGTGGGCGAGGCTTGTGGAGTCAGAAGTAGATGTCACAGGGAGGACTGCCGTCCAGTTTGCCCACCTGAGCACCACCATCACAGGTGGACATTCATTTTGTTTCTGTGTGCCTGTCTCCCCAAACAAGAATGTAAGCTCCACATAACCAGGGATTTTTTTTTTATTGTCCACTGCTGCATCCTCAGTGCCTAGAACAGCTCCTGGCACATAGTAGGCATTCAGTAAATATCTGTTGAATGAATGAATGAATTCAAGGAGCTCAGCTTTCTTAAGCTGATTATCATGCTGCCTCCCCCCAGCCCCCTACTTTTGTCAACAAGTCATCTGGTTCTTTCTCTTCCCTTTCATGCAAGAAGGAGAAATGACTTCAACCACCCATTCCCACTGGATTCTTATCTCAGCCACACCACCAGACTTTGTCAGTGGCTTCACAGAATGTGGGCACTATTTATGGAGAAAGAATAGAAACATAAAATTAGAGAATGTTTGAGCTTCCTTGGTTCCACCCTCAAAAACGTAATTTTCCAGTCCCTAAAATTCCCATGTTATTAACTTCTTTGGCTAAAGACACTTGTATTAGTTTCCTATGGCTGCTATAACAAATTACCAAAAACTTGGTGGCTTAAAACAACAGAAATTTATTTTCTCACAGTTCTGGAGACCAGAAGTCTGAAACCAAGGTGTCAACAAGGCCATGTTCTCTCCAGAGACTCTAGGGGAGAATCCAGGCTCAGATGACGGCCAGCATTCCTTGGCTTGTAGTCACATCACTCCATCACTTAAGGGTCAGCATCTTCAAATCTCTCTCTGCTTTGTCTTCACATTGCCTTTTCCTCTGTGTATGCAGTCACATCTCCCTCTGCCCCCCTCGTGCAAGGATGGATGTGACTGCATTTAGGGCTCACCCAGAAAATCCAGGATAATCTCCCCATCTCAAGATGTTTAACTTAATCACACTACAAGATCCTTTTCCTTTATGAGGTAACATTTACAGGTTCTAGAGACAAGGACCTGATATCTTTGAGGACATAGAGCTGAGCTGGTCTCTGGGGACAGACAGTGGCAAAAAGGGCTTATGTGTGTCCTCCTTGAATGCACATTCTAGTGAAAGATATAGCACAACAAGCAAGCCCATAGACCCTCAGTGCTCATCAGCTTGTCAGTCACCTAGGTCTTGCCTGAACAGAACACGGGACAGGTACATTTTGATGGATCAGGAGGACTGGTGACTTAGGGATTTTGAGAGGGTAGGAAAGAGGGGAAGCCCCAATAATAACTGTAATCTACTCAACACTTCTGCATTAGGCCCTCTGCCAAATGCTCTAATACGTTATCTAATCTAGTCCTTACAATAAGCCCAGGATGTAGGTCTGATTGTCCCCATTTTACAGATTGAGAAAACTGAGGCTCAGAGTTAAAATGGTTTGTCTAGGGTCTCACAACTTGTAAATGGCTGAGCTGAAATTTGAACCCAGGTCTGTCACGTTCTCACGTTCTTAATCAGTCATGACCCTGCCTGAGTTGTCTGAGGACACTGGGCACCATTAGCTAGTGAGTACTGGAAGAGGAGGAGAGGCAGTATTGGGCAGTGGGAAGAGCTGCATTCTGGCCCTGATTGCTCTGCTTACAGTCTGTGTGCTCTTGAGTAAGTCACTTTACCACTCCAGCCTCAGTTTCTCCACCAGTTACATGAAGGGATGGGACCAGATGAAATCAAACTCTCCATCTAACTCGCACATTCTCTGCATGTAGAATGGAGGGCTGAAATAAAAACTCCATTATCCCCACACTTTTGCCTGGGACAGGGGCTCACAGGCACCAGGATCCCCAAAAGTTGAAAACAGTGGAGGCAGTTTTAGATTAGATTAGATTCTAAATAATTAACTCTAGATCAGAACTACATCATGAGTTAGCCATCACGCAAGGCCAATGCCCAGGAGACTGAGATGAGGGGTTGGGAGATAACTCTTCAGGCCATTCACTTGAGTCCAGCCTGGGACCTGAGGCCACAGAAGCCCTTATGGTTTCACTAAGCACACAGGTGATGCACAGATGGCTCCTCTACCTGCCTCTCTAGGGTGTGAGAATCACCAGGGGGAATTTCATGAGACACTTCTGGACCAGAGGGAGACCCAGACTGTCAGCTCTAATCTTCACTGATTGGAAGGTGTGGACCAGTGGTTTGACCCTTATGGAGAGTCATGGACCTCTGACAATTTGATTAAATCCTAGAATGCTCTCTCCAGAAAAGTTCTCACAGGTGTGTACCTAGCTGGCCTTCTATGAAGCCCATTCATGGTCCCCAGGTTAAGAATCCAAGGTATAAAGAATACAAGTCCTTTGATAGGACTTGTTCCAGGAATAAATCAGCCTTGAGGGCTGAGGAAAGGGCCAAGGCCACTCAGAAGTCACTTTATTTCAAATCATCTCATATGATTCAAAAGCTGATGTCTTTATTTGGAGGGAAGGGCTCTGAGAGAGAGAGAGAAGGGTGACATTTAAAACACATCTACATACAGTTCTTAAACAGCTACTATATTTTCTTTACATCTGTCTCAGGATCTGGAGAATCCAACAGTATTTCCATTTCCCTGGTGATCTGCAAGTTCATCCTGAAACATAGATCCTAGGAACAATATTGATCTGCAAATAGCCCCTCTCTCCCATGATGGTTTTCCTTGCCTTTCAGCCAACCTTGTGTTGGCCCTCCCATCCATCTGGAAACCAAATGTTCTGATCCACGTACACTATCCACATACACTATCTGGAATCAGAGTCAGCCAGAGTGTTGGAAGTCCATGGGCAGGATACCCCACCCAGCACTGCAATGCCAAGTTTTGGATATCACAAGATTCAGCTGAGAAACTCGACATTTTTCTGTTCGTCTTTTGGGAGTCACTAATGCTTTTGAAAATCTGATAGAGCTACACACCCCCTCATAAAAAATACACAATCTACACAGAAACGAACATTTTTAACCCCAATTTCAAGGCTTTCAAACCTCCCTGAAGCTTACTCATGATACTCTACAGCTGCACCGTCCAAGGGGGTAGCCACAAGCCCCATGTGGCTACTGAGCCCTTGAAGTGTGGCTAGTTGGAATTGAGAGATGCTGAAAGTGTAAAACACACACTGGATTTAAAGACTTAGTATGAAAAAAGGAATGTAAATTATCCCATTAATAATTTTTGTATGATTACAAGTTGAAATGATAATATGTGGATATATTGAGTTAAATAAAATACATTATTAAAATTAATTTCACCTGCTTCACAAGCCTCAGGAGATCCTGGATCCCCAAATTATAAACGTTTGCTTTAGCTCCTGCCCCGCCCTATTCTCTACAGCCCCATTTCCTGGTGTCGTCAAGGGGGCTGTGGTAGGCAGGGCTCCCAATGCCATATCTCTTCCCCTACCCTTCCCCAGCAACCAGCAACCCCCAGGGCTGAAAGGAGCCTTGGGACCAGGGAGGGGCCTTCCTAAGGGAGAAGGTTCCTGGTCAGGTACTAGGAAGATGTTGCAGCCTCTTGGCAGAGATGGAGCACTGAGCCTCCAAGTGTGGCCAGGGACCTCTCAGCGTGAGAAACACCCCAGGGTGGGTTTTTGCACTTCCCACTGGTCCACAGCTCAGATGGAAATCCTCAGGCCCAGGTTCTGGGGTCCACAGTTCCTAAAGACCTGAACCCAGTTGGCCACACAAAGAATGATGCTCCCACATCCCCAAGGATGCACGAAGACCATGTGATGGTTTTCACCACGGCCCCTGGATGTATTCTAGTTCCTGGCAATGTCAGCTAATGGACCCAAAAATGCCATCTAGTCTAACCCCTCACCTTACAGATGGAGAAACTGGGATACACACAGCTGCCGAGTAATGTCACCAGGGTCTAGCACAGAGCCTGGCTCAGTAAGTACGTGCATCATAAATGAGGAAACAATTGATCCAGGGAAGGAATGCAGATCTCTCGCTGCACAGGCCAGGGCCCATGTTGCTACCCCCACTAACACCCTATCCTCACCCCTCTTCAGAAAAAAAGGAATTCGTTTTCCCTGTTGGTGACTGCGGGGGATGAATGTGGGAGAAAAACATAAGAAGCAGAACAGGATTTGAATGGAGAGATTTGACTTGAGAGTAATCATTAGCTCTAATCATCCCTCCTTCCTCCATGGGCATCTTAGGGTCTCTGCAAAACCAAGGCACTCTCACTTCTGGAGACCCCATCCCACTCCTTATCAAACATATTCAAATACTCCCATAGCCTACATTAAATAGAATTTATACCTAACTATTTAGGAGGTGATTTGCAATTAGCCATTGATATAATGTTATGATTTATAAACATTTAATTAAAACACTATTAACTTTAATAATTGGCTTTTTGTTGCTGTTGTTAGTCTCAAGCATTTTCACAGAACTTTGCAAAACTCAGAACCTGGAGGCAGGGCAGATATTCAGCTGGTGCACTCCAGTACAGCTGTACCTGTTGTTTACCCCTGGTACCCATTCTAACTAGTCAATGGCCCTGCCCACCAGAGGTGAAGTCTTTGAACATTACCCCTGCCCAAAGGATAAAATGGCCCTGTCTCCCATGAGCTTACTTCATCATCTTGAACAAGCAACAGCTTTAATCAACAGTCTCCATTAGTTCTTTTGCAGAAGGAAGGAACGAGTCACAGAGGATCCTAAGCAGTAACAACAGATTCCAAAAATCAGAGGTCCACTTGGGCCCCATCCTCACTGTGAATGACTCACATGCTAGGAGCAGGATCCCACAGCCATTGACCACATAAATGTTGACACTGCTCACTAAAAATGATAATCAACAGACACACATAAGAGCACTTTAGAGTTTGCAATTTTACACACGTATTTTTGCTAATGGGGGATGGAGAATATGATGTTGCAACTGCTATCATCCACCTCTCCCACCAGCCAGAAACTTGAGTACTGGTGCAAACATCTGGGCCCCTCATCAGCTGCCAGGAGGACCACCTGATCCCTCCCTCACGCAACAGCACACATCTGGTTCCTCTGAGGGGTGGGGCTGTGGAGGGGAAGTGTGTCCTGAGAGGCCATGGAGACCCCATCCCCATTGAATATCACACTGCCGGGTGTGTCCCACTGGGTCACAAAGTCCTCTAGGGTGAAGGGGAGGAGCGTGGGCTCTGAGTCAGACTCTCCTGAGTTTGAACCTTGGCACAGTCGCTTGCTAACTCTGAGACTTGGGAAAGATTATAAGATCTCTCTTCTATTTCTTCATTTTAAAATGGGGAGACCCCTTCCTACCTCAAAGAGCTGTTGTAAGATTTAAGGGGGATGTTGCTTGTAAAGCGCCAGTCCTATGGTAGTTGATCAAATCGCTTTCTTTCCCGTTCCATGTCACACGCTCCTTTGAATACTCCCAGTCCAACCCAGGAGTGAAGTTACACAGCTGAAGGGTTAAGAACCTTCAGTCAAGGGGCTGGATTTGAATCCATGCTCTGCCACTTACCATCTAGTTACTTACTCACTCTGGGCCTCCTCATGTGTAGAAAGGCAATTAAACTACCACACACTTCTAAGGGTTGTTATGAATAATAGATAAAAGTTTAAAACAGTGTCAGTCACAAAGGAAACCCTCATTAGCTACTGACTGTTGTTACTATTATAGAAGGTGCTTAATAAATGCTAACTGAATTCCAGTTTATTCACAAGATAAGAGTTGGGATCTCCTTTCCACTAAGTTTCCCAGACTATTTTCATTTCTTCAACATCCACACTTCCCACAAGAGGGTGGAGAAAACCCACAGGAGGGTGGAGGCCAGAACCCTGCCTGGATTGTCCTGAGCTGGACACTTTTGAGGTGATTTGCTGACTCTTTTTTCTTTTCTCCAATGGCCCTGAAAGGAACTTGCAGGGTGGTATGGCAGACGAGGGAATGGCATGAAGATAATAAGCAGTTCTCTTTCTCTTTCATGATTCTTTTCCACCAAGCTCTCATCTCCATCCTACTGAAAAAGAAGTCCCCATACAAGATGACAGAGGAAGAAGCTAGGAGGGGCTATGGAGGAGAGTGACCTGCTAAGAACTCACAGCCTTATAGGGATGGTCAGTGCCCACACCACGGCACCGTGGTCTAGAAGATCTTCCATGTTCAAAGTGTGGTCCATGGACCAGCAGCATGGACATCATCTGAGAGCTCATTAGAAATGCAGAGTCCCAGGCCCCACCCCCGATCTATGGAATCAGAATCCGCATTTTGACAAGATGCCCGGGTGATTCATTTACACTTTCAAGTTTTGAGAAGCACTGCTCTAGAAGATATAGTGAGGAGTTTGAGGTCTGGAGAACTGGGTTTGCATCCTGGCTCAGCCACTCACCAGCTGCATCACCTTGGAAAATTTACTTATCATATCTGAGCCTCAGCATCCCCATTTAAACAACTAAGAACAATTATAATGCCCCTCTCTCATGAGTGTTAATGAAGCATGTATGTGGAAGTGCTTTGTAACATATTATGTGCTAGATAAATATAAGATTTCATTTCTTTCCACAGCATGCATTTTTTTCAAGTAGCTCCAGTGGCCTATGGGCCAAGAGGACTCCAGCCTATTCCCCTCTTGATGTGAGAGCAGAGCCCACTCACATTGAAATGATAGCAGCTGTACCCAGAGCTGCTCCTGCTTGGATAGGGTCCTTGTCACTCTTCCCCAACGCTCCCATGTAGTCTACCTAAGACCACAACCTCAGTGTGAGGGGAGGCCAAGCTGTCCACACAAATCCTGGGAGACCAGCCAGACTAACACTTATTAAGCCATAAAGAGGGACTCCCTGGAATAGTGCAAAGAATGTGGGCTTCGGACACTAACAGACATGCCTTTAAATCCTGTCTCAGCCACTTCCTAGCTGTGACCTTGAACAAGTCAGCTTGGCTTTCTGAGCCTTGATTTCTCCATCTGTACAACAGAGATAATAATACAGACTTTTCCAGACTGTTGTGAGAATGTTGTGAGATAATATCTGTAAAGCATCTCATATAGCAGCTGGCACATAGGTACTCAATAAATGATGCTGGTAGCAGTAGTTACTGTTACAACCAAAAAGAATTATTATAATGTCCATTATAGATGGCTGCTTTCCCAATGACCATGAGGAACTTGTCCTAGGCAAATATTTGGGGCCTAGAATAGCTTAGGAGAAATATTTAGTCATTGACTCATTATTCAAGCATTTATTAAGCTCTAGCTGTGTGCAAGGAAGCTCTGTGTAGCAAAGAGAGCGTTGACTCTGCTGTCAGAAGAGGCAAGTTTGAATCTCCACGGCTCCTCCCTGCTCTAGGATTCTAGGATGTGTTACTTTCAGTGTAGGGAGGGAGAGAAGAGTACTCCAGAGCAGGAACAATTCTGAGTGTCACCAAGTCAAGGAGGATTGTTCTTTTGCCGAGAGAAAAAGTTATGGTGGGGGGCAAAGGGGATGAAAGAAGAGGGCACAGCAGAGAGCCCCACTTCACGGGGAGTCAAAGACAATCTGACCTCCAGGTCAGCGCCCACAGAGTAGCCCCCCATCCCAAACCAGAGTAGTATTTGATTTTCTATTCCTCGAGCAGCTTGAAACAAACCAGAAATTAGGATAATGCTTTCGAGCAGCAATTCTCAAACTTACATGTGTATCAATGTCACCCAGAGAGCTTGTTAAATATACAGATTCCTGGGCTCTAGCCCCAGAGAATCTAATTTAGTAGGTCTTGGAATCCACATATTTAACAGATGTTTCTGATGCAGGTAAAAGAAATTCTGTCTTAGGGACAGAGACCCACTTCTTCTGACTCCAAATTCTGACCCTTTTCTATCACACAGGGTCCCCTAGAAGGATGAAAGGATGGATGGATGGATGGATGGACGGACGGACGGACGGACGGACGGACGGATGGACGGATGGATGGACGGATGGATGGATGGATGGATGGACGGACGGACGGACGGATGGATGGACGGATGGATGGATGGATGGATGGACGGATGGATGGACGGACAGATGGATGGATAAACAAACAAAGAAAATGAATGACAGTTTCCCCCACATAGGCCCACAAGGCTGTGGTGGGTAACAGAAGCTGAGGCCCTGACCTTGTTTGTCTCTACTATCTCCTTACCACGGTTCCTGGGAAGGAACTGAGCTCTGGAGCGCCGGCCAGATGATTCCGGGACATGATCAAAACCAGCCTGGCAGGGTAGAAGGGGTATGAGCTATGGAGTTAGAATGCAGGTGTTCATGTCTGAGCGCTGGCACTCCCTGGTTGTATGACCACATGGAATTCACACCTTTACTCAACTTTGATTTTCTCATTTGTAAAAAGAAGATAAAAGTGTCCAATCCACAAGATTGTTAACAACTGAAGTATAATACATGCTCGCTAATTTCTGTGAGGTAGGTGGGGGCTGATTCGCAACTGACAGATAGCTGAGGCAATCAGAACCCAGAGAAGTAAAGCCACCTAATCAAGGTCACCCCGGCAGCAGTGGAGGAGCTACAGATCTCGAGGGCATCTTTTGGTTCTAAGTCCAGTGGCCTCTCAACTGCTCCCCACTGCCTCCTCCTGAAGGGGGAGCTCTCACATTAAACCCTAAAACCACCTTTGACTTACCTTGGGAGTGGGGCAGGGTCACAGCTAAAATTAAATTGGTTCCTTATACTTGTTACTAGATTATGACTGCAAGCACTTGAATTTTCAACTTCTGCACATCTACATCTTGCTGTTTAAGACTGGTTGTGCGGGGGCCAGCCCGGTGGCTTAGCGGTTAAGTGCGCGCACTCCGCTACTGGTGGCCCGGGTTCGGAACTGGGCGCGCACGGACGCACTGCTTGTCTGGCCACGCTGAGGCGGCGTCCCACATACGGCAACTGGAAGGATGTGTGACTATGACATACAACTATCTACTGGGGCGTTGGGGAGAAAAAGGGGGAAAAAAAGGAGGAGGATTGGCAATAGATGTTAGCTCAGGGCTGGTCTTCCTCACACACACAAAAAAAAAGACTGGTTGTGCTGAAGGCGTTCCTGGAAACTCTCTTGAAATCTTCTCTTCAAGTCTGTTTCGTGGACTCTTTACCCCGCTGGCCTTCAGAAGGCATTTGCGTCCTGGCTTCTGATAGAGGAGGCTCTGTGAGGGGACAGAGTCTATTTGTTCTAACTTGCTCTGTCGCCTCTAATGTACTGTCACACAAGTGACTTGCTGTGCGATGCTAGAAAGAAAACAATAAAATGCACGATTAAGAGTGTGGCTAATGCCTCCCAGGGAGTCAGGCTCTCTGGAGGTCACATTCCCCATGAATTCATTGCCCATGGACGGTTTCCCCACGGCCTTCAGAGGGGCTCTGCTGTGGGATGCCTATCTTGCTCTTTTCCACTCTTCCATGTGGATTGGGGATTAGGTGGGAAGTGGGGAGGGGGCAATAGAGAAGGTAGCCAAGCCCACTCCATCCAGGACCCTCCAAGGTGACAATGGACCTGCCTCGCCCTTTCCATGGAAGCTGTCTCTCCTTACCCTTGAGTTCAACCCTTGTTTCAAAAAGCCTGCCCAGTTCTGGCTTTTATGACTCAAATGACCTAGAACAAATAGATCCCACTGTGCTATAATTTTCCTGATTTTTTAAGTAAGTCCCAGTCTTCCCAGCTCTCTCCTTTTTAGAGAAACTAAAGGATTAGGGTCTTTCTTGGATTCTTTTAACAAAGCCAATTGACTTGACAAGAATGTCACTTCCCTCCAACCACACAGTCCCAGATATTAGGGCAATATTATCCCTGTATTGTAAGCAGATGGGGGTGGCACGGACCCAGGAAAAAGCCACAAAAAGGGAACCAACATGCATCGCATATAATCATGTTCTGGGCTTTTATACGGCTATCTCCAGCCTCACACAGCCAGATGTAGTGGACCCTAGTCTGGCTGACTGTAAGGCAGTATTCTTCCTTGGATGATTCTAAGCATGGCCTGCTCTCAGGAGACCCACTGGGTAAGAGAAAGTCCAATGGCACCATTGCAACAGGAGTGACACAGCCCTGCTGGGGACCATGGTAGGGAAATTAGGTCTCACTCAAGAAGCTGGATCCAAGTACCTGCTCAGTTGTCCTTGTCCCCACTCTTGGGGGAGCCCGTACACAGAATCCCCTGTTAAGGGCACACAAGGAAAAAGCAGGCACTGTGTAAACTGTGAAGTAGGAAAGTTGGTTTTTAGCTCCTTTGCTCTCTCAAGCCTGGAAGTCTCATGCTCCCTCCTGCCCGACGTGTGCCCTGTTGACACACCTGTCCTGTTCTTCAGGCCGCCAGGACACCAGGTGCCACACGGTCCATCTGATAAACTCACCTGAGTCCCTGAAGGTCAGCAAGAGAGGCAGGGAAGCAGCGTTAACTGAGCCCTTTGGAGCCAAGATCAGTACCTGGCATGCAACCCTCAGTGACTTCCACCCTGAGAACTTCAAGACAACAGGGATGGAGACCGGCCCACAGAAGGAGGAGCCATTTGACTTCTTCAAATCACATCCTGGCAGCATGGGGAGCCACATTGCAGGCTCCTATGACTCCAACCTGTCAGCTTATGCCCTAAAGGAATTCCCTTACTGTCTCCTGCCCTCTGACACCAGGCTCCTGTGAGGTTCGAACAGAGGTCTGGCATCTCTACCTCCTCCATGCAGCCATTCACAGCTGTGCGAAGTCCCGGGACAATCGCCTCCAACATCTTGCCTCTTCTTTGGAGCCTCCCCTTCTATCACATCCCCAGCCCTTGTTACTACCACCATATCCAGCCCTGGGAGGAGGGGGTGAAAACTCAGCCCTGCTCACCCTGCCACCTCCCAGCCAAGGAAGATCTCCTACAGGAGCTCATCTGGCCCCAGTCCTTGAATGCTGCCTTATAAAGGGGACCCACGCTGAGGAGGGCTGATGTTGAGTGGAGCCAAGTCCAGCCCACCTGCAAGATAGAAGAGGCTTGGGTCTGGGGGTAAAGAGTTCCAGCAGAGCAGCTGCTCAGCCCCGAGCTGGACAAGTGGTCACAAGTGGGGCTGGGCTTCAGAACCAGGGCACAGTCCCCATGGACGTTGCAGGTATCTCTTGCTTTAAGAGAGGGATCAATTAGAGGCTATCTTACGCATAATAAAAGGAACCTGCACTTGATTTAAAAAAAAGAGTGACCACAGAGTTCTCTGAATAGTGACCACCCCTACCCTTTCCAGACCTCCACCCACCGAAGGCACACTTGAGTTTGGGGTGAGTTCTCTGAGCATCATTTTCAGCCCCATGCCTCTGGTATCAGTGCACCCATACTGCTGGGTCTCCCAGGGATTGCGGACACCAAGAAGGCTTCAGGGCAAGCCAGGCTGGGTAGATCTAAAGACACGGGCTGTGCTAAACAAACCCAGACGGCACTTGCTGGAAGTGACAGCTGAAATGCCACAATGCGTATTGTGACAAATCGGACCAGCTAGTGTAAGACTGGGGACAGCGTATAATTCTCCCTTTACGTATTTAATTTTCTTGCATCTCAGTCAGTCTCGGATGGGCTGGAGCTGACAGCAGGGTCGGAGGAGATGAACTAAGAGCTCAGAGCAGAAGGTCTCTGAAAGGCCAGAGAAAGGAGCTGAAGGAGAAACAGCCAGGGGAAGACACAAAAGCAGGGGGACTCCATGGGACTCGTGGCTCCAGAGCTGAACTTGCAGCTTCGACAAAGCTGACTTTAAGCCGACCTTCAGCAGCGCTCCTTAGCAATGTACACCGGGCAATCGCTGGTAAATCTTTATTAATTTTAATTGGCGGCACCCATTTATAAGAACCATTAAAAAGGATAAATTGAGCCCATCCGGCGTAATGTCTTTTGTTAATTAGTTTGTCAGCACTGTTTTAATATCCCCTAATGACTTCATATTTCAGACCTGACATTAAAGGAGACGCTGTGAGAAAGGAAATGGTCTTATCACAGTGTACTGTAACGTTTTTCTTTTTTGAACAAAAAGTGTCCTTCCAAACGCTGACCAAGGTTAGATGTCATTTAATTCTCAAAGGCGGATGCTCGAGGACTCTCTGAGGCCCCCATGTCTGTACCCAAGTCCTGCCACCCCATCATTTCTCAACTTGCCTCTTTTTTCCAACCATCTCAGGCATCCCCAAAATACTCATTCATTTCTTCCTTCCTTCCTTCCTCCCTTCCTTCATTTATTCAACAAACATTTACTGAGCCCCTCAGAATCAGGGAAATAGGTTGAGATGAAGTCAAGCAAGACACGATACTTTCAAGAAAAAAGATGTAAAACCTTCATGTTCTCCACCCCACTGAAGGGCTTTTCTCACAAATTCAAGACCATCTTTTTCGTTTGGGCAGCAAACAAAATATGGGAGGGAAGAGAAAGAAAGACTCCTGGTTCCAAAGAGTTTTGCTCTAAAGTCGAATGAAAAGCAAAATTGACACCAAGATGGTCTCCCATGGAAGGAGCACAGATTTTGGAGAGAGAGAGAGAAAGAGAGAGAACTGCTTTTGGATCTTAGCACCACTGCTTAACCAACCTCTGTTGTAGGGTCAAAGGAGAGAGCATTGGAATGCTGGAAGCTTTTAGAACTATTTACACACTTCTAAATCTAAACAAAAAGAAGGAAATTAGGCTTTGCTAACGTGTAATACAAGGTTTCACACCTTCGTTCTGCCTTGGTCTGTGTGTCCGAGGGCCGCTGTGACTTTGGGTCCGGGGTAAGGGAGGCATCGTGATGGAGAAGGAAAGTCAGCATGGCGCCCACTTGGCCTTGTTAGCTCTCTGCGTGTTGTCCCTCTGCAGTATACCTTTGCCTCGTTCAGTGAATTTACAGGTAGTATTATCCAGGTTGAACTGAATTACTCTCACGAAAAGCACAATGAGGAATTGTAGCTTAAACCTCAACTTGACATGAAAAATGACAGAGCTGAAACTTCTCCCAGTCCTAGTATAAGCTCTTTGTCAACCATAATATGAGGTAAAAATAATGTTGATCTAATCACATCTGACAAGCAATTGGCCAAAAAAATGTATGAAAAATTATCAAGAAGACTATTCGAAATGTGGATTTACATCCACTATTATTCACAGTAAACTTTGCCCCAGGCATATTCTGTGCCTTTAGATATAACTAATGATTGTGGGACTAATTTATGCTTTATGAATAAATAAACAGACACAAATGGAGGTGCGTGAGTGTTCAAAAAATTCTTTCTGATAGGGTGTGCGACCATAAAAGTCTGGAGACCACCTAAGTGTGGGACTCCTGGCAAGTACTTGACCCCCTGGACCCTCAGTTTTCTCATCTGTAAAATGGTAATAATTCCACCTACTTTGTAAGATTGTTCTAATGACTAGAGATGAAGTGTGTAAAGAGCCCATCACAGAGCCTGGCACTGGATGTAAGCACATCACAGAAGGAGCTATCATCATCATCATCATCCTCATGACCATCCTCATCCTCATCATCACACCAGTAATACTCTCTGATCCCTTTCAACACAGTCTGTGGCAATTACTGAATCACTGAAGATTAAAAAAAAGAAGAAAGAAAGAAAAATCCCAAGTCCCCTTAAAAGAGGCAATAAGAGTTTCTTGTGGGGCTTGAAGCTCTCTTAACGCACTTTCTCAGAAGAACTTACTCCTCTCTCCTACAGATGATGGATGCTCTAGAGAGGGCCTCAGTAATTCCAACAGACCGATCACGCAGATGAACGAAGAGAGCCTCACGGTGGACCACCTGTCTAAAGGAGTAGCTGCTTCCCAGGGCCGTGCAGAGTAGTTGCTTTGCAGGAAGGTGGGCAGAAATCAGAACTGGAGATAACTTTAGGTTGAAATCTTTCCATTTGTTTTTATCTTGCACCTGTTACAGTGCCTAAAAAAACGCTGTGGAGGTACATTTCTTGGGTTCTTACGGGTTTTTCTGCCTTAAGGGGCAAAAGCTAATGAAAAGCAAATGTTCATAAGGGAGCAAATACATTAGGTCTCAACTCACATCTAAAAGGAAATTTACATGTCAGCATTTTTAGTGTGAAATCAAAGCCAAGAGAGAAGAGGATGGGGAGCAGGGGTAGAGTAGGGAAGGGGGAAGAAAAGACTGAAAGACAAAGTGGGGGAATCCTAGGAGTCTGTTTAACATTACCTACACCCCAGCTTTGCTGAGACTGGTCCTTATTCTTGAGGAAGGGATTATTTGCTTTTGAATATCTACACATTCTCCTTTTCCTCCTTGCCTCCTCTCCACTCCTCCGTCCTCTCC